>NC_056065.1:76749052-77355385 GCF_016772045.2 Ovis aries | reverse complement strand
TCTTTGCTGCTTCAGCTGGCTGGCATGCATTTCAAAACTAACATGCCAATAACATCAATGACTTTGTTCAAGATCAGCAATAACAACAACCAGTATTCCTGAACAGCACTTAAGTTGGCAGTCAGTATCACCTACGTCGCTTTATGTGCTTGTGACCACATTGCTTTCAATATCTGCTAATTTAACATCGGAGAAAACGGGGGCTCAAAGCGGCTAGATAACTTGACAACAGGTGAGATTCGTTCTGTTGGACCCAGCCCAGCCTGCTCTGCATATCTGGGCGCAGGAGAGCTGTGCCCAGGTGATGGGGTGGTCGAGGGTCCCCTGCCCCCTGCCCCCCGTGGGAGGCTGCACCAGCACTCGCCGCCCAGGGTCCAGACACCTGGCAGGCAGACCATCCATCCTCCTCCTTCAGCACAGCACTCACTTTCGAGGCATTTGTCAGACGGTTCTATCATAAAGGGACCCGCTAGAGATACCTACCATGTACCTAGACTGCAAAGATGCAGTCTAAAAATGGACATACTCCTCCTCGGGAAAACGCTCAGAGCCTTAGTCTGGTTTTAAGATAGAGCTGTCATTCATTTGAAGCACAGGGCTGAGCCTAAGCAGGCTTTCAGCGGAGACACGGGTTTGAGCATTTTCTTCAAACATCCAGTCAGTGTTGACTGCACACGTGCTGGTGACAGGCACTTCTCAGGAGCTGAACCCCGAGACAAAGCCGGGTCCCCCGCCCTGGGAGAGCTGCGTCCTGGAGACAGACACCCGTCTTCTCTCCACACAGGCACCTCCTGCTGGCTCAGCTGGTGGAGAATCTGCCTGCAATGCGGGAGAGCTGGGTTTGATCCCTAGGTTGGGAAGATGCCCTGAAGGAGGGCATGGCAACCCACTCCTGTATTCTTGCCTGGAGAATTAACAGAGGAGCCTGGTGGGCTATAGTCCATGGGGTCGCAAAGAGTCGGATGCGACTGCCTAAACACAGCACACGATAGTAAACCAATGCGAGGCATAAAGAGGGAAGAGTAGGGTCTTGCTGAAGACCTGTTTTAAATAAAAGGGTATGCTTGTCAATCCCAATCTACCCCCCGCATCCCTGCCCCCTTCGCACTTTGGTAACCATAAATTCTTCCTCTAAATGTGCCGGTTTGCTTCTTATTTGGGTCTGTGTCTGAGTCTGTGTCTTATTTCATACAAATCAGTTCATCTGTATCGTGTTACAGATCCCTCATACAGGCCGCGCCATGTGACATTTATCTTTCTCGGCCCGGTTTACTCCGCTCAGTATCATCATCTCCAATTCTGTTCAATATTCTGTAATCAGCTAAATGGGAAGAGGATTGGGGAAGGAACAGATACACGCATATGTATAACTGAATCACCTCGCTGTGTGCCTGAAACTAACCCAGTGTTGTTCACCAATTACGCTGCAATATAAATGAAACAAAGTAAGACAAGGTAAGGTGAAACAGGTTAGAATAGCCTAGGAAAAGGGCTAGCAAACCGTGTTATAAACTATAAACCAGCTTTGCTGCCATTCCATCCTCACCCTTCTTTCCCTTCCAACCTAGTGATGCCTCTCTCTCCTCTACGCTGCCATGAGGACTTGACACTCTCATCTCCCAAGAGAGGACCAGAAAATAATGCCAGCAGGAAACCTTCAGCTTTATGGAAAAAAAAAAAAAATAGTGATCAAGGTTTAGGAGAGAAAAGAACTGGAAAAATGCTAGGTCTTTTTTTCTTCTTTTTCTTTCTTTTTTTTTTTTTTGTTCCAAATGAGAAAGAGACTCAGGTAAAATTAAAAATAATTTCTGAGGGCTAGAAGGAAAAGAATGGGAGAAGGAAGCAAGAACGTCGGACTCTACGGAGGAGCTTTAGAAAGATCAAAGGCGCTGGGCCTGGGGAATGAATGGCAGGACACCAGGAGAGAGGGAGGGACTCAGAGAGGAGACTTGTCCTTTCCCCACGTGGGACCAGACCCGTGGGGAAACTTCCAGATAACCCTGAACGCCAGCAGCAGGTGGTCTGAAGTGTGGGCCTGCCAGAGGTCAACCGTTTGAACCTCACCACACCCCTGGACTGTAGCTGTGGTCAACTCAGTGGCTCCAGGAGGGAGCAGAGGCCGCTGGAGACCCGTGGGCTGCACACGCATGGGTGGACACCAGTGAGTGAGTCCCCTCAACAGCACTCAAGGCCTTGGGGCACCATCTCCCCAGATTAGATGCATCCTAGGAGAAGGAGGCTTCTCAGGTGGTGCTAGTGATAAAGAATGCGCCTGTCAATGCAAGAGACTAAAGAGACTTCTGTTGGATCCCTGGATCGAGAAGATCCCCTGGAGGAGGGCATGGCAACCCAGGTCAGTATTCTTGCCTGGAGAATCCCACGGGCATAGGAGCCTGACAGGCTACAGCCCATTGCCTCAGAGTCAGACATGATTAAAGCAACTGGGCACAGCACAAGGAGAAAGAGGCTTGCAGGAAAACCTGAAACGATGGGGTTTAAACTTGCATTTACCAAGTTTCCTCAAAATTAAAAATTGCTAACATTTTCTGCAAGGAGATCCAACCAGTCCATCCTAAAGGAGATCAGTCCTGGGTGTTCATCAGAAGGACTGATGTTGAAGCTGAAACTCCAATACTTTGCCCACCTGATGTGAAGAGCTGACTCATTGGAAAAGACCCTGATGCTGGGAAAGACTGAAGGCGGGAGGAAAAGGGGATGACAGAGGATAAGATTGTTGGATGGCATCACTGACTCAATGGACATGGGTTTGGGTGGACTCTGGGAGTTGGTGATGGACCGGGAGGCCTGGCGTGCTGCGGTTCATGGGGTTGCAAAGAGTTGGACACAACTGAGCAACTGAACTGAACTGAACTGAACATTTTCTGATATAAATTAAGTAGGATCTGCAAACAGAGATTTGTAGGGTCTCCAAACAGAGATTTGGAGACCCTACTTAATTTATATCAGAAAATTATAAATTATAAAAATAAAGACATTTTTTATACCTAAATAATTCATTGGATATATTGTCCATGTTACAAATATAATACACTGGGTGACATCCAAGTGCATAATATTGTAAAATAAAAGTCATTTTTTTTATTATTAAAGTTTAGAGAACTGAGTCAGAGGTCATTTATCAATGTTCATGCTTTGATTTGTTTTTAAACTTTACTCTTTTAACTATCTTCTCTTATTTCACTGACAAAAATCAGTGTGAATCATATTTTTTTATTTCAAAATCCATAGTGTCAGAGAAATTTGCTTTATGGATAGTTCACAGCAATATTTTAAATTTCCCATTTAGGAAAAGTTTATCAGAGCTTTTTTTACATGAATGTATATAGTCTTTGAATGTTTTAGCTAGTAAACTATGTTCAACCCAATTTTTCTAATACTTCAAAATATTTCTCATTGTGAAAAAAACAGGATATTTCAAGAGAAGAAAGAGAAAATGTGCGTTTTGTTTTTAATGTCTTTGAACTATACCTACTAACACCATGTGGAAATAAGGTATTACTTATTAATAAAGTAAATTATGCTTTGAAATGAAATCCTTTCACAGATTTAAAACAAGGGGGCAACTCATAAATCTACAGACATTTAGGCGAGGTTAAGTGAGAAACACGCCAATAAAATTTCTACAGCAGATCGCTTGTACAGCCCAACGGCCAAAAGAATAAAAGTACCTCTGGGATTTATATCTTTTGGCTCAGTGGGTAACATATTCAGGTACCACACAAAAAAATGTAACTCTTTGTGGTTTCCTTAAAAAGAGTATTGAGTCACTTTATTTTTTTTTTTTTGAGTCACTTTAGATTAATAAAAGCAAAGAGGATTAACAGTGTTTTTAATCAGAAAGAGAATTGAGCTTTGCCAGCGTCTCTTCATTACAGAAAATTTAGATCACTTCAGACAGAACTGAATATGATTAAAAAGAAGTCCCTTATTCACCTCACTGCTGTTTCATAATGTCTTGTACCAAAGAGATAAACAAGCACACCCATAACTAAAGTGCATGGTTTCCCAAGGCCAGTATCTCATGGCCAGTTTTAACCAACACTTGGTTTCGGTCATGATTTTCAGATCCTCTCCCTGCAGATGGTCCTGTGATGGAGGTCTTGTTTTGTGAGGCTGTTGGAGGGGCAGCCCAGCGCGGGTAGGCTGGCATCTCACGACGGGACAGAATGCGCAAAAGCCGCTCTCGACCCCGATGCTTCGTGCCTGCTGGTGCAATCTGAGTGGAGTTAGCTCGTTATGAAGTCAAATCACATTTTAGAAACTCCCTGCAGCAGAAAGAGAAGCCCATGTCTTTTCCACCTCTGCCTTGTCCTCTGTGCACAGATGCCAGGGATTTGTGTTTCTGCTTGGGTCCAAATAAAGGACTCTACATTCATATGCTCAGGTTGTTAAATCTATCCGGAATTCTGCGAATGAAACATCAATTTCCGAGAGTACTCTGGAGGGTATCTATGGAGTACAGAAGATGAGAGCGTAGTGCAGACAGCATTGGAGAAAGAACCCAGAGCCCCAGCCTGGCTCGCCCCGGGGCAGCTTCCGGGTAAATCACCTGTCTTCCTGAGCATCGGTGTCCTCATCCGCAGAACCAGCGGTTTGAACTGCATGGCTTTTAGCTGCAGTACGATTCTAATGTGGAATGCTTTCCTGAATTCCATCTTATTAATTTTGTACCGCAATGTAAATCTATTTTTAAAGCTGGATATTTTTCATCTGCCTCTGCTTTGCTAAGTGTACCTTTATTTTTATCCATGTCAGTGATAAAAATATTAAGCAACAGAACTCAAAGCACGTCATAAGAATCCTAACTAGGGCGACAGTGATTCAGAGTGTGATAAACTTTGGGAGTGGTTACTCACTGTCCCATGGTAAGTTTATTATCATCCACTCAACATTCACTTTTATCTGCAAGAGTATCACAGGAAACCCTATGCCTTTTAGAAACAAATATGTCGTCTGACAGCTAAGTTCAGAGTGCGTCATTAGAACTCTGAAAGTTTACCTGAAGAAAATCTAGAGTTACCTTTTATGTGTCTCAGGGCTCGAAAACAGTGGACAGGTGAGTCAGAGGTGCTGTAAAGAGGAAAATGAGATGCTAGCTACTAGTTGTAAAATAAGCTGCAAGAATATATTGTACAACATGGGGAATGTAGCAGATACTGTATTTTATGATAACTATGCATGGAGGTAAGCTTTAAAAATTGTGAATCACTGTGTTATATACCTATAATTTGTATAATCTTATGCATCAACTGTACCTCAATAACAAAGAAAAAAGGTATTGGAGAGATATATTCCACCACAAACACCCCCATCCCACTTCACCTAAAATACACACACCCACACACGTCTATTTATTCTTATTCATTTTTTTAACCAAAAAAATTGTTTTAAAGCTTCACAATGTTGTGTTAGTTCAGCTGTCAAGTTAACATGAATATATGTGTCCTTTTTCCTGTCCTTTTCCACTATGGCTGTCATCGGATATTGGAGATATCCAATATCTCCAGCTTTATCTATTTGATGTTGATGGGCACTTAGGTTGCTTCCGTTGTTTGCTCTTAGTGTTGATGTGGGCACAGGCGTGACCTAACGCAGTGAGCCAGTCGTGGGGAGAGGAAGTGATTGAGAGCGGGTGATACTCTCTCTCACACAGTGGACTCTGGGCCTGGTCAAAACCAAGCAAACTGGAAACCTGGCCATGAGGTTGGCGATTCTTTGGGCCCAGAGCTTGGATTCCCATCCACCTAGAATGGTCTAGCAACTGCTGCTGCCCAGCGTTCAGCCTGGAAGCCACAGAACCAGTACAAAGCCCTGAGGTGACGTCACCCAGGAGGGAGCCGGTGACTTGGTGGTGGAAGGATTGCTCGGGAGCTCCTCCATGCTGGAAGGAACAGTGCTTCATCTGGGCTGGCACTGACACAGTCTCTGGTTCTGGGCGGCCTTTCGTGCCTGTGAAGCCTCTGCCAGCCTGCTGTGGGCTTGTAGACCGATTCACCACCGTGATTTATGACCCCAAAGTGGTCTGGGTGTCTGATTAGAGAGATTTCAACATCAGAAGTGCTGTGAAGGCAGAAGTATTTTAAATTTACTTCCAGTTTTGCCGTTTTGATATCCTGTTAGTGCGTGTTTTGAATGCTGTGAATATATATATTTCTTCAGATGTGAGACGTGCTATCATCTTTCTGCGTCATGATTTCTTACTCTTGCAACCTGACAGTGAGTTAGAGTAACTCTTTGTTTGTCTGACAGCCAGAGGTAGCGGTGACTTACTCTAAGTTTCTGTCTTGAAGCAACTCTTTGTCAGCACCCCTGCTCCACAAAGGTTTTGCTTCAGAGCCACACCCTAAAGTTGGTTTCTAAATCATATATCAAATCATTGCTGCAAATATTGGGCCAAACAGAAGTGATAAGGGTTATACAGCATTATGTTTGAACTTTCACTGTATGTTATCAAAGATGTTTTCCAACTCTACCATAACCTGAAACCATAATGTGTTTGGATGCTCTCATTTCAGCAGAATAAAATCATAAATTGGGTCACAACAGCTCAATATTTATTAACGATGTAACAGGCTACCAACCAGTTCAAACAAATGATTATGACGTAACTCACTGATTCTAAACCCATCATCATGGGTGAAGGACAGAAATTTGAAAAAGATATTCCAGATTATGATTTTATTTTTTGAAAAAATTAAAATCCAAACTTCAACAAAACTCAAGAAAAAAATTTTGTAGGATAAATTCTGAGTACTACCTGATAATTTTTTACGACTTTGGGTATAAAGGCTTTATTTGTATTTGAGGGAGGTACAGATTATAAATGTTCAGAAACACCAGTACAAGCTAATTCTACTTTGCCCATGAATGATGACACTGTGGAATCATGTTCTATTTTTTTTTTAATTGCAGTATAGTTAACTGACAATGTCTCATTAGTTTCAGGCGTATAGTGATTCAGTTACACAGTTTCTTTTGTAGGTTTTTCCTTATAGGTTATTGCGAGGTACTGTGTGCGGCTCCCCGTGCTCCCCAGCGGGTCCTTGTTGTTTATCTGTTTTATATACAATAGTGTGTATCTGCTGATACTAAATCCCTCATGTCCCCCCATCCCTCTTTCCTCTTTGGTAACCATAAGTTTGTTTTCTATGTCTATAATTCTATTTCTGTTTTGTAAATAAGTTTATTTGTATCATTTTTTTTAGATTCCATATGTAAGCAAAATGATATTTGTTCTTTCTTTTAGGTTCCACATATAAGCAATATCTGGCATCCCAGGTGTCACTAGTGTTAAAGAATCTGCCTCCCAAAGCAGGAGACGTAAGAGACATGGGTTCAGTCTCTGGGTCGGGAAGATCCCCTGGAGAAGGAATTAGCAACCCACTCCAGTATTCTTGTCTGGAGAATTCCATGGACCCATGAGCCTGCTGGGCTACAGCCCATGGGGTCACAAAGAGTCGGACATGACTGAGCAGCTAACACTTTCACTTTCTCTATAAGCAATATGGTATTTGTCTTTCTCTGTCTGACTTCACCCAGTATGATCATCTCTGCTGCTGCTACTACTAAGTCGCTTCAGTCATGTTCGAGTCTGTGTGACCTCAGAGATGGCAGCCCACCAGGCTCCCCCGTCCCTGGGATTTTCCAGGCAAGAACACTGGAGTGGGGTGCCATCGCCTTCTCCGATGATCATCTCTAGGTGCATCCATGTTGCTGCAGATGGCATTATTTCATTCTTTCTTTGACTGATATTCCATTGTATATTTGTACCACATCTTCATATTCTTGTTCTAAACTATATTGTAATGACTTTCTTTTCAATTAGTATACATATTTGGCATCTCTAGTTCACAGGTTTCACTATGAATCTTTTTAGAACATCCTCGGAGCAGCATTTACTAGGTCCTTCAACACTCATAAAAATGCCACTTGTGCTGTGAAAGAAACAGAGGCTCTTACACCTGTCTTCCTTGCATATACATGTTAGTTGAGTGGCAAAAAGGGCAAAAAATTGAGGCATAGTTCTCTGGTATCACAGCAGGTAGCCTAGTGTTTCCTGAGTGAGTGAATGTTGTATTTGACCAACTCATTATCTGAGTGTAATAGAAAATAAATACCATGAGCAGGAATCCTGCAGTAATATGCCCACCCTTCCTGTCGACTCCCATTCCAAGCAATTTAACTCTGTCAACCAAAGAGATCTTGGAACTCACGGACAACTGGCATAATTGGGGTCTGGCATCTGTTGAGATCACAGCACAAAGAACTGGGTCAAAATCAGCTCCTGGGGAAAGTGGTTACTGCCTGGGGAAAAGACCACAAAGAAGTAGGCACTAGAATGACCCTACCTTTTAGAGATTCGTGTACCTACAGGTAGAAGGTTGACATCATTATACCTTCTGGGCTTAGCCTACAATTCTCTTATTTTTTTCTCTCACGGTTGTTTTTTACATTCTGGGAACTCGTAAGATGACTGAGATCGTTCTGAGTGAGTATGCAAGTGTGTCCCAGAGCCCTGGGAGATCAAAGAGGAAGCCAACGTGTCTTGGAGGCTGGACTAGTTCAGTGAAGCCACGGAGTGAGGAACCATCCTTCAGGTGCTTTGGCAAAGTATCCGTGCCTCTAGACTGGGCACCAAAGCTCTCTTTTTTCGTATCAATGGGAGTCTAATCATTTAGGCAGCTCTAACCTCTAGTCCTGAGATGCATGAAATAGCAAGGAAAAACATAACAAGCTTTTTAAAGTTTCCCAGCAGCTGGGGAGACAATATCATACAAAATAAGGACACATTTGCAGTGAATTAGAACTGCTGGTGGAGACAGATGAAAATCGGAAATATGAGAATCATGTTCAGAGCACTCAATTTTTAAAAGTTTTCTATTCTGCAACAATAACAAAAAGAAATAAAACACAAACCATTATTTCACAGTAAACAATAAATTATCTAATTTGAAAAAGAGATGGTTTGTATAATAATCACAGTAAGTGGTCTATGAGGTCAAGTACAAATATTATCTCGAATCACAATGCAAACACATATAGAGAGAGATAGCAATCATGAGAGAAAAGGTAAAGAATTTAAGGCAAAATCTGAAAGATGAAATATAAATAATAGAATTTCCAGAAGAAGGAAAAGAACAGAAAGAGAGGAGAGGCAGCAGTTAAATAGACTTGATAAAGAATTTTCCTGACAAGGGGAAAGGATCAAGTCTGCAGAGTGTAATGACTTTCCTAGTTCTAAACCAAATGGATGAATATGGAAATGCATCAAACACATCCTCGCAAAATTCTAAAGTCAAAGGGTTAAAAATACAGAAGCCTCCAGGCAGAAATGAAAGTTACGTACAAGTCGGGGAAGTGTTTGGCACTGTTTTATTATCTAATTAATAATGATTGAAGCATCCAGAAAAGAGGAAAAGGAAAAACAGAGTTACAACTCAAGAATCCTATAATCAGCTGGGATGTTATTTATTTGAAAATACACAAGATCCTGATGCTGGGAAAGACTGAGGGTGAGAAGAGAATGGGGAGACAGAGGATGGGATGGTTGGATGGCATCACTGAACATGTGTGCGTGCTGAATCTGTTCAGTCATGTCTGACTCTCTGCAACCCTATGGACTATAGCCAGCCAAGCTTCTCTGTACACGGGATTCTCCAGGCAAGAATGCTGCAGTCGGTTTCCATTTCCTTCTCCAGAATGAGCATGAGTTTGAGCAAACTCTGGGAGAGAGTGAAGGACAAGGAAGCCTGACGTGCTGCAGTCCATGGGTTTGCGAAGTATCAGACACGTCTTAGCGACTAAACAATAGCAACAAGAATTTAGAAAACGTATCACCCAAACATCTGCATGAAAAAATACTTGAAAAAAAAACTTTCCAATCAAAAAATAATTCTATAGAGAGGAAGATTAAGAGGAAAGTGGGTGGTGATCTGTACACTTAACGATCCATTAGTCCATGTATTTATCAGTCCATAGCTTTATACCTTAATACATGAACATTCAGAAGTGAGTGATTCAATGCTAGATTAAAAAAGTCTTGAAATTGAAGCAACGTATTTCAAAGATTGTAAAGACCTGGTATAATTCTTCTAAAGTTTTAATATTTTTGTTGGTATTGTGAGTGATGCAGGTGAAGGCAAAGAGTACTGAATACTGTGCTGGATAAGACAGTAGCATCTGGACCAGGAAAATGGTTGGTCGTCTTTTTCACGTAACAGGAGAAGCACAGGTGTCTAAATAGATGAGCAGGAAAAAAGTACATTCATTATTAGCCGAATGAAAAATATGGTTTAAATACAAACTGACAGAAACTGAAATAAGTAGCAATTTGATGAAATAAAAAAGAGATAGGGGAAAAAAAGAAAATTTAAAGTGAGTAATAAACATGAAATATATTGATCTTCATTCAAAATGTGAGTGGGATATGAATTTTGACAATTAAGGCAGAGTTTTATAGTGTCTCAGTGGTAAAGAATCTACCAAACAGGAGAAATGGGTTCAATCCCTGGGTCAGGAAGATCCCCTGGAGGAGAAAATGGCACTCCACTTCAGTATTCTTGCCTGGAAAATCTCATGGACAGAGGAGCCTGGCGGGCTACAGTTCATGGGGTCACAAAGAGTTGGGCACAAGTTACCAACTAAACACCACCAACAAAATATATAATACCTGTGCGCATCATGTTTACATGAGATACATCTAAAACAGTGGACAGGGGAAGTTTGGAAGTAAAAATTTTGAGCCAAAAATATGAAAAAAAGATGCAATAAAACAGCTGCTGCTGCTAAGTCACTTCAGTCGTGTCTGACTCTGTGTGACCCCATAGACGGCAGCCCACCAGGCTCCCCCGTCCCTGGGATTCTCCAGGCAAGAACGCCGGAGTGGGTTGCCATTTCCTTCTCCAATGCATGAAAGTGAAAAGTGAAAGTGAAGTCGCTCAGTCGTGTCCTACTCTTAGCGACCCCATGGCAGAAGACTCAATGTTGGAAAAGGTGTCATTTGGGCTAAAAGAAAGATATGATCCAAGGAGGAGCATTGTATAATGATAAAAGCTACTACTTGCTGAAAAGTTTTGACATTAATCAAATGGTGGGTAAAGAATCTGCCTGCAGTGCAGCAGACACAGGGGATACAGGTTTGATCCCTGGGTCGGGAAGATTCCCTGGAGGAGAAAATGGCCACCCACTCCAGTATTCTTGCCTAGAGAATTCCATGGATAGAGGAACCTGGCTGGCTGTAGTCCATGGGGTCAGAAAGAGTCAGATAGTACTAATTGACTCACACTAAGTATTGGCATCAAAATTCTGTACCAGCATGAACTGAGAAGTGACAGCTGAAGTGAGGGAGAAGTATTACAGGGCAGCTCTAGGGCGTGGGCCAAACAGACTCCTGTCTTGGTGCAGTAGAAGCTCCGATTGATGTGATGAGATGTTTAAGGCAGCAAATTGGGTTATTTTAAGTAATCTGCTCTGTGGCTGCATACAACCAAGGAAAGAAAACATGTTAGAGTCATTTTTTTTCTGCGTGTCTGGTTGAAGCATGCCCAAAGGAAATGTGTCCTAAAAATCTAAGAAGAAGGACCCCTCATTGCCAGGAGCCAGCATGAGGAACCCCGCCCATGGCAAAGGTCGTGAGGAAGGAGGCTTCGGCATACGCAAAGGCGGGATCGAGCCTCAGGAAACCCCCTGTTCCCGAGCATCTACCCCCAAAACCAGAGTCTGCCTACTTTACTGATTTATGCTCTCACCTACACCTCTGACTTTACAAGGTGATGTCCCCCACCTCTCTCAGAGAAGGAGTTAACCTGCAGCTCCAGTTAATAAAAATTCCTGGGTGTGACAAGAGTGTCTCAACTTACAAACTCCTCTGAAGTTTCTCTAGCCTGCCTGAGCAGGTTCGTCCAGCCACATGGGATTGTTTACAGCCTCCCAACCATGAGAGGCATGAGATGCTGTAAACTTTCTAAAAACAGATTCTTTTGAGAAGTTAGAAAATTATTAGTATAGTATAGTGTGTTGATTAGAAATTATATTGGTGAAGGGTTTTTCATTTGTTGAGCCAATATTTGCTGCTAAATCTCCATATTCCCTGCCCTTATAATGAATATAACTAACATATAGGAGAAATAAGTATTAACCTTTAAGATTAATCATGTTAACCTTAGGCTAAGTAAATTCCTTTCTTAATTGTAACCCACTACACCCTCACCCTATAGGAATGCAACTTTATCTGGTACCTTCAGAGGGTGGTGCCTGGTTTAAGAAAAATCACCCCTGGAAAATAAGTTTTTGGTTGACTGACCGTTATCAGAAAGAAAGGATCATAAAATGTTAGTAGGCCCCCTGGCCAGAAGATGATGCAAAATCCCTAAAACCTTTTTGTATACATTTATTTGAAGCACCTGATTTTGATAAAGGTCAGGACTGCTGACCCCCGCATGACTTTAAAATTTCCATTTGTCTCTATGTGTAACAAAAAGTATATAAGCAAACCTGAAAATAAAGAAAACGGATCAGTTTCTGGAAAGACTGATTCCCCCATGTCGTTCTTTCTTTTCTCCATTTTTCTGGCTGAATTCCCATCTGGAGTGTGGGTGCTCGCCAAGCCTGCTAACTTTGCCCTGGCTTTTAAGTTCCATGCAAGAGGGAGCCCAAGGCGGGGCCCCCTCCGATATTCGAGTGGGCACCAGTGGCCTACATAGGTGGTGCAAGCTTCTTGTCTTGAAGCTTTATTGGTATCCCACATAAACCAAGTTATTCAGCCTCTTTTTCTCCACTAATTTTCCTACTACCCTATTTCTTTCTAATCTCCCTCTATATCTTTAATTAAGCAATTAATTCCTAGGATGCTGACTCCGTCCCTGCTTCGAATTACCTTGGATCCACCGGGGCTGGACCCCAGCATGTTCACTCATGCTAAGGGCCATCCTCAGGCAAAATAGTAGAACTGGGAAGGATTTCTTCTGTCACTTCTTCCTTCCCTGTTTGAGCGCTCCTGCCCACCTGCCCCCATTCTCCCACTCTGATGCCAGAAAACGGCCAGCTCAGAGGGCACCTCTGAATACTGTTCTGAACATAACTGGGTCTTTATTCCAGTGATCAGAAACCTAGGAGGGAATGGAAACGCATCTGATTAACTAAGTCATGGTTTATGGTACTAATTTATCTTAATTCTTACAAATACTTGGTAATACAATTGGAGAGGTGGCATCAATTCACTCTGCTTTACAGGTGACTGGACTGAAATGAGGGCTTCCCAGGTGGCGCCAGTGGTAAGAACCTGCCTGCCAATGCAGGAGACATAAGAAGCGTGGGTTCAGTCTGTGGGTCGGGAAGATCCCCGGGAGGAGGGTGTGCCCACCCACTCCAGTATTCTTGCCTGGAGAATCCCACGGATACAGGAGCTGGCAGGTTACATTCTATGGGGTTGCACAGAGTCGGGCATGACTAAGGTGACT
This sequence comes from Ovis aries, assembly GCF_016772045.2. Lineage (NCBI taxonomy): Eukaryota > Metazoa > Chordata > Mammalia > Artiodactyla > Bovidae > Ovis > Ovis aries. The sequence goes on along the minus strand of NC_056065.1, from coordinate 77,341,907 downwards.
TAGCAGGAGCACAGACTGAACTCAAGTCCTCTGAACCCATTCATTTAGCTGCTTGATGTGATCCATGACATGCTAATTGACTTTTGGTCATAAGGAAGAAAGCTGTGAAGATTAAAAGAGGGAGAGTAACTTAAAATGATTCATTTAGAACACACAACTGGCTTAGATGTAAAAAGAGAGAGAAAGGGAGAAAGATAGGGAAGACCAGAGGAAGAGAGGGAAGGAGACAAAACAAGAAAGAAGAAATAAAGAATCAACAACTTCTATGGTGGCTAATTTATGAGATAGTGTGTTTATGTAAAGTGAATATATTTCCTTTCATGTTAATTATTTAAAATAATATTTAAAGTATATCCGATTGCCAGGTGCTTGAGAGGAGTTGATGGGAAGAAAGTTGTACATGTTATATGATTCAAGTCATTTTAATTATGAATTGTATTTTAAAAATTTAAAGTGATATTTTAAAAAAACACTATGGAAAAAGTACTAATACACAATAGTATGTTTCTGAGATAATCACTTATTATCTGCTATAACTTGTAAGTGAAAGAGAAAAAATACAGTGGATTTCCAGTGGAAAGGAAGATGAATTTTTAGAGATATCAGAATGTACATGTAATTGAAAGTCAGAATTAATCAAGACTACTGTCATCACCACCATTATAATTCTCCAGAGCTGCTTTTCTAGAGAAAGTAAAGAAAAGATCGATGTCAGGAGAATAGTTAAAATCTATGCCTCTTTCATTACCAGGAGCAGTCAGGCAGCCAAGGGCAGTGGTCCTCTTTCTAGATGTCAGATGCATGCATTCCATTCCCTCTTTCCCTGTCAAATTGTAAGTAGCTTTGAAAGAGAAAATTCATTGAACTGAGCCTCAGTTTCTTCAACTGGTAAATGACAGGGTTGGACTGGAGAAAAGCTGTAATTCTTTTTAGTCCTAAAATAATTATGGTTACAGTACCATAGCTAAGTAGAGACATTGTACAGTCTTTAATTATCTGTGGTGTTACCATACTCCAGCCATATGGAACTTCTGTAAGCATTGCCATATCCACAATAGAACAATAGCCTGTCATTTAAAAGAAAAATATCTCCAATTTTTCCCATCCTTGCTATTCAAATTTTTTTTTTCAAAATGAACCAGAACCCAGTTTCCATCATTTTATGAAGAACAAGCAACAGATTCCCTTCTCAAATATACACACAGATAATATATACAATGCTTTCTATATTTAATTTTGAATTAATGATTGAACATAGCCTGATGGAATACAAGTTGAATCTGAAGCATTTGTAGTTTAGAATTCGGTTCTACTACACTCATTGAACTTGATACTTTTGAAATATCTCCTCGTAACCCACATGCCATGAAGTGAATTAGCATGATTCTTTAAATTTTGCGAGGACAAAGAATGATTAGAGATAATTAACCAAAACTCAAGCAAATTCAATTGCTTTTCATTTTGATCTTCTTTTCAGTAAAACCTTTCATGCTTCATTTGGCAAGAGGGGAAAGAAGGATGCCAAAACTCTTATGGCTCCCTCTTCAGTCAGACATATATTTTCCTAGAATAACAAGTGTAGCTAAGAACTTTCCCTGAGTGGGGTTAAGGAGTCAGGTACTTGGTGTCAGTCTTTCTTTTTATAGCTCTTACGCTACACTTTTCCTACAGGATGCCGTATATGATGTCTCAGAAGTGGCATGACTTTACATAAGTTTACATTTATGCATAAATCAGCCATACAAGTACTTATATCCCCTCTTTGTGGACTTCCTCCCCCTTCAGGTCACCACAGTGCGTTAAGCAGAATTCCCTGTGCTATATGGCGCTTTCTCATTAGTTATCTATTTTATACATAGCAATATATACAGGTCAGCTGCAGTCTCCCAATTCCTCCCAGCCCCCTAGATTTTAAAATCCACATTCTAAGTAAATATGTAAAGAGAATCTGTTTCTAGTGATATTATGAGCAGAAGATTCTTACAGAAGCATAATAAATTCTAAATGTGAGATAATTAAATTTTCTGGGGGAAATGAGAACACAATATATGTAATAGAAACATAAATTCTCACTCAGTTATATTTTTAAACATTTAAAAAGTAATATGATTCTTTTATCAAATGACACTTATTGTCTGCCCACCAGCCACTTAATTTTAAAAATTACGTTAATCTTCAGCAGGCCATGAAGTAGTAAAAGTAGTAGAGCATTTGAATCAACATGCTTTCATAAAACCATGCACAATGTAAGATGTAGCTGACAATTATGCAATGAAGTGGAAATGAGGTGCTTTTGAAAGTTTATTTCATACACTTCTGTACCATTTGATTATTTTATATTTGTAATAAAATACAGACAAAATTTAAGGAAAAAATAACCTAAAAATAAGCTGATAAAATCATTTTAATATCATCATACAGCCTTTAATGTTTCTGCTACAAATCAAAATGTAATCTTTTGTCATGAATTATTTTTTAAATCTCAAAATATTTATAAATGCCATAAACACCAGCTTCAGCTGTGGTATCATTATGTATTATCGTGAGAATGAGTCTCTGTCTCCCTCTGCCCCCCTCTGTCTCTCTGCCTCTGTTTGTCACGGTTTCCATATACATATCTGCATCTATGCACATCTGATGCCCAATAATGAAATGGTAGCCAAGCTTTGACTTCTTTCTATGTGTCAGTCAACAGGTTACATGTTGAATATGCATTATCTCATTTATTACTCAAATAACCCTTAGGAACTGTTATAAATATTATGATCTCATTTCTGCTGATGGGCAAACAACTTGGAGAATTTGAGTCATTGCCTAAGGTGACACAGTAAAGGCGAAAGAAGGCGAGAATAATGCTTCACTCATTTCTTCTAAACACTTGCTTGTTTCCAGGCCTTGCATCGGTGGTTAACTGGCTATGACTGATGATAAATACCCACGTACACAAAGGGTAACAGCTTAAAGGAAAATTAGGCAGGGTGAGCCCATGAGCAATGGCTGGGTGATGGCACCTATGTTAAGGTTGAAAGTGAAAAGTGAAGCTGCTAGCCCCTCCATCGTGTCCAGTTCTTTGCAACCCTATGGACTGTAACCCACCAGGCTCCTCTGTCCATAGAATTCTCCAGGCAAGAATTCTGAAGTGGGTGGCCTTCTCTCGGGTATCTTCCCAAAGCAGGGACTGAACCTGGGTCTCCTGAATGGCAGGCAGCCCTACATTAGGGTTCAGTTCAGTTCAGTTCAGTCGCTCAGTCTTGTCTTTGTGAACCAGTGAATCCCAGCACGCCAGGCTCCCTGTCCATCACCAACTCCCGGAGTTCACTCAAACTCATGTCCATAGAGTCGGTGATGCCATCCAGCCATCTCATCCTCTGTCATCCCCTTCTCCTCCTGCCCCCAATCCTTCCCAGCATCAGGGTCTTTTCCAGTGAGTCAACTCTTCGTGTGAGGTGGCCAAAGTATTGGAGTTTCAGCTTCAAAATCAGTCCTTCCAATAAACACCCAAGATTGATCTCCTTTAGGATGGACTGGTTGGATCTCCTTGCAGTCCAAAGGACTCTCAAGAGTCTTCTCCAACACCGCAGTTCAAAGGCATCAATTCTTCAGTGCTCAGTTTTCTTCACAGTCCAACTCTCATAGCTATACATGACCACTGGAAAAACCATAGCCTTGACTAGACAGATATAGAAGACTTTTCTGAGAAGATGACATTGAAGCTAAGATTCGCATGTCAAGAGTAAGCACAAGAAGATAATGAGGAGGTGAATCTTTGGATATTCAGGGACCAGAAGGTAGGCCATTGTAACCACTGCATGCCTAAATGGGGAAGAAACATAGGAAATGAGGTGAGAAAGACCAGGGAGGGACCAGTCATATGAGATAAATTTAGATTTATTCACAGTGTTGTGGGGAGATATTGGAGTATTTTAAGTAGAAGAATTGTGCAATCTGAACTTTATTTTAAATGGATATCTCTAGCTGTTATTTAGGAAAAATGAATTATAGGAGAAGAAAGCATATGAAATCTGTATTCACAAGAATTATATGTGGATACAGATACGTGTAGAGTCACAGACAACTATAAGCATATTGGCTTTAAGATATTTACTTTCTAAAGCATGCATTTTATTATAATGATAATCCTGAAATGATCACCTTGTGGAAAAGCACAAAATGAGGGTATATCATTTTAAACTCTCCCATTCAGCGTAAAACTGTTAAATTGTTGAAAACTGCAAGATATTTATAAGTATTTTAGCAAACACCATTATGAAAAGCATATTTACAGTAATATAGAATTTAATGTGCTCTTTTAAATATCACGTTATGACTTTTTTGACAATAGAATTTCCTGTTCTATAGGATGTGTGCTTTAAAGTAATTTTCCAAAATGACAACACAAATTCTTGCAAGTGAACACGCTTTTGATGCAGACCGATTTGATAACAGCTTCTGAATGCTAATGGCATGTTTCATGCTAGACAGAGGCACATTAAGAAATAAAGCATCAATTTGTTGTGAGGCTTTTATTCCTTTTATTTATTTTCAGAGATTTTTGAGATAAAGAGTCCCACTTTGAAATCTCTGATTATAAAAGATCATTTTCATCCTATCGTTAGTGTTTTAGATTCGTATGTAAAATAAATTTGCTGTCATACTAGCTCTTCCTGGTTTATATGGTGAAGATCTGAAAACATTCTTTTGTTAAACCAGAGTCCTGCAAATGATTAATTTTAAATTGCAGGATGTTTAGAACACTGTTCTGAATCTCAATTACATTTAAACAGTTTTTAGAACAATTTAATGCCTCTAGATACTCTGGCATTTGCTACTGGTAGAGAATCAGCCAATTCTTGTAGAATATGGGTATCATAATCGCACATCCTTAATACGGGCAGAGCTGACACAGGAAATTACATTCCCAGCAGAATACACACCTGAATCCTTCTCGTGCTATAATAGTACTACCATATGTAATATTGAACATTATTACAATTTCTTTAATATTTAGCAATTCTAATAAAAACATAGCTACCTTTCATGAAAAGATTGATGTTCTGCAAAGCATGCCGACAAGCTAGACTCTCTTCGTGTCAAATAGAATGTTTAGTTCACATCACCTTCTACTTGTACACATTTTTTTTTGAAGAATTGAAAAGAATTAAATGATTAATCAATGTTTTTGTGTTTGTTAATTGAAATCACCCTATAGATACAGACAAGAGTTTTGAGTAGGGCAGATAAAAACTTCATTATCAATAGAAAACTGAAAAATCATAGATCATGAGGAAATGAAGCTAAACTGCTTTACCTTTATTTTAATATTTAGTGCCTTGCAAAAACTTTTAGGAAAACTGTTATCATCAGCGTAAAAATTAGTTTCTAAATATCCACAAGTTGTCTCCAACACCATACATTTCCACCATTCTTCTGAAAACTTCATATATTTCACAGTGCAAAGCAGTTTGAGTAGATTTAGAAAATATAAATGATGGAAATTTAAGTCTATTTCTCTGCAATATCTTCTGGCCCAATCAGATACCCACTGAGCTATGTCTTTCTTTGTGAAACAGAAAATTAAGTATTTTAATATTCCCAGTACCTAAACTCTTAGGCTCAGTTATTTTCTAAAGATTTATTAATTTATTAAAGTATTTATTAATCTACTACCACAGGCAAGGCAATGTTTTAGGTTTCTTGATACTGAAGACGAATCAAACACAAATTCTGCCTTTTGAGAGGTTACGGCCTAAAAGAGAAGAAACACAGCCAAAATAAAAATATGGAGGATACATCCCTTTGCAGCAGGTCCAGCCACGTGGTGCTGGGGTTAAGAAATGGGGGAGATGGCGTTCTCAGACAGGAGAGCATTTCTCAAGGTAAGAGGGGCTGAGCTGTAAGATGTGGTGGAACTAAAATTCCTGATCATACAGAGGAAGACTCTTCAGGCCTGAGGACGTGCATTAGTCTTCCGTTGCTGGGTAAGAAATCACCACTGATTTGCAGCTGAAAGCATCATGCCTCATCGCATGGTTCACTTCTTTGGGCCTAGAATCAGGGAATGGCTTAGCTGAGGCCTCTGTCGAGTGTGTCACAGGGGTTTGTCTCAGATTCTGCCAGGGCTGCCGTGTCATCTGAGATTCGACTGGGGAAGAGTCTGCTTGAATTGGCGGAATTCAGTTCCTTGTGTTGAAGGACTGAATACTTCCATTTCTCATCCGCCTTCAGCCTAGAGGGGACACCTCTGTTCCTTCCCATTTGGACCCTCTAGCATCTGCCAAGCCTGCAGCATGACCACATAAGCCTCTAAACTCAGTCACAGAAAGATGGGAGTCTAGCAAACCACTGATGCAGTCTTCACATGTCATCGCAGGCATGTTTTCAGAGACCTCTTGTGCCCACTGCTGCGTCCTATTTGTTAAAAAAAATTCTTGAGTCATGACTATGTTCCTGGGGACAGTCCTAGGCAGGGCTGAGAACACCAGGAGATGGGATTACAAGAAGCCACTTTAGAATCTATCTTCCACAAGTTGGGAGGTGGAAATTCTGCTTTGGTATAAAGTGTGACATATAACAACCAGTACAATCAGGCTGGAAAAAAGTCTGCATTCAGACCATGGCCTGCTCTGAAGTTGGACATTATTTTATGTACAAGAGGAGAGCTTGGTACTACATTTGAACAGGGCAGAAAAATGAATGGGACTGGGCTTCAGAAAATGTAATTGGGAAATGGCTTCTAAAATAAATAAGGAGAGAAAAGAGTAAGCTTAGGGGAAATGTGAATAATTTATTAACTTGCTGAAAGAATGAATTAAATTACGAGTATTAGTGGAGCATATGTGGAAAATTCTGAGAGATGGGAACACCAGACCAGTTGACCTGCCTCTTGAGAAATCTGTATGCAGGTCAGGAAGCAACAGTTAGAACTGGACATGGAACAATAGACTGGTTCCAAATAGGAAAATGAGTACATCAAGGCTGTATATTGTCACCCTGCTTATTTAACTTATATGCAGAATACATCATGAGAAATGCTGGGTTGGAGGAAACACAAGCTGGAATCAAGATTGCTGGGAAAAATATCAATAACCTCAGATATGCAGATGACACCACCCTTATGGCAGAAAGTGAAGAAGAACTAAAAGGCTTCTTGATGAAAGTGAGAGAGGAGAGTGAAAAAGTTGGCTTAAAGCTCAACATTCAGAAAACGAAGATCATGGCATCTGGCCCCATCACTTCATGGCAAATAGATGGGGAAACAGTGGAAACAGTGACAGACTTAATTTTGGGGGGCTCCAAAATCACTGCAGATGGTGACTGCAGCCATGAAAAGATGCTTGCTCCTTGGAAGGAAAGTTATGATCAACCTATACAGCTTATTAAAAAGCAGAGACAGAAAGAGACACATGTACCCCAGTGTTCATCGCAGCACTGTTTATAATAGCCAGGACATGGAAACAACCTAGATGTCCATCAGCAGATGAATGGATAAGAAAGCTGTGGTACATATTCACAATGGAGTATTACTCAGCCATAAAAAAGAATTCATTTGAATCAGTTCTGATGAGATGGATGAAACTGGAGCCAATTATACAGAGTGAAGTAAGCCAGAAAGAAAAACACCAATACAGTATACTAACACATATATATGGAATTTAGGAAGATGGCAATGACGACCCTGTATGCAAGACAGGGAAAGAGACACAGATGTATATAACGGACTTTTGGACTCAGAGGGAGAGGGAGAGGGTGGGATGATTTGGGAGAATGACATTCTAACATGTGTACTATCATGTAAGAATTGAATCGCCAGTCTATGTCTGACGCAGGATGCAGCATGCTTGGGGCTGGTGTATGGGGATGACCCAGAGAGGTGTTATGGGGAGGGAGGTGGGAGGGGGGTTCATGTTTGGGAACGCATGTAAGAATTAAAGATTTTAAAATTTAAAAAATAAAAAACTAAAAAAAAAAAAAAAGCAGAGACATTACTTTGCCAACAAAGGTCCATCTAGTCAAGGCTATGTTTTTTCCAGTGGTCATGTATGGATATGAGTTGGGCTATAAAGAAACCTGAGCACCGAAGAATTCATGCTTTTGAGCTGTGATGTTGGAGAAGACTCTAGAGAGTCCCTTGGACTGCAAGGAGATCCAACCAGTCCATCCTAAAGGAGACCAGTCCTGGATGTTCATTGAAAGGACTGATGTTGAAGCTGAAACTGCAATACTTTGGCCACTTGATGTGAAGACCTGACTCATTTGAAGAGGCACTGATGCTAGGAAAGACTGAAGGCGGAAAGAGAAGGGGACGACAGAGGATGAGATGGCTGGATGGTATCACCAACTCAATGGACATGAGTTTGAGTGAACTCTGGGAGTTAGTCCATGGGGTCGCAAAGAGTTGGACACGACTGAGTGACTGAACTGAACTGAGCGTGACTACAGATTCAGAATTTTAAACTTTAGTCTGTTAAAAAGGAGACATGGGCTCTGAGATGCTCAGGGGTGGGAGTGAGCCCCCATGATACTTTACTGGGAAGGGAAGATAGACTGTGCACCTATTAATTAGGATCTTCCAGAGGCTATGTACTTTAAAGGATTGGTAGGAGCTTAACTCTGCTCAATATTCTCAATTGAGAAATGGGAACCTAAATGAGAAAAAATTGGAAAGAGAATAGATACATTTATAACTGAATCACTTTGCTATAAAAACAAAACTAACACAGCATTGTTAATCAACTGTGCTCCAAGACAAAATAAAAGTTAAAAATAAATAATTAGAAAAATAAAAAAAATATTGGTGGTAGTTGGTCTAGAAAAATATTGGGTAATGTATTATTTCATAGAGAATTTGATCTTTCATTTGATAACTACTGACAAAGGACACTATCAAAATAGGATAAAAATGAGGAAATAAGTCCATAAGGAAATGTTATTTTGTATGTGCATCCTATAAAAGAAATGCAATTCTGGATAAAGAAGAGTATGATGTGGAAATAAACAGACTTTAACAACAAAGGGACATCAGAGAAAGAAAAATAATTGATATTTTAATCCCAGGTGATTAAGAGATTAGTGATAGCTAGAATAATAAGGGATATTACAAAGGGGCTAGCTTTTAAGGCTAAATGGGAAAAAAAAAATTAGTTTGCATGTACTGAATTTAGAGGCTACTTAGAACTGTGAGTGAAGATGTGAAATGCACGGCAGAGCCCGCAGGCCAGCAGACTCTACAGAGTTACCAGGTCAAAGGTGGCCACTGAGTGTGCAAGAGAGGGGGAGGGTCCCCAGGGGGTGGTGTGACGTAGAGACTAGTGTTCACAGACATCTTTATAAAGAGTCTGCATTTCAGAGATGTAACAGGATAGCAGAATTGGGAGAACTTGGGAGAGAACATAGTGGTCATGAAGTTAATTAAGAGAGCAAAGCCACAGTAACACCCAAACGTGGAAAGGTACCTTGAAGGAGATACAGGTTAAGTAAGAATTGCAATCACACACCCCTTGAAAACACAGGAAAATAATCTTGGAAGCAAGTCACATGGAAAGTAACAAGGAATGGCTCCGGAGCATGATGAAACAGGGGTGCCCTGTATCGAGTCTTAGACTTGAAGAAATACATTATGTAAAACAGTGTCCATGTAGAAAACACCCTTGAAACCTTAATTTCATCTGCAGGATGCCACTTTGTGGTCTCTGGGCCAAAATAAGAAATGATTCAGAGAGGAGAACTATGAAGGATTTGAAGCATATCCTTGGTTTAAAAACACTTATTGGAATAGAGTTGTTTTACAGTGTTGTGTTAGTGTCTGTTGTACAGCAAACTGAGTCAGCTGTGCAAATACATACATCCCTTCTTTTTCGGATCTCCTTCCCATTTAGCTCACTGCAGAGCACTGCACAGAGTTCCCTGTGCTGTGCAGCAGGCTCTCGCCAGTTACCTACCTTATACACAGGATCAACAGTGAATATATGTCAATCTCCATCTCCCAGAGCTCTTCCCACCCCCCTTTACACGCCTTGAGGGCCACATATTTTTTTCCCTAGAATATCACTGGTTTTGAAAATAAGAGGTCATTGGTTATCTTAGATATAGTTCATTGATTGCTGAAGGCAGAAACCAAAGTATAAGGCTTAAGGAGAAAATAGATGGTCAGGAAGCAAAAACTTTGTCCTGGTTTGTCAGCAACTTAAGACTGGGGAAAAACTGCCTCAAGGAGTTGCAAGGGCAGCCAGGGGGAAGGTCATAGCTGGCCACGGGCCACAGGGAAGTGACCGGACTGACTGACAGTGTCCCAATTAGGGGCAACACAGAGCTGTGTGAGGCCGACCCTAATCAGAAGTGTGAACTGGAAACTCCAGCGCTGAACTGACAGTGGTACCCAAGGAGGAGAGTGCAGCCAAGCCAAGGAGGAGAGTGCAGCCAAGCCTAGGGAGGGGCTGGCATCTTGCTGTTTCACCAGAGATGGCAAAAGATGCCCTCCATCTGCCTTGCTGGTCTCCCCAGGGCTGTAAACACCACTCAGGGTTTTTAAAATCAATTTTTATGGGGTTACAGCTGCTTTACAGCATTGCAGTACTTTCTCCCATGCAGCAAAGTGGATCAGTTGTGTGTATACACATCTCCTCGTTTTGAATTTCCTGTTAGGTCACCAAAGAGCGCTGAGAGTTCCCTACTATACAGCAGGCTCTCACTGGGCATCTCTTTTATGCATAATATCAATCGTGTATATGTGTCGATCTCAGTCTTGCAGTTCATCCCACCCCCTCTCTCCTGCTTGGTGTCCGTTGGCTTGTTCTCTGTTTCTGCTTTGCAAATAGGATTATATATACTATTTTTCTTGATTCCACACGTTAATATATGATATGAGCTTTTCTCTTTCTGGCTCACTTCTGTATGTGAGTCTCTAGGTCCATCCATGCCTCTACAGGTGACCTGGTTTCACTCCCTCTTATGGCTGAGTAGTGTCCCGTTGCATGTATATATCACATCTTCTTGATCCATTCCTCTACTGGCAGACGCTTGGGTTGCTTCCACATCCTGGCAGTTGTGAATCGAGCTGCAGGGGATGTAGATTTTCAATGAATTACTAACCTTTGAAAGGTGGAGGGAAGTTTACTCAGTGGGTTACAGTTTGATCAGCTCTTTGAGTGCCCGGGTGTCTGGGTCTGTATTTTCAGGAGACATGCATCACGCGTGGTTGTGTTCTGAATGACAGCAGCCTTGGTGAAGGAACTGCGTTCCAAAAACAAGAGGGATCTTGAGAGAATCGGGGCCGGGGACAGGATGGAGGGGCTGAAACCAGGGTCACAGGAGAAGGGGTCAGCTTTGGAGACCACGCACTTCTTCTAATTCTGGAGGGAAAGAGGAATGCGAGCATGGGGATGGAGACATGACTGGAGTGAAGCAGAGATGCATCCACTAGGCTGTTACAGAAAACCTTTGGGTTTTGCCGCATCAGGATAATCACATAAAATCTTGGAAATGGGTGGATCACAGACTGTCTGTGCACGCACCTGTTGGTTTCACGATTTTGCCCTGATGAAAGATGTGTGGTTGTACTGAGAAAGAACAGTGACCCACGCGTTCCAGCTCACCTGGATGATTTCATGCTCTTTGCTTAGATTCAGTCATTCAACAAAGACTGATGGAGGTCCTTCAGTACTCCACATGGCACATTTACTTTTATCCTAATTTTTATGACCGGAAAAGTAATGTTTTCTCCTTGTGAAAACCTGAAACAGAAGAAAATGAACCCGTATTATTTAATTAGCAAGTCTTTCTTGACTTTGTAACATGAGGCAGGCCCTCCACCGCAGCTAGCTCCACAGGCGAATGTGCTAAGTCACTGCGGGGCGTGTCCAACTCTTTGCAGCTCCATGGACTGCAGCCCACCAAGCTCCTCTGTCCATGGGATTCTCCAAGGAAGAATATGGAGCAGGTTGCCGTGCCCTCCTCCAGGGGCTCTTCCCAACCCAGGACTCAAACCTGCGTCTCTTATGTCTCCTGCATTGGCAGGTGGATTCCTTACCCCTAGCGCCGCCACAGAGGCAAGCAAACAGACACGACTCCGGCCTGTGAAATTTATAATCTAGTGGGAGAGATTAAATTCTTCCCACATTTTCTCCATCAACCCCCTAACCCAGGTAAACACTCCATAGTTCTGTGTGTGTGTTGCCTGGAACAGTTCTATCACACTCTGACAGCTACATTTTTCTTCTTCACTAAGTAGAGATTAGGTTAGTTTCCTGCTGTATTCAGAGACTAATTTTGAGTTTTTAGACAAGATGGCCCAAAAAGGGTGGCAGAGAAGGATCTTAGTGCTACAGTGGATTTCAAAGGTGATCCCTCTCCTTATAATCCCTCCTTAAAATTTTCTCGTTCAAAGCTATATAATCGAAAAGGTGGGTTTTCATGAGGTAAACACATTAATTAATTTATTCCATCGCATTTTCAGAGCCGACTTGGAGCAAGATGATATTGTAACTACAGTTCACTCACCAAAGCAAATTTCCATGAAAACCTAATTTTTCAGGAACAAACAAAACCTGCAGGGAAAAGCTAATAATAAAGAGTATTGTGAAATCAGTATGTTCCAGGTTAAAAAAAGAAAATTAGAATTCAGAAAGGGAAAAGGAGGCGAAGCAGAAAGGACACACCAGCTGATTTGAAGGGCGGGCAGATTCTCCATTTCTTCTGGCTGCGGGCAGATACTAACTCCCTGGCTTTATTCTCATATATTGGGATGGGGACTGTCTTAGTGGAACATCAGTTTTTACAGTCTGCTGCTGATCTCTGTGGAGAGAAAGGGATTTGTACGTTGGCGTGCATAAGTAAGTGGTTGCAAGATGATAGAGTTTTACAAATGTGTTTCTTTTCAGTTGCTGTAACCCTTCTATTCTTTATTCTCATTCAACTCCCGTGAATTTTTTTTAAGCCTCAGCTATAGGAATCTGCTCAGAGAATGTGTCATGGGTGATTTTGCTTACTCTTCTATAGAGGGATGTAAGAAATAACCACAGACGAGGTCACTATAATTTTTGGCGAGGCAGTAATAATAACCTAAAGATGCAGAATAGAACTCAGGTACCCATAGTTCGATAGAGAATGAGCTAGGAGTACACCCTTTTTTAATGATTTTTTAAAATGTAGACTCTTTTTAAAGTCCTTATTGCATTTGTCAAAATATTGCTTCTGTTTTTTCTGGTTTGGTGTTTTGGCCACAAGGCAGGTGGGGTCTCAGCTCCCCAACCAGGGATTGAACCTGCACCCCCTGCGTTGGAAGGAGAAGTCTTAACCACTGGAGAACCAGGCAGGTGCCAGGAGTACGCCATTTTGTTGGTATTTCTATCTTCAGTACTCAAAAATGGACTGCCTTGCAACTTTCTCCCTGTTTTTATTTCCTCGGACTGCCATGGATCAGTCAGTTCAGTCACTCAGTTGTGTCCGACTCTTTGGGACCCCATGAATCGCAGCACGCAGGGCCTCCCTGTCCATCACCAACTTGCAGAGTTGACTCAGACTCACGTCCATTGAGTCAGTGATGCCATCCAGCCATCTCATCCTCTGTCGTCCCCTTCTCCTCCTGCCCCTAATCCTTCCCAGCATCAGAGTCTTTTCCAATGAGTCAACTCTTCCCATGAGGTGGCCAAAGTACTGGAGTTTCAGCTTTAGCATCATTCCTTCCAAAGAACACCCAGGGCTAATCTCCTTTAGAATGGACTGGTTGTATCTCCTTGCAGTCCAAGGGACTCTCAAGAGTCTTCTCCAACACCACAGCTCAAAAGCATCAATTCTTCGGTGCTCAGCTTTCTTCACAGTCCAACTCTCACATCCATACATGACCACTGGAAAAACCATAGCCTTGACTAGATGGACCTTTGTTGGCAAAGTAATGTCTCTGCTTTTCAATATGCTATCTAGGTTGGTCATAACTTTCCCTCCAAGGAGTAAATGTCTTTTAATTTCATGGCTGCAATCACCATCTGCAGTGATTTTGGAGCCCCCAGAAATAAAGTCTGACACTATTTCCACTGTTTCCCGATCTATTTCCCATGAAGTAATGGGACCGGATGCCATGATCTTCATTTTCTGAATGTTGAGCTTTAAGCCAACTTTTTCACTCTCCTCTTTCACTTTCATCAAGAGGCTTTTTAGTTCCTCTTCACTTTCTGCCATAAGGGTTATTGATATTTCTCCTGGCAATCTTGATTCCAGCTTGTGCTTCTTCCAGCTCAGTGTTTCTCATGATGTACTCTGCATAGAAGTTAAATAAGCAGGGTGACAATATATAGCCTTGACGTACTCCTTTTCCTATTTGGAACCAGTCTGTTGTTCCATGTCCAGTCCTAACTGTTGCCTCCTGACCTGCATATAGGTTTCTCAAGAGGCAGGTCAGGCGGTCTGGTATTCCCATCTCTTTCAGAATTTTCTACCGTTTATTATGATCCACACAGCCAAAGGCTTTGGCAAAGTCAATAAAGCAGAAATAGATGTTTTTCTGGAGCTCTCTTGCTTTTTCCATGATCCTGCGGATGTTGGCAATGTGATCTCTGGTTCCTCTGCCTTTTCTGAAACTAGCTTGAACATCTGGAAGTTCACAGTTCACGTATTGCTAAAGCCTGGCTTGGAGAATTTTGAGCATTACTTTACTAGCGTGTGAGATCAGTGCAATTGTGTGGTAGTTTGAGCATTCTTTGGCATTGCCTTTCTTTGGGATTAGAATGAAAACTGACCTTTTCCAGTCCTATGGCCACTGCTGAGTTTTCCAAATTTGCTGGCATACTGAGTGCAGTACTTTCACAGCATCATCTTTCAGGATTTTAAAGAGCTCAACTGGAATTCCATCACCTCCACTAGCTTTGTTCATAGTGATGCTTTCTAAAGCCCACTTGACTTCACATTCCAGGATGTCTGGCTCTAGGTGAGTGATCACACCATCATGATTATCTGGGTCATGAAGATGTTTTTTTGTACAGTTCTTCTGTGTATTCTTGCCACCTCTTCTTAATATCTTCTGCTTCTGTTAGGTCCATACCATTTCTGTCCTTTCTTGAGCCCAACTTTGCATGAAAAGTTCCCTCGGTATCTTTAAGTTTCTTGAAGAGATCTCTAGTCTTTCCCATTCTGTTGTTTTCCTCTATTTCTTTGCATTGATCGCTGAGGAAGGCTTTCTTATCTCTTCTTGCTATTCTTTGGAACTCTGCATTCAGATGCTTGTATCTTTCTTTTTCTATACTGCCGTGTATACTATAGAATAAAATAGAACGTGAGCGCTTCTTGGGCTTCCCAGGTGACACCCGTGGTAAAGAACTTGCCTGCCAGTGCAGGAGACACAAGAGACACAGGTTTGATGGATCCCTGGGTCGGGAAGATCCCCTGGAGAAGGAAGTGGCAACCCACTCCAGTATTCTTGCCTGGAGAATCCCTTGGACAGAGGGGCCTGGCGGGCTGCAGGCCGTGGGCTCGCCACGAGTCGGACACGACTGCAGTGACAGCACAGCACGTGCGCTGCTTACTCAGGTTGCTGCTACGAGACCAGTGCTCCAAGGCCGTCAAGATTAAGTGCTTAGATATTCAATCCACAAGAGCTCAGCAAACATGCACTGAGCACCCAGTGTTAGGGCTGCAATTCAGGAAGTTCTCCTGGTGGGTGCTCTACGAGGTGGATTAAATACAGAAAGACAGAAGGGGCTGCCTCTTTGCTGGGCAGGGCTGTTTGATGTCAAATAATTTCTTTACCTGGTGCTCAAAAACCTCGTTGACCTTTACGATACTTTTGAAGGAAAATCAAGAGTAAAAACCAAGACAGAAGGAGCCAAAGAAACACGTGACTTCAGAAAATTTACCCCGCGGTCAGGTTCACACCGCCACGAGCCAGTAAGCAGCCCTAAGTCCTTGGTTGTGTTTGTTGCCGATGGAGAGCTCCATAGGTGGCGGCCAGGGGCGGGGTGGAGTTTTACCCCGAAGTGTTTTCCGAAGGAATCTGGGGGACCTTTGAGGGTGCTGCCCCCATTTCTCTAGGGGAACACGCTGAGTTGTTCCTGTATAGATGGACGACAGGCACAAAGAACATACCGTTTCAGGGTCCCCACTCCCAACAAGATTGGGGTTGTTCTCAGGCCAAGGGGAGACTTAATATGCCTTCAGGGGTGTCCACAAAATAGCATCTCGCCCTGTTGGTGTTTGAAGAGCACTGTCTGGGGACAGCTAGATGTGGTCTCTGGGATGG
This sequence comes from Ovis aries, assembly GCF_016772045.2. NCBI lineage: Eukaryota > Metazoa > Chordata > Mammalia > Artiodactyla > Bovidae > Ovis > Ovis aries. The sequence goes on along the minus strand of NC_056065.1, from coordinate 77,325,682 downwards.
GATGTTCTCTCACCTGGCTGTTGACGAATTCACATTGATGTGTATGAGGCTTTTGGGAGAGGACAGCAAGGTGTGCAGGGAAACGGGAGGAAGGGGTGTATCTGTGTGTGTGAGCTTGTGTCTGTGTGTGTTCCCAGAGACAGACTTTCAAGTGAGTAAATAGAATATGCAGTGTTTCAGAGGCAGACGAGGTCCACTGGGAAGACAGCAGTACGATCTCACGTTCTGTTACAGCTGGAACGTGAGGTGTAAGTGGCGGAGCCTGAAGTGAAGGGTGAGGCAATCAGGGAGGACGCAAACCTTGCTACATAAACACGGCTAACATGGCAAATGTGTGCAGACATGAGGGGACTTGAATCCACGAGACTGTGGGTTTTTCAAGAAAAAATTTATTGGCATACCATTGCTTTACAATGCTGTGAGTTGGTTTCTGCTGTAGAGCCAAGTGAATCAGCTATATAAATAAATATGTAGACATATACACCCTCTTACTTGAATTTCCTTCCCATTGAGGTCATCGCAGAGCATTGAGGGGCTCTCTGTGTGCTGAACAGTAGGTTGTGATTCGTTATCTATTTGCCATAGTACCAGCAGAGTATACGTTTTAATCCCAGGCTCCCAGTTCATTCTACTCCCCTCTCCCCACGTGGTGTTCATTGTTTGTTTCCTACAACTGCTTTGCAAATGTGGCCAAGGCATGGAAGCAGCCTAGCCTCCACGAGCAGAAGAATGGACAAGGAAGAAATGGTATACCTACACAAAGGAATATTACTCAGCCATCAAAAGGAATGAGCTTGTGCCATTTGCAGAAATGTGGATCCACCTAGAGGCCATCATACAGAGCGAAGTTAAGTCAGAAAGAGAAAAACATCGTATTTCAACATGTATATGTGGACTATAGAAAAATGGTACAGATGAACCCATTGGCAAAGCAGAGACTGTAGTTTTGAAACTTAGTCCTGCCTACACGGCACAGTAGGGGTTGAAAGTCTACAGAAAGACCGCTCTGGTTCTGACCCTGGTTCCACCCCTGACCATCGATGTGACATTTAGAAAGTTCCCGCAACTCAGCCTCCTGAGCTTTAAACTGGAACAACAATGCAGATAAGAGATGACTGTATTAAATGAATCAACAAGTGTAAATGATTAGGGCGTGGCCTGCCTGACCTCCTATATGAATGCTCTGTTTTATGACCATTACACTTTCAGTTCTGGAGAAGGGAATGGAAACCCACTCCAGTATTCTTGCCCAGAGAATTCCATAGACAGAGAAGCCTGGTGGGCTCCATGGGGTCACAAAGAGTCAGACACGACTGAGCTACTAAACCACAAACACATACTTTGAGTTGGTAGCAAAAATGTGAAAAGAGAAAAATAAATCCATCTGACTCTGAGACACCCTGATTATCTCTCATACCATGGAGAAGACTTTATTTTTTAAAAAACAAACAAACAAAAAAAGGTTCACCAAGACCCTCTTTAGTAAAACCAAAGAAAAATAAAAAGAGAAAAAACAAATGCTTGGCACTTAATGGACTAATTCTGCTCTACTCCAGAGCCAAGTTAAAGCAAGTCCATTTTAAAGCGACTAAAATAGGCCCTCTTTCCTGCTTGCTTTCATTCTTTTTTAGAATGCCATGCCCTAAACCCAAGAGCCCAATTCTGCTTGAGAACTGTTGTAAAATATGACCCATTTTTTAAAGTTTCATATTTTATTATTTATCCCCTTGGAGCTCCCAACTTTCAAATAAAAGTGAATGTATTTCTTTTAAATAAGAGGAGGTCTGTGCTGTGCACACATCTCGACTCCAATAGTACCAAGGGAATTTTTTTTTCAAAGCAGCAGCTTATGTTCAGCCAGTGCCAAACGGAACTTAAAGCTCAAAGGGTTTGACTAAATTTAGAAACCACAATGTTCAAGTGGTTCTAAATTTGACAAAGCTGACTAGAAGCTAACCAAAATTGTGTATAAAATGATCTTTGCTATCGTGACAGCAGAGAGGACAAGATATTATTATCCCTAAATTTAGGAAAAATCAGGTCTATAGCTAACTACAACAAATTAAGGTTGAAATATAAAACAAATGTGTTGATATTCCAGAATAAAGAGAGATCCTCTGAAATATTCTCAGTGATTTTTCTAGTAGGTTAAGAAGTAGAAAATATTGAAAACAGTAATCAAATCAAGGGGGAGAGAAGAAAACTATTTATATGAGTGTCTACAGCAGTGATTCCAGTCTGTGTTTCGATACTGTCACGAGCTGCTGGTGTTTGGCACACTTCATAATATAAAGGCTGAATGGGGACTTCCCTGGCTGTCCAGGGTTGAGGACTTTGCCTTCCTATGCAGGAGGTGTGGGTTTGATCCCTGGCTAGGGACCAAACATCTGACATATCTTGGGGCCAAAAAACCAAAACATAAAACAGAAACAATATTGTTAAAAATTCAATAAAGACTTCAAAAAACAGTACACATCAAAAAATCTTCAAAAAAATAAGTTGAATTGTATACCTACCCCACTTATCATTTCTACATATTTCATATACTATATTGGAGCTTCCCAGGTGCCTCAGTGATAAAGAACCCACCTGCCAATACAGGAGACGTAAGAGACACAAGTTTGATCTCTGGATCAGGAAGATCCCCTGGAGTAGGACATGGCAATGCATTCTAGGATTCTTGCCTGGAAAATTCCATGGACAGAGGAGGCTGGCGGGCTACAGTCCACGGGGTCACAAAGAGTCACAACCGAGTCACTGAGCGCAGACACCCTGCACAATGATGTGCTGGCAAAATTCATTTAGTCTTTTTACTTTTAACTATTTTTAATATTTTGCCTGAAATTCTCAGTTCTTGAAAGTAAGTTTTATTCCCCGAACCCACTTTTGCTACATTCCAGTACCCTGATGAAAATCTACCTTTTTTTTTTTTTTTTTCCGAGGCAGAAGTCTCAGGCTAAATCAGGGAAAGTCAGCTTAACTGCTAACATACTAGTGGCACGCTTATGATGGTAGCGCAATTCCCTTTGAGAAATAGTGAACCACGTAAATGCAAATAATGTAATTTTCAGTTTTATTGCAAAGGAAAATGTAGGATGTGGCAGCCGTTAAGGTTTTCCGACAGTGAAATGAGAGGCCTTTAAAAAATACAGCAGTTCTGAACGTTACTAACATGGAAGCTAAGTTAATTTAGAGTTAAGTCAAAGGTGACCGTAATGTATTTTCTGATAGGAAGAAGTTGGCTGTGTTTCTACTGTTTTATGGTCTGAACCAACCTTTAAAAGAGCTACTTTGTCTTCACGGTGTGCTCCCTAACTCTTTAACACTAGCATCAAATACTACTCCTAATTTTCCTGGGTCCCCTATTGAGGTAAGAGGTGCCTCCTCAGTTCAAAATTCCACTGCCTTGGAACTCAGAAACAAACATCATCAATAGAAACTGAATTTTAAAATAATGACTCTTTTCAAAATTAGATTATTTCTGATGAGTGCAATTTCTGATTTTTATAACATGCCAACTAAAATTCAAATGGAGACGTCAAAAGGTTTACAACTCCCCTGCAACCTCCCTAAGTGTATGTGAGACATTGAAACCAATGAAATTTAAGACCAGAAAGACTTAGTTTTATTTCATGGAATGGGAAAACTGAAACCCTAAAGTTTCTACTATGCATCCACTTTACTTCTGAAAATAATTTATTAAAACGTTCCATGAACATTAATTCACCAATAAATCAAGTTTGGATCATAAATTTGTACTGGAAACAGGACCCAGTCTCTGTTTTCTGGTGATTATTCATCTCTAGGTTTATCAGGCTGTATTTCAATCTGCCTAAATTAAATCATCCTGAATAATTGGAGGTAATTGAAGACCATTCTTTACTGCCTTATGGGTAGGTAGAAACATTTTATTTTAGGATTAAGAAAAGCATGTGGATATTTTTCTTGTTATAGCATAATTCATTTTCATTATAAGGACTTAGAATATGCAGATAAACACAATAACGACAATATGTCCACAGACAACTATCGTTAATATATCTTGGGGAAGTATAATTTCATTCATGTTTATAATCTGATTTGTGTTTCTCCAATGTATCTGGCAGGATCCAGTCAAGAGCGGGGAACCGCACACTGACTTGAACAGGAAATGTTTTAGTGTCGTTTGTAACTGTAGCAGCGGATTGGAGCAATGGGAGATTTGCTGAGAGACAGTAAAGGAATTGCAAATAGTGTGAGAAGACTGGATGCAAGGAACAGGGGGTGAGATGGAGCTGGACACTGACCACACCGTGATCACAGGCGCCCTGCTACGACCCAACAGGGAGCTAGGGGAGCAGCTGGCTTTCAGCCACTGCAGCGCCAGGTGCAGAAGAGCGCGGTTTGTTGAGTGACTGAGTGAGTGAATGAGCCTCACCTCACTTCTCTGATGTTTCCTATCAACTTCTAACAGGTGACCGTTTTCCCCCTTAGCAGCGCTTCCCAATCTACACTCTCTTTCTGGGATTTCTCATCTCCCATGGCAATAGAATCTTAGTAACATGAAGGAAATAATTGAGTGGAGTTTCCAATAGTTCAGAAATATGAATCTCTAATTTTCCTCACAGCTAGGATGGTACCTAGCATGTTGACGGCACTCAATGGATCATTGTTGAATAAATAACTGAAAATGCAGCTGATGAGCCAATGTAATAAATATACATTCGAAAAAAACATTATTGCTGTTACCTCCCTGATAGCTAAGACTCCTGGCTTCCAATGCAGGGGGCATAGGTTGACTCCCTTGTTGGGGAAGTTATGAATGTCATGTGGACACAACAAAGAAACAAAAAGGATTAGCTTTAACAAAAAATGCATTATTGTGAAATATTAGGACACTGGCTTTGAAAAGATGATACTAAAACTTCTAGGGAGATAAGCTGGATCACCTATAGTGAGAACTCAGTTCATTTCAGTTGCTCAGTTGTGTCTGACTCTTCGCAGCCCAATGGACTGCAACACACCAGGCCTCCCTGTCCATCATCAACTCCCAGAGCCTACTCAAACTCATGTCCATCGCGTTGGTGATGCTGTCCAACCACCTCACCCTTTGTTGTCCCCTTCCCCTCCCACCTTCAATCTTTCCCAGCATCAGGGTCTTTTCCAATGAGTCAGTTCTTCACATCAGGTGGCGGAAGTATTAGAGTTTCAGCTTCAGCATCAGTCCTTCCATTGAACACCCAGAACTGATCTCCTTTAGAATGGATTGGTTGGATCTCCTTGCAGTCCAAGGAACTCTCAAGAATCTTCTCTAACACCACAGTTCAAAAGCATCAATTCTTCTGCACTCGGATTTCTTAATAGTCCAACTCTCACATCCATACATGAGCACTGGAAAAACCATAGCCCTGATTAGACAGACCTTTGTCGGTAGTGTCTCTGCTTTTTAATATGCTGTCTAGGTTGGTCATAGCTTTTCTTCTGAGTAGCAAGCATCTTTTAATTTCATGGCTGCAATCACCATCTGCCGTGATTTTGGAGCCCTAAAAATAAAATCTCTCACTGTTTCCATTGCTTTCCCCATCTATTTGCCAGGAAGTGATGGGACCAGATGCCTCAATCTTAATTTTCTGAATGTTGAGTTTTAAGCCAGCTTTTTCACTCTCCTCTTTCACCTTCATCAAGAGTCTTTTTAGTTCCTCTTCACTTTCTGCCATAAGGGTGGTATCATCTGCATATCTGAGGTTATTGATATTTATCCTCACAATCTTGATTCCAGCTTGTGCTTCTTCCAGCCCGGCATTTTGCATGATGTACTCTACATATAAGTTAAATAAGCAGGGTGACAATAAATAAGCAGCCTTGACGTACTCCTTTTCCTATTTGGAACCAGTCTGTTGTTCCATGTCCAGTTCTAACTGTTGCTTCCTGACCTGCATACAGATTTCTCAGGAGGCAGGTCAGGTGGTCTGGTATTCCCATCTCCTTTAGAATTTTCCACAGTTTGTTGTGATACAACACACAGTCAATAAAACAAAAGTAGGTCTTTTCTGGAACTCTCTTGCTTTTTTGATGATCCAGTGGATGTGGGCAATTTGATCTGTGGTTCCTCTGCCTTTTCTAAATCCAGCTTGAGCATCTGGAAGTTCACGGTTCATGAACTGTTGAGGCCTGGCTTGGAGAATCTTGAGAATTACTTTGCTAGTGTGTGAGATGAGTGCAATTGTGCAGTAGTTCGAACATTCTTTGACATTGCCTTTCTTTGGGATTGGAATGAGAACTGTCCTTTTCCAGTCCTGTGGTCACTGCTGATAATGAGAACTGGAACATAACATTTCAACTTCTGAAGGAAAATTTGTTTTACTCTAGAATCTGATGGTTCAGTAAGAAAAAAATAGAGGAGAAGGTTCAATAAATCTAACTTCAGATGTGCTTTGCTGTGCTTAGTCACTCAGTTGTGTTCAAATCTTTGCAACCCCATGGACTGCAGCTGGCCAGGCTCCTCTGTCCATGGAATTCTCCAGGCAAGAATACTGAAGCGGGTTGCCATGCCCTTCTCCAGGGGAACTTCCTGACCCTGGAATCGAACTGAGGTCTTCAGCATTGCAGGTGGATTCTTTACTAGCTGAACTACCAGGGAAGCCCAACTTCAGATGTATTAGATCTCAAATTATGTACTTAGGAAAGATATCTTCATGGAAGATATAGTTCAACAAAATAATGGAATAAAGACATAAAGACATATAAGCCAGAATAAATGGTTCTACAACAGGGAGAAGATAAGAATTCCTTGGACAATGCTGAAGGGAAATCCTAAGAAAGCAGACATACTGAAGGCTTAGAAGGTCCCAGTCTATATATCATGTACACCAAGGACCTCAGAAAGAATATAAACCCCCCAAAAGGAACTGATAAATTAATAATAAATTACTGGATGGGATCCACCATAAGCAAACAGAAAACAGTGTTTGTTGGTGTGTTAGTTTGGGGGATGTAGAAAAAGAAAAAGAAAAGACACATTACTTCCAGGAAAAACAAAGAAATATTTAAGGAAGAGTGCAGATCTTAGTAAAGTACCTTGGTCAGAAGACAACAATTATATATATAAAAAAAAAAAGTGTGTCAGGGGACACTGAGGTTTAAACAAAAATTGTGATGTGATTTTTATTGTGAGTCAGAAAGGAGTAGTGCACATTTGGTATCATGATGCGAAAGTGCTAACTTTAATGTCACATATAGTAAGTCATCAACAGCAGTGCTCCCTAATATTTAGCGATAAGGAGGCTGAAGAAAGAGGTCGTGCAATTATTTTCTAAATAATGTGTGTTAGTGGTTCACCTTTGCACCATGATAGCGAATGCCCACCTCTCATCTTGGCCTCCTCTCAATAAAATCATATTGCAAACCACAAGTTCATATTTTTGGTTAAACCACAGGAGTGTGCTTGTGCTTAGCCATTCAGTCCTGCCCAACTCGTTGTGACCCATGGACTGTATCCCACCAGGCTCCTCTGTCCATAGGTATTCTCCAGGCAAGAATACTGGAGCGGGTTGCCATTCTCTTCTCCAGGAGATCCTCCCACCCAGGGATCAAACCTGGGTCTCCTGCATTGCAGGCGAATTGTTTGCTGTCTGAACCACCAGCGAAGCTCAAGAATACTTTAGTCAGAATCCTATCCCGTCTGCAGGGGGTGGTCCCGACCCAGGAATCGAACCAGGCTCTCCTGCATCACAGGCAGATTCTTTACCAGAAAGCAAACCACAGGAGAGCGCCCCTTTATTCATGGAGGGGAGAATCCATGTCTTCTGTAGACTTGTCAATCTGTGAAGATTTATCTCAGTGCAGACACAGAGCAGGTACCCAAGAACTGTTCCTTGACTTTTAAACAAAATATTTAAATACTGTTAAAATGCACACACCTACTTATATTAAGCTAACCTTAAAAATGCATTCCAGGGGCTTCCCTGGTGGCAAAGAATCTACCTGCCAGTGCATGAGACACAGGCTTGGTCCCTGATCTGGGAGGATCCCCCATGCTGCGAGGCCACTGAGCCCGTGAGCCGCAACCCCTGAGCCTGGGCTCCAGAGCCCGGGAGCCACAACTACGGAGGGCGCAGGCTGCAACCACTGCAGCTCGTGCGCCAGGAGCTTGTGCTCCACAATGAGAGAAGCCGCCGCAACCAGAGGCTCATGCACCGCGGAGGAAACCCCACTCGTCACAACGGGAAAAGCCCAGGCAGCAACAAAAATCCAGCACAACCAAAAACAAATCACTGATTTAAAAATGCACCCCAATGTACATTGCTGCTGCTGCTGCTAAGTCGCTTCAGTCGTGTCCGACTCTGTGAGACCCCATAGACGGCAGCCCACCAGGCTCCCCCATCCCTGGGATTCTCCAGGCAAGAACACTGGAGTGGGTTGCCATTTCCTTCTCCAATGCATGAAAGTGAAAAGTGAAAATGAAGTCACTCAGTCGTGTCCAACTCTTAGCTACTCCATGGACTGCAGCTTACCAGGCTCCTCCGTCCACGGGATTTTCCAGGCAAGGTGCAGACAAATGCTGTTTGATTCCACTCATACAAGGTACCTAGACTAGTCAGGTCCACGGAGTCACAAAGTACATTGGTAGATCCCAGGGGCTGGGATTGGGGGTGAGAGTGGTGGGGAGGTGGGGAGGGAGGCTGGGTAGTTAGTGTTTAATGGGGACACTTTTTCAGTTGAGGAAGATTTTCAGTTTAGGAAGGTGAAAAATTCGGGAGATGGCTGATGGTGAGCATTGCACAGCAATGTATAGGTACTTAGTGCCGCTAAGTTGTACAGTTAAATATTGTTAAAATAGTAGGCTTTATATTATGTGACTTTTACCACAATAAAAACATTGTTTTGAATGCATATGCCTCTAACTGTTAAATGAGTTTCTCAAAGGTATTGGCCAAGATGTTCCGACCAGAAGTATGTGTTCTGTCTTGCCATTTGTTAAGAGAAATTCAAGACCCAACAGCTAATTGTTTAAGGCGCCAAGGCTCTCCTAAAATTGTTTCAAAGTTCTAAGGATATTTATTGTTAAATGCTTTATTCAGAAATAATTAGAAAAGCCCCAATTAGAATTCCCTGAATACATTAGAATGAAAAAGTATGTACAATAAAAAAATTCAAGGTTTCATTGGCAACCAGAGAAGCTTTTGTATTAGCAAAATAATCTACTGGATTCTGTGGGAGGCACAAAAGTGAGAAACTTTTCTAATTGTAAGCTGGAGACCTTTCAGCATTAACGCTTGATTATTTTTCTTAACCCTCAACTGTTATCTATGTGTTTGTCTTTTTTTTTTTTTTTTAGTCTTCTCCAAAATTCTTTTTTTTTTAATTTATTTATTTTTTTATTTTACTTTAAAATACTGTATTGGTTTTGCCATACATCAACATCAATCTGCCATGGGTGTACACGTGTTCCCCATCCTGAACCCCCCCTCCCACCTCCCTCCCCGTACCATCCCTCTGGGTCATTCCAGTGCACCAGACCTGAGCATCCTGTATCATGCATCGAACCTGGACTGGTGATTCATTTCTTATATGATATTATAAATGTTTCAATGCCATTCTCCCAAATCATCCCACCCTCTCCCTCTCCCACAGAGTCCAAAAGACTGTCTATACATCTGTGTCTCTTTTGCTGTCTCACATACAGGGTTATAGTTACCATCTTTCTAAATTCCATATATATGTGTTAGTATACTGTATTGGTGTTTTTCTTTCTGGCTTACTTCACTCTGTATAATCGGCTTCAGTTTCATCCACCTCATTAGGACTGATTCAAATGCATTCTTATTAATGGCTGAGTAATACTTCATTGTGTATATGTACCACAGCTTTCTTATCCATTCATCTGCTGATGGACATCTAGGTTGCTTCCATGTCCTGGCTATTATAAACAGTGCTGCGATGAACATTGGGGTACATGTGTCTCTTTCAATTCTGGTTTCCTCAGTGTGTATGCCCAGTAGTGGGATTGCTGGGTCATTCGATACAGGATACAGGATGCTTGGGGCGGGTGCACTGGGATGACCCAGAGAGATGATATGGGGAGGGAGGTGGGAGGGGGTTTCAGGATTGGGAAGTCATGTACACCCGTGGCAGATTCAAGTCAATGTATGGCAAAACCAATACAGTATTGTAAAGTAAAATTTAAAAAAGAAAAAAAAATTGAAAGAGGAGAATGAAAAAGTTGGCTTAAAGCTTAACATTCAGAAAACAAAGATCATGGCATCTGGTCCCATCACTTCATGGCAAATAGATGGGGAAACAGTGGAAACAGGGTCAGACTTTATTTGGGGGCTCCAAAATCACTGCAGATGGTGACTGCAGCCGTGAAATTAAAAGATGCTTACTCCATGGAAGAAAAGTTATGATCAACCTAGATAGCATATTCGAAAGCAGAGACATTACTTTGCCAACCAAGATCCGTCTAGTCAAGGCTATGGTTTTTCCAGTGGTCATGTATGGATGTGAGAGTTGGACTGTGAAGAAGGCTGAGCAGCAAAGAATTGATGCTTTTGAACTGTGGTATTGGAGAAGACTCTTGAGAGTCCCTTGGACTGCAAGGAGATCCAACCAGTCCATTCTGAAGGAGATCAGCCCTGGGATTTCTTTGGAAGGAATGATGCTAAAGCTGAAACTCCAGTACTTTGGCCACCTCATCCGAAGAGTTGACTCATTGGAAAAGACCCTGATGCTGGGAGGGATTGGGGACAGGAGGAGAAGAGGACGGCAGAGGATGAGATGGCTGGATGGCATCACTGACTCAATGGGCGTGAGTCTGAGTGAACTCTGGGAGTTGGTGATGGACAGGGAGGCCTGGCGTGCTGCAATTCATGGGGTCGCAAAGAGTCGGACACTACTGAGCGACTCAACTGAACTGAACTGAATACTCCATTGTGTATACGTACCGCAGCTTTCTTATCTGTTCATCTACAGTTCAGGCTGATAGTGATCCCCAAATAGGGAGACTTTGCTAGATTTCTTCTCCACTCACTATCTTTGTCCTCCAATAACTTACCAGTTGGCCAAATAAATCAACTTTGAGGTATAAATAAGAATACTTTTTGTAAATGGCCTTAATTATGTATACAGGCACCATAATGTTCATCGCAGCACCATTTACAATAGCCAAGATGTGGACGCAACCTACATGTACATCGCAGAGGAATGGATGAAGATGCATGTGTGTGTGTGTGTGTGTGTGTGTGTGCGCACATATACATATGAATATTAGCCATAAAAATGAAATAATGCCATTCCCAGCAGTGTGGATGGACCTAAGGAGTTTCATACTGAATGAGAAAAACTTTATGATATCCCTTATCTGAGGAATCTTAACAGAAATGATGCAAATAAACTTATCTACAAAACAGAAACAGAATCACAGTTTAGAGAACGAATTTTTGGTTTCTGGGGGGAAGAGACAGGGAGTCTGGGATGGACTTGTACACACTGCTCTATCTAAAATGGGTAACTAGCAAGCACCTACTATATAACACAGGGAACTCAATGCTATGTGGCAGGCTGGATGGGAGGGGAGTTTGGGAGAAAATGGATACTTGTATATGTATGGGCTGAGTCCCGTTGCTGTCTACCTGAAACTATCACAACATTGTTAATTGGCTATAATCCAATATAAAATTAAAAAAAAAACTTTTTAAAAAGTTAAAAATAAGAATACGTGCCCACATAGTCCAGTTGGCTTTGCAGGGACAAACATGTTGATAAAAAGAAACCAAGATGCTTTTCAACCCACTTTGAAAATATTTCCCCACTGTGGCCGGATCAAACACAGTCATAGCAGAAGCAACCGAAGTATGATCTGCTTTTTCCCAGGGCTCTACCTACAAGTCAACACCTCTTAAAACAAGCAGGGGAGAATTTTCATTCCACTCATTTTGAAATCTTCTCCAGAAAACCTAAGGAAACAAAGCCAACATGAAAGGCCAGTGCTGAAAGGAAAATTTAAATGTGTGTTGCTTTTAGAAATTTGGAGTTCCTAGATCATATATAACTCAACATTTCCTAAACTTACTTTTACTACCTTGCTAAAAATGAATAAAATTGGACAACATTTTCAAAACTATAAGACCGAAATTATTTCAAATGTGAAAACATTTGAATTACAGAAATTAAGAAGTGAGTAGCAAGAAAAGCATATTAACATCAAATGTTTATTAGTAGCCATTTCAAATATCTCTGCAATAGTTTTCCTGTTTTATAAGCACCTTCACTGCATACCATCTGCTAATACTTATTTTAATTCATAAAAAGACTATGTTTAAATTAAAACACAAGTGACTGAATCAGAACAAACGAGAAAGGACAGGAGAATAAACTGAATAAATTCCAAATATGACTTCTAAAGGCAGACAGTATAAAAGCTATAATCTTAGTTTAAGCCTCACACTCTTTAAACACAGTAATTACAGAACTTCTGCTTGGAACACAGCTTTGCTATTGGATAACATTAATTGCCCTGTAATATTTCCTGACACTCCCCAAAATATGCCCTGCTGATAATAACTCATTCACATTTCAGCACCATTATTAACTTCTAATTCAAACTATCAAGACGGAGACAAGGAATGAATGACCTTGAACAATTACCCTCTCAGTGAACAGAACGTGTTTCGAGCTTTTGTAGGATGTAACTGCTTTCCCGCAATGGTGAACAGCGCAGAGAAGAGTATTCCAGAATAAAGCAAACGCAAACGGTGCGGGGCGAAGGGTGGAAATGTACAGCAAACACCCGAAGCTCCTTCCGTCTCGTTATCTTTAGAATATGGATGAAATTGACCCATATATTACGCTTTCTACAGGAAAAAAAATGAAAAGAAGCATAAAGTTTCACACCAAAAACAAATCCTCTTTATAATGGAGACAATTCAGTCATGGATAGTCAAGTATCCATTCAAACAGCGATTTCTTCTTTATTTCAACCTGTGAGAACATTTAAGAATCCCATCCACTTAGAGCCAGAAAAAACATTCACTTCTCATAGCAAAATGGTGGGAGTTGAATGAACGGCCCCTCAGGGGGCTCCCTGTGCAAAATATTTTCAACACCGTCTGCCAAGTTCACACCGCCTCCTCCACGCCACCTCCCTGTTTCTCAAGACATTGGAGTTTTTCAAGCAATGCTGTCCTCTCGGCCTTTTCTAATATGGAATGCATTAAGAGAAAACCCATAAATAAATGCTTACATATGCTCGTGAGAAAGAAAGCAGACACCTCAGATTGATCTATTTGCCAACAGGAGGGAGCAGGCACGGCAAAGAGCGAAGGCAGCAGAATTCTAAGGCTTAGGGCCAGCCCACGTTCCCGCTGCAGCGCCTGGACGGATTGGGGAAAGCGCTCTGGTCTGGTGTAAGCCAGTTAGAAATGCAAGAAGAAAGAACACAGAAAAAAAGCATTCAGTTTAGTTCAGTTCAGTCACTCCATCACATTCAACTCTTTGCGACCCGATGGACTGCAGCACGCCAGGCCTCCCTGTCCATCATCAACTCCTGGAGTTTACTCAAAGTCATGTCCATCGAGTCGGTGATGCCCTCCAGCCATCTCATCTTCTGTCGTCCCCTTCTCCTCCCACCTTCAATCTTTCCCAGCATCAGGGTCTTTTCCAATAAGCCAGTTCTTCGCATCAGGTAGACAAAGTATTGGAGCTTCAGCTTCAGCGTTAGTCCTTCCAATGAATATTCAGGACTGATTTCCTTTAGGATGGACTGATTGGATCTCCTTGCAGTTCAAGGGACTCTCAAGAGTCTTCTCCAGCACCACATTTCAAATGCATTAAGTGCGAGAGTTTCCTGTTGAGAAGAGAGTGTAAGGCTTTTTTCCACTGTTTGAAAGTCCCAGGACAGAAAGCGAAAATGTGCACTGATGTAACATAACCTCCCCGCACCCAAAAAGAAGAGTCTGAATTGCCTCAGTGATGTAAGCGCCTAGAAAACCACTGCCCCGACAGTACAGAAATGAGGAAAATAGGATGCTACTTAAAACAGCTTCCGTGTACGGAAGCCCCAGGTTCTTCTTCCAGTGCTCTCCTCCTCTTGAACATTTTACTTGGGGCATTTGTTTGGGCTTCCCTGATAGCTCAACTGGTAAAGAATCCACCTGCAAGGAGGGAGACCCTGGTTCTCTTCCTGCATCCAGAAGATCCCCTGTAGAAGGGAATGGCTATGCACTCCAGTATTCTTGGGCTTCCCTTGTGGCTCAGCTGGTAAAGAATCCACCCGCAATGCAGAAGACCTGGGTTCAATTCCTAGGTTGGGAAGATCCCCTGGAGAAGAGAAAGGCTATCCACTCCAGTGTCCTGGCCTGGAGAATCCCATGGACTGTATAGTCCATGGGGTCGCAGAGAGTCACACACAACCAAGCCACTTTCACTTTCAGGCATTTGTTACAGTTAAAACTGATCCATAATGATCATTTTATCTGACCTTTAGAGAAAACATCTTAGAAGCTTATTCTTTTTAATTGTGCCATGTTCCTCCTCCACCGGAATATAAATTCAACTCATTTCAAAAGTTTTACTATTGTATTATTATCATTATTATTATTTCACATAGGAAAAGCCACTGGAGCTTCCTGGCAGAGGATCTGATCCTCCTTAGCCAACCCCCAGCCTACCTGGCCTGAAGCAGTGTGCCCACCCCAGCATGTCACCCCCGAGGCCAGGGCCCCCTGTGGCTCTCACGGACACCGGGGCCTTGGACCTGGTCTCCCCATCCCAGGCAGCCTGCAGGGTGGCTCATCACAGACTGCCCTCTCCCCTGCCAGTGAGCCCACGTTCCTGAAGTTTGGAGTGAACACCATCGTATTCTCAGCACCCAGAACCAATGATGGTAGGCGCTGGGGGGGGGGGGGGAGCTGTGAGGAGATACCCCACGTCTAAGGGCAAAGGAGAAGCCCCAGCAGGATGGTAGGAGGGGTGACATCGCATTTAGAATCAAACCCCATGCCTTCCAGAGATGATCAGAGGGCCCAAACAAACCTTGTGCACACCAGGACCCAGAGACCTCCAGAGACTGAGCCAGAGCTGTGTGTGAGCGTCTCTTGAGGAGGTCCAGGTCAGCAGTGGCCTACCACAGGCCAGAGGCTCTGGGTGCAGCAGACTTGAGTTTGGCATAAGCCCTCTTGGAGGAGGTCACCATTAACCCCACCATAGAGCCTCCAGAACTTACACAGGACTGGGAAACAGACTCTGGGAGGGCACAAAGAGGACCTCGTGGGCCCCAGGGTCCAGGAGAAAGGAGCAGTGACCCCACAGGAGACTGACCCAGACTTGCCCGGGAGTCTCCAGTGGAGGTGTGGGTCGGCGTGGCCTGCTGCAGGGCTGGGGGCACTGAGAGCAGCAGTGCATCACGGGACCTTTGAAGGAGGTCTCCATTATCCTCACCACCTCCACCATAGTTTGGTCTCAGGTCAAAAAAGAGGGCGAGAACACAGCCCCGCTTTTCAACAGAAAATTGGGTTAAAGATTTACTGAGTATGGCCCTGCCCATCAGAACAAGACCCAGTTTCCCCTTCAGTCAGTCTCTCCCAGCAGGAAGCTTCCATAAGCCTCTTATCCTTCTCCATCAGAGGGCAGACAGAATGAAAAACCACAGTCGCAGAAAACTAACCGATCTGATCACATGGACCACAGCCTTGTCTAACTCAATCAATCTATGAGCCATGACCTGTAGGGCCACCCAAGACAGACGGGTCACGGTGGAGAGTTCTGACTAAACGTGGTCCACTGGACAAGGGATTGGTAAACCACTTCAGTATTCCTCCCCTGAGAACCTCTTGAACAGTACGAAAAAGCAAAAACATAGGACACTGGAAGATGAACTCCCCAGATCGGCAGGTGCCCAATATGCTACTAGAGATCAGTAGAGAAATAACTCCAGAAAGAATGAAAAGATGGAGCCAAAGCAAAAACAACACCCAGTTGTGGATGTGACTGGTGATGGAAGTAAAGCCCAATGCTGTAACAAGCAATATTGCATAGGAACCTGGAATGTTAGGTCCATGAATCAAGGCAAATTGGAAGTGGCCAAATAAGAGATGGCAAGAGTGAACATCAACATTTTTGGAGTCAGCGAACTAAAATGGACTGGAATGGGTGAATTTAATTCAGACGACCATTATGTCTACTACTGTGAGCAAGAATCCCTTAGAAGAAATGGAGTAGCCATCACAGTCAACAAAAGAATCCAAAATGAAGTACTTGGATGCAGTCTCAGAAATGACAGTGATCTCTGTTTGTTTCCAAGGCAAACCATTCAATATCACAGTAATTCAAGTCTATGCCCCAACCAGTAATGCTGAGGAAGCTGAAGTTGAATCATTCTATGAAGACCTACTAGACCTTCTAGAACTAACACCCCAAAAATATGTCCTTTTCATTACAGGGGACTGGAATGCAAAAGTAGGAAGTCAGGAAATACCCAGAGTAACAGGCAAATTTGGCCTTGGAGTACAGAATGAAGCAGGGTAAAGGCTAATAGAGTTTTGCCAAGAGAACGCACTGGATAGCAAACACCCTCTTCCAACGACACAAGAGAAGACTCTACACATGGACCACACAGATGGTCGACACCAAAATCAGATTGATTACATTCTTTGCAGCCAAAGATGGAGAGGCTCTATATAGTCAGCAAAAACAAGACTGGAAGCTGACTGTGGCTCAGATCATGAACACCTTATTGACAAATTCAGACTTAAACTGAAGAAAGTTGAACTTCCCTGGTAGCTCAGCAGGTCAAGAATCTGCTGCAGGAGATAACAGGTTCAATCACTGGGTGGGGAAGATCCCCTGGAGGAGAAAATGGCAGTATTCTTGATCCAGTATTCTTGACTGAAAAACCCCATGGATAGAGGAGGCTGGAGGGCTCCAAGTGATCACAGAGTCAGACTGGACTGAGGGACAAAGCACCGGAAGAGCTGGCAAAGGAGTTAGACTAACAGATAGCTGGTTTACTTTACTAGCTGCAAGGCCGGTACTAACAGGGTCGCCGTCTAAGGTGTACAGATGTACACTTATTTACAGAAAGTAGAATTCTCAGCTAGCTTTCCTCAAGGTTTCACCTTGCTATTTGTAGAAAGTTCAGCGAAGTGCCTTCCCTGTTCCCTGCATAGTCCTCGCACGCCCTTGAATGCCTGCCCTTCTTCACTCACATCTTTCTTTGGCCCTACACCTCCCAGAAGGTGGGGTGTTCCCGTGACCATTAGTCTCTGCCTGCCATGAGAAAGTCCAATGTCCCTTCTGAGGGTGGACCCCACCCCCCATGCACCCCAGGCTGCCCAGGCTCCCAGAGGTTCTGGGGTTCCTACTGCTCTTCCTGTTCTAGAGTGTTAAGGGGGAAACGCCTTGCTAATCCCATGTGTCACATGTTTCCCCACACAAGGCTCATTAGGCCCTGCCTTC
This sequence comes from Ovis aries, assembly GCF_016772045.2. Lineage (NCBI taxonomy): Eukaryota > Metazoa > Chordata > Mammalia > Artiodactyla > Bovidae > Ovis > Ovis aries. The sequence continues at coordinate 77,308,252 of NC_056065.1, read as the reverse complement.
CAGAAAAGCCCCACGTGGGACTGTCCTCTTCACTTAGGACCCAGAGGCGGGTTCATTCCACATCAGAGACCAGACCACAGGCTGCTCCCTGCGCATTTCATTTTCTGCTGGGTGGCTCTCTGCAAACATTTCCCCTTTATGCAAATGTCCTTCTGTAATTAGGATTGCATATTATCCTGTTTGAGGGTCCTTATGTCTTTATTTGAGCCACCAAAAAAGCTGATGATGTAGGTATAACTATTGTCTTTATTTTATAGCGACAAACGTCAATATAGCAATGGTTGAATGACTTGGCTCAAACCACACAGGTGGCAAATAGTCCTCTGGCCTTAAATATTATGCAAATTGCACACGCAGCTCTGAATGAACACTCCTTTAGGAATTATCTCGATTCCTAAAATGGGCAAAATTTGTAGTAAACTGGGAGGCCGGCCAGACATTCTAGATTACAGAGAGTGATGTAAAAGACTGTCCTGGTGGTAGGTGCACAAGAGCAAGGTGTTGCCAAGAAGGTAAGCCCCTCCAGAGGGATGCTTGAGTCCTGACTGTACTGAATTCAAGCTCCATGTTTCCCCTGGAAGGACTGACCACCTCTGGGCATGAGTCAGGTCAAATGTGCGCCTGCGCAGAGCTGAGCCGACTCCACAAGCTGCCCACTGTAGCCCTTTCACTGCAGAAGCGAATTGAGGCATCACTCTCCTAACCTGAAAACTTGGGCTGGCATCAGCGCAGCAGAAGGACCCAAAACACAGCTCCACCACGTAAGATCTGCTCGGCCATGAGCAAGTTACTAAACACTTCCTCTTCTTTAGAATGGGTCACGTCATGGGGTCCTCATCACAGATTTGATAGGAAAATGAAATACCAAGAGTCAAGAGTCCAGAGCAATATGTGGTCTGTGGTAAAGGCCCTTCACGTATGGTTGAAACAGATTCGTGTAATAGACTGCTGCTGACATATGCCTTGAGGATGGGGAGTAAGAACAAGTTTCAGGCCACAACTGTATTTTATTTCTATAACTTCGGAACCTACCAAATGGCAGACCACACCCACATATTCTTACTAGTCAATTGTCATTTGCTCTTGGCAAAATATTTCTTTCCCCATATAAAGAAAATGTGCAGAATTGGATCTCAAATATGCAGCTCTTGCAAAACAGCATCGTGAAGAATGGAAAGTAAACTAATCAGATGCAAGGTGATTAAATCTCTCTGAAATGTCATGAAAGAGAGGGGAAGAAAGAAAGAGAAAAAGAGCGGGAGGGAGGGAGAGAGGAAGGAAGGAAGTAGAAAGGAGAAAGAGAAAAAATCTGGGCAAAGAGAACAGAGGTTTGTAGAACCCCATTTTTAGCCAAATTCTAAACACCACTCCATAACATCATGGAATGCCTTGGGTCTCTTTAAATGGACCCTCCGTTTAGCTACATGATTCATTATCACATGAAGACTCTCAAATACATTTATATGTAATTTTCTTTTGCCTGATTTTATTAAAAGAAGAAACCCTGAGTGAGTTTCTTTTAACATTTGCATAATAAAAATATTAATTTCCATTTAAAGGTCAATTCTCGATGTACATTCACCTACTTTAAATGATCTTTGTGAGCCAATATCCCTAAGAAGTCTTCTCATGGAAGAATTGAAGTAGTTTTTCTACTAAGTTATCGGAACATGGTCCTTGTTTGGCTATAACCTGAAGTACATGGTAGAGATTTTAGGATGTTACTATTTTAGGAAATAAATGAATGCATTGGCCTATCGCCCACATTCCATTTTATTTGGAAAATTATATGCCGGAGGCCAGGAGGCATATTTTTCTTAGTAAATAGTTGGGCAATGTCATGATGTTAACTGCATGGAAAGAAAGACAAGGGGGTGTCTTCCTTCCAGGGGAAGTAAAATTTTGGGGAAGTATGTATTTCATAGTCTTTTTCCATTTTTTACTTCTTTAATATTTTTTTTCAATAACTATCTGTTTAAACTGAAATTGTTTAGATTACATCGCATCTGCTTCCTTGCAGTTTTGATATTTCCTTCTCAGAAATCCGAAGTTTTTCAGCTAAAGTTCAGGTCCTGGCTTAAACTGCATACTTCTGGTTTTCCCACATTTTATTTCAGATGTTGAGCCAAGCTCAAATTAGATTCATATTTTCTGTTCTTTAAAAAACACCCCACAAACTCTGTATGGTTATAGATTATGTCTGTTCAGAAAAGTTGGGGGAGACTGAAAAAGATAAGTCTTATTAATGTGAAGTTCATAATTTAGCCTCCAAAGCTCTCTTACTGCCATATAATAAAGTAAAAATAAAATGAATCAAGGCTAAGATGTGGATAAAGGGGATTTATTTCAATAAGGAAGAACTCAAAAGAAAACATGGCTTCCAGCAAAATTACCGTTGTGCATTATAGACCCATTATTGCTGAATATTCAATGTGTTTGACCAACCTTCAGTAGCACATAATGCACAGAAAGGCTTGTACAATCCTTTTATGAAATATTAAGGAAATGAAAGCATAATTCCATTTAATAATTATATTCTTCAAGAAAATAACTTGGAAGCATTCAAAGTGCTTTATCCAACAAGCAATGCTGTTCTTTGATCTCTCTCTTTTTTTTTTTTTTTTTTTTTTTTGCTTTCCCAAGCACTTTTTTAAATTGAAGTACTGTTGTGTTAATTTCAGGTTTAAAGCAAAGTGATTCATGTACACACACACACAGACATACACACATGTATTCCCTTTTCAATCCTTTTCCCTTCTAGGCTATTACAAAATGCTGAGTAGAATTCCCGTGCTGTACAGAAGTTCTTTGTTGGCGCTCTACTTTCTATACAGTAATGTGTTTATTTGTTCTTATGTCTTGACCTGTGCTCATGTGAATTGCATGACGCTTTCCATACAACTGCCTCACCATGTTTGTTCCTAGAGTGTGATCATCCCTTGTCTCATTTTAAACATGAGGTTGCCAGAGGCCAAATGGTTAAGCGTACACGCTAACACACAGGAGCACATGTTAATCCCTAATATCCTGTGATGTGGGTAAAGGTGGTGAGTGGTACAGGTGGGATTTGAAGTCATGACCTGGGAGGTCGTGAGTTTCTCGCTGCATAGACTTCTTTCTGCTGGTTGGTCTTTAAACCATGTAATCTATTGACAGTTGTCTGTATTAGTGGAAAGAGGCTAAAACAAAAGCTAAAAAAAAGCTATAAAAAGAAGCTAAAACTGAGTAACTAACACAACTCATACTCATCCTGGAGCGTCAAAATTTGCAAACATAAAATTGCAAAGTGTGTGTGCAGGCAGTTTTATTTTTCTAAAGTTGTTTACTAACATGTTAGTGTTTCCTCTACTTGTATTCATCTGTATTTACAGTGTGCGTGTGTGTGTCTGTTAGGTGCTCAGTCATGTCCAGCTCTTTTATGACCCCATGGACTATAGCCCACCAGGCTCCTCTATCCACAGGATTTCCTAGGTAAGAATACTGGAGTGGGTTGCCATTCCCTTCTCCAAGAAATCTTCCCAACCCAGGGATTGAACCTAGGTCTCCTGCACTGCAGGGAAGCCCCTATTGAAGGTAATAAGTACCTATTCATACATACTCCACACCAAGCACCATATTAGATATAGGAACGAAAAAAAGAAAAAAACAAAAACATTAGTACCAGGACTTGAGGAACTCATGGAATATTTAACACAGACAGATCATAAAATCCATGAATTTATACCAGAAATTACTCTAGCTTAGTCACTTAGTCGTGCCCGACTCTCTGTAACCCCATGGACTATAACCCACCAGGTTCTTCTATCCATGGAATTCTCCAGGAGAGAATACTGAAGTCGGTTGCCATGTAATTACTCTGGTAGATTTATTAAAAAAAAACAAAACAAAACAAAACAAAAAAACACTGTAGAAACACCAATGAGGAAATAATCCAGATGGTTCTAGAGGGGGAGGAGTTTACACAATACACAGAGAAGATCTTTAAAGTGGGTATGGAAGAGTGGAGTGTATTCTATGCATTCTAGAATCATAAAATACTACTGCTAAAGATTTTTGCAATTTTTAACTTTAATTACCTCATTTTAAAGGTGAAGAAACTGAGATGAGCTATTATGTGTTTTGCTGAAAGGCTCTAGATATAAAGGCAAAGAAAGTAAGAATCCAGATGACTAGATTTCCAGATTACTGGACCTTCTTTTTTCTCTGGCTGCATCACGTGGCATGTGGGATCTCAGTTCCCTGACCAGGAATTGAACCTGCACACCCTGGAAGCATGGAGTCTTAACCGCTGGACTTCCAGAGAAGTCCCTTGGATTTTCTGCTTTAGATGGTGGCCCCTAATCAGTGACCTTCTTCACAAATCCCACCTCATGTCCAGTTCGGACCAATTAATATAGATCCATTATTGAACAGGAAAATATTTGAACTAAACTCTCTATTTAAGGAGGCAGGGACTCAAGCAAAAAGTCTAGAATTGATAGTGTTAGCCATTGTTCCGAGATACGCCTTCTTATTTACTTCATTGCTAGGGAATGTGATACTGTTTATTATGGTAAATAAATGGGCGGACCCGGGGACAATGGCTGAAAGCATTGCTTCTGGATGATATTATCTAGACGCTTAGTCTGGTGCATGAAGAAGCATAATACCCTTTACCTTTTGGACTGAATGCCAGAAACCCTTAAATGACAAGTGTTATTTATGATTTAAGACATCCCTGGAAACCCATAACCATCTGACTCCCACTTGCCAGGGTCTGGCAACTTTGAATTGGGCCTCTTGCCATTTCTGACAGATGGCCAGAAAGCGTATAAGTAGCCAAGATGCCATATATGTGCACTGATTGTGAAAATTTGGGGTTGAGCCTCAGCTTAATCGCCACATGGCTTCCAATGCTAACTTCCACAAACATGATGTGCCAGGGAAAAATGGCTCTCCACTAGAAAGAGACACACAAAATCTTCCGCTGCCTTGCGGGTCTCTTTATGGAGAGTCCTGTTCATTTTTAAAGCTAGGAAAATTGCACTGTGAGTGTAGACCTCCACATATTTTAAGCATATGCTCTTATTTGGAAGTATCATACTCCCATCACAGCCAGACAACAAATCTGGCACTCACGGATGGAGTGCAGCCACGCGATGCTCTGGGACAGAGTGAACACAACATTGATATTGTTTAGATTTAATGGTTCTTATAAGAAGTAGAAGTTATTGCAATATTTGAAGGTTAAGATCCAGTTGATGGCATTATTGATCAAATATGTACGTAGGTTTTAACAAATTAACAAAATGAAGAAACAGCTTATCACATTATTTGAGCCATTTGAAATAAGGCAATTGATTTGACCATATGGTGATCAAATGGCAGTTATTAACTGCTCATTAATCAGCTGTTATAATAGCATAAATAGAACCATAAATGATCGATTTGGTTAGCTGTAGAGGCTGTGTTTCTTCATTATATCACTGAAACAGTCTTTTTAAAGAAGCCAGAAACTGAGCTCAGTTTTATTCTCACTTTCAATGTAACTAATATGAATATAATTAGTCTGTTAATTAAATTCTGATCTATTTATTAGTATCAGCGAATCCACTGTAACATATAGCAATCCTATAATGCGTACAGGGATCATTTTAATGCATGCCAAATTATATATCTGTATCCTGAAAGCTGTCAAATTTTAAAATATTCTTTTGGATTTTATTAAGTGCAATTTTTTTTTCCTTTCAATCACTGGTGAAATATGACTCAACATTTCAATGATTATTCTGACGCAGAGCACAACAAAACATCTATATTTCCCCCCACTTAATTCTAGCTCATTGCTTATGATTAAATGATGATCTTAATGTTAAAATGTTTGAAAATGTTAGGGGATCAGATAGAAAATAAAATTTAGAGTCTTTTATGCTTTCGCATTAAACAAAAACGATAAAGGTTTATGATGCACAGTACCGGGGCCTCTTGTGGAATAATATGCAGTAAATGCCGAGAATCACTCATACTTTCTGTAAAAATTACCACGCACCAGAGAAGATAACCATACTAATTGATCTCCCCCTTCAGGGAAATGAAGTGGGGAGGATGATCCTCAGCACTATTTCCTTGTCTTCCAAATGCAAGGACAGTACTTATCACCCAACTCCTCATTCTTTCCCCAGTTTGAAAAATAATGTGTTGGGGGAGGTCTGGACTCCTCTGAAATTAAATGATATCTGCTAATCTCTCTTCCTACCCACCTGCCCTTCAAGAGGAGACATTCCTTGATTGGTTATTGGAGGATCGTGGCAATTCAAATGCAAATAGAGATCCTCTTTTGCACTTGAACTTACAATGACCCACTTCAGAGTTCTTAATAAATAGGTCCTGATGTAAATCATTACAACCCAACAAAGGAAAGCAGAGACGATCTAGATTTTCGTACGTATCTCAAATCTTGACAAAGATATAAAAGTTCAGTCTCCCACTAGCTGGACGGGGCAGGGTTAGAGAGCGTGTTTAATTTTTCACTCTTCTTGACTTTGGTTTAGTAGTAGCTAAACTGGAAGGGAGCTTGGAGGAAAGGAATTTTACATTTGTTTTTCTACTGGTGTGTTTCCCATAACTCACTCCCTGCATCTACTGTGGAGTATAACACAACAGACATGAAAAGGAATTTGAAGATTGACAGGGTTCTTTTGAGAGGAAATATGTACTTTACCACAAGAGATATGTATAATGTTACTATATGTATTAATACTGATTATATTACAAATATCATTATATATAATTTTGTTGTTGGTGTTGTTCACTCACTCAGTCGTGTCTGACTCTTTGCCACCCCATGGACAGCAGCACACCAGGCTTCTGTGTCCATCACCAGCTCCCGGAGCTTGCTCACACTCATGTCCATCGAGTCGGTGATGCCATCCTACCATCTCATCCTCTGTCGTCCCCTTCTCCTCCCACCTTCAATCTTTCCAGCATCCGGGTCTTTTCCAATGAGTCAGTTCTTCGCATTAGGTGGCCAAAGTATTGGAGATTCAGATTCAGCATCAGTCCTTCCAATGAATACTCAGGGCTGATGTCCTTTAGGATAGACTGGTTGGATCTCTTGGCAGCCCAAGGGACGCTCAAGAGTCTTCTCTAGCAGCACAATCAGAATTCTTTGCTGCTCAGTCTTCTTTATGGTCCAACTCTCACATCCGTACACGACTGATCTAATATATTCTCTGTAGTTGGGTAATTTTACTGCTTTGGGGTATAAAGACATAAAGGGCATAGAAGTACCGATAAAGTTTTAAATCCAATCAAAGAAACAAAGTGTATTTCCTAATAAATTTGGAGACAGAGTTGATGGTATATCCCTGTGGGAAAGTTATTACACAAAAATAAAATGAGAGAAACATAAAAAGAACTATCATGCTAGACCACTATGATGCTGTGCCATATTTTATGACTGTTTTCAAGTGGACTATCTAGCAGTCTAGCTGCTTTCCAGACAAATGAGAGAATGAAGCCCCTCTATTAGATGTTGGATAAAATGGAAAAGAAGAAAATGGTTACTAGGAACATCTGTTCATTTCCAGATGATCTCTTGTATCTAAACTTGTTTCCTTTCCTTACAGAGAAAAGGAATAAAAGTCAGGAGTTTTAAGGGTCATGGTTTATAGCAGCACAACTAATAACACAGCTATAAGCCTACATACAGAGTTTGTGTGATGTTATATCAGAATAAAAAGATAAAATGGAGTGTTAAGTGATGGTCTTTTAAAAATCAGTTTATTGTAGCGTATAACCCTCGCACTCACTAACACGACGAGAACGCCACATTGCTGTTGTTGTTTGGTTGGTTTTGTTTTTATTGTTTAAGTCAGCTTTCTGGGGAGAACCATAGTTAATATGACTTACAGCTCCTATCTTCGGTATTCAGAAATGTTAGCTTTTTGAAATCACAGCATTGACTTTTCATATGATCAGTTTTATTTAAATCCATTCTATCAAAGGGCATTCCCAAATTCTGGCTAATGACGTCACTACTGCTGATACCCAACTGGCCACTGAATGCTGCCCATGGTCTCTGATCTTTGTTTCCTGAATTCCAAGGTCACAAGTCACATTTCCTGAGGACAATAAAACTGATGTCTTTCTGCTTCTTCCCCTGCAGTCTGCTGCTACTGCTGCTGCTAAGTTGCTGCAGTCGTGTCCGACTCTGTGCGACCCCATAGATGGCAGCCCACCAGGCTCCCCCAACCCTGGGATTCTCCAGGCAAAAACCCTGGAGCGGGTTGCCATTCCCTTCTCCAATGCATGAAAGTGAAAAGTGAAAGTGAAGTCGCTCAGGCGTGTGTGACTCTTTGTGACCCCATGGACTGCAGCCTACCAGGCTCCTCTGTCCCTGGGATTTTCCAGGCAAGAGTACTAGGGTCTACTCTTTCACAATCAGCAGAGTATCCTTCTAAACCAAAATGGAATCTGTCGCTTCAATAACTTTGGCTGTCCCTACCTTCCCCCAGGCTCAAAAGTAAAGCCTTGACTCGCGGTGTATGAATGGGAAGCTTTCAAGGCTGCCTCTGATCGCCACCTCCGGGCCCCTCCTTGGCCAATTCTCTCCCATAAAACGTAGGACTCCAACCACATCAAATTCCTTCCTGCTGCCAATGAAAATGCTACTCTTGATAATTTTATGTTTTAATCACACACAAACAATGCTAAGCTTGGAATAAAAAATATTTCCTAACGGGTAAACTTTTTTTTTTTGCCCCCTGCTAGCTTCCTAAGTTCAGTTCAGTTGCTCAGTCATGTCCGACTCTTTGTGACCCCAGGGACTGCAGCGCTCCAGGCTTCCCTGTCCATCACCAACTTCCGGAGCTTACTCAAACTCACGTCCATGGAGTCGCTGATGCCATCCAACCATCTCACCCTCTGTCGTCCCCTTCTCCTCCTATCTTCCCTAAGTTAGGAAAGCCTTTAGACTGTTGACGTGAATGTATTACATAAGATTGATGTTATTATGAACCTCCAAGGAGATGATCTTTGATGCAAAATGCTTGTGATGTTCCCACGATGTATTCCCGTGTTTCTTAATATGCGTCCACATTAAGAAACAAACTAGCAGGCCCTCTGAATCACAGCGATATTTTTACTTGACTCTAAGCAGAAAGGCAAGTGGAGGGAAGCTGCAAAAATCTTGAGAGGAGAACAAGCCCCTGTTCCCATCTCATGCCTCTTTACTCCTTGGAGGAAATGGCAACCCACTCCAGTTTTCTTGCCTGGAGAGATCCATGGACAGAGGAGCCTGGTGGGCTACAGTCCGTGGGGTCACAAGGTCAGTCATGACGGAAGTGTCTTGGCACACACGTACTCATGTTTCATGAAATCACAGCATTGACTTTTCATATGATCAGTTTTATTTGAACCAGGCAGGCCTGCCTCTGTTGTCTCAATAAAATACCAAGAAAGGCAATCAAAGTTTAAAATGAGAGAATGAATGCATCTAAGATTTTTAACGAGGAGAGCACAGGAATATCAATTAAATATCTTATTTTATTCTCCTAAACTCAGGAGATGAGTGATATCAGATCTTCTCTGAGAATGAAAGTTACACGAGGTGGGACCTCTCCCTGTAGATTCACCATGTGAGTGAAGCGAAAGTCGTTCCGTCGTGTCCTACTCTTTGCGACCCCATGGACTATACAGTCCGTGGAGTTCTCCAGGCCAGAACACTGGAGTGGGGAGCCTTACGTTTCTCCAGGGGATCTCCCCAACCCAGGGATCCAATCCAGTTCTCCCACATTGCAGGCTAATTCTTGACCAGTTGAGCCACCAGGGAAGCCCAGGAATACTGGAGTGGGTAGCCTATCCCTTCTCCAGTGGATCTTCCTGACCCAGGAATCTAACCAGGGTCTCCTGCACTGCAGGCGGATTCTTTACCAGCCGAGCCACCAGGGAAGCCGGTAGATCACCATGTCCTTGTTTAGATCCCCAGCATCTTTTCTACTCTGTGTCAGGCCTTATCTTCCCTAATCATCACCAGTATTTCCTGTTGATTGGTTAGGACTCACTCATCAGCGTTGTTAATGTTCTAGAGATTCACATCACATTGGGATTGACTCAGGTCACTGATGGTCTGTAAGTTCTAAATATCATGAATTTGAGGGACTTCCCTGACGATGCACTGGTTAAGACTTCATGCTTCCACTTCAGGGGGCGCAGGTTCACTCCCTGGTTGGGCAATTAAGATCCCACTGGCTGCACAGTGAGGCCCCCCCAAAAAAATCACTAGGTATTGGACTTCCCTGATAGCTCAGCTGGTAAAGAGTCCACCTGCAATGCACGAGACCCCAGTTAGATTCCTGGGTCAGGACGATCTGCTGGAGAAGAGATAGGCTGTCCATTCCAGTATTCTTGGGTTTCCCTTGTGGCTCATCTGGTAAAGAATCCGCCTGCAATGCAGGAGACCTGGGCTGGATCCCTGGGTTGGCAAGATCCCCTGGAGATGAGAAAGGCTGCCCACTCCAGTATTGTGGTCTGGAGAATTCCATGGACTGTATAGTCTGTGGGGTCGCAGAGAGTCTACATGACTGAGCCCCTTTCACTTTCATCATGAATTTTGGTCCTTTGAAAATATTTATTTTCCCTACTGTATGATTCCATCCTTTTTTTTTGGCTTGGCTTGACTTTCCCCTGAGTATTAATACCACCACCACCCCATGTATTTTTTCTTATTTTATCACTTTGGTTGAAATACATTTGCTTATGTGAGTTAGATCTTGAACATTCTCAGCACGATGAATTTTTTGTTGTGCTTTGTTGCTGCTTTCTTGAATGCTCTGCAAAAGTGTAAGTCACTTTGTACTCCTGAGTTTACTAATTATTCACTACACTGCTTAATGGGACTATCATTCCAAATTTTACCAGATATCTGTACAGTAATAAAGCTCTTTATAGACAACCAAGGCACAACAGTACAAAGCAATGATCAATTCAGTTGCTGCTTTCACTTCATCCAAATTTTTTATGTGTCAAGAATGTATATATACTTGGTTCCTTATTGCTTTTTAATAGTTCTTTTAAAAAAACCATTTAGCACCATGAGTCCTGTTTGAATTTTATTTCTTCTTTTCATTGGTTGCTGCATCCTGCGCCACCTGTAATTATGCTAGGAGCAAAATTTCTTAAAGTTAGTGTTTTTTTTAAATTCAGGTTTGGGAAAAACCCTGGTGTCCTTGGAATGTGTTGCTGTGAGATCTGGCAGAAGTCAGCTGCACATGTAATCAATTTTTAATAAATGCCTTTTGAAAATAAATATGAGTACATTAAGTTTAATCTACTGTACCTTCCACACACTAGATATTTCTATTTAATGAGATCTTTTGAATTGCACTCACTCCCAACGTTAAACAATGTTTGCTTCTTTTATCATCGCCTTGACATTCATTGGACAATATGATGGCAAATAGACACTTCTTTCAGAATCTGCTGTAATCTCTGTATGAACTTAAGAAATGCCTTCAATTTTACATAGTGTCTTACTGATACACTTGCAGGTTTAAAATGGAGAGTGGGTTTCCAGCTGCTCTGTCTTCCTCTTCCGTCCGGCTCTGCTCCTCACTCAACAGCTGCCACACTCTGTCCCATCTCTTTGTCCCTGGTGGACGCTGATGCCCCACGCGCCATCTGATGACTCATCCGCTTGCATGGAAAATGTACATAAAGGAATGTGTGGACAGACACATTTGGAATAGATATTTACGTGTACATGCATTTATCCTTCATTAACACATTTTTAAGTGTGAAAAACAACATACTCTCTTTAAGGTTGAATTAAAAGCAAAAATGGCTTTGTGTTTAATTTTGTATTAGTTCTGGTTATATATATAGATAGATAGATAGATAGATAGATAGATAGATAGATAGATAGATAGATATTAGTTCCAGCTGTTTTTACTGGAGAATAATTGCCTTGCAATGCTGTATAGTTTCTGCCATACCACAACGTGAGTCAGCTCTGTGTCTACATATATCCCCCGCCTTGAGTCTCCCTGCCCCATCCCACGCCTCTAGGGCATCACGGAGCACAAGCTGAGTTTTTCGGTGCTACACGGCAGGTTCCCACTAGCTCTCTGCTGTACACAGGGTGGTGCACATGTGTGCCAATCCTATCCCGACTCCTCTCACCCTCCCGGTCCTCCCTCCCTGTGTCCCCTCCTCCATTCTCTGCTTCTGCGTCAGTCTCCGTTCCTGCCCTGCAAACAGGCTCCTCTGCACCATCTTTCTAGATTCCGTTCATACGTGTGGATGTATGATTGGCTTTATGTATTCACACTCCTTCCGTCAGTAGGAAGAACCCATATGCTGAGAATTAAACTGCAGAAACCTGCTGAAGTAGCCCTGCATTTAATCTTCTTTCCAAGAAGCACTGGGGGTGAAGGAAGGGCAAGGAGGAAGCGGAGTCATCGGGCAGAGCCAGAGACACCCTAGGAGCTTTCCAGGAAAAAAGCAACATTTTGCTTTATTATTTAAGGAAGCAAAGGCAACACTTGAGTCTTCTGAGTGTAATAAAATGCCCACATAATACTCATAGCTGCTGTTTCTTGGGCTATGAGTCCTGTCATGCACTCCTTACTATCACCATCGTGTTCCCCCTATTTTACAGATGGGACAACTCAAGCCTGAAGAGTTTTCATGATTTGCAAATGCAGTACATCAAATACATCACATAGAGGACATGTCTGAGAACCCACGCCCGTATAACCAGTCTCAGAGACCATTTAGGTCCTTTCAGTCATGACACCTGCTTAATAATTGTATTTAAATCTTTGAGGCTAGCCTCATCCATTGTGATTTTCCAAAATGCACATTTTCGACCCGTTTAGACTCTCTTTAGTCATTATTCATTTACCTGATATCTGCCCAGCGCTGTGCTGGGTCTGGAAAGTATCTTCTCTATTTAATTCTCACATAAGAAAACGCTAAGCTTAACTTTTGACGGCCAAAAATTCCTCCTCTTTCAATATTTTCTGAAATATAGCAATAAAAGATAATGGATATGAGCTGAGAACATTCTGAATATTTATGACATAGTCTGAAGAGAGTACATTTTACATTCCTAGGTTGTCCAATTGAGATGCCATAAATCACAATTATATCAAATATTTTAACCGTAAAAGGGATCTATTTGTGTCTTTAAGAAGGTAGCTTGTTTCTCTTAATAGAATGATCCTGACAATTTTATTATGTGTTAGTTACATAGATGAATCTTCTTTTCCTTTTGCTGCTAATAAAGTGCTTTTAGAAATAAATTACTTCAATTCGGGTGTAATGAATGAGGGCATTACACCCAATCCTGTGAAATGTTAATCACGACTGCAAGTCACTTATTGTTACCTAGGCATTATCTCGTAAATTGTGGAATTGGGCACTGGCTACTAACTTTGGCTATATTTCTCACTGTAAGCCCATAATAAGTCAATGTGTTACACTAAATTAAATGATAAAAAATTGAATCCAAGAATCTCCTCCATCAACGGTTTTATAATTTAATTCCAATTGATACCCTGCTCATCCCCAGACTTTTTAAATTTTCTATTTATTGAAGTATAGTTGAATGCAACACTGGGTCAGTTTCAAGTGTACAGCGAAGTGGTTCACACACTCACACACACACACACACACACACACACATATATATATATATATATATCAGATTCTTTTCCTGTAAAAGTTATTACACAATTTTGAGTATAGTTCCTTGGGCTACACAGTAGGACCTTACTGCTTATCAGTTTTATATACATAAGTGCGTATCTGTCCATCCCAAGCTCCTAGTGTATCCCTTTTCTCGCCTTTCCCGTCTGGTAGCTGTAAGCTCGCTTTCTTATGACAGTGAGTGTGCAACTTGGATGTGGATCCCATTTCAGTGAAGAAAATAGACATGCTCGCAGTAATTTTTGTACAGACAGAGATTTAGAAAGATGCCTCTTTCCAAACCTGTTGCAAGTGCTCCTGGAGGATGGGTTCCATGGTGGTCTTCTGGGAACGACTGGCAGACACTGGTTTATCGGGGGAGCTGCTTCTAACAATCAGCAAGGAGGGGATCAGGAGGCTGTGACTATAGCCACTGAGTCTGAGGAGGTGTGGACTTGGCGTGACGTGGAATTAGGAGGCCAGAAACAGCCCCACCACAACGGCTCAGACCCTGACGCTGTCTGAACACTGCTGCTAACATCCCAGGACCACCCGAGGACCCAGACGCTAGGTCCTGACTGGCCCACACTGAGCACCGGCATGTCCCTCAGCACCCTGAGAGCTGAGGCTGAGTTGGCACCTCCTCAGCTTGCCAACAGGAAACAGCCAAAGTCGTCAGAAAACTGACTTCAGCCTCTGGACGCATCGAGGGGAGGAATCTAATTTTCACTGCAAATCTTGCTTGTAAGCGGAACTGGGGAGTGTTCTATTTAAAATTTTTGTATTCTGCACAAGAGACAGATACACAGAAGGAGACTGGATACTAATTCAGCACGTCCATCAAAGATCCTAGCAGGTAGTGAATGATATCATTTCTCTGCATGCTCAGTCGCTAAGGTGTGTCCAACTCGTTGCGACCCCATGGACTGTAGGCCGCCAGGCTCCTCTGTCCATGGGATTCTCCAGGCAAGAATCCTGGAATGGGTTGCCATTTCCTCCTCCAGCGGATCTTCCTGACCCACGGATAGAACCCACATCTCCTGTGTCTCCTGCATTGCCAGGCAGATTCTTGACCACTGAGCCACCTGGAAAACCCATCATTTTTCAGTAACAATAATTAGAATAAAGTGTTGTCACCAAAACAAGAGAAATTGTGTTTCAAAGGAGCAGACTACTTCTGTGAAGTAGTCTCTGAAAGTAGCTGCTGCTGCTGCTGCTAAGTCGCTTCAGTCATGTCCGACTCTGTGCGATCCCAGAGATGGCAGCCCACCAGGCTCCCCCATCCCTGGGATCCTCCAGGCAAGAACACTGGAGTGGGTCGCCATTTCCTTCTCCAATGCATGAAAATGAAAAGTGAAAGTGAAGTCGCTCAGTCGTGCCCAACTCTTAGCGACATCATGGACTGCAGCCTACAGGGATCCTCTGTCCGTGGGATTTTCCAGGCAAGAGTACTGGAGTGGGGTGCCATTGCCTTCTCCACTGAAAGTAGCTAATAGTTTTCAAATCACTATATATGATTTGAAGAATGCTTGCTTGCCTATAGTATTATGCTATTCAAATAAGCTGGAGTTGAAATAAGAGCCTGATAACTCACTTTATTATTTTTTTCTATAAGACTTCAGTTACAGAATAGAAGTAAGTTTTCATTTAACTACAAACGCTGCTACTATCTTGTTACCAGGTTTCTTTCTACGTCTACACTCTTCCCCCAAGTTACATCATCCAGTCCTCTTGTTTTACTTTTATTTATTTGTTTATTTTTTGATGTGTACCATTTTTAAAGTCTTTATTGAATTTGTTACAATATTGCTGCTGCTGCTTCTTCTTCTTTTTTTTTTTTTTTTGCCACAGGCATGCGAGATCATAGCTTTTCAACCAGGAATCAAACATGTAACCCCTGTATTGAAAGTGGGAATTCTAACCACTGGACTGCCACAGTCGTCCCGTATTGCCTTAAGTAACATTTCCCTATTTTGATTCCAAAATGAATACTCCAGCCCAAGTCTCGCCTCTGCAGGTCAGCTTTGCAGGCTTCGATTCACACTTAGCATCTCCCTGCAGTGTCTCAGGCCCACCCTGGGTGTAAGACAGGCTCAGGGATGTACATGGACCTCAGGGAATATTGCTAATATTCTATAATAACTGCAAATGGAAAGTAACCTTTAAAATTGTGTAAAAATGCTTTCCTTTAACGGAGAAAACTATACAGCAATAAAAAAGAAACAAACTACTTATACACGCAGAAACATCAGTCAATCCAAAATCACTTTGCTGAATGACAAAAACCAAACCAAACAGTGATGCACACACTATGATCTCATATACTAGAAAATTCTAGAAATTAGCAACACACCTTTAATGATAGAAAGCAAATTGGTGGTTGCCTGAAGATGGTGAAGGTAGAGGGAAAGATCCTCCCGGCCCAGGGATGGAACCCAGGTAGCCTGCATTGCAGGCAGATTCTTTACTGTCTGAGTCCCCAGGGATACCCAGAAAGTGCCTAGAGGGAGATATTAAAGGGGCTTGAAATACCTGGGGGGAAAAGGATGTTTATTATCTTATTTCGGTTATGGTTTAATGGGTGTATATGCATGCAAAATAGACGACTCATTGGACAAGCGCCTGATGCTGCGAAAGATTGAGGCAGAAGGAGAAGAGAAGGCGTCAGAGGGTGAGATGGCTGGATGGCATCACCAAGGCAACGGACATGGACTTGGGCAAATTCTGGGAGACGGTGAAGGACAGGGAGGCCTGGCATGCTGCAGTCCATGGGGTTGCAAAGAGTCAGACACGACCGGGAGACTGAACACCACCAACTACATGAGAAAACCTCCAGTTGTCACTTCAACATGTGCAGTTATTGTGTGTCGACTGTCCCTCGGTAAAACTGTTAAACCAGAATAAAAAGGAAAGAAATAGCTGCCCATTTGCAAAGCAGAAGTGGGCTTCCACACAGGCATGGCTGACTCAAGCTCGAAATACCCACTGCCCATTTTTTCACTGAGACCTGGAAATAGTTCACTTCTATCAAAAACCGTTGTAATTCTGCTTTCCTGTGGAGAGGTACAATGACAAAATCCCAAGAATAAAAAAAGGATCTCTACTAAACAATTTGCACCAACATGCGTCCTTGTAAGCGCGCATATATACACACACCTGCCCGCCAGCCCTGCTTGGGTATGGAAGTTGTTTTCGCTGTGTGCATGGATTTAAAATCAAGCTATCTCCTAAGTTTTCTATTTCAAAATGTTTAAGCTGTACCTTTAAAAATGTTGTAAGTACAAATGTATTCTATTTTAGGGGGAAAAGAACCCTCTGTGCAACAGCCTCACTGAGTTGTGAATTTCACAAGAGCTGTGATGTTCCACCTGCACACGTGTTTGGAAAGTGAAAGTGTTGGTCACTCAGTCATGTCCACCTCTTTGGGACCCCAGAGACTGTAGCTCACCGTGGTCCTCTGTCTCTGGAATTCTCCAGGCAAGAATACTGGAGTGGGATGCCATACCCGGCTCCACGGGATCTTCTCCACCCAGAGATTGAGCCTGGGTCTCCTGCACTGAAGGCAGATTCTTTACCATCTGAGCCCCCAGGGAAGCCCACGATGTTCCTCTCATTTTGAAACATGGTCGACACCTAAACAGAAGCAAATACCGTGGTGTGTTAAAGTGTTAGTCGCTCAGTCGTGTCCGACTCTTCGCGACTCTGTGAACCGCAGCCCTCCAGGCTTCTCCGTTCATGGGATTCCCCAAGCAAGAATACGGGAGTGGGCTGCCATTTCCTTCTCCAAAATGCCGTGGACTTACATATGAAATTAATATCTACTTGAGAGCACAAGGCTTTACAGGACTTCTGGGCCTCAGGCCCTCCGGTTACAGTTCTGTCCTGTTCTGTCCTGGAGGGGCACATGTTTCCTGGCCTTTGAGGTTGAGTGGCCCCATTAGTCAGATTTCAGGAGCTCATTCTGCATGGCAAATGAGCTCAAACATGCAGAGCTTTGCCACAGTAACTATTCATTGTCACCGCAGACGACAGGGGCTGCCGGAAGGCTCCGCATCTTCACTTCTGTGAATCAGGTCTGATCTCCGTGCTTTTTTTTTTTTTTTTTTAATTTTTAATTTTTACTTTATTTTACTTTACAATACTCTATTGGTTTTGCCATAGATTGTCTCTGTGCTTTTTATTCCAGGAATTGGGCTGTTGGAATGGCATTTTTGGAGGATGATGGAGGACAGGGGCTAGGGCAAAAATGTGCTGCTGCTGCTTCTAGAAGACTCTCCTGCTGAGTGCCTGTGCACCAGGAGCGGAACTGCAGCCCACTCCTGCTTGTTGCCCAAAACAAGTCACCAAGAGTATATTGGGGAAGGGATGTGTGATGCTCTTGTAAGAAGAGGGAGTTAAAAGTTGGGAAGATATTGGGCTGGTCAATATACAATTTGATCTACCGCAGATGCTTTGGAGGAAAATTCTCAGAAGTCACATCATCGTTTAATATTCGTAGGATGTCAGTGGGACTCAGCCTACTGGTCCCCATTCCACAGATCAAGGAGCTGAGTCTCAAGTAGGTTAACAGACTTGCCCAGTCCCAGGGTCTCCATCTTCATCTCCCAGCTCCATGATTCTTACATTCTTCCTAGTGCACCATCGAGGTGATGGGAGACTCAGTTTTCCATTCCTTTTAGTACTGGGCACACTTGCTTGCTTATGATGTTTCTGATTATATTTTATGAAATATGGCTCCTTCACGGATTCATCAAATACTTACTGACAATTTGTCTTGAGTCAGGTGCTATGCTAGATGCTGAGACCATATCTGTGAATAAGACAGACACACACTTTGCCTTTATTGAGCTTACATGAAAGGGGAAATAGTCCATTTTTAAAAATACATGATTTTACCACTTTTCTCATAATTTAAAATTTCCCAATGAATTTATGCTATACTGTCAGTCTATTTACCAAAGTTCAGGACTGGGCAAATTCCATACCATTTTATCAAAGGAAGTGAAGAGATAGGGTAAGAAAAAATAGACTACAAGAGCTTTATGAAAAAGATCACGTTTTTTGATCCATGGGATTCATCCTGCAGAGTCATTTTCCTAATCTGAAGCTTCCCCCCTGTCATTCCAGCCCATTTCCTGTGAACCTTTGACGTTCTCATCTTTTCAGGAATAGGTGATTAGGATTTACTTTCAGATTCTTATGATTAAAATGGAAGATGGATGATCATGAAGTAGTCAGATGTTGGCTGGATTTGCCTAGAAATCTTGTAGGCATGTGTGGATGTGAAAGTTGGACCATAAACAAGGCTGAGCACCAAGAATTGATGTTTTG
The DNA here is from genome assembly GCF_016772045.2 of Ovis aries. Taxonomy (NCBI): domain Eukaryota; kingdom Metazoa; phylum Chordata; class Mammalia; order Artiodactyla; family Bovidae; genus Ovis; species Ovis aries. The sequence continues at coordinate 77,289,253 of NC_056065.1, read as the reverse complement.
AAATTGTGATGCTGGAGAAGACTCTTGAGAGTCTCTCAGATTGCATGGAGATTAAACCAGTCCATCCTAAAGGAAATCAACCATGAATACTCATTGGAAGGACTGATGCTGAAGCTGAAGCTCCAATACTTTGACCACCTGATGAGAAGAGCCAACTCATTAGAAAAGACCCTGATGCTGGGAAAGGTTGAAGGCAGGAGGAGAAGGGGATGACAGAGGATGAGATGGTTAAATGGCGTCACCAACTCAATGGACATGAGTGTGAGGAAGCTCTGAGAGTTGGTGATGAACAGGGAGGCCTGGCATGCTGCAGTCCATGGGGTCACAAAGAGGTAGACATGTCGTAGCAACTGAACAACAAACAGCTCATGTATATCCTGACTGGAGCAGCCCGAATCAGCGGTGGAGATCCAAGCGGAAACTTGGGTATCAGTCATAGCCTGTGACGAAGGTGCCTGGGTCCCCAGCTCTGTGTGGAATCTGTAGATTGAGAGGTATAAAATGGATGGAGCTCTTGTTAAAGTTCTTAGATATTATTGCCAAGAATTACAGGTAAAACAGAAGTTGTCTTTGCAGTTTCTATCTTTTTCTTCTTTTTAACTCTTTATTTGTACCACACATTTGCCCTTTGGTTTGAACATATTTATTTTTACTACACACTTGATTCCACACTTTTTGCATACATCACCTTTCACAGCCTCCTTGTCTACCTCACAAAACTGTCAAGCAGCCTTTCCTGTCTCGATAATGGAACAAATATTCATTGAGAGCCAATATAAGGTAGGCACTCGGGAGAACACCGGTCAGCTGAAAAAGACATCACTTGGTCTGAGTTGATGCCCTGCATCTGTCTCTATGCCAATCCCAATTTCCCTAGGGTAAAACCTTACAGGTGTTCTGGAAATAAATTGTTGACAACTACATGTGGTTCTGACGATCATTCGCTAAACAAGTCACATTCAGAACTTCCAGTAGGAGTATTTCTAGTAAATATTAAAATTAAATTAAACATGACTGATAAAGAAAAAAATGCATTTCAAACCTGGAGAAATGAAGTCACAGCATCAGATGTAAAAACAAGAATTTTTAGGCAACCTTGAATATAGTCAGGAGGATCTGAGGAAGAGGAGAGGGCAGTGAGAAAGCCTGAAATGGCATTGCTCCATCATCCCTCGCAGACGGCGATGGCACCCCACTCTAGTGCTTTCTCCTGGAAAATCCCATGGGCGGAGGAGCCTGGTGAGCTGCAGTCCATGAGGTCGCTGAGAGTCGGACACGACTGGGAAACTTCACTTTCACATTTCACTTTCATGCATTGGAGAAGGAAATGGCAACCCACTCCAGTGTTTTTGCCTGGAGAATCCCAGGGACAGGGGAGCCTGGTGGGCTGCCGTCTGTGGGGTCACACAGAGTCGGACACGGCTGAAGCAACTTAGCAGCCAGCATCCCTAATAGTAGTTCATAGTTCAGTCGCTCAGTTGTGTCCGACTCTTTGCGACCCCATGAATCGCAGCACGCCAGGCCTCCCTGTCCATCACCAACTCCCGGAGTTCACTCAGACTCACATCCATCGAGTCTGTGATGCCATCCAGCCATCTCATCCTCTGTCGTCCTCTTCTCCTCCTGCCCCCAATCCTTCCCAGCATCAGAGTCTTTTCCAATGAGTCAACTCTTCTCATGAGGTGGCCAAAGTATTGGAGTTTCAGCTTTAGCATCATTCCCTCCAAAGAAATCCCAGGGCTGATCTCCTTCAGAATGGACTGGTTGGATCTCCTTGCAGTCCAAGGGACTCTCACGAGTCTTCTCCAACACCACAGTTCAAAAGCATCAATTCTTCGGCACTCAGCCTTCTTCACAGTCCAACTCTCACATCCATACCTGACCACAGGAAAAACCATAGCCTTGACTAGATGGACCTTAGTCGGCAAAGTAATGTCTCTGCTTTTCCATATGCTATCTAGGTTGGTCATAACTTTTCTTCCAAGGAGTAAGCGTCTTTTCATTTCATGGCTGCAGTCACCATCTGCAGTGATTTTGGGGCCCCCCAAAATAAAGTCTGACACTGTTTCCACTATTTCCCATCTATTTCTCATGAAGTGATGGGACCAGATGCCATGATCTTCGTTTTCTGAATGTTGAGCTTTAAGCCAACTTTTTCACTCTCTTCTTTCACTTTCATCAAGAGGCTTTTTAGTTCCTCTTCACTTTCTGCCATAAGGGTGGTGTCATCTGCATATCTGAGGTTATTAATATTTCTCCCGGCAATCTTGATTCCAGCCTGTGTTTATTCCAGCCCAGCGTTTCTCATAATGTACTCTGCATATAAGTTAAATAAGCAGGGTGACAATATACAGCCTTGATGTACTCCTTTTCCTATTTGGAACCAGTCTGTTGTTCCATGTCCAGTTCTAACTGTTGCTTCCTGACCTGCATATAGGTTTCTCAAGAGGCAGGTTAGGTGGTCTGGTATTCCCATCTCTTTCAGAATTTTCCACAGTTTATTGTGATCCACACAGTCAAAGGCTTTGGTATAGTCAATAAAGCAGAAATAGATGTTTTTCTGGAACTCTCTTGCTTTTTCCATGATCCAATGGATGTTGGCAATTTGATATACTACCTGTATATGTTTACATATATATGTATCTACTCCCAAGGCTTCCCTGTGGCTCAGATGGTAAAGAATCTGCCAGTGATGTAGGAGACCTGGTTTCAATCCCTGGGTTGGGAAGACCCCTGGAGAAGGATTGGCTACCCACTCCAGTATTCTTGCCTGGAGAATTTCATGGACAGAGGAGCCTGGTGGGCTCCTTTCCTCTTGTCTTAAAGGAAATATTCCTTCTCCTTATATCCAAGGTCAAGTCCTAGAGCATGCCAGCCTCACAGCTGTTCTGCAGAGATAATACACCGTTAGCTTCCTCTTTCCCCCAGACCATCTCTTTATCTATAGGAACCTGAACAGGGCCAGTAGCTTTCATCTTTTTAAAGAATAGCTCATAAACAAGGCAGTCTCCATCCTGTCTACACCCTATTCTCAGCATCTTCCCTTCACAGCCACCCCTTGAATCAGCTTCAGCCAACTGCCGGAGGCTGTCACATCCTCCCCTAGGCACGGACCTTACCTCCACCAACAGCAGTCCTGCCCCAGGAACTCCGCCCACAGAAGCAGACAGCCGCAGAGATGAGGGTCAGATACTTGAGTGCCGGAAGTACCTGAAGCTGCCTTGATGTAAAGCCCAAACCGTTTCTGTTCTGTACTTCACTTAAAAATAAGTGGAACGTCTGCATTTCATTTATGTAGATGGAGACATTTGTGCTGCTCTAAGTGGCTCCAGTGGTTCCCAACTCTTTGCGACCCTGTGGACTGTAGCCCGCTGGGCTCCACAGTCGAAGGCATGCTCCAGGCAAGAATACTACAGTGGGTTGCCATGCCCTCCTCCCTGGAATCTTCCCAACCCAGGGATCACACCTGTGTCTCCTGCGTCTCCTTCATTGGCAGGTGGCTTCTTTATGACTAGCGCCACCTGGGATGCTCTACTCAATGGCTCTTTGCCAACCGGACCCTCCTGCTGCCTGTCCTGGTCACCTCTCCCACCCAAGTGAAGGTTTCACCACGCTGCCCGCAGGAGCAATGCCTCTCACTCTTGATGAAATCAGCCACAGCATCTACCATCAGCATCCTCGGCCTCTCGGAAATTTTCACAAAACTGTTTTTCAAAGATAACAGTATACCCTCACCGTTAAAAGACATGAAGTCCAGGGGAGAGGAGAGTATGTAGTTCTTTGAAGAGGGCAGAGTCCCCGGAGTCTGTGGAGTCTCTTCTGCATTTTACTTGTGAATTAATCTCTACTGGCGCATAGCTGCTTAGCAAGGCTGTGCTCGTTTCTGCTGTTCAGCAAAGTGAATCAGCTATATGCATATACATGTGCCCTTTCGGGGGGGATTTCTTTTCCCTTAGGTCACAACGGAGCACACAGTCGAGTTCCCTGAGCTGTAGTGTAGGTCCTCATTAATCATCCATTTTATACATTAGTATCAATAGCTTATCATGTCAACATCTTATCAGTAAGTGTCCCACATAGCAACTGCACTGACTGTGCTCTACTCTGAGCCAAAACCAAGGGGCAAGGCATTTGAACTACTCCCAGCTGCTTGTACTTTCCACTGCGTCTAGATTTCCTGCTGAGGGCACCAAAGCTGATACATTCAGCCTTATGTAAAATTATCTCTGCCTTCCTCCTCCTGTTACCTCAGAATTCATTCTCATGGGTATTGCCCAGAGAATTGCCTGTATATAAATCAGCAAATTCTTGCATGTCCTCTTCAAGGAGAGCCAGAGATCTGGCGTTGCATATCAGGTTTAGTATCCACACGATTTCTCTTTCCTTCTTTACAGTCCGGGTGTGTCAAAGGCCCCAGATTCACACAAATATGTAGCTGCAGAGGGCAACCATGCTTGTCCACCCTGTTGCACAAGCTCTATCTTGACACCTCAAGACTGATGCTGTGGCCATTGGCAAACATAAGGTCGGGTGCAACGTGTGAAGCTCCCTCCTTATAGTTTTTAATTAAATCTTTGGCCCTGTCATTGTAAAGCATTTTAGGAGCCATTATTTACCATCACAGAAACAACACAACCACCATTTGGGGGCTTTATTGTTTTTCAGGTTCCCACCCCCAGAGTAACAGCAATTTAATCCTGAACTAAATGGCTCCAGAATTTCCTTGCTCAGAAGGCAGAATCTATCTGACCAGCAGAGCAAGCTTTCAAAGGAGCTAGTTCTCCCCGAGCCGTCACTCTTCAGTGCTTCTACATTTTTTTTTTTCCTCTGAAAATAGAAAAGCCAACATTTCTTTCAAGACGCAAAAGGCAGCACCTTTGCAGAAAGGTGTGAGTCCTCCAAATCTATCACAGCGCCTCCTTTCCCTGTGCTCTGGGGTTTAGAGATGCTTGCTGATTTAAGAAAGCCCGTGGGGCCTCCTGCTTCCCTACATCTGAACCGGCTGCCCTGGCTCTCTGGGATGTGATGCCCGCTCACCTGTAATAACTGCACAGAACAAACAGCGTCCCCTGGCCACCTCTTCATGGGCTGACAGCAAGGAGCCCGCTCCTCTCTGTAATGCCATTATATTTCAACTTTTTGGTATGTATCTTTGAACACCCCAAATTGGTGCCTATGAGTGTCTTAAAATGAAGGCTTATAAAACAATACCTTAGGGCCTTGTCTGGTGGTCCAGTGTTTAAGACTCCACGCTTCCATTGCGGGGAGGCCCCACTTCAGGTGGAGGGCGGGGGGTGGGGGGGGGGGGGGGGGTGGTGGCAGGGGTTCGACCCCTGGTCAGGGAACTAAGATCTGGCATGCCATGAGGCTAAGAAGAGAAAATGAAAGACAATTTGCTGAACTGAATAAAAAATGAAAATGCAGCAAGTCAACTTAAACTTTTTTAATTGCATATAGAAAACCAATACCTTAATTGAAGTGGGGAAATGCAGATTAAACAAAATTAAATAGCAAAGTGGGGATCACATCTCCTTAAGACTGTCACATTTTTTCTCCAGAATTCAAGTAGAGTCTACTAAATGCCTGAAAGTGAAAGCTGCTCAGTCATGTCCGACTCTTTATGACCCCATGGGCTATACAGTCCATGGGATTCTCCAGGCCAGAACACTGGAGTGGGTAGCCTTTCCCTTCTCCAGGGGATCTTTCCAACCCAGGGATCCAACTCAGGTCTTCCGCATTGCCGGCAGATTCTTAACTGGCTGAGTCACAAGGGAAGCCCAAGAATACTGGAGTGGGTAGCCTGTCCCTTCTCCAGCGGACCTTCCTGACCCAGGAATCGAACTGGAGTCTGCTTTCTTTCAAATCCTAAGATGCTTTTCAGTCTTCTTCCAAAGCAGCACGAGAGGATGTTGTAAGGTCTGATTATGATGAAGGTTGTTCTGATGGTTATTCCTTTTGGCAGCCCTGGAGCTGAACTTTTCTGTCTGGCCTGCTTAGGGCCTTGGAGTATTGACTTCATCATGGGCTTATCATGGGTTCTCTCTCCCAGTGGGTTTTAGCCCATGGAGTCCACCAGCGCAAGACTGTGAGGAGAATCAGGTCTGAACGTCTTTTGTTCTGAATTAGGCCATGTTTCTGGGTCTTCCAGGACCAAGGCTTTGGGGCAGTGTGCCCTGTCCCTTCACTGGGCTATTAACACAGAGTCGTCTCTTAACGCCCAGGGTGAGAAAGGCTTCTCGCCTTTGCTAATCCCTGGCTGCTTCAGCAGACCTCGCTGGTTCTTCTAATTCTATCCAAGCTGTTCATCATAGTCTCTTAAACCATCTTGGCTCTGTTTTGTTCCCAGCCTTGGCACTGCTTTCCCAGGTAAGAAACCCATCTGCCAGTGCAGGAGACATGAGAGATGCAGGTTCGATCCCTGGGTTGGGAAGATCCCTTAGAGGAGGGCATGGCAACCCACTCCAGTATTCTTGCCTGGAGAATCCCATGGACAGAGGAGCCTGGTGGGCTACAGTCCCTGGGCTCGCAAAGAGTCAGACATGACTGAGGCAACTTAGCACATTAGGTCAATATAAAGGCTAACATAAGCCATCGCTTGTACTTCTTTAACCCTGAAATGTATTATTAGTTTATCCCTTTGCTTCTATAATTGGAACAAATCCTTGCACAATTAATTTTATTTATGACCTCAGAAGATTTGATAATATTTTATAACTTTTCCCCCCAAATTATGAAATCTTTCTTGGTACAGGCAAAAATGTGAATGAATCTTTTTTTTTTCAAAATAATAAATTATAACTTCTACATATGTCTTTCAAAGCTTCAATTATGCTTCCTAAATTAGTTTTTTTTCCAGCATTGCAATATGATGTATTTTCTAATTATATGTGATCAGACTCCATGGACTTTGTTAGTCCTGAAGTGTGGATCAGTTGTTGTTCATATTAAAATGTTTTTATTAATAATTGTCTTAATTTTAGGCCATCTCTAAATTCTAAACCATATCAAAACTGGGGACTCTTTATTGTGTAAGTGTGACCAGTGATAATTTAGAAACCACCCAGTACCTGTTACTTGATAAAATATACTGAACTTGATTCTTGATCACTCACGTGCAATAAAGAAATCGTTGCAGGCAGTCCCTATTTTCCATAAGAGTATCGGACTGTGGATAAGATGCACAAACAGAAAGTGCACAAAGTTATCTTAATAATCAATGGGAGAATTATGATTTTTCCTATCACTTTCAAAGTTTTTCTCTGAAACATTAGCACCTCTTCTTATTAGTTATCAATGTATAGGAAATGAAAACAGTGCAATTAATATTTATTTATAGCACCGTAATTTAAAAGACTAGGAGTGGTAAAAGAATCCATCTGCCAGTGTGGTGGATGGAGAAGACCTGGGTACGATCCCTGGGTCGGGAAGATCCCCTGGAGCAGGACATGGCCACCCACTCCGGTATTCTTGCCTGGAGAATTCCATGGACAGAGGAGTCTGGCGGGCTACAGTCCCTGGGGTTGCGAAGGGTTGGATACGACTGAGCATGCGCCCATTTCACTGTAAACCATCTTCAGCAGTAGTTTGGACAGTGCTCGCCTTCATCCCAGGCCATAATGTAGCATATATGTAAGACACAGAATATCGTTTCTATGTCTTAGTGAGTCTTCATATTCCTAAGTTTGGTTCGCCTTCCGACATTTTACCCTTGACGTTTTCAAAGTCATGAACTATCTCTAAGAATCCCTTGAATATGGATTCTTTGCCGGTGTTTCTTCCCATAGGAAATCTTCACCTTTATCATGATCTTCACGTCCTTTCACTCGTGTTGGTAAGATCACTAAGCCCCGCTGGGTGCATAGTGGTACCCACCCCGCACTTCTGCGGTACTCATCCACACTTCCGTCTGAGCGAATTTCACTGCCAGTGTGATCTTACTGCATTTTTTTTTAATGTAATGTCATCTTTTGCTGTCTAAGTCTCTCTTTTGATGACTTGCTTTGTCAAACATTACCTGTATTTATCCCTAGGAGGCAAGGAAGAAACATAGCTACACCCTCTCCTGTCTGTGTGTGGACAAATAATGTCATAGATGGATGCACGGTGACCAGATGCCAACCTGTGACTGGGCACTCGTGAACGTGATTTGCGTCTGCTATTTAGAAAGTGGTTTGTGAACTGAAAAGCTGGCAGCAGAATGTGACTCTGTGCCATTATTCACAGTTAATATGCCCTGGTAACTGAAATTTGAGCCACGTCATTTGGGGACGAGTGTTACATAACTAAACCACAGTTACTGAGATCCGTGCATATTGGGCCTATATGCACGGGTGAAGACTGCCTACATCATTGTTTGAGTTTTGAAATGATAAGACTCTTTTCCATTATTTAACATCATTTAAAGTCCTTGTTATATATTAGATATAACTTAACAGGCACAAAAGTCAAGATGACTTGTGACTTCAAAGAAAATTTATTTTGAACCAAAAAGTGGTTGACATGTTTTTTTTTTTTTTCTTCTTCCTCAGACCACAGATTTTAGCAGGCTTTATAACAACTATTCCTACAAATATTATCAGTCCCAGAGCAAAACACTGGCCCCATTCCTCACTTGCTTCTCTTGGTCCTTCATATAAATTTAATGTGAAAACTAGTTTTAAAAACTGGAAGCAGTGCGAAATCTACTGTCCAAACATATCTGTTCTTGCTTCTTAATAATAAACTCAGACTAAAGTTGGAATTCACAAGTAATTTGCTAGAAGAAAAAGAACAATTAGGTTTTCTCAATTCTGAAAGGAGTAGGGAAATTTAGTAAGTTGTTAAATTAGAATCACATTCAGTCTAGAGTAAACAAATGAATTATTCTTTATTGGTTGGACATAACATGTTGAAAATAAAAGTAAATTTCTAGATAAATTAAAATATAATGCATTAGCTATCATAACTGTAGTTTAAAATTTAGAACAATACAAACAAACTAAATAAAGTCTCAAAAACATCAAAATTCAGGAACAAGTGTTGTCGTGACACTTTACTTACTGAAGTAGGACTATTAACAACATTTTGTCATTTCACACAGCACAGAAGAAAGTTGACTGCCTGAACCCTACTATTGTTGCCTATGGCTTGCGTTCATGCCCTAAGAATCCAGACGTTAACAATAAAGTTTTTTCTTCTGTTTGTTGATTAATTCACTCATTCACTTCTTCGTGTGTTTATTTATTCTTTCGGTAGCTATTACTTAATGCTAATATCCCATACTCCAAATACTGAGAATATAATGGTGCATAGAAACTGCATAATACTTGCCCTTCATGGAGTTCTTAGTCTAATGATGAGGGAGATATCTAGCAAGGCAACATGTAGTAGTGCATAGACCACTGCAAAGCACAAAGTGAGCTGAGGAATTAAAGGAGGGGGCTATTTTAAGTAAGAAGTTCAGTAAGACCCCACCGACAAAGAGAGATTTATGCTGAAACCGAAAGGAAGGACACGCCTTGCCTTGAGGCTGGGTAGGCTCCAGTGCAACCGGTGTGAAGGGAACTGAAGCAAAAGCCCAAAGGGAGACGTCAGCGCAGCTAAGCGTGGGACAGGGCAGTCGTCCCCAAGCTCAGGGGAGGTGGCGCGGATGCCATGAAGGGGGGTGGTGGGCCAGGCCCCTGAATGTTAGGAGCCCTTGAGGTTGCGGAATTTACTGTAGGTGTGAAGCGAAACTCTTGGTGTGGTTTTGTGGGGCCAAGGATAGGAGCTCTCTGACAATGAAGTGATCAACTTGAGTGCGTTCGGGGTGGAGGATGAGAAGAGGAACAAGCGCGTTCACAGAGCGGGGAGGGGTCCCTGGGATGCAGGGACGTGATGTCCACTTTGGTGGACATTGCGATCCACGTCCGGGGTGACCTCCTCTGCAGCGAGAACGGAAGCGTTATCCAGTCATCGAACTCAGAGCCATGACAGTGACCCCGTGCTGAACTCCTGGGCACCGAGGACTTCCCAGCAGGAAGGGAAGGTCACTCAAGGCTTGACTCCTCCTAGTCAGCAGCGGCTGTCCTGGGGTCATCGAAGCCAACAGCTTCTTACTAAGCTCCACCCATCACAACCCATTCCTGACTCTGCTACACAACTCTGCCCCTGGTGTGCTGGCCTGTGTGTGTGTTGGGTGGGGGATGATGGAAGGGAATGTGTGTGTGAGTGTGCCTCCCAGGCTAAAATTCCCATCTCCCGCAACTGAGTCGGTGTCTTGGTTGCCAAGCCCACTCCACGGGTGGGATTTCATTCCAACCTAGTCTTGTCAACTCTTTAATCTGTCCAGTCTGGCCATGCTTGGAATTCACTTGCTCTCCTGGGTCCATTCAGAAGAGGCTGGGGAAGAGGCTTGGCTCTTATCTTGACATCTTGGTCAAATTTTGTGTCCTTGTCTCTGACTGAACCCCTTCAAAAAGAAGGTATGTGAACATTGCACGTATGTGAACCGTGTCCATCTACCTTTTTATAGGTCAGCTTTCCTTTCTCTCTCTCTAAACCCTACCAGTTGATCATATACTTTGCTAAAGCTTTAATTACCACACAAATAGAGAGATTTTTAAATTTGTTTTCTGCAGCCAAGATAATTCTCTGTGCCAGACTCACGGATCTCACTTGACAGATCCTCATGCATGCCTCACAAGCATCTAAAAATCCACATGTTTATATTTGATCTTCTTCCCCCAGCCCCCAGTAAAACAACACCCGCTTCTTGCTCCCGGAATCTTCGGTTTCATGAAAAGACACCCACACAAGCCTAGCACTCAGTTTTATTCTTTCTTTACCTTGAGACCCGCCCATGAAAAATCGGAAAATTCTCTAGACAGTCTCATCAGAATTGGCCTAGACTCTGATTCCAGGCCTAGATTCATTTTTCCCCTTCTCACACTGTTTTCCTCACAGTCTCCCATAGCGTCCTCTTCTGCCAGGACAGGGATATACTAATTCGTTTATCTGATTACACAGAGCCTTTCCTCCACTACCGGCCAGAGCAGATGGGGTCTTGGTGGTACCTGGTCTCCAGTGGCAGAGACAGCCACACACAGCAGGATCCCTAGCTGCAGGCAGTACTTCTCTTTAGACCCAGCAAAATGTGTTCCTTGCTGCAGTCGACTCAGAGGCGAGGGAGCCGCAAGCAATTAACTTTGAGATTCCAACCACGTGGTCAGGCACCCTATGATCCCGTGACCATATAAAGAGTTTTACCTTTTTTTTTTTTCTGGAGACTATTTAACACTGCCTAGAACAGCTTCAAGCCCAAGCCCTAAAAATATTCTCAAAAGGATTGCATCTCAATTCTTACATTCTTTACACTTTTGGGGTGTTTTTCAAAGAAGTCAATAATGAAGCTGAGTATTAACAATTCCTATATTCCTAGTTTGTGTGAAGTAATATGAACCTCTATATGACTTGCCATAGGACAAAACCAGAAAATGAATGCCCCCTTCCCCGCCAAAAAAATTCCTTTTTTTCTGAAGGCATCATTTGTGAAGATATAAAATCCCAGTGATTTATCCCTTACCTGATAAGTCATAATCTACACTAAAAAATCTCACCATCAAAATGAAATTAATGTAAAGAAAAATTTAGAGATAGTTGAAAATGGAATAACAGGAAATATTTTGCTGAGGTAGAAGAATCTGACATGAGTTCACGTAAGAATAACTTTAGAAGTCATCTCCGTCTTCTGACACAGCGCAGGCAGTATCTCAGTGGGGGGGGGGGGTTAATTTTATCTGTTTGTATTTATTGTGGCTGCTCTGGGTCCTCACTGCTCACGGGCTTGTCTGTAGCTGCAGCGGGCTGGGCTTCTTACTGCGATGCCTTCTCGGTGTGGAGCACGGTCTCGAGGCTGTGTGGGCTCAGGCTCTAGAGCACAGTTCAGGAGTTGTGGTTCACGGCTTAGCTGCTGCGTGGGCGTGTGGGGTCTTCCCAGAGCAGGGATCGAACCCATGCCTCCTGCATTGGCAGGCAAATGCTTTACCGCAGAGCCACCAGAGGGGCGCACAATGCAGGAAGTACTCTGGGGGGGGGGGGTGTTATTATTTTAAAACATAAGTGTATTTATCCAACTTCTGCTTAAACTCCAAGCAACTGGGTTCTCATTACTTTCACAGCCCATTACATTTACAAAGAGCTCAAATGACTGGTAAATCTATCACTTTTTTTTTTCCACCAGCACTGCGGTCCAGGCTCTGTCCTCAGGAACCAAGCTACAATCTAATTCTTCTCCCAGGTGACCTCTTCTACAGAGAGTTCCTTCTTACCCTGTGTCCTATTGGCCATCTTTTCTATTTCAACCTGTTTTCAGGCTTCTTTTCAATCATTCATTCTTCCTGTGAGTCGTCATCAGTCCAGTTTTTTTTTTTTTTTTTTTCCTGGGCATTTGTTCTTGGTTACTATCAGGAATTCACATCAAATTTGCAAGTCTGTAGTTTCCAAAATCCTTTTTTTTTTTTTTGTTAATCCTTCATGAAAAAAAACTGTGCAATTATGTTTCTTAACTATATGGTAACATGTCCACTTTCTCTAAATTTTCCCTGGAGGTCCTGGAGTCATGTTTGAAAGTTACCTTAGTGCCTTCTCATATTACTTTTGATCATGCAAATCTGAACTCATTTTAAAGCAAAAAAAGAAAAAAAAATCCTTACATCTGTCATAATGCAATGTGAGTTCCAGTTTGCCTCTAATGATATTCGTCAGCCTTTTCCAGATTGAAGATAAGCCTAGCTGGATGAGAATCTGAAAGCACGCCAAAGCAAGCAAAATAACACAAACCCAACCTCTCATCAGAATCACTGTTAAAGTGCCTTTTGCCCAGCTGAAATTTAAAATATCCAGACAATCTCTTTTTCTATTATTTTATAAGATGTTTTGCTAATTTGAATTTGTCCTGCATGAAAATTACATGAGAGTGTTGGAGTCCTGCCTGTAAAGCTGATCCCATTACTATACATTGTTTTCTCTCCAGAAACAAATGTCTGATTTCATAAAATGCATAACCAGATTTTCAAGTAGTTTAAATTAATCCATATTTGCGCAGTCTCCACTATAAACCATTAACAGAGAAAAGGGGGAAAGACTATGAAATACATATTAATCTGTAATTTATGACCTTTTCCTTTCCTCCATATAGTGAAAACCTGAGCTGTATTTTCTTCCATGAATGGGAAAGGTAAGGGAAGCCCCCCTTCCCCACCCCAGGAGTGCAGGCTCATAGTGAGTGTCTCACATCACTGGTCGGTAATGCTACATATCACATTTAACCACCTCATCTTCTTGCTATACTTACTATGTGATAGAGTTTCAACAGTTTTTTTTTTCTCCCTCCTGCTCATTATGGAACAGATATTACAAGGGCTAAAAGGGGTCATACATTAACTGGATGAGATCCAATTAGGGGAAAAACCAGAGCAGGACTCTTGGGCAAACTGAAAGCCGTACTAAAGTGATCATGTGACTACACGTTAAGAAGCATGAAAATGTTCACTTTTTTTTCAAGGTAATGTAATAGATGAATGGTGGTAAAATCATGATTAAAGAATTCACTCAGTCTGCTATAGACACCAAGTGATGAGAGTGCCCAGAAAAAGAAATTCTCGACACTAAAATCCCTTTCGTATTCAAGACTTGCTATAGAAGAGTACAACTGGGTAACATAATTATTTGAAAATAATGTAAGGATGCTTTTTGGCATCCCAGCCACCTATATTTAAAAGTTTGTAAAAATCAAAGTCACTGTTACAATTATTATAGGAAAACCATGGTCTCATGCAGATCATTAGACAACCTGAATTCATGGACTCTGAATATAAAATCATATATTGTCTGGAAATTACTAATATTTGATATGTGTGTGTGTAAGTACGTTGATATACACATGTATCCGCTTTTGGTAGCAAAAACAAAGCATTATCAATAATTCAGTTTGGAAGATAATCTACATGGACTATACCATTTAACATATAACCTTTCTAAAGTAAAATATTTTTTGAGAAACATCTCAACAAGAGGTAAATTGAGCATTTTAGAAAATACTGTTAGAATCCTTTTATTATCTTTGACCTTTCAGAATATTTTCCTGTTTCATATTCAAACAAATAAAATAATTACAAGTAGATACTTACTGTTGTTTAAAGAATAACAGTTTTATTTTCAGTACTGATTTCATATATCAGAGTACTACATAATACCGAAAGTAAATAATACCAACAAGTATCATAAACCTTAACTCCAAATTGTTTTATTAGAAGCTTTTTTACAAGAAAATAAAGTAATAGGTTCCAACTCCCAAACTATTAGAAATATTTTTGATGTGATGAGTGAACACCCTCAAACACTCAACTGGGGCATCTTCTTAGTATAAGTTTGACTGGAAAATTGCTAAATAACAAGTGAAAGGACTTGTTTCAAACAACAATTGGAAAGACTGATGCTGAAGCTGAATCTCCATTACTCTGGCCATCTGATGGGAAGAACTGACTCATTGGAAAAGACCCTGATGCTGAGAAAAATTGAAGGTGGGAGGAGAAGGGGATGACAGAGAATGAGATGGTTGGATGGCATCACCGACTCAAAGCACATGAATTTGAGTAAGCTCTGGGAGTTGGTGATGGACAGGGAGGCCTGGCATGCTGCAGTCCATGGGATCGCAAAGAGTCGGACACGACTGAGCAACTGAACTGAACTGAGCAAGTGAAAATTCTCAGGCGACTGAGAATTCTATAGAGAAATAGGAAACCAACCATGGGTCTAGTGTACCTGGTAACAACTAACACGTTCATCCAATTCCAGTCCAAGAAGACAAAGATATTTGATGACAGGTGGAAATCAAGTTGAATCAATCATTATTGTGTACCCCACCCAAAAAATCTAGGTACCCTGGGAGATTCGAGTGAACTTGGTGATAGCATCTCTGTCGACCCAGACTAGGAAACCTGGTTCAGATTCTGCTGGTTAACTGGAATCCCTTTGCTTGAAGAGGGATTTCTGGGTATGAAAATGCTGGCATCTTCTTCAGTGGACCTTGTATGTGGGTGGGGTTAAGGAGGACCCCTGCTCAGCTGCTGGGTTTCAGCAGAATCTCCCTTGACAGTCTGCAGCCAGGCTGGCCCCACACCTGTCGTTCTGGCTAAAATTAAACATGAATAACTGGAGAACAGGATAATGTGTTTCTGATCAGAGGATTATTATGATTTTTACACCAAGCGGTTCCAGTTGGGCAGAACCCTAATCTAGGCCATTGCCCTCCTCCCTTGGGGCACTCATGTCATCATCTTTTAAAGTCTGGATTTAAGATCTAAGGATGGAGTGGAGAGGGAAGAAGATCCTGATTTTGCCTCCCTTCATTTTCTCTTGGTATTTCCTAGCTGGGATAATGAGGTGGAAAGGTTAATTTCAACTTTCTGAATGCATATTTTAAGAGCAAGATGCTTCTGAACACTTACTTTTGTTAGGATGTCCACCCCCCGCCCCTCCCCTCATCCTTTTGGGTTATGAATGAGCTTGATTGGGTCCCTGGGGTCCCCCCTGTGTTGCCCTTTCAGATGGTTCTTGTGCTGGATTTGCTCTACAAATGCTTCCTGGATGTTCCCCAGAATATTGTTGCGTGGGGTGGCACCACACAGGACCCTACCAGTGGATCCTCTCACCACTGAAGCAGAGCAGAGAGGCTGGGGTCAGGCTGTGTGAAGCTGGGTCACTGTGTCCACCCCACCGCTGTGTGGACTCCCGGTTTCTGGTTCTGAATGTGAGAGGACTGGCTGTTGATACTCTGACACAGGAACAACCGGGAGAAAATGAACAGACTGAAAAATCCACAGCTCTTCTCAAAGCCAAAAGAGCAGGGAGGACAGAGGGCAACCTGCTGGCCCAGAGTTTGGAGAGACAGATGAATCCAGGGGGTCATGGCTCACGGTCACAGTGATTCCTTAGCAGAAATGGCCTCAGGAACCCTGAGCCTTGGGTAGAAAACCCTGGTCTGTAATAGATGAAATTCTGGGGGCTCAGTGCAGACAGTACTGAGAGTTAAAAACCCAGTTGTGGATAGTGGGGCACTGTATTGTGAGATTTACCTCCAGCAGGTTGACCAGATTCCATATCGGAGAGTGGGGAACCACTGGGCTTCCAGCAAGGAGAAGGGAGAAGGGACTACTGTGGGGCTCTGTCCTCAACAAGCCCTGCGCTCGGGAGAGACTAATCCCCCAGAGCTTAGCCCTGCTGGATGTCATCAGAGCCTCACTGCCCTGGGGAAAGACAGCCACCATCCACAGCCCCTCGAGCTATCCAATCCCACCTAAGAAGGGCAAAGCCCTGGACACACTTGTGAAGCTCACAGCCCACAGGCCCGGCTTTAAAAGACTGGGCCCTTGTTGCAGGACTGACATATGCCCCCCCCCTCATCCCACCCCACCTAATGCCTGTTCACAGCAGCTCCTTTTACTCTGTGTATCATGTGTGGCTCTCAAGAAAGGGGGATGGGATGGGGAGGGAGATGGGAGGGGGGTTCAGGATGGGGAACACATGTACACCCATGGTGGATTCATGTCAATGTATGGCAGAATGAATACAATATTGTAAAGAAATAAATAAAATGGAGAAAAAAAAAAGACAAAAAATAAATAAATAAAAAATAAATATTTAAAAGATATGTATGCCGTGATATAAAAATACCACTGTTTAAAGAAACAGAGCAAGCAGCAGAGTCAGACAAAGTGGGAATGTTGGAATGAACAGACTGGGGATTTAAAACAGCTCTGATTCATACACCAAGGACACTCGTGGGTAAAGCAGCCAGCAGGTAAGAACAGATACTCAGTGCAAACCGAGAGATGGAAATTCTAAGAACAAAACACAAAGCTAGAGATCTGAACAAGCAAAGAAGTGAAGAACCCCATGAAGGGCTCAGTAGCAGACTGGACACAGGTGAGGAAAGATTCCCTGAACTAGAATATACATCCCCAAACTGAAAAGAGAGCCCGAAAGAAAAACCAAAACAAAACCCAGAACGTCCAAGGACGCTGGGCAACTATAGGAGGTGTCAAATGTGCATCATGGGAATACCAAAAGGAGAAGAAAAGGAGGGAAAGAGAAGTATTTGAAACAGTGACCGACTGTTTTCCAAATTTAACGTCAGACATCAAGCCCCAGATGCAGGAAGTTCAGAGAACGCCAAGCAGTATAAATACAAGGACAGACCAGCTGCACACCAGCGTATTATTTTTAAACAACAGAAAACCAAAGACAGAGAAAAAATCTTGAAAGGAGCCAGAGGAGGAGAAACACTTTACCTACGGAGGAACAAAAACAAGAATTACATCTAGCGCCTCCTCAGAAACCACACAAGCGAAACAAGGGTGGGTGAGATATCCGAAGCTTCGCGAGAACAAAGCCGTCAACCTAAAATTCTGTACCCTGTGAAATTCTCCTTTAAAGGGAAGGATAAATAGTCTTTCCCAGACAAACAAAAAAAAAACTGAGGGAATTTGTTGCCTGTTTTTTAGAGAGAAGGAAAATGATACAGGTCAGAAAGTTGGCTCTACAGAAAGAAAGGAAGGCAGAACACATAAGAAGAAACGGGGTTTCCCAGGTGGTGCTAGCAATGAAGAAACCTCCTGTCAATGCAGGCGACCCAAGGGACACGACTTCAACCCCTGGGTCGGGAAGATTCCCTGGAGGAGGAAATGGCAACTCACTCTCGCATCCTTGCCTGGGAAATCCCATGGACAGAGGAGCCTGGTGTGCTACAGTCCATGAGGTTGCAAAAGAGTCAGACAAGACTTAGCAACTGAACAAGGACAAAGGGACTAAGGTCTTCCAGACAGCCATGTCTACAATGCCCTCAAAACCAGCCCTCCCGATGCAAAGCTGCTCCGCACACCAGCTGAATCCCCACACCCCCGCTGGAGCTATCACCCTGAAATAATTGGAGCATTTGAGTCGAATGTTTCATTTTCCACTCAAAGTTCCCTGCCCTTCATGCCCTGAATCAAATGTTAAGGTTTTTTTTTTTTTTTTTCTTTATCACTTGGACTTTTTTTCTTCTAAAGACCTAACTCAAAGACACAACTTAACATGAAGCCTTCTCTGAACCTGCCTGAAATTGGTTTCTCCTCCCTCCATGGTGTCTTTTCAGGGAAAAAAAATAAAGATTCAATAATAATATACAGTCTAGTTACTGGGTTGTTTTGACATTGTCTCTGCAAAGCTTTATTTATTCATGGGCATTGCTAGACATTTTTAATAGCACATAGATAATTACTCATAGAAACAGCTAACAATGTATGAAAATAAACTCTGAATAGATCAACCACGGTAAGCCCATTTCCAGAATATCCATTTTGAAATCTAGGGTAAAAGTGAAAATTATCTAGTGGTTGGAATTAAAACCAGCTGGACAGGTTTGCAGGGGCTAATTTGCATATCTCCTATCCATTTGTCCAGTGACATCAGATCAGCCTTACTAAGTACCTTTACATCATGGAAATCAACACGTTTTGCAGATCAGGACTCTTTCTGCCTCTCCCTTACCGACCTTCCAGAGTCAAACATTTACCAGTGCTCCACTGGAAACATTCCTTTTTTAAAAAACACATCTTGCATCTGTGGTTTGTAATCAAACCTTCCCTGTTATCCTCATTAAAAAATTCTTGTTCCTATCATCAGATTTTATAAAAAGCATGTATTTGCATAGCAATGCCCTCTATGGTGGTATTGATTTTTCTTTGAGGGTTCTTACTACAAAATTAGGGATTTGCACATGGCTCAGATGGTGAAGAATTGGCCTGCAATGCGGGAGACCTGGGTTTGATCCCTGAGTCAAGAAGATTCCCTGGAGGAGGGCATGGCGACCCACTGCAGTATTCTTGCCTGGAGAATCCCATGGACAGAGGAGCCTGGTGGGCTACAGTCCATGGGGTTGCATAGAGTTGGACACGACTGAGCAACTAACACTTTCACTTATTTCTACAGTGAAGCTTGTCTAGCTAAGCTCTATGATTGATAAAATAATTCTCAATTTTAAAATCAATGCTTTATATACTTAAAATGCAAGATATTGCATAAAATACAAATAATATACACCAAATTTAAAACTATGCATAAGAATGATTGGATGGTTTAAATAAGTGATGAAACCTAGGACAGCTCTTCTATCATATCTAAATTGTTTCTTAGTCCCTTAAAAAAGGTATGCTGCCACATTCTACCCAGGTGGTGCTAGTGGTAAAGAGCCTGCCAGCTAAGGCAGGCGATATTAGAGATGAGGGTTCCATCCCTGGGTGGGAAAGATTCCCTGGAGGAGGAAATGGCAACCCTCTCCAGTATCTTTGCCTGGAGAGCCTCATGGACAAAGGAACCTCATGGCTTACAGTCCATAGGGTTGCAAAGAGTCAGACACGACTGAAGCAACTTAGCATTCGCTTAGCATTCTAGAGACCAACGGTCAAAAACGCAGTGCCCAGGCCAACATCAAGGTGTCAGCCAGGGCCACGCCCCCTCCAGAGGCCTGCTGACATCCTGCCCCTGCTCCTCCAGCCTCTGCTGGCTGCTGGCATTCCTTGGCTGTGGCTGCATCGTGTCTTTTCTGCGTCTTCACATCACCTCTTCTGCGTGCATGTGTGTGCACGCGTGTGTGTGTGTGTGTGTCTTCTCTTCTGCCCGTGTCAGATTTCCTTGTCAGTCTCTTTCATAAGAACACGTATAATTACATTGGCTCTACCTGCATATTCTCAAGATACTCCTCATCTCAAGATATTTAATCACGTCTTTTACCATTCAAGTTCCCTGGTAGCTCAGATGGTAAAGCATCTGACCCAGTAGAGTGTCCCGGGTCAATGCAGGAGAACCAGGATCAATCCCTGGATCAGGAAGATCCCCTGGAGAAGGAAATGGCAACTCACTCCAACATTTGCCTGGAAAATCCCATGGACAGGGGAGCCTGATGGGCTTCAGTCCATGGGGCGCACAGAGTCAGACACGACTGAGCAACTTCACTTTACCATTTAAGGTAGTATTTGCAGGTTCCAGATATTAGAACTCAAAATCAGCCCCACTATTTGGCCTATTACTTTGGGAAAAAAGCTAAATACAATATTAAAAAATATTTTCCAAGAGAGCCTAGGTGTTTTGACCACTTATCAGGGGCAGGAGCAAAGTTACCTGTATCTTGAGGCATTCACTGAATACTCAGGAGTGGCTGAAATAATGATACAAAATATAATCTTATTAACATGTATGGATTATGGTCATTATTTCTGAACTTCAGTTTATACATTTGTCACAGATGGCTTGCCTTTACTTTCTTGTGTATAGTATAATACCCTGTTGCTTTAAAGTTAGGTTATTTACTCATGAAGAAATATTTTTCAATACCCATCTGTGCTGGGAACATTTTTAGTTCTTACCTGAAGATTTTATGACAGGTGTCACCAATTATGTATTTCTTCATAAGTTCCAATATACATAAATCAAATTGATTTGCCAGACTTCTTTATAATCGTAACTTGAATTAGCACATTCCTACTGAAAATATTTTAACTGCCAAATATGTCCTCTGTGTCTTATCATCTTCTCAAAAGATAAAGAACCACAAAACTTTGAGGAAACAGAGAGAGGTGGTCAGTTTAGAGTGATACAGACCCTCAGCCAGCACAGCAACTTAAGGCATGAACTTACTGATTCGTATTATCTTACTCCTGCCAATGTTTCCTGGTGTTTCATGATGCTCTCAATTATTCCATGGAATTTAACCACAGAGAAATCACTCATGTGATACAGGCAGTTTAGTAGGATAAGGAGAAGTGAGTTTTGGGGTTAGGATATGATCAGTCTCTTGATTCTGCCATATGGGTGAGAGTGGACAAGTATTCACCATGCTGGTTTCATTTATCCCAAGTGACTAGAAATCATAAACCTCCTGATATATGATAATAAGTCTTAGAATTAAAAAATATAATAATGCCTATATTATGTGGTTAGAGACTATGTGGGCCTACATGGGCAGGACTTTCTAAAGATGACAGTTATCTTTAAGGAAGTAAGAGAAGATTTTAGAAAAAGGATTCTTAGCCTCTAAAGAGTAAAGAAAGGGGTGAAGAGAAAAGGCATTACACACACACACACACACACACACACACACACACACACACTACGTGAGAACGTGAGAAGGAGGAGGAAGAGGATAAAGTTATGGTTCATGAGACTAGCATGACATATGTATATTATCATAGGAAGCAGCCTTGGCCGTATTAGGGAAATGCAGGCTAACATTAGAAACTAGTGTTGCATGGTTATAAGAAGATGCAGGTGCTGCAGATTCTGAAAATCAGGCAAAAATGGTCACATGGGATATGACAAGAGATAGGGAACCACGGAAGGCCTTTGAGCAGAAGAGTGGCATAATGGAAATAGTTGATCATTTGCATATATAGTGAAAGAGTTTAAAGAATACATGCTCAAATGTAATTGGGAACTGAGAAAAAATATTTCTTCTGAAAGAGACAATTTAATGGAAAATTGTGACAGTATCCAAGTAAATAACATAACAAGAAAAAGGCTTTGCAGAATATTGATTTAATGCATCACTTAAGCAAGAGAATATCTCAGACCTGCATTATCTATGCTCTATTTCCTTGTACCTTGGACAGCTTATCTATTTACTTCCCTCCAAAGAACAGGCACATTTTTCTACATGAATTGTTTGCTTATGATGTATAGTATTTAACAGTGGGATAAACTGCATCTCGGGGAGAATTCAGCACTTTTGGAAGTTACATATTCTTTAATATGCCGTGGGTTGGAATATCATGAATAAAAATGACTGAAATTAAATTCAGACCAGCAGAGGATTGCAGTCATCCTCATCATCTGGTGAAAACATATCACTGCCAAAGAAATCACTTTCAAAATGCACAAAAGTTTGTAAATTGCAATTTGACCCCATTGTACAAATTTCAATAGTCATCTGAAACATAGAAAGAACCCATTTAAAATAATTATGTTGATTCTCAATTGTGCATTCAAATGACATTTTCAGTTCCCAGATTGGGGATACGGCAAGAACATATGCCATGAAACCAGGATGAAAAGTTGAAGTGAGTTATCAAATCTATTGTTAACTTTAAGATGCAGGTAAGGAAGATCTACCTCTTTAAGATGGCTAATCTGAAAAAAAAAAATGATATGGTGATGTCTATATAGTTACCGTATTAAAGATAAAATTAACCTTTATTCCAACGAAAGCTCCATGGAATTCTTTTAGGGTAGGAAAACAAATGTCACTCCCCATTAAAATGAAGCAAATGCCTTATTTGGTCAAGGCAGCATGCATAATTTAATTAGATGCCCTAATATTCTGGAAAATGGCATGAAAGGGAGGTTCAAATATATTTTGCAGTTCTGAATTTTAGAAGTATTATAGCTGGAAGATGTGTCTCCTGACAAAATGATTTGTGGTAGCTTAACTTCTGCTCATGACTACAGAGGGGTCTTAACAAATTTCTTCTTCCCAAAACTGCAGAACATGGGAGGACCAGGAGTGAATGGACTTCCAAGTTGAGAGGCAGAGGTCTTGATGAATTCCATAGCCAGGCTCTGAAGAGAACAAGGTTTGCCGCAATCTGGAACGAGTCAGGGCTGCAGGCGATGTGACTTTAGGGAAAAAGGGAAGAAGGAGAAAGAAAAGCCCTCGTCATTGGAATTCTTGGGGAGGGGATGACACGTTTGAGCTCACTTTTGTTTTTGTGAATATAAGCAAATAAGAAAAGTGATATCTTATTATTTGTAAAACCCTGAATATTTTGGCAAACCTTTAATTTAGGGATGAAACTCAGAATCAGATGAAATGAATCAGTGCCATCTGAACTTCCCTCCCTCCTGTAGGAAGTGATTTACCTGTACTTCTGAGACAGAATCGGGGAATGTGAAATGATGTAGATGAATGATGGGACATTGATAAGAAGCTCCCCAAAGAACGGAATGATGTTACCATTTACAGGCATGAGAAAGAATCAAAAATCAAAAGGAACTCGTCCTAAGAGTGCCGGGAGAGCGGTGCTCTCTGGGGTTTGAGAACATTAATATTAGTATTACTGGACTTGGACTCCTCTGGTGTCAAAACTGTCTTCTCTGCTTCTTATTTTTAGATTGCGTATGTAGCTTATATATCATTCAATATGTTAAAAGAAGCCTCAGGCTTCCCTGGTGGTCCCGTGATTAAGAACCCACGCTTCCGCTGCAGCGGGAGCAGGTTCGGTCCCTGGTTGGGGAACTAAGATTCCTACATGCCACTCAGTGAGGCCAAGACAGATGAATTAAAAGAAAGAAGCCTAAGGATGCATTTTAGTGATTTTATACCTTGTTATCTTTTTCCTGTGAGGTAAGAAATGGCATTATTCTCCCTTCTATTTTCCCAATGGCTGCGAGTGCCAGGAAACAGTACATTCCCAGTGAACACACTGCTCAGTCTTCCTGAGCAGATTATAAACAAAGGATAGCGGGAGGCCTTGCACAGTGTCTGAGGAGGACCGCACCTCAGTTGCTCCAGGAAAAGGGCTGTGTCTTTTTCTATTAAAATGTAAATTGTTAACTAAGTCACAGGGGTTTCCCCAGTGGCTAAGCAGTAAAGAAACTGCCTGCAATGTCAGAGACACAGGAGACGAGATGTGAGTTTGATTCCTGGGTTGAAGATTCCCTGAGAAGGGCATGTCAACCCACTCTAGTATTTTTGCCTGGAAAATTCCATGGAAAGAGGAGCCTGGCGGGCTACAATTGGATGGGCTTGCAAAGAGTTGGATACTACTGAGCGTCTGAGCACGCACACAAATAAGCGAGCAGGACATGAGGCTTGTTTACACTGATTTGATGGTTATGATCTGAAGTTGCACAGGCTCTGTCTAGAATGGGAGTTTTTCCCTATGGCCAGGCCACGTCAGATCTCAATCCAGCAATGGGGGTCTTGGGGACTGAAGGGAAAATAACAAGAAGCCCAATAGCCAGACTGCAGCTGAGTATTCAGACAGAAGAAGACTATGGCTTTGTAGAAAATTCCAGAAGTCTGCCATCCACACTGCAGGCTCTGTATCACTCTATTCCTGCTCACAATTGACCTTGTTGCCTAGGCTATATTCTTGCTACAAATGGACTTTCCTTCTTAGTCTATAGACCGAGGCAGAAATCTTAGTCACAACTTCAAATTCCTGAGGACTGTGACTCACTGGGCTTGGATCAGGCCCCGCACCTGGACCCACATGTCATAAACTGGGTGCTAAGAAGACGACTGCTCCAGACACAGCTGTGTGAATGGAGCTTCCTAGAGATCTGGGAAAACCATCCACCAGGCAACCGCCATATTCCTGCCTCCAGCTGCTGCCAGGAGGTCTGCCCTGAATGAAAAGACATGCCTTCCTGTATGATTTCCGTATCTTCATGGCCTTCTGGCTGCCCTTGGCTAGGCTGAGTGAGTGGATTTTTATGGAATCCAGGAGTTGCCAACCTAAGGACTGCTTCTACAATCACCTTGGTACTCAAGCTTAAGGTCCAAGCTTTCTCTTTTTCCTCTCTTATTCTCCTATCCAGACCCACAGCTCAGGTTCTCACACATTTCACTGCTGGTTGTAGCCACCGTAGAGTCATTTCTGTCCCCACTGACTAAGAAGCATAGTCCTGTCGTTTGGTTTTCATTCCCTGAGCCCATCTCTAATGCAAAAGCTCAAACTGGAAGTTTCCAACATAACAATTGCCCATTAAAGCCGCCAACTAATGTTAAGATTCCCCTCACACTCCACCCCCGTACACATGAGAAAAAATGATCCATTCATGGGAAGTGGTAGAATGATTCTTTTAAACGAATAAACCATTTTTAAAATGTTTCTTTCAAAAAATGTACTGTTCTTATTATATATATACATGAAAGTGAAAGTGAAGTCGCTCAGTCATGTCTGACTCTTTCTGACCCCATGGACTGTAGCCTACCAGGCTCCAGGCTCCTTAGTCCATGGAGATTTTCCAGGCACGAGTACTGGAGTGGGGTCTCATTTCCTTCTCCTATATATACATATAAAATCTGTGTATGTGCTAAGTCATTTTCATTGTGTTGGACTCTTCACAACACTGTGCACTGTAGCCTGCCAGGCTCCTCTGCCCATGGAATTTCCCAGGCAAGAATACTGGAGTGGGGTGTCCTTTCCTTCTCCAGGGGATCTTCCCCACCCAGGGATCAAATCCATCTCTCTTAAGTCTCCTGTGCTAGCAGGCAGGTTCCTTAGTGCGACCTAAGAAACCCTCATTATATATCACTCTAAGACAAGTTCCTAAGAAGGATTTTTTTCCCTTGTTTTTCGAGTCTTTTGTAACAATTTTCGAAAGAGTGCCTCCAACAAGCCATTTTTCCAACTGATATTTTCACCACTTACTGTAAAACTTAGAAATGTGGAGTTTCACTGGTGGAACTTTCTACATGAATTATTAATCCAAAATTTAGTTTAAATTTTCATAAGTTATTAAAGGAGATTGCATGTGAATAGCCAATTTTCAGATTTGGTAGGTTCTAATTTGAGACAGTGGTAATATACAGCCTTTGGGTATTAACTTTCCGTAAGTAAAGCATGAAATAATTTCTTTCATCCAAGACAAAATGTGGAAGGCAGATGCTTTTCAAAGGGTTTAATTAATTATCTCAATTTTAGGCCACCCAAGAGTTGAGAGTCGAGTTGGAATTGAATATATAGATACAACTCAAATGTAATGTGATGTCTGGAAGGCCTAACAATTTTCATAATTGAAGACCTTTACTGGGTAATTTGGTGTCTGTAAAAGCCATGCACTTACCTAGGTTAAGAGGCTGAAGTTGTAGAGTGAACTCGGGTTCCTCGAGCCTTTTCTATTTCATTTTCCAGGCTCAGTAACGTAATCTCTTAAAGTTAATTGCCTGTAAAACACTTGCTTTCATTCAATAAAGTGTCAAGTCTGGCATCATGACCTGAGCAAGATTTTTGAAGATAAATAAGAATATAAGAGAAAAAAAAAAAAAAAACAACCCTCTGTAAAAGGTGGACTCAGGAAGACTGAAGACTAAAAGGACATTAAGCAGAAGCTTCTATAAATATTTACAGCCCCTCAAACAGGATTAAAATACTTCAACCTGACACTTCACCGTGCTACAATTTCACACACACAATTCCATGGATACTCAGTTTATTCAAGGAAGGTAGAACAGCTTAATCATATGTGTGATATTAGAAGAGACACGAATGTCAAGAGCAGAATGTGCTAGGTCGTCACTTAATGGTCTTATCTGAAGGTCATAAAACAATCTCACTCTTTATCATACTACTTCCTCTCCAAGCAGCCGTGGCCTAGGATGTCCACCTCTGGATACCCAATGGATAAATGTCTCCCCTGATTATACTTACTCACACAGCCACGCTCTACTAGAACAACACTACTGAGGAATGTTCTTTAACAAAATCAAGCCAGCAGAACACTGAGCAAACATTTCAGAAAGCCAGTAGGTTATTTTTACACTCATTTTAGCATAAAAGCAAACAAAAACAGAGCAAAATGATTTCTATTTTTGAGCCCCACAATCCAAGAGCTTAGTGAAAGCACTCCAGAGTTGACGTTGTGGATGAAAGATAAACTTAACACCTTAAATAGCTAAATAAGGGAGCAGGATTTTGAGGAGGCTGCTGTGGAGGGTTGCAAGTAAATTTTTACAGATTCTATTTTATGGGTGTGCAGCTTAGGATCAGAGGATGGCTGAGACCCTTCTTAAAAGTATGGCCTGGACTTTGGCAACTTCTGGAGGTATCATATTCTGTCAATTGCCAGCGAAATAGAACAGAGCGCGGAGGGTGAGGGTGAGAATTGACAAAAGATGAGAAAAAGGAAGACAGGGGATGGAAGAAACTCGGTCTCACTGGAGATGGTCCCGGGCTTACGGGGTAGCTGACTTCTCTCTTAGGTATTAATTTGATACAAGCCTGGCTCATACAAATGTGCTCAACAGACCAGCAGCGCCATTGTCACCTGGGAGATTGTTAAGCAGACTTGCAGAAGCTAAGGCCTAACCTCTAACCTACAGAATCAGTATTTGTGTTTCGACGAAGTTCCAGGTATTTCACATGGACATGAGTTTCAGAAGACCATTCCTGTTTGGCATCTAGATATATTCAAAGGATGTATTGATATGCAAAGTTGAAACTAATAAAGTAATTGTTCTTTTAAATAGATAAAATTTTGTTCTTGTTGTCTGAGACTAGACAATAATAATATTTTGTTCTGCTGAATTTGAGACTAAAAGAGTTTCTGCTCACAGGTTGTATGCTGACTATGTAGCTGTTTCCCTATAATTGGAAGAAAACAGAAGCTGAACTTTGTCTTTCATTAGCTAAGACATTGGAAATTAGGAGATTTCAGTCAACAGATCAGTCTATTTTTCTCTCCTTTTCTACTTGATCGTAACACAGCCACAGGAAAACTGAAACATCATAATAGTGAGTCTCTTTACTTTATTCTCCATGAATCGTATGCATATTTGGGAAATGCTTTATGTCTGAATGTTTAATTTTTACATACTTGTAGGAAATATGGTCCTCATACTCAAGAGAGGATAATAAACCAAGAAAAGTCAAAAGCATTTCGGTCACTGAAAGCTAAAAATCTAAGCTAATGAGAAAGTTTGTCCATTGCAGAGTTCAAAAAACGAAAAAAGAGACACCCTTTTTAGTATATTTGGCCCAACTGCTTAAGAGCTGACCACACAGCCCAGTGTGCGCTCATTGTAAATTCAGAATTCTGCAGACACTTCCTGTTCAGACAGCTTTCATTTTTCATCTGATCCCAATTTTCCCACCCAAGATTCAGACCACCCATGACAAACAAACAAAATTAATACCCAGAGCTAATTTTATAATGAAAACAGTTTGTATATAAATGTGTGAAGTGCAGAACTGTCTGAGTACCCTCCCCTTGAGGATACAAGTTTAAGGCTGAGTTAGAAGTCTTAACAGCATCCAGCAATTTGTCTGCATATCTGAGCTACAGAAAAGTTCACATTCTCAGTCATTATGGTTGTAAGTGCTGGTGAGCAGAGACATTGTGCTGTCTCTACATTACATCAGGAGTTTCCACAAATCATACCCGAATTTTCATTGGAAGGACTGATGCTGAGGTGATACTACTTTGGCCACCTAATGCCAAGAGCCGACTCATTGGAAAAGACCCTGATGCTGGGAAAGACTGAGGGCAAGAGGAGAAAGGGGTGACAGAGAATAACATAGTTGGATGGCATCACTGCCTCAGTGGATAAGAATTTGAGCAAAATCTGAATGACAGTGAAAGACAGGGAAGACCGGAATGCTTCAGTCCATGGGGTCACAGAGAGTCAGGCATGCCTGAGCAACTGACCAACAGTAACCACAAATCTTAAAAATTTCTAGATCTCAGTGTCTCTATATGCAATGAAGGGAATAACAATACTTGCATTGCCTTCCTGATTGTGTTATTGTTGAGTATCAAATATAACAGTGGGTATGAAAGATCTTTGAGATGTGTTGAATGCTGGGTAAATAGAAGAGGTTGTTATAGGTGAGCCTGTTTTCTTAAAGACATTTTAGGATTTATAATATGGCATGTATTCTGGGCTTATTTAATAATGCAATTTAGAAGATTCAATTCTGCCATCTATAACTTCCACTCCTTCATAGATTTTTCTTCAGTAAGTTGAAATAGAAATTGACATTTTTAATGTACAAAGAAATATCTTTAAGTGACAAAAATATAGATATACTTTTTGTTACTTTACGTGATTGGCCTTGAACAATTATAAAAGCACACACATACAACTTTGAAAGAATGAGCGAACATATCATCACAAGCTCATTGATTAGTCTTTATTTTATGCTTATCACTGTCACATTTGGGCATTTTATTAAATTTTGTTTCCTCAACAAATTCCTGTGTAAATGAATATACTTCATGGTTATCTTACACTATACTTAGAACATTGGGGCTCAAACTTGGAACCATAATCACTACTAATTTCAGACACATTAGAATCTTAGATAGTTCACTGAACATTCAATAGCAACATATTTTAGTTAATCTGTGCAGTGACTTTAGCTTTTAGTTATACAAGAGTTTCTCTGTTGTTTTCACTATGGAATGACTAATAATTTTTTATTGATAAACTTAGGTGATTCCCCTCAAACTATTTTTATAGTTTATTATATTTATATTTATTTATGCTTTTGAACTGTGGTGTTGGAGAAGACTCTTGAGAGTCCCTCGGACTGCAAGGAGATCCAACCAGTCCATTCTGAAGGAGATCAACCCTGGGATTTCTTTGGAAGGAATGATGCTAAAGCTGAAACTCCAGTACTTTGGCCACCTCATGGGAAGAGTTGACTCATTGGAAAAGACCGTGATGCTGGGAGGGATTGGGGGCAGGAGGAGAAGGGGACGGCAGAGGATGAGATGACTGGATGGCATCACGGACTCGATGGCCATGAGTCTGAGTGAACTCCGGGAGTTGGCGATAGACAAGGAGGCCTGGCGTGCTGCAATTCATGGGGTCGCAAAGAGTCGGACACGACTGAGCAACTAAACTGAACTGAACTCATGCATTCATTCATTCATTCAGCAAATCTATGAGCACCTGCTTTATGCAACACAATGTTCTAGGCGGGAAGAAAAGTATGAGTCTGTGTGCTGGTGGGAGGAGACATGTAATAGAAGAGTGCGGTAAAACGAGAGATGTTCTGAAAGTATTACATGCAATGAACAGAAAGCAAAACCAGACATCACCGTAGATGAGCCAATAGATAAGCGTCTGTCTAGAAGGAAGTGGTCTGTGGGCAGTGGCCTTTGAAGAGCACGGATGACGTGAAGGAGCCGCCTGTGCAGACGGAGCGGGGGACACCCTAGGCAGAGGGGACAGCTTGCCCCACAGCTGGAGGAGAGCTTGAAAGGCCGGAAAGGCTGACGAGAGGCCGCGCCGGGCGAGCAGGTGGATTCCAGGTGAGGTCAGGGTCAGGCCGGAATGAGAGTAGGGTGAAGATGCATCTTGCAGGTCACAGTAAGGAATCAGGAGGTCAGCAGGAAAGTCACAGGATGCAACCGGAGAATTCTAGGCAAGAAAGTGACATGGTATATTTTATTTATTTATTTTCTGAGGCCTTGCCGAACCGTTTCCTTTTAGTTCGTGGGTTTGTTTTCCTTTCGGCTGCCTGGGTCCTGCTTGCCGGGCGGGCTTTCTCTAGCTGCAGTGCACGGCCTTCCCGCTCAGTGGCTCCTCGAGGTGTGGAGTGGAGTGTGGCCTCCAGGGGACGTGGGCTTCTGTAGCCGTGGCTCATGGCATGCGGGATCTTTCCACACCAGGGATCAAACTGGTGTCCCCTGCATTGCAAGGCACACTCCTAATCAGTGGACCACTGGAGAGGCCCGTGCTATATTCTATATTTTAAACACTAGCTTCTCCACGGAGCACAGTTTGTAATGGGAATGCGTGCACATGGAGAATCAGAGAGACCAGATAAAGCAGGTTACAGAAATGGATGTGAGTGGTAACAGTGGTCTGGACATTCACAGCAGGGCAAGGTGTGCAGAGAGCATACTGCATTTAAGGCCTCTCCGGAAGACAAACCCCACAATATTCATGTATCCTGGGCATGCAGGGGGAAGGGGAATCTAGAAAATGAGAAAGCCATGTGACTTGGCCAACCTCATCATTTCAATTAGTTCTTTTAAATGTCGGAAGCCCTCAATTTTACAGCCCCCTGGAAGGGAAGGAAGTATGTAAGAATCCTTCAGACTTCTCAGAACTCCTCTAGAGTTTCAAGGGAAACAAATTTTAAGCCAGGGGAAAAGAAATCCAGTCCCTCTGCGTGTCTGAATGGGCTTTCAAGCCTCCCTCAGAAGAAAGGTATTGAGGCCATTCTGTCTTTATATTCTAGAACTGGCATGTGAGTTCCCTGGAGTGCTTGCCAAACCAGTGGACACATGAAGTGCTTTGCTGATGCATCGGTATTACTCAGAGATTTCAAAGGGTTAGGAAACCAAGTTTAATTTATGATTTTAATTTTTAAATGTATGTATTCATTATGTACAATTTATGTATTTAATTTTTAAATTAATTTAAAATTTTATGTGCTTTAATTTTAATGTGTGTTATTTATAGTAGCATTTGTAAACTGTGAGGTAAAATTAAACATGCCCATGCATTTTTTTTTTCTAGATAAAATAGGAGGTTAAGAAACAAGCTCCTCTGCAGACTTCAGGTTTGGCCTTAAGGACAGGAGAGACCACTGGAGCATTCCCTTTAAAAGACTGCAAGTTTGGGGACATCTCTGGTGGTCTAGCGGTTCAGACCTCGCCTTCCAGTGGAGGTAGAACATGTTTAATCCCTGGTCGGGGAGCTGAGAACCACACGCTTTGCAATCTAAAAGCCAGAATACTAAGAAAGAGAGAAAAAAAAGACTCAGAATTGTTAAAAAATTCAATAAAGACTCTAAACATGGTCCATATCAGAAAAGTTTGAAAAAAAAAACAAAAAAACAAAACCCTGCAGGTTGGAGCAAAGATTCTTACAGGAGTGGAGATGGAGTATAGATGAACCGGGCGAGAGGCAAAGGGAGTGTCTGATCTGAAATATCACAAATATTGAAGCACAGTCACCAGGAAAGATATGCAGCAAGGGGGACGGATTCAAGAGGCATCTGGACATGGTGATGAGCCGGATATGAGCCTGGGGAAAGACAAGAAAGATTTAAATAGTATGCCCGACTTTTCTGTCCTTGCCGCTGGTGATTCTGTTCACAGAGACGGGAAGCAGTGGAAGTTAGATCAGGAGAGATGGTGAATGTATTGGCTATGAGGTATTATCTGCTGGAGGTTCAGAGGGAAGATGTGATAGACCCACAGTCCCCAACTCAGGAGAGAAGTCCGTCCAAGCCGCAGTTAGAAGGATGGAAATCACATGTGCAAGAGTCATCGCCTAAGCCATGGGGGGCAGGCGGCGGGGAGGGGGAGAATTCCTGACAAGAGAACAGAGCCTCTGAAAAAGTACAAATACACTACAAACAAGAAGCAGAAGCAGGAGGGAGTGAGCGGCTGCACAGGTGTCCGGAGAGGGAGAGAAAGTGCACAGCATCCTGGACGATGAGGAAAGGGGCTGCGTGGACGAATAGGTGTCGGCGTGCAGGACATGAGGACACCATGCGTTTACAGTCACACCATGCATTTACAGACCTTCCAGTTCTCCTTAGCAGCTCTTAGAATCTCAGCTCAGTCTAGAGGAGGTCGCCAGTTGGAATAATTCCAGAAAATGGTGGTGGACAGAATGGGGCATCAGAAGGGAGACAGGGCAAGAGAGTTGAGGACACTGACCGGGCTGTAGAAAGTCACCAGGGTGGGCTCTCACAGGAAAGGAGCATGAGAGGAAAGGGAATGAAACGTGGAAGTGGATAACAGATGAGAAAAACGGAGGGGCCAAGGGACTGGAGGCGGCCAAACGGGGGGAGCAGTGATCGGGTTGGCAGGGCTGAAGGTGGTGGTTACAGAGCGGGCGGGCTCATTTCACAGTTTCAGATGCAAATTGTCCTAACCTCTACGGGATGAGCAGGGGTGACTGGAGGGGGAGAGGAGGTGGGTGTCATCAGAACTGAGGAGGTCAGTGAACCAAGTGGCGGACGGTTCCGTATATCGCCCTGTGAACACTCAGCGAAACCAAGGTGGCGGCAGGGCGAGGGATGAAGACGAAATCCGAGAACCTGAGGCCTGGTCCCAGAGAATGAGAAGGACCGGAGACGTTGATAGATAGTGGTCAAGAGGAGTTAAGTAAATGTGTCCCAACACTGGGAGCCTCAACTCAGTGGGCGTCAGCGTTCCCACGAGCAATCTCCACCAATCCTGGGAAGACGCTGTGATCTCAGAAGCCTCTCCCTCCTCATTCTCCAGTGTCAGCCTCACTGGTTAGGCTCTATTTTAAAATGTTGTTTTTAACACCTCAGTGTTATCTTGCTGGATGTGTTTCGGATCTGGTAACTGCTTGGGAATTGATCACTGTAAGACAAAAAACAACATCAACACATATTTATGTCATCTCTACTATGAAAAGCATTATGAGGGATCAGAAAAGAGGGAGATACTGCCCAGCCTTGAAACAAATTAAGTGGAGAAACTTCCTTAGTGAAAATAGGATCACGTAGGTTCTATATGAGAAGGCAGGCTTAGAACTGAATTCTGGATGGCAGGAGGTGGTGGCAATGTGGAGAAACAATACCACTCAAGGGAAGTTCAAAAACAAGACCCAAATGATCCTCTAATTCTACCTGTGTGTGCATGCCCAGTCGCTCCAGTCGTGTCTGACTCCTTGCGACCCCATGGGCTGCAGCCCTCCAGGCTCCTCTGCCCATGAGATTCTCCAGGTAAGAATACTGGAGTGGGTTGCCATGCCTTCCTCCAGGGGAATCTTCCTGACCCAGGGGCTGAACTCATGTCTCTTATGTCTCCTGCATTGGCAGGCGGATTCTTTACCTCCAGTGCCCACCTGGGAAGCCCCTAATTCCACCTACTCACCTACGATTAACCTAGCCTGCAGTCCTTTGCTCTGGGCGATGGCATATATCCATATATTCGAGAGTACAGGTGAACATGCTAAGTGATGACCTCCAGCCTCCAAACAGATCCCCCATGGCCGGGCAGTCTGAATGGAAGTTTCCTTTACTTCGTATGATTGGGCTGCAGCGGGGGACACATTCAGGAAACTCCACAAGGGCCCTCAGTGTTTCCTTGGCTGAAGTGGAACTTGCAACCCTACTTGGAAAAGGATCCAGGGTTTGCCTTATTCTACAATTTGATGGGTTTCAAACTCTAGACCAGTTGTAGGACATGAAGGCGCAGACTGATGTCCTGGGTGAATTCGTTCCTTCAATAAACGTGGGAGCTTCCTTGTTGCAGGACATTTGAGGCCTTTCGAGGGGGCCCAAAGGCGAACATGCCTCCTCAGCTGTTCCACTAAAGCCAGCGTACAGTCACTTAACAGTAATGTGTAGGAGGTCTGGACGGAACACGCTTGGATGACTACAGTGGGTATTCTCCATACACATGAAATACTCAAATGTGCTACACCAGAAAGGGAATTAATAAAAGGTATTCAGCACCCTGATGAGAATTCGTGTGGTGTCTAAACTGGAGGAGAGCCGGCTTGAAGAGTGCCACCAATCCCCCACTTTATGACCCCGAACCATCCTCATCTCCACTTGTCTGATACTGAGACAACAGGAGAGCTGCCTCGCTGGCCTTCCCTGGGGGCTCAGTGGTAAAGACGCCGCCTGCAATGCAGAACACTTAGGTTTGATCCCTGGGCGGGGAAGATCCCCTGGAGGAGGAGGGCATGGCCACCCACTCCAGTATTCTTGCATGGAGAATTCCATGAGCAGAGGAGCCTGGCGGGCTAGGGGTCGCAAAGAGTCAGACACGACTGAGCGACTGAACACATTACACCTCACTGGTCATTGTAAGGACGGAACAAGGTGATGTGAGGTGCTTGGCACGTTACCCGGCACGCACAACAGGAAGGTGCCTGCAAGGGAGGACCACCGTTAATATTTAAGAGGGCAACATCTCTCGTTGACAAAGCTGACATGGGGTCACTCCAACAGGGATTCTCATCAAGCACTCCGATGGTTATAAAGCATCTGAGTCTGTTCTTGCCTCTGAGAAATGAAAGTAATAAAGCTGAGCCTGTGAGCTGCTGTAGCAGTCAAACAAGAGTGACGGGCTCTTCACAGGTTTGCAGGGAAAAGCCCCCGGGTACTGCTCGCGCTGTCGTCCCCTTTCATGCTGTACACAGGTCTGTGGATCCTGAATCCAGGAAAATGAGTAGAGGGGTGCAGTCCGTGAGAGCTCACCTTCTCACCCTGGGAAGGTAGGGTGTGATGTCACGTTCTATAAGGGAACCCCCCCTTAAATCTTTACAAAGGCACTGGAGAGTTTTAGGGATCCGCTGAATTAAATAATGCTGGGATAACTGAAGAGTACCTTCTGCCTGCCCATTAGATGCTCATTTTGCATTATCCAAAACAGTAAATGAAGGAATGGTTTTGGAAAAAGGATCATGTTCCTTCCCTGCTTAGCTGAAGCTTCTTTGATATTGTTAGCTTTTAATAATCTCCCACCCCCACAACTTCTCCAGACTATAACAGCCACTCAAAAACGTTTACTCCATTCCTGAGTGTCACTAATGGACAATTTAGGCTGTTGAGAACTGCAATTAAGCTTCTTTCAACATCAAAATCAACTCTGAGAATTCATCATTGAAGAAAAATGGGTTTTGTGCTTCCAAATACAACTGAGTTCAGCAGAGAAATGAGATGAACATTTACCTTCTGTCATGTCCAAAGTTAACCAGGGAAAACACACACACACACACAGACACAGACACACACACACAGACACACACAGACACACAGACACACACACAGACACAGACACACACACACAGACACACACACACACACAGACACACACACACACACATTTTCCTGACAGGCAAACAAGCAAATCACAGACAGAACTGCAGGACAGGGGGATATAAAGGGCAAAAACATCGTGAAAAAGCTGGGCTTCCAGACCCCTCCCAGCAGCCTCCGAAGGATGACTTCAGTGGCTTCCTTAACGAGCTCTGTCACTGAAACCCTACAGTCATTCCTGCACGCATAAAGGACAAATAAGCTGGAGAGGACGACTCAGATGCTTTCATTTTTAACTATTCACCAATGGAGGAGAAGGCAGAATGCCTAAGCTAGCTCCCGGTGGCCAATAGGGTAGCTGTGTGTCCCCCACATGACTCGCTGCCCCTGCCTTTCACATGAGCTGTAATCTAGTTCAATTCAGAACTGCAGATAGTACAGGCTTCAGAGCCGCCAGAGATGCCTGTGCACAAGTGCCTGAGTTCCGAGGGACTTTGGAAACACTTGGCTATCCCCCTCCTGCCTGGACCCGGGGACTCTGCACCTGCAGGACAGACAGCCTGGCCACCGCCTCTGCCGTGCCTCCAGGGACGTGGAACCAGCACAGATAACCGTTTGGAAATGGTGAGTATCCATTTCTCTCTATCCAGTGTGTTGATGAAAATAGTTTTGTCATAAGCATCCGATATGTGAAGATTTTTTTTTTTTCTGAGCTACTCTTTGATGTGTGTCTAGAAGGCTATTCAGCTGGCAGGGAAAGGTTTCAGAAACAATTGTTGCATGCTGGATTCTGTGAAAGGGAAAGAATGAAAAATAAAAGTCAGGCATTCCAAGAGTAGCTGCAGGAGACTGCCCCTCGAAACATCGCTCCAGCACGCTGCTTTGTTCATAAGAAAAAAAAAAAATGAAGGCACACACGTATGTACTCACTTCTCTTCTTTTCGCTCTTAAAGCCTAATCAGATTTGATCTGTCCCCAAGAAAAATAAAAGACAAACTTTGCTGACTCCACAGATGAGGGTACCATCCACTCTCCAGACATCTGACAGTTATTATAATTAGCTATGAAAGACGGCTTAGACACTTGGGGGCAAATAGCTCTTAAATTCTGAGCAATGGCTTCAAGCCAGGGCTTTCTTTCTATTTATTTTTTAACCACCACTTTTCATGTTCTCGTCGTGATAGAGACTGAACTGGTCTCAGGGTTTTCGTCCACAAATTGTGAAATCAAGTCCGGGCACAAGGGGAAGACTGCTGAAAGTGGCCAGTGTGAAGACAGACGAGAAAGACAGCTTTCTGTCCAGGGATCCAGGCTTCCGTGTATAAGGATTTTTTTTTTTTTTTAATTCCTAACAGGGTGGAGGATGTGGGGGTGGGGAGGAAGCATTCGGAAGAAGCTGCTTTATAGAAGAATGCTTAAAGAATAAAGTAATTTGGGATTTCTTTTGACTAGCACGCAAGGGTACGGTTAGCATCTAAGTCATATTCGTGGTAAGATTTTTTTTTTTTTGATGGAGTTTCAAGCAGAAGCAACATACAAAGCACCTTTTTTATTTATAAAATAATTAGAAACAAATGGGGAGGAATGATCTGCACTCCTGCTTGCTTTTTTACATCCAGTGAGGGCAATCCAACCAGGCACTATGACTGCACTTCTAGAAGCATCCAAATCCTTAAAAAGTTATACGCTAAGTCTCCCAAGAAATTAAAAGGTCAATCACATCAATGTGATTTTTCGCTGATGAAGACTCGGACCGGCAAAACCTCCAGCCCAAAGGGAGTTTGTGAGAAAGCCCCATCCTCCTGATTTTTGAAAGAGAATATTAACTCCATCAATTATGGAAGGGAATTATTCAAAGGCTCCAGACATAACTAATTATGGCTTAAAGAGATCTACCAGAGCCGAGCGAGTGTTCTAATTATAAAAGTCCAAGACGGTAGGAGTCATTCTTTTTTTTAAGAGGACTTGGACACACATTTTCACATCATCTTTTTTAAATACACCATTTTTTTTCTTTGTCTGCTCCTGTTATCCACACCTCCCCCACCGCCGCCCACTGTGCGCCGAGACACCTGAAGGCCAGACATAATGATCAACAGAGCCCGGCCTGTCTGGATCGCAGCCAGGTCCCCCGCTACAATCAAGGAGCCTGCGTGCAGTGCATGCCGGACCTATCCCACTGCTCCGCAGATCTGGGATGGAAGTCTTAGACAGACTGCGGAAAGATTAAAGACAACAATATCCCCTTTCTCCTACCCCAGACGGCCTCGATTTTTTAACCCCTTCCTTGCCTCCAAGACCAAGAGGTCTTCTCGGAGCCCATGCACGTCCCCCAGGGACCCTCCTAACTCCCACACCCTATTCCATAGACGCCCACGCCTCATTTGGTACAGAAATCGCATCTCCACAGACCCACTGGGATATTTTAGGATTCACAGCGGTGCTCACAAAACAAAACGCGGTTTGTTGGTGCGGGGGGGGGGGGGGGGAATGCATTTCTGAATGAACTTGAGCTGTATGCAATCTGGAGAAAGTCAAAGGTCTGTGGAAAGATTTCTTGCAAACCTTGCAGAAGGTTATACTGGTTTCTGATGATGCTGTTCTTTAAGCATCTCTCTCTCTCTCATGCACACACACACACACACACTCACTCCCAGAGACACACTCAGCCAGGCACGTATATCATTCTATCGCAGAGAAACCCAGGTTTGCCGGTGATGTCATCACATATAAAATTTCGCCTTTGTGGGCAACATTTTCAATCACCTAATCACCAATGTCTGCTGGGTTTGTGCCCATAGGAAGTTCTCCTGTTTGTGGGGTTAACCGACACCCACAGGAAAGGACCATTTTATTTGCAACTATCTTTCTTTTGAAGATGTGCTGTGCGGTGGGATGGCCATATTCATCAAGATACATGCAGTCAGGCAGAGTTTCCTGACCCTGGGCAGCCTGATTAACATGCTGGCTGAACATTTCAGAGGTGGCTGAATTTCAATGATGTCAATAGGGTGTGGAAACGTGGAGGATTTTGAAATCATGTGGATAAAAATGCTGCGGTTCTGATATCTGTTGTGACTTGGTGATTTTTATTTGCTACTCAAATTTTTGTCACCTAATCAGTCATTTTTGCTATTTACTTATTGCGAGAGGGAAGAACCCATACAAATGATTTTTTAGAAGTAACGCGCTGTTTGTGTACTTTGGGGTAGATGATAGGTGGGTTAGAATTTTGCGGGCTGGTACAGCATTTGTATTTATTTTCAAGTCTATTTTATGGGTCTTACACTATACAGTTACTCAGCAAGCAACTGTTCACAGATTTTTAATGATGTGTATATTTAAGTCCATGATTATATTTTACTGAACTCAAATAGAACAAAGTTTCATAATTTTACCAAAGCACACTGCCATATCTGAAACACAAACAGAACAACTGTGTATACATAACGTCTCTTAATTACCAAGTTTGGGTCTGTAGTTTAAATTAATCTTCATTAATATAGAATGACTGGGTATATTACCCGTTCTTATATACTGAGTATTTGACATGTTATTTTCTTAATTTTGGAATTTTCTCTTAATGCTTATTTCTTGGACACTAAAAAAGGGTTAACTTTGAAAGATTTGCGAATCGCAGGTACATGAACAGCAGAAATTATTTGGCGCAGATTAATGAGATTCATTTTGTTGCTGTGACGTGATTCTTTCGAAACAAGTGAAGAGATGTCTCGTTCTCTTTGGCTTTCATGTTACTATTATTGATGAAAGTATACAGCCTAAAGAACTAACACATTTTGTAGTTAGAACGAGCAAGCTCCACAAGTTAGGTGACATTCTGCGGGGTAAAGCTCCAGTGTGAACTAATAAATAACTTTTCTGAGAAATTCTTGGACCTGACTCCATAATTTTTACATAAACGGATCTCCCAACATTCTTGCCTGAGGATGAATTATAGAATTGTTTTTATCAAAGATTAAAAAACAAGCACATAGTTGGATTTAAATTTCACCTACTTTCTAAAAGCAAAACATAGCATGGCCCGCTGGGAATACACGTTACTAAAAAGTCATCTTGCAAAGAAAAGAAGATAATGGACTTGATTGAAACAGTTGAACTACGTAACGCCAATTCAAGAACAAATGGTTTTTCAGAGCATAACAGAGAAAGAACAATTTACTATAGGACAGCTGATTCCTCTCACACAATAGTAATGATTTATTTGAAATGGCAGAACAAACATAGCAAACATACAAAAACAATCAATGACATCTGATGTCAGGGATTTATCAGGATTCTTGTGTTTCTTGGAATAGAATATACCTAATTCAATTATTTCTCAAAAGACTAGTCGAAACCTGTAATCTTGTGTAACGTGTGTTGATGTTATAATCCTGTATTTTTGGACCTGCATGTATCGCGTATAGTTGATGTAAAGGGCATATTTTGCCATAGTCTTATGGCAAAAAATAATTATTAAAATGGTATTATGTTATAAACAGAGTCTTAAAGATGTTCTTGAGTCAGTTTATTAACATTTTAAGACAATGAAATTTGGGTGGTGATGCCAGCTAACTAAGTCTGTGCTCAGATACTGGTTAAATGAAGGTATTGATGGTATAATTCTTGCAAATGCCTCATATCAAAAATATTTTTATTATATTGAAACACAGGACTCTTACTTGGCAAACAGCAAAAACCATATTTTTTAAACCTTTTCTGTTTCTTACCATTAGGAAGATGATTTCTGAAAGTGGACTCACATTCATAATTTCTTTTCATGGAAAGAGAAATTTGGGTTTTGTTTTGTTGTTTTCAAGCTAAGCTTTCAGGCATAGGGCTTGGAAGCGTTCTGAGTGGATGCCCAGCCGGGCACCGCACAGGAACTGCACAGGAGCCCACCACCAGCCTCAAGGAGGAAAGAAGGGGAACTGGTTTGGTTGGTTGCTCCAAGCCTCAGGTTTTAGCCTTCCAAGCCTCCATGCAGGCTGCACTCTAAATCCATTTGAGGGAAAACTATCAAAGTCATTTTCACCATTTTCGCGAGGTCCACGGCCCTGTGGATACCCCACGAGGGAGATGTGTCTGAAGAGTGATTGAGCGCCCTGCTACTGCCTGAGACCCCGGGAAGCTCAGGGAGGCGCTGGGGTCAGAGCGGCTCATGAATCACAGATAGGAAATGAGCTGTGTATCGCATATTTGGAGGCTTAAGGAGGAACGCTGGGGACATTTTACAGTAAACAGATTTGGGGTTGATTTTTGGCACACCTTTTGAAGCATCAGTCCTGCAGTTCAGCTGAAATAACTTTTTATACGTATGGCTAAGACCAGATGGCCCTGCGCTCCTTTCTTATTTAGATGAGATTTTCCTTTCAATAACATCTTTCTTCCTGACCTGTTTAAAAATTCCAGCGAATGAAATCAGCACAGGATTTTCAATTCTAATTGACCATGTGCAGAGGAAGGGCCAGTGGAGAAATAGTGGAGGCATTGTGAGCCTCCTTGCCTCAGTTTTGTCTTTGTGTTTGCATCTTACCAGCCAATCTAAACGAATCAAAGATATTTCATTTTTACTAATATTAATATAGCTGCAGAGTTAACCCTCAGTGCAAATTATTTGAGATGATCGTTTCTGCCATTTCATTATAATTCATTTTTTTTTAAGTTCTCAGGCACTTCCATAGTCTCTCAACTAGCAGGAAAGCTATTTATTGGTTAAAAATGCACCAAGATTTAGCATACTGGTTGAATTCAGATGAAAGAGGATGATGCTAAATTTATTTTCCTTGTCACTTGAATAAGGCATCATTATTGGAACATGCATATATATATATATATATATATGAGTGAGTGAGTGAAGTCGCTCAGTCGTGTCTGACTCTTTGTGACCCCATGAACTATATAGCACATCAGGCTCCTCCATCCATGGGATTTTCCAGGCAAGAATACTGGAGTGGGTTGCCATTTCCTTCTCATATATATATATATATATATATATGTATATATTAAATTTATCATGAAAAATCCACTATCTAAAATTCTTGGTTCATGATATGTATAGTTATTATATAAAGAAAAGCTGTATTTTTCTGGACATTTCATTTAGACTTGGAATTAGTAAAAGATCCATCAAGAATTGGATATAATCTGCAGAGTCGTATAGCTTAGCAAATCATATTTGCTGTAAAAGTGGGCATGCAATTCTCAGTTTTTTCTTTCCAATAAGTTCTTGAATCAGTTTTCTTCAGCATTTATTACCACTAAGATGTTCTCTTTTGAAAAGTTTAATTTTAGGATAGTAAAAGTGTTAGACAAAAACAAGTTTTCTTTCTGAAACTGATTATTTGGAGTAACAAAGATAGAAAAGAACACATACCAAAGGGATATGTTTTCTAAAATGTATGCTGGAGATAAGAAACACTCCAGATTAGCCATCAGTGGTACTGAAATGCTATTGGCCATCCACCAGCACTGTGTCTGTCTGGAATTCTTTGCACAGTCTGCTTCAGGTAACTTTGATCTCAAGCCAGTCTACTAGTTTGTTAAAAATGGGATGCCTCATCAAAAGCTACATTAGTGGAACTGTTTAAAAAAAAAATGCACCTTATGACTGATAAGGTCAATTAGAATTTCTTTGCATCCAAATTACACAAAAATTAAAATGGAATCACCCATGGGATTCACAGCTATGAAGGCATATTCTAAGCATGCAAAGTCAATTTGTTTTGAACCTTATAATTTAAATTTCTGAGATGAATGTCATATGTATATATATATATATGCCATATATACATATATATATATATATATCTGAATCAACTTGTGATACCAAAATATTAGAACTCTCACTATGCCATTAAATACATGCTTTGATTACTATATCTTGCTCATATCTGGTAAGGTTTTTCCACTGATTTATGAATTATAAAAATTCATTAGAAAAATATATATAGGATAGTGATTTAGCCCGTTCTTTTTCCACTACTCTGAAATATAGTCAGAAATAGAAGTTAAAATATAAGCAGAAAATTGAAGTATAATTCAGAGTCAAGGTATTAAATGATACATAATGTTTACCTTTTAGGTTTAATTTTTAAATTATAGATTTGAATGAGCAATAAATTTAGACCTGTATGTGAGGGAGGTGGTAGAAAATGGGATCTTGGGGAAAATGATTAAAATTATATTGGTGGTGTAATTTCAGGTGGTTGAATCTAAGACACCCACAACAGGTGTGAATAAGAAATAGAACTCTGTACATTAGATAACTGATGAGAATCTAGGGTACAGCATAGAGAGCTCTGCTCAGGGCTCTGTGGTGTCCTAAATGGGAAGGAAATCCATAAAAGAGGGGGTACATGCATACTTGTAGCTGATTCACTTTGCTGTACAGCAGAAACCAATACAATAGCTGCAAACAGCTCCAGTAAACCTTTTTAAAAAGAAAAGAAGAAGAAATGGGACTCTGAGCTCCTCCCACCTTCCCTTCTTCCATGTTAATCTGAAGAGCAGACGGGCTCTTGCTTCTGCAGGACCGTGAGTAATGGCAAATACTAAGCGAACGCGGGGGTTTGCATCCCTGCGGGGTCATGGTGGAGCTTTGTCCCTCTGCCTCTCACCCTGTGTGTCCTGGCGCTTTAGGGGGCAGCTTGGAAGACCGTGTGACCCACGCTGAAGCTGGAAGCTGTGCAAAATGTCTCCCCCTTCCTGTCCCACACCACAGTGAGGGTCTGCTGGGGCTGGAGGCCCTTGAGAAACAAGGGTTTCTTGGCTCTCCTGGGAACCCCCTTTGAATCTGTTTTTACGCTCCTTCTCAAGGCTCTTTCCCCAGACTTCACACACACCCCAACCTTTGAGGTTTCCCACCTGCTGTGCTGGGTTCTCAGCCATTTCTGCTTGGGTAGCACTGGCTTCAGCCTGAACTATCCAGCTAAGGGTCACACTCAGAGCTGTAACTTTAAACCATATATTTATATATATATATATTCTTGCCTGAAAAATCCCATGGACAGGGGAGTCTGGCAGGCTACAGTCCTTGGGGCCACAAAGAGTCAGACAAGAACAAGCATACACGCGCGTGCACACACACACACGCGCGTGCACACACACACGTACTTATGTATGTGGCATTGAAATATAGTTGCTCGACAATGTTGTACCGGTTGCAGGTGATTCATCACATATATTTAGAATCTTTTTCAGATTCTTTTCCTTTACAGATTATTGCAAAATACTGAGTATAGTTCATCGTGCTATACATAAGAGGCTTAAACTATATTTTTCAACTGTGGGGGGAATGGGGCTAGCAGGATGTACTGGACATCAGAAGAATACCTGTCCCTGCAGAGGCAGGTGTCTCTGGCATCCTGAAATCCTGCACGGCTGTGGGCCAATAAGACTGAATTTGATTGGCCAGCCGCTGCTTCCAGCATGTGGTCTGTGCCCACGTGGGGGCGGAAGGCTACTCTCGAGGGATGCGTGTGAGCTGGATTCTGTTCATCCTGGCAATGCACACGTGACTGGGTGTCTTTCCTGCGGAGAAGTTACTATTACAATCGTAAGGACCTAATTTCTCCCTCAGGAAATGGTGGACTAGAGAAACAGAACCCAAGTATGAAAAAGATTACGTCCGTCAGAATGGGAGCGTGTGAGCTGACCAGATAATCC
The DNA here is from genome assembly GCF_016772045.2 of Ovis aries. Lineage (NCBI taxonomy): Eukaryota > Metazoa > Chordata > Mammalia > Artiodactyla > Bovidae > Ovis > Ovis aries. The sequence goes on along the minus strand of NC_056065.1, from coordinate 77,245,097 downwards.
AACAATGAGGAGAATGTGTCAGAAAGGGGGACTAGAGACATGCTCATCCTATGGCCGGATTATCCAAAAGCCTGTGTGGAAATGGAGCCTCTGAGGGATGGGGCATCAGAGCCAAACAAAAAGTGCCATTTAAGGTTTTAAGTATCTAAGCTTATTGCTTCAGAAACATTCGTTAAAGAGACTGACTTCACTGATTTGCCCTGTTACGATTAGCCTCCTATCAAGACATAATTAACCTGTACTGGGGGAAAATGCAGCCCCGGCCACTGCTCTGGTTGCTGCGGTCTTGCCCTGAAAAGACGTGAAGATTTAAGCCGGTAGCTCTGCGGTGACCTAAATGGGAAGGAGATCCGAAACAGAGGACTAGGGCCTCCCAGGTGGCACAGTGGTAAAGAATCCACCTGCCTGTGCAGGAGATACAGGGTTCAATCCCTGGGTCAGGGAAGATCCCCTGGAGGAGGGCATCACAACCCACTCCAGTGTTCAAGCCTGGAGAATCCCATGGACAGAGGAGCCTGGCAGGCTACAGTCCATGGGGTCACAAAAAGTTGGACAGGACTGAAGTGAGTGACCACGCACACACGCCTACATTATCACCGATTCACTTCGCTATATAGCAGAAACTAACAACGCTGTAAAGCAACTATACTCCAATAAAAATTAATTTAAAGAAAAGGAAAGTTAAAAAAAAAAAACAGATTTAAACTGAAAACAGTGACGATGAAGAAATCTACTCTTTGGTTAGTCTGAGGACAGAAGAGGGTTAATTTCTGAAATCTCTGTGGAGGGGAAAAACAAAACAAAACTGGAAGATAAAAAGCAAAGACTGAGCCGCGCATGATTTGGTTGTACTTATGGATTATACTACATCCTGAAAGGAAGAAAATCAGAGCTGCAAGATGGCGCCGCGGGGGTCGTCTGGAGCTTGCACAGTCTGAAGTCTGTGGAGTCAGTGCTTATTAAGAGCTGGCCTTGACCTCTGCTCCCCGTATGCCTGCCTGGTCCAGGTGCAACACATTGGAAGGACTTGCCTGTTCCTGCAAACTGTGTGCAAACTTCAGACTGTGAATGAACAGATAAGCTGAGCATGCAGACCATCCAGGGGCTAGAGTGCCCACATTAAAATAAAAAGTCAAGACCTGGAAACTTACATCTGATTCCTTTAATAATTAATACAGTGACTATAGCTATAGCCAAGGCTATTCAGGTGCAGCTTACATTTAAACCAGCTTGGTCCCTTTGCTGTTATGAGGAGGTTTTGCAAGAATATTTAAAATAGTGATTTCTGCCTAACAAATCCAACGTAGAAAAACATGTATAATGATTGCTTTAAATTTTTCACATGTCCACTCTTAGTGATACAAGGGGCTGTTATGCTCCAGATTTTGTTTTCGTGTTTTTCCAAAGGATTGGTTTGACTTTTTAAAATTGTGTTAACTAAGAAAAGGAAACACAACATTCCATGGAACTCTAGCCTGAAGTATAGTAAAACTTTTCTTACTACAACATTCCATGAAGTGTATTTCTGTATTTACATAGTGTTTATAAATACAAGACAAAACCAAATTATACATTTTCATTCATTGATATCTTGAATAAAATTGTCATGTTTATGCCTCTAAAAGGTTAACTTGTATTGAAGCATATAAAATGTCCCCAAATAAACTACACCAACATAAAAGGGGGAAAGAAAGCTCCTCAGGTATCAGAATATATTTAAAATATTAAAGATTTTATCTTTCTGCTGAGTGTTTTGTTTAGCAGATAGTTTTATAAATTACATAAATTTACTTATTTTAAATATAAATTTTGAACTCAGAAGAAAACTAAATCAAATGAAATCTTAAAAATTTTCACTAAATGAATCACATATAAACATGTCTTCTTTAATTAGAATTTTAAAAATAGGAGAAAATTTCAGTTTCAATTTACAAATATTTCAGACTATACTGAAAAGTAAAAGCAATATAATAAACAGCATCATCTTTCCACAACCAAGATTTATAACTTGTAACATTTTTCTCTACGTACTCCAAGCAATTAAAAAACAAATACACAGTGGAGGACTCCAAATCCCTTTCCATTTCCTGATACCCCTCTGGTTATAGAAGTAATCAGTATCTTTCCTTTGCGAGGTCATTGTCATATCTCCATTTTTATACTTTAATCACCTACTAATGTGGCAAAAGAAAAAGAAAAAAGTGAACAAGCTATCAGTTATGAAGTTCCTAAATTTGCTTTTACTCAATTCACCTTAAAATTACTGAAAAATTTTCAAACACACATATTCATTGGAAATAGTATTTACTTGTTTATTTTTAGCCTAAAAACCACAATGCAATGGTGATTAAATATGTTAAGTTGAAAGATTTCATAACCTTGCCTCAACAAAACTTCCTTGATTGCAGAAACTGAGAAAATATGCCTACTACCTAATCCTTTTTACTCAGATTCTTTAGAATTGAGTGATTTAAACTTTAACCATTTTCACATAAGGTATTGGTGACTGGTTATAACTTTATGCTTCAGTATGATCCCCATTACTCTCATTTTACTGTTTTCATAAAAAAGAACGTGCTGTAGGCAGCTTCATGCATGAATATTAATTTTCACATTTTAATTCTCATACCATCTCGTTAGGGTGCTTCTTTTAAGTTATTCTAAGTAGTCACTAAAGTTACCTCTGTTTTGATTTGCTAAGACAATAGCGACAATGTGATAGTTAAATGAACATTGATTGTAGAAGATGCTTTTCACTCTTCTTCTCGAGCCAGATCTCCTTTAATAAAGAAGCAAACATATTTCTGAAAAGGTGTATGGAAACCAAGGTCTTTATTTGAACACAGTATTACTGTGGATTTGCATGAACTGCTGGGCAGTGCCTCTCCACGGGGACCCCTTAACATTTAGACATCTCTCTGAGGGCCTCCGAGCAGAAACCCACATCAGAACGTGTAAGGTCCTGTGTTCTCTTAAACATAATCTTCAGAGAGAAAACTTCAGGGTAACACAAAAGTGAGTTCAAATGTATTTTCCCTAGGCAGCGATATGTCAAGAGCTATTGCTGTGGTTGTTTAGTCACTAAGTCATGTCTGACTCTTTGTGACCCTTTGGACTGTAGCCCACCAGGCTCCTCTCTGCATGGGATTTCCCAGGCAAGAGTACTGGAGGGGGTTGCCATTTCCTCCCCCAGGGGATCTTCCAGACCCAAGGGTTGAGCCCGCATCTCCTGGATTGGCAGACAGATTCTTTATCACTGAGCCACCAGGGAAGGCCTCTATCAAGAGATGTCATGGCCTGTAAACCGCCAGGCTCCTCTGTCCGCAGGGATTCTCCAGGCTAGAACACTGGAGTTGGTTGCCATGCCCACCTCAGATCAAGAGATACCTACAGTCAATTTAAAAATTAATCCAAGGTCTTAATTCCCAAAGGGAAAAGATGCAACCAACATACCTGGGTTATATACTTGAGATTGCTAAACTATTTTCAACTTGCATTTATGAACTATACACTATTTCAAGATTAGACAACTGGCAACCACTAGTAATATTTACTCCAGATAATATTTAGGCTTAATACAGTTTGAAGATAAAGACACGCAGTTATGCAAGACTCCACCTTTTTTTTTTTTCAGATTCAAACCAGAGTATACTGTAGCCCTCAATAAAGATCATTCCAAGTCTTCTATGCTAGGCACTCAAAAAAAAATGGCATAGTGATTTTGACTGCATCATTTCTTAAAAGAATATATTGCTGCACAAGATATTGAAAATATATTTCTTTTATAAGTTTTGTATGTTGCTGTTGTTGAGTTGCCAGTCATGTCTGATTCTCTGTGACCCATGGTCTTTTTTCAAAAACATCACATTTTTAATATAAAATGAATTCCAGAGTATGGAATGCTATCTTTAAAAAGTCTCATCAGGAAGAGCTTCAAACATATTGACTATTTATTTGACTTTTCCTTTCTTTTCTTCTTCTCAGCCACCTATCACGTTCTTTAGCCTTCAAGCTACCTGTATTCCTTCCCCCTAGATAGCTTCATAGTAGGTGATATTTATTGAGGTCTTTTTTATTCTTATTTCTCCAAAATTCTGGTCAATTCATTAATTATCTTTCAGTATTCTTATGTCTCTTTCTCATTATAGTCACACAGCAAATGAAGGTACTGTGTAAGAAGTAAAAAAGATGTTTACTAAATATCTGATTGACTCTTTTTGGTCCTCAATTTCCCTATCTGTAGTTTGGTGGAATTAGAGCTAGTAGGTTTTCAAGGTCCTGAGACATATGTCTACGTGATTAACTAAAGCTGAGGCTCTGAAATCGATGAATTCTGAGCTCTCAAGATTATCTCACTGTGTTACATGTGTGACAAAAATGGTCCATCTTTTAAAGAATCTAGACACACTTATACCTGTTAAAGACTATTCCTTTTAAGTGTTAATTTTCACTTTTTAAATTACTTTCTGTGTAAACTCTCTTTCCTTTACATACCTTCTGAGGGATAGTCTTCATCTGAATCGGCTGATTTCTGATGTGAAGAATCGTATGTAAAATTGCGTAGTTTAAAGAGATGGTGGATGCCTCTGATGATGCATTTTACTGATGAGACCAGTAAGGGCAGGGAACAGCATAATCGCTTCTTTGTGAAGATCCTTTTCGAATGGGATATTTTGTGCTAACTCCACAAAACCCTTGAATCATTGGGTTGCACAACAAAATAGGGGATTCTCTATGGGATGGATCTTAACTGTTATTACTGCAATCATCTGATATGATTTTGGGGGTTTTCCAAATGCTGATTTGGAAAACTAAGAGTTACATAATAGACACCCTCAAGGTATTACCAAAAGTTATTGTATTTCAAATTAGCCGTTGCCACTGTTTTTATGATAGGGAAGTTGATCACTGAGAGAATCTGTTGAGGAATCTTGCCAACACTTTTACCCTGAATTTTAGAAAATTTTCTCAGGTTTATTTATTTATGAACAACTTAGGTAAGTTATAAAGCCTCTTGCTAATTCAGGCGGTACTTTGTGTTGACATGAGTTTATAACTGTGGCGTACATACAATGAACTTCCATGGGGAAAAAATATAAAGGAAGTGAACTCATAGCTTCAAATGTCAGATACACAGATATTAATAAAATTTAAAAACTGAGAGTTCCTCATGACTTACGGGAGTCCACAGAGGAAACTACCATGTCAAGTGAGTTAAATAAGAAATATACGATGAATCACAAGAAATCATTTGAAATGTACAGAGTTACGGCAGCACTGAGGGTTCTTTTCTACTAAGGTCTGTGTGTGTGTGTGTGCTCAGTTATTTCAGTTGCATCTGACTCTTTGCAACCCTACAGACTGCAGCCTGCCAGGGAAGACCACTGAAGTTTATACAAAGGACTTAATTTATTCTTTTAAGAAATTGTTATCAACAACTAATCCAATCGTCTCATAAAGCAGGCAATGAATAATGAATTTCGTAAACCTATGTGTCCATCAAAATTATCTCTGCCTCTAAAATAGTGTATAAACACAGAATAGATCCAAATTAAATCACTTTTGTGGATATCCGCAGCATACAAAAAGTAAGAATCAAATAGCCATAGTATGAAATTGAGGAAATGTCGATTGTTTTATTCATCTTTCTTAAAAACAAAACAAAACAAAACAAAACATTGTATTCAAAGAACCATAAAAGTCCAAGTTTTAGAAGTGAAGAAATAAAAGAGAAAAATGAACGATGTAGCAGCAGGCCATATTAAATGCAGAACATAGCTTCTTAGCCGAAAGTGTAAAATAGGGTGTTTAATGAAAATCATGTAGAATTTCAGAAACACTTACTTAGATTTAGATACTGTCTGTCATGTGAAGTTGTGATGCAATACACCACACGCACACCCACTAATTCGTAACACACTATTCATGGTCATATTTGGACTTGGTAGAGAAAACTTTTCCATAACTACCGTCAATATTAACTTGAATTTATGCATCTGATTTACATTACAACTTTTTTCTGAAATGGGATATTAAACCAAAGGAAGAGCTGACCTAATATCAGGCCTAAATAATATGCATAGATTAACAGGTAACAATATTTTTATGATCAAAATGTAGATACTTTTTCTTTTAAGATATTTATTTATTAGAGTTAAATATCAGAGCTCAAGAATTTGATTATCTAGTTTGTAAATTATTATTTTCACTCAGAAAAGGGCCTTAGAGACTTACCAGGAGACAAAGAAACTGAGGCCTGAAAAGAGAAGACAGAAATCCAAAATCATGGAATAAATCACCTAGAGTGAGAGGCTAGAATTCTTTCCATTTCTCGGGTGTCTCTATAAAAATGAGTGGATAAAGGGAAATGGGAAGCACCGCACTTCTGTCTGGTTCATAACATTAGTTTTGATAGAAGTCCTGGTAAAGGTAAAGCTGGGTCAACTTGTTTCAGTAAAAAACATCAAAGTTCCTACAGAAGCCCTTCACCCCTGCCATTCGATTTCTGCAGTTGGAAAGAGAGCAACACATGCCCTATACATCTGACAATACCAGGGCTGTGTATTAAGTGCTCACATCCAGTAAATCATCAGGCCACAGACCCTGCATCTAACTCTCATCCATGTTTCTGTAATGTCAGCCCCTTCATTATCCCTAGTTTGGAAACGAGGACACTTAGAAACAGGTTGACTTGAGTAATAACTCCAAGATGCCGTGATGCCTGCGGAGCCAAAGGCCAGACTGTTCACCTGTGAATCTAACTGCTCCACTTCCTGGCTCTCCTTCCCTTATTGTCCTAAAATATGAAGCAATGGGGGTGTGGGTGTGGAAACCTCAATGTGTTAAAGCATTTCACACTTGCAAGATGGGATTAAGTCTAGAAAGGATACTGGGCCCATCTCACATTATCTTGGGTAATCAATTTTTAAATGTGCAGGTCCAACCTCTCTAACGAGTTCTATTACAAGAAAGATTGAGATAGAACATACATAAGCACCATGGAGAAGCCCATCTGTTTTACTGATTTATCTAAAATTCCTGTACTAAACTCTCTTGAACATCACTGTAATAGAATTTGACCTGTGTGCATAAGACAACCTTCATTTCCATGCCAATTATATTTGTTTTATGAAATCAGTTTGCTCTCAGGCATATTTCCCCATGGTTCATCAGTTTCCTGTTTTTATCTCCTTTCCCTAATCAACATATTACATTCTGATATTCCATCTTAATAGAAGTAAAGCCTCAAAAAAAGTGTATTAGTAGTGGTTCCAAATTTATAAATTAATCACAGAGCATTTTAGTAAATGAAGTGAACTGGAAGTCCAGCCTATAATGGCCTCCATCCCAATGAACATAGCCACTGATGATCCTCACAAAAGGACAAAATTATATTCAAGGACAGTGCTGTCAAATTGCTATGATGTAGCCGTTTCATAATCAGCCTAAAATGTCTATTGGGCATTAGCACCAGGACACCAGGAGAGGCACTGGCCATCAGCGGTTTATGTTTTCATGGTTGAAAGAAAGAAATACATGCAGACAATCTCAATTTTGAATCAGAGTGAATGGGCTCTGTCAAGGATTACAATTGTGTACTTAGAAGTCCTAAAACCTCACACCCCTAAAATTTTGTCTGGCATTTTCTAAAGTTTCCGTAAACAACTGAAATTTAGTTTCATGGGAGACTTGGTTGGACTCATAAGACTTTCTCTCTCGTGATTCTGGAAGCATTCATCAACTGGGTATTTCTAGATGTGAAACTCTGACTCAAATCAACTTCTCTCTTGGAGGAGAAATGTAACTCATTGCCCGAAAATTTTCTTGTTAGTTCTCAGCTTTCTAAAAAAAAAAAAAAGAAAAGAAAGAAAAGAAGAGAAAATAGTTCTTGAGTTCATTTCAGGTAGTGAAATTCCCTGCAGATGCTCATTCATTATACAGACAGCAGCAGAGCGCCGCGTATTGCATGCTACCTCTGAAAGGATTCCTGCCGTATGTATTTGTCATTCACTCAAAATATCTTTGAAGGTATTCACTATTTTAAAACACGAATCTAGTGTGTCTCTGTGAAATTTGAGTCTACCAGAGTGAAACCATTCCTGACGCTCAAGGGCACCGTAACAGCCACGGGCTGGAGGCTGCTCTGGTAGTTTCCCATCAGCAGCACCGTTTGCATTTCTGAGAAATTCTACAGTGAATTTGGAATTGTCTTCTAAAGTCATGTTGGCTCTCCCGAAGAAGTTCTACTATTTAATTCCTGAAAAAATAAGTGCTCTAATAGGTCTTTCAAATATTGTTGAATAGTTATTGCAAGACTCATTACTCTCTTGTCAGGAAGCTTTATATCTGAATGCTTGTCCATAATTTGCATCCCATTTGCTCTTTGACCTCATATTCAGAAGCGATTTCTGAATCATTCAGTGAAACATGCATGTTACCACATACAAAGGAGTAAAGTTAAACTATGTTCCTGAGGAGTAGAAAGCAAAAGAGATGTTGGCAAATTTCGCAGATTATGCTCAAGGAGAACAGATAGGAACCGGGTCACTGCTATTTTCATTCAGGTCCTGTTTACTGACTGTATTTATTCTAAATACAGGGCTACACAGGAAGGATTGTATCAAAACCCCACAACTTATTCTCCACCCTCAAGGGGTTCATAGTACAGTTGATTCAGAATAAAATGAAAAGTACTCAAGGTAACCAACTTTTATTTAAAATATAAAATGAAGTTAAAAATAGAAAATTACTTTTCTTTATGATAAGAAATTGTATCATAAAAATCTTAAAATTGAGGAAAGCAACATTTTAAGTATGCAGGATGCAACAGAAGGAGATATTTCAAGTAATTATATTTTTTAGTCAGTTTAATTGGGAAGTAGACAAAGGGCAAAAGTGCATTTTCAAAAATTGTCCTTATTCAATGCCTTTCAAAGATAACTGATCTTACTTCAATGTGAAGACCAAAGGAGTAAAGTTCTCAGAAATATAAAAATAAACACTGGATTATATTCAGTGTGTGTGCTAAGTCACTTCAATCGTGTCTGACTCTTTACGACCCCATGGACTACAGCCCACCAGGCTCCTCTGTCCATGGGATTCTCCATTCAAGAGTATTGGAGTAGGTTGCCATGCTCGCCTTCAGGAGAGCTTCCCAACACAGGATCAAACCAGACTCTCTTACGATTTGTGCATTGGCAGACTGGGTTTTGTTGTTTTTTGTTTTTTGTGTTTGTTTTTTTGTTTGTTTGTTTGTTTGTTTGTTTGTTTGTTTTTTTACCATTAGTGCCACCTGGGAAGCTTCAAAATGATTATATACATTCAAAATAATTTCGGGATAAAGTATATTCCTTGATTCCCAAAGTATTTGAAAATGAGAATTCAACAATTAATCAAATGTGTCAATTCATTTTCAGAAAAAAAGAGACGTATCTGTATTAAGGTCTCTTATTCCATGTCATTTGAAGGAGCTGTTTTAATCAGGTAATCACTGACTGCTATAGTAGTGCATCAAGAGTGCGTCAGGCCATTATTCACTTCAGTCCAGTCGCTCGCTCATGTCCGACACTTTGCAACCCCATAGACTGGAGCACGCCAGGCCTCCCTGTCCATCACCAACTCCTGGAGCTTCCTCAAACTCATGTCCATCGAGTCAGTGATGCCACCCAACCATCTCATTCTCAGTTGTCCCCTTCTCCTCCTGTCTTCAATCTTTCCCAGCATCAGGGTCTTTAACAATGAGTCAGCTCTTCACATCAGGTGGCCAAAGTATTAGAGTTTCAGCTTTAGCAGCAGTCCTTCCAATGAATGTTCAGGACTGACTTCCTTTAGGATGGACTGGTTGGATCTCCTTGCAGTCCAAAGGACTCTCAAGAGTCTTCTCCAACACCACAGTTCAAAAGCATCAATTCTTCGGCGCTCAGCTTTCTTCACAGTCCAACTCTCACATCCGTACATGACCACTGGATAAACCATAGCCTTGACTAGATGTCCTTTTGTTGGCAAAGTAATATCTCTGCATCAATTCTTCAGCGCTCAGCTTTCTTTATAGTCCAATTCTCACATCCACACATGACTACAGGAAAAACCATAGCTTTGACTAGACAGACTTTTGTTGGTAAAGTATTGTTGTCTCTGCTTTTTAATATGATGACTAGGTTGGTCATAACTTTTCTTCCAAGAAGAAAGTGTCTTTTAATTTCATGGCTGCAGTCACCATCTGCAGTGATTTTGGAACCCCAAAAAATAAAGTCTGACACTGTTTCCACTGTTTCCCCATCTACTTGCCATGAAGTGATGGGACCAGATGCCATGATCTTCGTTTTCTGAATGTTGAGCTTTAAGCCAACTTTTTCACTCTCCTCTTTCGCTTTCATCAAGAGGCTCTTTAGTTCTTCACTTTCTGCCATAAGGGTGGTGTCATCTGCATATCTGAGATTATTGACATTCCTCCTGGCAATCTTGATTCCAGCTTGTGCTTCTTCCAGCCCAGCGTTTCTCATGATGTACTCTGCATAGAAGTTAAATGAGCAGGGTGACAACATACAGCTTTGATGTACTCCTTGTATTTGGAACCAGTCTGTTGTTCCATGTCCAGTTCTAACTGTTGCTTTCTGACCTGCATACAGATTTCTCAGGAGGCAGGTCAGGTGGTTTTGTAATCCAATCTCTTAAAGAATTTTCCACAGTTTATTGTGATCCACACAATCAAAGGCTTTGGCATACTCAATAAAGCAGAAGTCTTTCTGGAACTCTCTTGCTTTTTTGATGATCCAGCGGATGTTGGCAGTTTGATTTCTGGTCCATCCGCCTTTTCTAAATCCAGCTTGAACATCTGGAAGTTCACAGTTCATGTACTTCAAAGCCTAGCTTGGAGAATTTTGAGCATTACTTTATTAGCATGTGAGATGAGTGTAATTTGAACATTCTTTGGCATTTTCTTTCTTCGGGACTGGAATGAAACCTGACCTTTTCCAGTCCTGTGGCCACTGCTGAGTTTTCTAAATTTGCTGGCATAATGAGTGCAGCACTTTCACAGCATCATCTTTTAGCATCTGAAATAGCTCAACTGGAATTCCATTACCTCTACTAGCTTTGTTCACAGCAATGCTTCCTAAGGCCCACTTGACTTTGTATTCCAGGATGTCTGGCTCTAGGTGAATGATCACACCATCATGAAGATCTTTTTTGCGTAGATCTTTTGTGTATTTTTGCCACCTCTTCTTGGAGAAGGCAATGGCACCCCACTCCAGTACTCTTGCCTGGAAAATCCCATGGACAGAGGAGCCTGGTAGGCTGCAGTCCACGGGGTCGCTAAGGGTCGGACACGACTGAGCGACTTCATTTTCACTTTGCACTTTCATGCACTGGAGAAGGAAATGGCACCCCACTCCAGTGTTCTTGCCTGGAGAATCCCAGGGACAGGGAAGCCTGGTGGGCTGCCGTCTATGGGGTCGCACAGAGTCAGACACGACTGAAACAACTTAGCAGCAGCAGCAGCAGCAGCCACTTCTTAATATCTTCTGCTTCTGTTAGGTCCATACCATTTCTGTCTTTTATTGTGCCCATCTTTGCATGAAATATTCCCTTGGTATCTCTGATTTTCTTGAAGAGATCTCTAGTCCTCCCCATTTTATTGTTTTCCTCCATTTCTTTGCACTGATCACTGAGGAAGGCTCTCTTATCTCTCTTTGCTATTCTTTGAAACTCTGCATTCAGATGGATATATCTTTCCTTTTCTCCTTTGCCTTTCACTTTTCTTCTTTTCTCAGCTATTTGTAAGGCCTCCTCAGACAACCATTTTGCCTTTTTGCATTTCTTTTTCTTGGGGATGGTCTTGCTCCCGGCCTCCTGTACAATGTCATGAACCTCTCTCCATAGTTCTTCAGGCACTCTGTCTATCAGATCTAATCCCTTGAATCTATTTCTCACTTCCACTGTATAATCATAAGGGATTTGATATAGGTCGTACCTGAATGGTCTAGTGGTCTTCTCTACTTTCTTCAATTTCAGTCTGAATTTCAGAATAAGGTGCTCATGATCTGAGCCACAGTCAGCTCCCAGTCTTGCTTTTGCTGACTGTGTACAGCTTCTCCATCTTTGGCTGCAAAGAGTATAATCAATCTGATTTCGGTGTTGACCCTCTGGTGATGTCCATGTGCAGAGTCTTCTCTTGTGTTGTTGGAGGAGGGTGTTTGCTATGACCAGTGTGTTCTCTTGGCAAAACTCTATTAGCCTTTCTCCTGTTTCATTCTGTACTCCAAGGCCAAATTTGCCTGTTACTCCAGGTATTTCTTGACTTCCTGCTGTTACATTCAAGTCCCCTATAATAAAAAGGAGATCTTTTAGGGATATTAGTTCTAGAAGGTCTTGTAGACCATCATAGAACTGTTCAACTTCAGCTTCTTCAGCGTTACTGCTTGGGGCATAGACTTGGATTACCGTGATATTGAATAGTTTGCCTTGGAAATGAACAGAGATCATTCTGTTCTGATTTCTTTTAGGTTTGACTGGTTTGACTTCTTTTCAGTCCAAGGGACTCTCAACAGTCTTCTCCAACACCACAGTTCAAAAGCATCAATTCTTTTTGGCACTCAGCTTTGTTTATGGTCCAACTCTCATATCCATACATGATTACTGAAAAACCATAGTTTCAACTATATAGAAATTTTGTCAGCAAAGTAATGTCCCTTATTTTTAATATGCTGTCTAGGTTGGTCATAGTTTTTCTTCCAATGAGCCGGCGTTTTTTAATTTCATGGCTGCAGTCACTATCTGCAGTGATTCTGGAGGCCAGGAAACTAAGGTCTTTCAATGTTTCCATTGTTTCCCCATCTGTTTGCCATGAAGTGATGGAACTGGATGCCATGATCTTCATTTTTGAATACTGAGTTTTAGGCCAGCTTTTTCACTCTCTTCTTTCACTTTCATCAAGAGGCTCTTTAGCCCTTCTTTGCTTTGTGCCTTAAGGTTGGTATTATCTGCATATAGGAGGTTACTGATATTTCTCCATGCAATTTTGATTCCAGCTTTTGCTTCATCCAGTCTGGCATTTAGTATGATGTACTCTTGTGCTCAGCTGGGAAAGAATCTGCCTGCAATTCGGAAAACCTGGGTTGGATCCCTGGGTTTGGAAGATTCCCTGGAGAAAGGAAAAGCTACCCACTCTGGTATTCTGGCCTGGAGATTTCCATGGACTGTATAGTTCATGGGGTCGCAAAGAGTCAGACATACTGAGCGACCTTCACTTTCACTTTCACTCTGCGTAGAGTTAAATAAGCAGGGTGACAATATATAGCCTTGATGTGCTCCTTTCCCAATTTGGAACCATCCATTGTTCCATGTCCAGGGCTTCTTGCCCTGCGTACAGAGTTCTCAGAAGGCAGATCAGGTGGTCTGGTATTCCCATCTCTTTAAGAATTTTCCAGTTTGTTGTGATCAACACAGTCAAACAATTTAGCATAGTCAATGAAGCAGATGTTTTCTAGAACTCTCTTGCTTTTCCATGATCCAGTGGATGTTGGCAATTTGATTCCTGGTTCCTCTGCCTTTTCTAAATCCAGCTTGAACATCTGGAAGTTCTTGGTTCATATACTATTGAAGTCTAGCTTGGAGAATTTTGAGCATTACTTTGCTAGTGTGTGAGATGAGTGCAATTGTGTGGTAGTTTGAATGTTCTCTGGCATTGTCTTTGCTTGGGATTGGAATGATAACTGCCTTTTTCCAGTCCTGTAGCCACTGCTGAGTTTTCCAAATTTGCTGGCATATTGAGTGCAGTACTTTCACAGCATCATCTTTTAGGATGTGAAATAGCTGAACTAGAATTTCATCACCTCCTCTAGCTTTGTTCACAGTGAATCTTCCTAAGGCCCACTTGACTTCGCATTCCAGGATGTCTGGCTCTAAGTGAGTGATCACACCATCGTGGTTATCTGGGTCACTACGATCCTTTTTTGTATAGTTCTTCTGTGTATTCTTGCCACCTCTTCTTAATATCTTCTGCTTCTGTTAGGTCCATACCATTTCTGTCCTTTATTGTGCCCACCTTTGCATGAAATGTTCCCTTGGTATCTCTAATTTTCTTGAAGAGATCTCTAGTCTTTCCCATTCTGTTGTTTTCCTCTATTTCTTTTCATTGATCACTGAGGAATTCTTATCTCTCCTTGCTATTCTTTGAAACTCTGCATTCAGATGGATATATCTTTCCTTTTCTCCTTTGCCTTTCACTTTTCTTCTTTTCTCGGCTATTTGTAAGGCCTCCTCAGACAACCATTTTGCCTTTTTGCTTCTTCTCGGGGGTGGTTTTTGACTACTGCCTGCAATACAATGTACAAAAGGTCATTATTAGTGGACTGCAATCATATTCTCCTCAGTTCCTAGAGAACGCCCATGTCATGAAGGGAAAGAAACACCACGCAGAAATATCTTGTATGTGACCAAACAAGTAGCTCCTGCTGTAGAACATTTGTTCCAATGAGTTTACGGGCATCTGGAAGTACTCAGATACGTTCCAATAACACCTGGAATCTTGGAATTCTTTCAGGTCATTCTTGGCATTCCAATACCCCCCTTCATCAAACCAATGATATTATTGAGAGTTTGGATGGCATGGTCTGAGGACAGTTAGCATAAGCATTGACTATGTGTTCTGGGTCACCTCAGTCCCACCTGGTTTGACCCCAAAAGTCTGAAGATTAGAGCTGGGCTATTCTTGCGGACTGAATGCCTCATACCATATAATCCTTTCAGCTGAACTGAGAATCAAAAAAGTACTGGTTTCAAAATCATTTCCAAGCGGTAGAATTAACAATGTCGTGATGCCTGTGGGCCTAGACAGATGGAGACTGGATACTCGTATCAAGCTGTGATTTCTGGATTGACTTGGAGTCTTGTGGCGGCAGCAACTGATGGAACATTGATTGGAGAGTTATTGGTCCAATGGCCAAGTGAGGCCTTGCCACTTGTCACGTTGAAACGTGGGTCTACTTTCTTAGAACCTTTATCATATGACTGAAGCCTCATCTAATTCCATCTCATCCATCAGTACTGCCTTCATTATGTTCTACTCCCTTCTGGGTACAGAGCAGATGGGAAGGGACTTGTTTTCAATTTGATTCATCCACAGTTAACCTTCCGGGATATTTGAGCCAGAAGACAGGATGATACTTCCTAGAAATTGCCACATCAACATGAGGAGTTTTGATTTATTCTGGGCGTGGTCCTGGGAGGTTAGGTGCCAAAGAAAACTGCTAAAAAGATGTCAAGCCAGGAGAGTTTCCAAGACCGCATGGATCGAACTGTTGGAGGAGAGGGTGAGATGAATGGAGAGGGTAGCGTGGTAGCGTATTACATACAACCACAGGTAAAACAGATAGCCAATGGGAATTTGCAGTATGACTCAGGGACCTCAAAGTGGGGCTCTGTGACAACCTAGGGGGATGAGAAAGGGTGGGAGGTGGGAGGGAGGTTCAAGAGGGAGGGGACATATGTGTACAGCTGATTGATGAATGGCAGAAACCAAACCAACATTGTAAAAGCAATTATCCTTCAATTAAAAATAAATTTAAAAATTAAAAAAAAAGGATTGCAAGGAGGTGGCAGAGGGACACAGCATGAAGCCTGAGGGTCTGGGGCCTCCGACCAGGAACCAGGAGGAAGCTGGTGAGGCTTGTGGAAACAGTAGCTGTGTTTCTCAATAGCCAGAGACGCAGGCATGCAGCACCACCTCTGCAGAGGTTTCAAGGGTCACAAAAGGTGGCTCTTGGCACTCTGTTCTCTGCTCTCTTCCTTGTGGGATCCCCAGCAGCTCTGAGAGCAGCTAATAGGGTGTGCCCCCAAGAGTCGCCCCCTCCCTGCCACCCTGTGCGTTGTCTGTCACGAGCTGCTCTGTGGAAAGAAAGCACCTCCTTGCCCCCAGTACATACAGTGTCGAGACTCCTGACGAAACTGCTATTGCTTTTATAGGGTTGAACGTTAGGATGCTAGACGCGTGGTGCAGAGGTTCCAGTTGCCCAGAAAGTAAATGAAAAGGGAGATTGTCGCTTTGCTCTTGGCCTTAGTGCTTATTCTCATTGGAGGGAAACACCTCCTCTGAATTAATGGGAACATTCAAGGAAGGGTAAAGAAATCATAATTCAGTAATAGTGCGGAGTCATCAGCCTCCACCTCAGCTTCTTGTGGGCCCGAAAGTCATAAGGAATTGAAAGGATTTGTAATGGCAGCACACGTCAGTTCTGCAAAATAGCACAACCTGTGCTGGAACACAGAAAAAGAAAATCGTTAAAACTGTTTGCTTCATTTTGGGTCAAATTTATATTTCCTCATAGAGGAAAGGAAGGTGAAGTACAGGCGTTTGCCATCAAAACTCTTAATCTATAATCATTTGACTTATTATCCAAACTTAGGTACAGATTATTCTTTTTACCCCCAGAGAAAATGAAGTATGGGCACTTGTAATTGAATACATCGATATGTATGGTTTAAAGGGAAGAAAAAATGAGAATATGTCAGAGCAGGCCCTACTACACACACAGTTCCGAGTCACCATTTAAAAAGAAAATGGGGTGTTGGTAATAATAGCCTGAAACATGGGTAGATACATATTTCGAAGAAGAGAGAAAGACAAAAGGAAGATATGATATTTTGTTTTCATGCTGAAGACAAGGCTTTGTCTGTTTCAAGCGATGCATTAGATGGTTGGGTTCTCAAGAAATCACACCCTTTTCCCCCATCAAGTTCTGAAATACAATGAAAAGTAAAACAGATGGAGAGAGAATATCACCTCTATCACCGCTGCTGCTGATCATTTTGAAGAGCTTGTGGGCTGGGAAGCGAGCAGAGGGTCCTACAGGGATGCGCAGTCTCCAGGCGGAGCAATTCTTCAGGGGGAGGAGCGGAGTGATTGAGAGACAGACAGACACACCCCCAAGAAAGAGACATGGGTATCTGCTGGCTCCCCTGCCCACTTCTTCCTTCCAAACTTGCCAAGTAAATGCCCGTCTGGAACAGAAGGAAGAGGGCCAAGAGGACTGTGGTGCTGGAATTACTCCACGTGGCAGTCTTTCTCATTGCTGTTGTTGTTTAGTTGACAAGCCGTGTCCGACTCTTTGTGACCCCATGCACTGTGGCCCACCGGGCTCCTGTGTCCGTGGGATTCCCCAGGCAAGAATCCTGGAGCGGTTTGCTATTTCCTTCTCCAGGGGAGTCTTCCCGATTCAGGAATCTAGCCTGCACCTGCTGCGCTGGCAGGTGGGTTCCTTACCACTGAAGCACCGGGGAGCGCAAGAGACACGTGAAAGAGATAAAAGTAGAATATGGCAGAGATAAAATAGGGAAAGGTGGCTTTAAGGCGAAAGAAAACGTGCCATCTTTGCATCTTTCTCTAAACTGATATTCAAACGTGACTGACAAATACCCAGACACACGTGGTAATAAGGTGAGAATCTGCCACAGGGAAGCGGGGACCCAAGGCTGAAGTGACCCTGTCACCAATCCCCAGGGAGAACCTTTGAGGAACTGCATCAGAGGCAAATTCCCTCCACCCTTCCCAGGGCTTCCAGATGGGCCTCTGACCTTAGAGGGCAGGGCAGGCGGACTCCCCAGCCAAGCCAGCCCCTCCGACCTCAGCATCACGTTAACCGCGTCCTTTTAACGAAGGATTCCATTGAACACTTCTACTAAGACGGCTCCTTCTAAAACCGCCTCAATAATTTGTCAAATGAACAGTTTGTGGCCTGAGATTCGTATTTGATAAAAGTCTTCTCCCAATATTTGTCTTTCATCATAACCACGAGAGGAAAACATCTTTAGCCAAGTCATTTCAGCATGCAGTATTCATGAATTTCTGCAGGGCCTGGAGACAACTTTGCTGCAACTGCTGACAGGGCCTGGGGCTCCCTCCTGTCTCTCCTGCACCCTCTTCTGCTCCTCGCCCTCCCCCTGAGACCAACCCTCCGCCTTGGGGGCAGCTTCCAGCAGGGTGGCTGAGCACAGAGCAGAAATAACCTTCAAAACTGCCCGCCTTCCTGCACAGACTTTCTAGAGATGCTCTAGTGATGATCCTGCCTGGCAGGATAATTCTGGTGCACAGGTGAAGCCAACGCAGCAAACGGATTTCTCCTGACCTAGTTCTAGCATCATTCTAAGAGAGACAGGATTTACCAAGGAGCCTTACAGCCAAATACCCCTGAAGAGGCTGCTCAGGATTCAAGGAGCCATCTTTAAGACAGCCACCAGTCCTGGACCAGTGAGGCTTCCGCAGAGATGCCAGTAGGTGGTCTGTGGAGAGAGAGAGAGAGAAGGAGAAGAAGGAAAAAAGAAGAGGGAGGAGAAGAAGAGAGAAAGACAAAAGGAAGGGAAGGGAAGGAGAAAAGAAAGAGGAGGAGAGAGAAAGACGTGTTTAAGGCCCCTGAGGCAATGGCACCCCACTCCAGTACTCTTGCCTGGAAAATCCCATGGATGGAGGAGCCTGGTAGGCTGCGGTCCATAGGGTCGTGAAGAGTCGGACGCGACTGAGCGACTTCACTTTCACTTTTCACTTTCACTGTTCACTTTCATGCACTGGAGAAGGAAATGGCAACCCACTCCAGTGTTCTTGCCTGGAGAATCCCAGGGATGGGGGAGCCTGGTGGGCTGCCGTCTATGGGGTCACAGAGAGTCGGACACGAATGAAGTGACTCAGCAGCAGCAGCAGCTGCAGGTGAGGGGGCTGCGGGCCCGTCCACAGGGTGGACGGCAGGCTGGAGACCTGAGAGGCGCTGCAGGGGCTGTGCAAAGCCATCTGCCGCAGGATTCCCACAAAACGTCCCCAGTGGACAGAGGAACAGACCGCACTGCGCTCTCCAGTGAAGCCCAGTCCGCACACCTGGCTGGGAATCACACCAAGCTCGACCCTACACACAGCATCGTTCACACACACTGGCAGCCCGCTGAGGATTATGAAGCAGGGGGCAAGTGACAGGATCCGAGGGGCACTTTGGAAGGACAGCTCGGGCCTCAGTTCAGATGAGGGAACAACGTCATTGCCGAAAACTAAATACTGGTCCAAGCACGAAGTGGAACGTGCGCTTTCTCCAAAGTGTTTGTTCTGCTAACAAAACGCTAACCCGGCAGCTGTTAGTTTTCGTCCTTGCCTCTGTCCTCACTGACACCTTGGGAGGATGTGCTTCCAGCCAGGGAGCGTCTAGGGGTTGGAAAGCTCCATAGCAAACGCAGCCCGCAGTGAGGACGACTCAGGCGGCTCGTCTCTGGAGTGCGCTGGTCCCTGAGAGGTTGACAGCGCCTGGTTCCCAACGCCCGATGTCAGTGCTCTGCAAGCTTCCAAATCCACTTTGCACAGGAATGCTGAAACCACGTGAACTGAAAGGTACTTTGGGGTGGGGAGAAAAAAACCAGAAAGCACAAAGCTGGTATTCTAACTAAAGTAGAAGTCCCTTCCTTTGCCCATGTATCTGCCAGTGATGTGATGGATCAAGAAAGTTGTTAAGTCATAGATTGCACATGGGGAATAAAATGTTGATTCTCACTCACAACGTAGACGCGGAAGAACAGGTTTACCCCCAGGTTTCTTAGCAAGTTCACGATGTTTTTATTCGCTGGATACACATTTCAGCGTGAATGTGATGAAACACATTCAACACGCAGAAGCAGGCAAAGCATCTTGCCACGCAAGCAAAGACCTGACAATGTTCGCACATTTAAAATGCTGTCTAATGCCTGTGGCACATTTCCTAAGACACTGACTATAGGAAACGGTTACAATTTTTATGCATTTTTTTTCCTGCAAGGAATCAGAGTTAGATTTGTGTGCATTGCCTGGAATAGTAAGTAACTGTTACGTATTGAATATTCTCATCTACCTTGATCATTGAGGATTTCTTTTTTGTTGTATGTTACACAATTAGGGGAAACTTTCGAGAATGTTTTTATCTTTTAAAATGTATTTTTCAAGTGCACACAGAAGTGCATTTAAATTTAGCCCATGTGTATATTAGACCTAGTGTGCTCTTAACACAGAAAAAAATTAAGTGTATAAACAGCCATGGACCAAGGTTTCCCATTATTATGTGAGCCCATTGTTTTGTATCCCATATGCCTCCCTGCTTTGCTTCTGCTATTTCCTCCTATTGAACTGACTTGTCCCTGCTCTTCTCTGAATGTCCAAATGCGGCCTAACTCAAACGGCACCATCTCCAACCCACCTCTCCCAGCTCTGTTGAACTTAGTCCCTTCCTTAAACGCTAGGAGTCTAACTGTACCTTTCAGGGCAGTCTGCACTTTCTTCTTGTGTTATTGTTTTCATTCTTAGCAGAACAATCCCTGAAGGTAGGATCTCAGTCACTCAGAAGAGTACTCTTCATTAAATAGGTGCAAAGTGAATATCACTGTGATATAGAATGAGTAGATAAGAACTGAGAGAAACCCTCACAGAAATCCAAGAGCAGGTCCGAGAACTGAAACAGCTCTAACACTTTTAAGTGTACTAAACTTTCTCTGTCTTAAACTGTCACAATCAAGCAGTCCCAATTCTCTGTACTAGCTGAATATAAAAATCTTTGAATGGGAGAATGTCCTGTGTGCTAATCATTAAAAACTACAGATAAAGAGCTCATCAAAGAATAACTTTGAGAAATAAATGACAGAAAACAAAAGTGCCGGAGTAGCCCATAGGATGCAGGAAATAGATGTGACCCTAAGAGATGTACGGCTAACACTTCTCTGAGATGAATTACTCTCCATCCACTCTTTCATTCAACAGATATCTTCTTGTTGTTGTTCAGTCGCTAAGTGTGGCTGAATTTTTGACCCCGTGAACTGCAGCACGCCAGGCTTCCCTGTCCTTCACCGTCTCCTAGAGTTTGCTCAAACTCATGTCCATCGAGTCAGTGGTCATCCAACCATCTCATCCTCTGTTGTCCCCTTCTCCTCCTGTCTTCAATCTTCAACCTCTGCTCCTGGCATTAGCGTCTTTTCCAACAAATATTTAGTGTACAGTTATATTTCAAGTCTGACACTCTTCTTGCTGCTGAGCAGACGATGGTAAACAAATTCCCTGCTTACAGTAAACACACATAAAATCAATAAGATGCCAGTAAGCAGGGTGTGAGTTTGCATTGAAAGCTATCAAAAAAGACCTCTAGGACAGGTGGTCTTTGCACTGAGCCTTAGATGAAAAGGTGGTGGGAGCAGCAGCAATATCCAAAGAGGAACTTTCCAGACCAGGGCACAGTGAGCACAAGTGCCCAGAGGCACGGAGGTTACTTGGTTCTTGGGGAAAAGTACGAGTCCATCATAGTTAGAACAGAGGGAACAGGCAGAGGTTGGCAAGAGCCAGTGTGAACGGTGGGGGCCGGGGGTGGGGGCGGCTGACCATGCAGGACCCGTGCAGGACACAGTTAAAGATTTGGGATTTTCTTCCATGCAAGATGGGCATCTGTGGGAGAGCTTGGGCAGTGGACTTAACGTGACTCGGATCTAGGTTTAGAAGGGTCCCTCTGGCTTCTGTGTGAAGATCAGGGTCGGCTAGGCTGGTGGTGATGAGTAGTGATGCAGTGTGGGAGTCATTTAGGACAGTACAGTAAGTCCCCTACATATGATCCTTCAGGTGGCCAACTTTCCAAGATACAAACTGCATTCCATCAACGTCAGACATGAGCGACATCGCAGCTTGTCCTCCATCTCCTATCGCTGATGGCCCTCCAGCTCTACCGTCTCTCACCTCCTCTCCTTCCTCCAGTCAGTAACCCCTCTTGCCTTTTCACTGGATGCCCGCCCCTGTGTGCCCGCTGCTGTACTTAATACTGTACTATTCAAGGTCCTGAACTATCAGATTAGAAATGTCTTTAATTTTTGTTTGCTTTTTATGTATTATTTGTGTGAAAAGTATTATAAACCTGTTGCAGGGAAAGAAAAGTGAAAGTGTTAGTCACTCAGTCGTGTCTGACTCTTTGTGAACCCATGGACTGTATCCCACCAGGCTCCTCTGTCCATGGGATTCTCCAGGCAAGAATACCGGAGTGGGTTGCCATTCTCTTCTCCAATGGATCTTTCCAACCCAGGGATCTAACCCGAGTCTCCTACATTGCAGGCAGATTCTTTACCATCTGAGCCACCAGGGAAGCCCAAGCAAACTGGTTACAGTACAGTACTCTATAGCCAATTGTGTTATCTGGGTGACTAAGCTAACTTTGTTGGACTTACAAACAAATTGGATTTATGAACATTCTCTCAGGATGGAACTTGTTCTTACATAGGGCAGTTACTGTAGAGCAAGGGACCAGGCAAGAGATGCAGGTCCTGGTGTCAGAGCAGTAGCTGCGGAGTGGTGAGAAGTGGCTGCATGCTGGATACATTTTGTTAGAACCAAGGTCACATTATAGCTCAGCTGGTAAAGAATCTGCCCGCAATGCGGGAGATGCCGGTTCACTTCCTGGGTTGGAAAGATCCCCTGGAGAAGGGAATGGCTATCCACTCCAGTTTTCTGGCCTGGAGAATTCCATGGACTGTATTGTCCACGGGCATCCCTAAGAGTCGGACGTGACTGAGTGATTTTCAATTTCACTTTCAAGGTCACATGACTCTTTTGCTGCTGCTGCTGCTGCTGCTGCTAAGCCGCTTCAGTCGTGTCCAACTCTTAGCGACCCCAAGGACTGCAGCCTACCAGGCTCCTCCATCCATGGGATTTTCCTGGCAAGAGCTGTCACTAAGTAGGATTCTACCAGAGGTAGATGAAAGAAAAGTTCCCTTTCTACTGGGACTCTGTGATAACAATGCATCCTGGCAATCATGCCCCACCTTCCTCTCTGGGGCCTCAGCTGTTAGGATTAACCCTTGTTCTCAGAGATACCTGGGTGACAGGCTTTGTGTCAGGAGTCAAGCCAGACCCCAGAGCTCCAAAGCTGCTCTTCCTTCCACTCAATCTCGTTTTGCCAGTGGTCTTCTGCATACCTAAGAGGAATTTTGATCAGAAAGGCCATAAGTAAAGTATATTTTTTTAGCATTAGGAAAAGTTCTGAATATTAACTAAATGGTTAACTTCATAAAAAATCACTAGCATCTTATTTTCAAAAGGCTAGTGTACTGAATTTCAGCAATACTCTTATTTTATAGGCCACAAGCAATAATGCAATAATTTATATTTGAGCAATTCTAGTAAGTGACTGTGTGGGGGAGTGTTCACACTCAGTGAATGATATTTCCTCTGCAGCCTTGTTTTGAAATATGTGTCTCAATTTTAAATGTTATTAAAATGCCTACCTGAAAATGCCATTTAAGGAACTCTTTCTAAGAGGACAAATGTGAGTTTGTTGGTATTCCTGATGATACATATATTTATTTATTCTGAAATATTAGCCAATGATGTCTTTTTTCAATCCTGAAAGAAATTTCAATCACCTATGCGTTTACTCGAAGTCATTAACCAATCCTCTCACAGGCCTGATGGCTCAGCCGGTAAAGAATCTGCCTGCAGTGCAGGAGACGCAGGAGATGTGGGTTTGACCCCTGGGTTGGGAAACCCCCTGGAGGAGGACATGGCAACCCACTCCAGCATTTTCTTGCCTGGAGCATCCCTTGGACAGAAGAGCCTGGTGGGCTACAGTCCATGGGGTTGCAAAGAGTCGGACACAACTGAGCACAGGACAAGAAAAGGTTTTATTTTGACAACAGTATTGTGCTAGGCAGTGCTTTTCATTGTAACATTAGGATTCTAACCAATCCTTTCCTTCCTGTTCTCGAATAAGAATTTAACTGTTCTTAGAGAGTCTTCATTGCTATTATATTTAGAATGCATGATGCAATTACCCACATTTTGAACAAGAAATATGGACATTGACATTAAAAAGGCTTCCCCCTCACATATTGTGAGTCATTTTTCCTCCACTAGACTTTTTCCTGTATATTTCTCCTAGACCTACATCTGACTCAGAAAATACTCTCAGCCTCTTGAGTCAAGAATTTATTTCTTCCCCTTCCCCATCTCATCCTCCGGAAACTCAAATTGAATGGAATGCATTCTGCATCTGTGGATGGTCCTGTGGTTCATATTTTGGCCTAGAGGTAGGAAGAATAATCTAGAACTTGGACACAGCTCCTGTTCTCTGAAGACCTGACTCCTGAATAAGCCCTCAGGTGACATGATCTGAAAAAAGGCCTGCCATTCAGCTGAGGGCCTAAATAATGACACTTGATGAAATCTACCAATTTCTTCTTTTTAAAAACTTAATTTTGATTGGAGTATAGTTGCTTTACAATGTCGTGTTAATTTCCGAAGTGAAGTAGAGAGGCGAAAGTTGCTCTTTGCAACCCCATGGACTATACAATCCATGGAATTCTCCAGGCCAGATACTGGAGTGGGTAGCCTTTCCCTTCTCCCGGGGATCTTCCCAACCTAGGTACCAAACCCAGGCCTCCCGCTTTGCGGGTAGATTCTTTACCAGTTGAGCCACAAGGGAAGTCCAAGTATGCTGGAGTGGGTAGCCTATCCCTTCTCCATCAGATCTTCCCAACCAGGAAGCGAACTGGAGTGCCCTGCATTGTGGCACAGTTGCCGTACAACGTTGTGTTAATTGCTACTGTTCGGCATAATTAATCAGCTATGCGCATAAATACATCCCTTCTTTCTTGGATTTT
This sequence comes from Ovis aries, assembly GCF_016772045.2. NCBI lineage: Eukaryota > Metazoa > Chordata > Mammalia > Artiodactyla > Bovidae > Ovis > Ovis aries. The sequence goes on along the minus strand of NC_056065.1, from coordinate 77,220,470 downwards.
CCTCCCATTTAGGTCATCCAGAGCACCGAGTAGAGTTCCCTGAGCTAAAATGAGCATTTTTCCAGGTGTCAAAGGGAATTTTTAACCATTTTTTGTTTCATCAAAGAGGAGTTCTGTCATCTCTTTTCACATTCCTCACCATTTTGCTAATCCTGGATAGCAGGAGAATTTGCAGATATGAGTCAGAAATTTCATTTAGTCCATATTTACTGGCGCACGGTTCTATTGAGATACGGAAAGGAGCGCCTCTATTTAAATAAGAGCGGTCACCCAGGGTGCTCAGGATGACTCTGCACACTTGTTAGGAACAGCCTCATCAGTGAGAGGGTGTCTGGGGCCCCTTTGGGCCTTCCCAGGTGGCAGAGTGGTAAAGAACCCACCTGCCAACACAGGAGATGCGAGTTTCATCCCTGGGTAGTGAAGGTCCCCTGGAGAAGGGCATGGTAGCACACTGCAGGACTCTTGCCTGGAGAATCCCATGGCAGAGGAGCCTGGCGGGCTACAGTCCACAGGGTCACAGAGAATCAGACACGGCTGAGCAGCTGGGCACCTTCCAGCGAAAACCTCTCAGGTTCCCACACAGGTGTTAAAGGGACGCTCCCTGTCTTAGAAGATGCTAGAAAGGAGGTGTGCAGATCCCCTGCATGCAGGATAAAGTGACCCATCTTGTCAGAGTCACTGAGTTTCAGGCCCACTTTTTGCCTGTTGGATTATCTGAAAGTCAGACAAGATGCAACCCTCATGGCTTGTTTTAGTTGTTTTCAACAGATTATGTAAGAGGAGAAATCAGAGGCCATTATGCTCCGGGTCTTCTGTTTCTCCTTGTTCTGTTTCAGCGCTTACACTGACCATGAAGGAAGAGCACAAAGAAATGGTTATTTGGCCCTTTTGTTAGGTCCCAGGGTCCAACATTTTCTAATCCCATTAACAAAAAAGTGCATTGCCACTCAAAACCACAAACATCGCAAATATCTACGTTTATGAAACCAGTAATTCACTTTACACATATTTTCTCATAGAGCTTTAAGGCCGTAACCAAACAATTCCTCTTGAAATTACACAGAGACATTTAATCATACAATATAAAAAAATTAGGACGTTCCCTCTGTATAATATAATGACAATAAATTTCACAGAGAAATTTAGTCATATAATATGAAAAATAAGGACGTTCTCTCTGTATAATATAATGACAATAAATTTCACAATCTGAATAAGGTTAACTTTGTAGCAGTTAATTATTTAAAAAATTATTGCTGTATGATGTGCAATTAATTGTGCTTTATGCCAAAAAAAATCAGTGTTGAATGTTTGCTTAGTAAACATTATTAAAGCAAGAATTTTTATTATATGAAACTATAAATTAAACTCGTGTACCAAATTTGGCTTGAGGATGGCTTGTTGCCACTGAATTTACAAGAGAAAGTGCAAAACATACCAAAAAGGAAAAGAATTTATGGTTTTCCTAGTCAATGCGTCTGTTTTTCCCAGATATATAAATGGTTGCTGATTCTATTCCCATCCTGTGAAATTCGGACCCCAGTGAAGCGACAGGGCCTGCCAAGTGAAAGGGCACACCCCCTGTTTACAGCAGTAATGGACACCTATTTAGGGAGTGAAGAGTCTGCAGAAACAGGCAGGGCTTACTTGTGTCCCATCCTGTCTGTACCGTTGACTTGCCTATCAATGCCACTTCAATACCAGTGAGCTGAAAACTTTAGGTGTATTTTACCCCATGCGGAATAGAAAGGTAGAAGTGACCAGCATCAGTTCTTAAAAAAGTTACTTGTGCATTGCTGTAGGTCTCTCCCATGGAAAATTTATGACCTGTGTTTTTAAAGTTTCAGTACATTTTTTATCTGAAAGCCAGTAAAATTCAACAAAATGCACGATACACCCTTAGATTTCCTAAACAACTTATAAGTAAATCCACAGTTCCTTTAAAAGTTAGGAATTCTTTCAAGCACCATCATACACATTTTTCATTTAAATAGTCAGGTTCATTTGAAAATGTAACTTATACTTCAAAATTACATTTGCCGTTAAATATCCTCAGATTTTATAAAGCAGAACTAAATCAGTTTCCAAATATATCATGGATGAAATAGACTCGACCTGCTAAACCGCCAAGACACACTTTATGCTCTTCCTTTCTAAAATTAAAATTTATAAACATAATTTCCCCTCCAGCAAAGCCAATTTGGTTTCCTTTGAATGAAGAAGACATGTAACTGGTAGGTCAGGAAAGAAAAAAGAAGAGCATTAATTGAGTGGCAGTGATAGTTCACTCAACACTCTAGCGTAAAGTAAAAAAATAAAAAGAGGTCGATCTTTATATCACAGGCACTTTCTGTTATTACAGAAGAATTAGCATTCCTAATATTGATAGGGGCTACAACTGTCCAGGTGTGACCTATATTTATGCTACAAAGACAATTTTAATTGTTACCTCATTGGAGAGTTGGTCTATCACAGTCGTCGCTTGTTCATGCTGAGGACGTGCTTAAAACCCCCCTTCAATCTTAATCATTTCTGCTGCTAGCTCATTATGAACAAAATAATAGGTTTTCCAGCAACGGGTTCAATGTGCATCGCAAGTTGCAGTGTTTAGAAAGATGACAATGACAGGAAGTATACCGAGATGGGCTAACTAAAGCACACAAAAACCTAAGACGGAAAGCTCTCCAGAAACCTGGTTGAGCTTTGAAAGCACGTCCTTGTTTTGAGAAGTGTGGAAGAGTCTCAGAGTTCTGTTTGATCCTAGCAATGATGCCTAAGAGGGAACAGGAAAGGTCATGTCAAAACTGCCAAATTCTGTCAAAAAATGTGTACCCTGCACTCTTTCCTAGCCATGTCTTAACAGACATTGCCCAGTTCACATGTGACAGTCACAAAAGAAATCCCCCAGCTTTGTAATGGAAACTTACTGGGTACCGGATGGACTACACTAAGGCCTAAAGCTGTAAGAAGGCAGCCATCTCTCAATAATCAATAAATAACTCTGCCAGCTTCCATTCATATCCATATATTTTATCTCTCTGAAATAGCTTTCAGAGAAAATTTGCAAAGGGCTGAATACACACATAAATACACACACATCAAAATAGAAGAGGGAAAGGCAGAAATCAGGAAATAGATGTTCAGCTTTTCCTGAGGCAGTTTCCTAAAAAGCAGAGAGAAGCCAGAAAAGGGTGATGAGCACTCATCAAGCAAACATTTATATGATGAGCAAACAGATGACTGAAATTCACATACGTACACAAGCCGCTTGAACCAAAGGAGGCTACTCCTAGAACATTTATGCAGGGCTAACTTGTAAGTTTGCTTTATATATTTTAGCTCTTTATTTGAAATACTGACCTGTGTCCCATCTAATACTGAGGTTACTGTCTGCAATTTTTCTTTGTCTTTCATATCTCATTTTTAAGAAACTTTAGTTAGTAGTTTCCTACGAAAGCAAGAGGATTTACTGACTTTGTCACTCACAATTGTGAGTTTATTGTTCTCTTGATAAATACACCAGATTTTCTCAGGTGCATGTAAAGACACTGTGCTCTGATGAAGTCCAGGAAAGGAGAGAAACTATCACTCTTACCAGAATTTGCTAGTTCTGGTCAACCAAACCGACCTAAGGAATAAGCATAATCATGGCTTGGAGGCTCTGGGGTCTTCACTGAACAATGTAACTCATATCATCAACACGATCTTTATGATGAAACATTTCTAAGACAACTTAAATATTGTGACAAGGGTATACAATAATGAGTCTGCCTGTGAAAATCATTATTTTTTAAAGTGTCACCATTGTTTCCATATGACTAAAATGTATGGTTAACAGTAAAGAGTTTATAATTCATATTTGAAAATCTTCCAAGAAGATCCTCAGCTAAAATTTTTGAAAAAATATTTTGTTTTCCAAAGCATCCATTTTCAAATGGCATAATTCTACTACCTGGCCTTTCCTTTTCTTTCTATAGGCTTTAACAAAGAGAACGGTACTTTTTGTTTGTAATTTAAAATTCATTAACTTGTGCTTTCCTTACAAAACTATTCTGAATAGCTAGTATACGCCTAATAGTCAGTATATAGTCCATCCTATACTTAATAAAAATTCCAAATAAGTACACTTTAAATTTTAATCCCTTTAAATCATTACATAGCTTTCTTGCTCTTTTACAAACTCACTGACATTCTGCAGCTTATAAACTGTCTTAGTTTTCACTTGCAATTAACACAGCTTCACTCACTCCAACTCAGTTGTTTCTCTAAACTTTAAGATATCCATTGGATGGGTTCCAGTTTCCATGACAAACAGAAGATTCTGGAGATAAAAGTGTTTCCTATTTACTTTGCTCCATCCATGTATATGTAAAACATGAAACTATTTATATTTACTTTTAACTGGAGCTAATTGGCTCTTAGTACAACACCTCTGCTTTAAATTTATATCTACTGCAGATTAGCTAAGAAAACAAGACATTTGGCTTTCAGTTTTGAGATCGGTTAGGTGGATGCAAAATCCTCTAGTCCTGGTACCCAAGACGCTGCATTTTTCTAGTGCTGGGATGAGACTTACTGGGAGCTTACCACGAAGGTACACTCTGGCTGTGTGATTCAGTGTAGATTTTATTACACTAGACTAGTCAAAATGCATCCTTTAATTTGCATCCTTAATCCTTTAATAAATCCCCTAATACATATGAAAACACATGCATTTCCTCACTTCTGCCATCATTCCTTATTCTCCTATTCATCCCACAAAACCAGAAAGAAACATTCCAAGAAATTTAATTTTACACTGAACCATTCTCAGAGTCACCTTTAAAATTTAACAGCAACAACAACAACAACAAAAAATCTCACTTACAAGGACCAAGTCACTTGTACCTCAAAATTTACTGCACACTGAGCGGCTGACTCTGTACAAAAATCCCCAAATTCAAATCAAGCCCAGCATTTTCTAAGAAGCAGGGGAACCACACGTCACATCAGTTTGCTGCGTTCAAGGTCAGTCCTCAGCTCAGACAGCCCCCACTCTGCGATACAGCTGGACAATAAAGACACATTACTTCCCTAGGAAGGTGGTCTGGAGCCGTAATGACAAGTGGGCCAGGTGGCCCAGGGATCTTTATTTCTGTCTGACTGCTGCATTTAGTTTGCCTGAGACCTCGCAAATATACACCCTTCTCCAATAAAGCGATCTTACACACACCAAGATTTTCCCACTAAGTGTTTTCATTTCTAGAAGTGAAATGGGCTCAAAAATTTCATAATCATGTTGAAAAACAAGAAGAGTTTGTCTTTCTTCCTATTTACTTCTGAGAAATCTGTATTCCAGGAAAGAATGTTTTTCTGCCTAAATCTTAAAAAGAGAATGAGGAGCATTTCCAGAAAGTGACTATTCTGTGAGCACGCGTTTAAATGGTCAGGGATCACCTTGCAGTGTAAAGCGAAGGATCACTTACCCTGGACTTGAAAACATCTGCCACAACTGAGCCGCCCTCTGTATAACCATCATTTCCCAGGTTTCTGTGTATGTTACTGCTTCAGTTCCATGTGTCAGCAAATGTCTGTTTACCCGGCTTCCTGTTATTAATTATGGGAAGCAGGTTTTCTTGAAGTACATTAGAGGCTCTTTCAAGTCTCCTCCAGACAAGGCAAGACATTGCTGATTCCTTTAATGTTTGTACAAAGCCGGAAATGGAGTTAAAATACATTGTTGCCTTGTATAGCTTACAACCTCTTATCTCTCACAGAGGGGTGGGGTAAAGACAGAAATAATAATAATAATAAAAAGCAAATCACAGCAGTTTCTGTTCCCATCTCCAGACACTGAGATAACAGAATTGGATATGTTCTTTATGACGATTAATTAACGGATCACAGCATGAAGTCTGAACTCTAAACGCTGACAAAAATGTTTCCAAGATCAACTCAAATTGTAAAGTGCTCAAAGACAGGAAGAGAGGTTCCAGTGTAAAGTTATCTATAAAGAAACAAAAATACTGACCTGATTTCTGGTGTATTACCAAGCTTTTCCTAGAGAAACATCTGGTCGGTCCATCTAGCTCTCTGCCTTTGAAATAGGAGCAAATATACTTGCATGCGTTCAAATCCTAAAGGAGCCAAAACATCTGGAAGTTTTAGAAGAAAAGCAAAATAGTTATGGGGGGAAATCCAGATTAAAAAAATGCAGATGTTTAATTGACCTGTCAGTTACGTTAGGAGGAAAGAAGGGCAGAAATAACCAGAAGCCACTGGTGGAAAATTAAAATCGTTTCATGAGCCAATGCCAAGCTAAAAGCAGTGAAAACTGTAACGGAATAGGACAGGGGCTTTCTCAACTGAGATCTGAAAATGTTACCATGTGCAATTTTGTAAATTAGCCATTTCCAAAAAAAAACCTTTCGCATTAAAGCACAATAAAAGTTCTTCAGACTCTCCTCTCTCTCTCTTGTCGTTAATTCAGGCACTTGGGCAGAATTTGGCTTTCATCAGAGACAAACTCTCCCCCCATGCTCCTCGCCCCCTTTCTGAGACCCCCTAATACTGCTGAGTGGCCAGAAATTACAGATGCAAAGGGAAGCTGACAAATGACGGCCAGGCCCCTCCCCCTGAGCTTAGACAGTCAAAGCCGCTGCCAGAACATGCCTGAGAGCAGGGAGTGCAGAGACAAAGACACAAAGATTCCATTTTCTCAGTGAAAATAGACTTCATGTGTAAAACACTAGTGAGAAAAATGGAAAGCTGACACATATGTGCAATTTTCGAGAGGCAGGGCTGGATCTTTCAAGAAGATTGAAATTGCATTTGATTGCATCAAAAACCTAACAAATGTTGTTTAACCTAAAAAGTCTTTTCAGTCTGTAAAAAGACATTCAGTGGCAAGATACTTTATTTTTTTTTTCTTTTTAAGCACATGGTGCAAAAGGAAAAAGAGTCTTGAGCTCAGTAGAGAGACGTTGATTTCATCCTACTGCTCCATCAAGAATTAACCCTGGTTCAGTTCACAGGGTCTACAGAATAAAGGGGAAAGTTTAAAAAAATAAGGAAAAAAAAAATACTCTATTAAATCAAAGGGTTCAGAGAGATAATATTAAATCCTTATGAGTATGTTTTCTATAAAAAGAATCCCCTCCCAGCAGCCCCAGGGTATCATTACTGGAGAGGCAGCAAGTGGTTTATTAGAGATTCAAACCATGGCATCTGAGCCTTGCCAAGCATGCAAGTTGTAGCCTGTGAGCCCCTGGCTCCCACAGTCCCTCGGCATCTCACAGCGAGTGCCGTCTGCCTGGCCGCGCCCTGCGCCCGCCATGTGTAGGTGCAGAGGCTAGGGCCAGCAAACAAAGAGCGAGCATCCTCAACTGCTGTGGGAGCTCAGGTTTTTCTTTCTCCTTAAATTCTTTCAGAGCTGAAAAGAGAAATCACAACATGAATTAGGGAATTGATTTAGAACAGATCTTCAAGTGATACTCTGAATCTGTTGTAAGTCCCTATAGAAGGCAAGAAAGAGGGAGAGAGAAAGAGAGAAAGTTCAAAGTTCATCACAATCCTTGAAAGCAAGGGAGAGGGCTTCCCCACCTGCCTTCTTAGATTGTCAGCATTGGTACATCTGTGTGTTTCTTTCATTTCATACACCATGCAAACACATGCAGTGATATATGGAAACTGACCACGGGACCACCTTTAGACAGGAGAGAACTGTATAAGAAGATTTAAATGAACCAGTTGGTAGAATTTTGTTTTCCTTAAATATCATGGGCTTTGACCAAGTGCTCCACTGAAACCTTTAGTAAACATTTCTCTCCCAAATTAAGTCTATTTTCATCCCCAGCCCAACCCATTCAATAGTTTTCTGTTCTTCATAAATGGGTTCAATCCTTGCGGAATACTTGGGATGGGCTTAAAATATACTGGAAAGTGTCAGACCATTAATAGCTTAAAATGTAATTAATAGCAGTTGTCAGTCTTAATTTTAAAATTTCACAATAATTTTTTTAAAACGAGAGCACCTATTGTCCTCTATCAGTCCTTTCACGTTCTTGGTATTCTTATACTTCTTTAATTAATAGGAATAGTGGAGAGAAAAAGCAACTAAAAATTAACTGCGTAGTGTAATAAGGGATGACGGAGAGGAAAATGAGAGTGTTCGAAAAGTTCTATGACCATTGGCATGTTTCACACAAAGCCTTTATTATAAATTTTTAAAAAGTCAAGTCAGGATACTTTCTAGCTTCCCTCTCCAATCAAATCAAAATACAGGAAATTTATAACATGAGTTCATAACATCGAGGTTTTCTTTGTGGCATGAACAATGATCTAACTGCCCCCAGCACCCACTTATTTGCCATGAAAAGGGAATAAGGTGGATGGAGTGCTTGTTTGGGAGTTTGGGAGCATAACTTAATTTTTTTTTAATTGAAGTATAGTTGATTTAAAAAGTTGTGTTAATTTCCACTATACAGCAAAGGGACCCAGTTATACACATATATACACCCTTTCATTACAGTGCTCTCCATTATGGTTTATCACAAGATACTGAATATAGTTCCCAGGGCTGTATGGTAGGACCTTGTTGTTTACCCACCCTATATATATAACAGTTCACGCCTTCTAATCCCAACCTCCCACTCCACCCTCCCCTAAACCTCCCTCCTTGGCAACCACAGACCTATTCTCTGGGCCTGTGAGTCTCTGTCTGCTTCATAGACAGGTCCATCTGTGACATATTTTAGATTGCACATACGAATGATAGCATATGGTATTTGAGTTTTTCTTTCTGACTAATTCACTTTGCATGAAAATCTCTAGGGCCATCCATGTTCCCCCAAATGGCACGATTTCATTCTTTTTTGTGGCTGAGTACTATTCCATTGTATACGTGTATCATATCTTCTTACCCGTGCATCTGTCCTTAGACATTTACACTGTTTCCATGTCTTGGCTATTGTGAACAGTGCTTCAGAGAAGATAGGGGTACATGTATCTTTCTACAGGTAGATGCCTAGGAACAGGATTGCTGGATTACATGGCAGCTCTATTTTTAGCTTTTTAAGGAACCTCCATACTGTTCTCCAGGGTGGCTGCACCCACGCACGTCCCCAGCCGTGTAGGAAGTTTCCCTTTTCTCCACACCTTTGGGCACATAACGTTTTATGCATATTCAGTCACTCTGTAATTTTAGTGAGTCCCTGAGCCCGTTTCCCAGTTTATTATAGGAGGAATTCTGCCAATCATAGAAAATTGTTTGAGGGTAAACCTACAAATGCCACGTGGGCTCCAAAGTGCAGACTCTGTGTGTGCTTAGGGGCAGGGGACACATTAAATGCCAGTCCTGTCTGAAAACTTTAAATTTCACATGAAGAACAATTTGGTGTCATGGACAGAGACAGGAAGTTCCTTGTACATTTAGTAAAATAAATCAGTCAAAACTCTCGGCCATCACCATACCTCAGAGCCGCTGATGGGTGTGTGCGCGGTCTTTTCAGAGAGTTTCAGCCTTCCGTGATGTTAAAGCCGACACCGTGATTTTGAATTTCTTAAAGCGCATCTGACATGTCTCGTTAAATGAACTGTTTCTCCACTTGTTAGTGGTTTGCCTCCTGTAAGTGGATGTGCACAGAGCAGCTGAGTGAGCCCCATGAATCAGAGTGGTCCCCAGCCCGGCCCCTTCCGGCTCCCTGGCTGAAAACAGGAGCTGTGCTAAGCGCCTCCCCCCGTGCCACACCCACAGCCTCTGCTGGGGAGGCCCCCCGCGGTGGCAGGGGGAGCCTCGGGGGTGTCCATCACCCCTCCTTCGCCTGAGCCCCTCAACTGTCTCGAGAGCCTCACCCCAGGTGCCTAGGAGCACAGAAGAGAGGTGTGGGAAGGAAACACATTGTTACAGGGACAGAGAACATGGATAGTCTTTTAAAATAAAAGTAACCGAGATACATTATTAAAGAGGGAATGCATTGTCTAACTGAAGAAGATCAACAAACTCATACACCCGCGACACTGTCTTTTACAGTATTTTTTAAAAACAAGATACCAGGGTTCTCTGGCTCCATCCTCAAAAGGGGATGGGGGAAGCACACTGGTTTGCCTTCATTTAGTTTAACTGAAAGGAAGAAACCACATTGCTTAATCACATTCAATATTTCCATTTTTGAAAATTCAACCATTATTGTACACTAGAAGAATGATAGAGATATAGCTCAGTATTATTTAGATAGATAAATTAGTCTCTTTAGAGAAATTAGATGATAAAAATAAAGCAGATATATTTAATGGGTTTGGGGATGAAATCTAGACTTATTTATCAATTGAGCTAATAGTTTTTAATATTTTAAAATCTTTTTTACACATGGGAAATACATCTAAAGGAAAACTAATCCTTATAATTAATTAGCCTAGTGGAAGTTGGCAAAACTATGTTTTATCTTTTCAGGGGTCTCTGCTTGTTATTTTATGGGGGAGGAGTGGCATGCAATGTTTTCTGGGTTAAATCGGTAACCCTAAGAGTGGGAAAAATTAGGATATGAAAAGTTGGCAGATCTCTATGGATTGCCAGATTGGAGAACATTTCTGTAAAAAGATAAAAATCAATTTTAGCTATTTGGCTTTCCATGACCTGAGCTTTACATAGTATCTTTGTTCTGTACAGGGATCATGGCAAAATTACCAACAAGTCCATAAAGGAAACTGAAGGCAGTTTGATCTACGCCTTCAATGACAGTCCCACAAAGGTTGAAGAAATATGTTACGTCTCCAAAGACATATGCCTCTAAAGAACACAGTCATGCCCTAAAATTAGGACAAGATTCAGGTACGGCGTTTCTTTTTGTTCGGTTGAAATGCTTTGTTCTTTCTACTGTGGATAATTTCTTCTTCCAGACTCCCTCTCTCTTTTCTTCTTCTCATTAACATATGTCCTTTATAATTGATGTTATTTGCTATCCTTTCATCAAATCTGAGCCACATCACTTAGGCAAGCCATCCGGCAGGACACCTAAATACACATTAGAGGAGCCTGGGAGTCACAAGAGGCTATGACGGTCTCATCAGGGCAGTTATAATAAGCATCTTGGTCCCTCTGAAGGCACTGTATTCAAAGACTGGCCTTCATCGTGACTCTCTTTAAATATGAAAGTAAAGCGTGAAGCCCTTTGAAGGACCCAGCAAACAACACACGTGTGAAAAGAGATCAGTGAGCCTTAGAAAGAAAAAAAAAAAATCTTTATGTAAAATCTGTGAAGAATCTTAACAGGTTTTAAAGAAAGACCTCCAGGTAAATTGATGGCTTTTAATAAGACACACGACAGTCTCAATTATGAGAATCCGTTCTGTGTGTTCTCTGCGCCGTTTTATGTTCTCAGCAGGATTTTTTTTTCCTCATCAAGAGTTTCAAGGGATATCTCCTGTTGTCTGTGAGTAAAGCATGTTTAAGCGGTCCCCCAAAGCCGTGCTAATTTAAAAAAGAAAAAAAATCCAACAACGTTGTCAAGTGGTCAGACAGACTGGAACTAGAGGATTATAGGTAAGAGGGATAAAATGAAGGGTTGAAAGCTGTAATTTCTATTTCTGTGGTGGCAACTGAATCGGCTGTTGGATGAGGCAGTTTAAAGAGGCAGTCACTTGGCGCAGAGTCTGGGAAGGGCTTGACGGCACACTCCTGACTCAGCGGTGTAGACGCTCTGCTGGGCCGGGATTGCTTGCTAGGTCCCTGTCCGTCTCTGCTTCCCATTCCCCATTCCCTTAGATTCCCTCCCTGTCTTTGACAATTCCATGTATTATTTTCCTTCCTCAGTTTTTACCCTTTTTACCCTTTTTAAAGACACTAGTTGCTTGGCCTCTGACCACTGCTCCATGCCGGGGCCTCCTGGGCAACAAAGAACAGACTTTAAAAGAAAAAAGAAGACACTGCATCTCAGAGGCGTCCTCACTTGACCTTGTTCATTTTTGAATATGCTGTGGCCGTAGATTTTCAGAAAGAATCCCTGCCCCGGAATGGTTTTCAAGAACACATATGCACGTGTGGATGTCAGGCAATCTGACTTGTAGATGGCATGACCTGAAGAAAAAATTATAATAGTGACAGGATCACTGATAAAATGGTGAGATATAGGCTTCCGTCTAGGTTATGTAACAGTCACTGTGATCCTGGGTGTTTCAATTCATGATCTGACTTTTTTATATTTTCATTGGAATTAATAGAGCCATAGAGTTGGTAGAAATCATAGCAATTCCGTAACACATCTCTCAGATTGAAACCAAGAAAATGAAGCCCAGAAAGTCATTCTGCTCATGTATAAATGCCATTGGTTTAATTGTAGTTCTGCATGTTTTTTGAAAAAGAAAAATATTTTTCCAAAGACTGGTTAAAAAATGTTTGAGAAGACATACCATCGTGAAAATATATCTGCAATAAAATATCACTATCATTCAGTAGGCGATAATATATATTGAAGTTGCCTGGGGGTGTCAATCACAGAATAAAATGTCCTTTAATCATTGTATAAAGTATGTAAACCATGTACAAATTACGGACATGAATGAATATTCATTTTGTGCATAAGTACAATACGCTTTTTGACTTCTGTGTATCCCAATTGCGTGTTATTCCTAGTCCCATAGTTGTGATCAGAACAAAAAGGATCTCCCAGAAGAAAAGAAGGTAAGTTGTTCCAAGGATGCTGGGAATACAGAAGTTCTTTTCCATCACTAACCTTATGCTCCTAAAAAATGAATAAGAAAAATCCCTACCTTCCACTTCTGAGTATTCTCATAAGAACTGGCAGAAGAGAGAGAAGGGAAGGGATCTACTGCAGATAAACAGCGAGATCCCATTATTCAAGGCAGTAGGTGGTATTCTAGAGAAAATAGTATTTTCTCTTGAAAACATAGTAGACTTCTTGTTTAAAAAAATATTATGCACACCCCAAAATATGTTTGAGAAACAAAGCTTTTACATTTTTAATTATACTCCTAAACTGGCTTTCTCATTTGTCTAGGATACCAGACAACTCAGAAAAGAAATAGTTACTCAGATTAATGTCTGAAAATGTCACATGGAAATGTGTTTATCGATGTTACTGCAAATTAGTATTTTTATAAATTAAACAAGTAGAAGATCTGACCTTCAAAAAGCCTGACCCACTGTCTTAAGGTTAAACATGCAAGTCTTACAGATAGATAGAAGCTGCTTAACTTTTCAGTTTAAAGTACATTTTGATGAAAATATTTAGAAGACAGCTACCTCCTCCATTAAACGTGGGCGTATTGATGAAATAGTAAAATTCAGGAGGTTATCAGTTTCTATAATAAACTCTGGCTGCTTATTCAGGGCATAAATTTCAGTCTCCAAACTTTGTTGACATATCTAAGTGAAATAAAATTTTTTACTTTTAAAAAAAGATTTAAACAGCAGTTTGGGGATTGATTTCATGTTAAATCTTGATATGTGTTTCAGGGACTCCAAATTCAGTGAAACAGCATAAAGATCTGAGTTGTCTCTATTACTGCCATAATTTACAAGCCTGTGTGCTAAGTTGCTTCAGTCGGGTCCGACTGTGTGTGACCCTATGGATGGCAGTCTGCCAGACTCCACTGTCCATGGGATTTTTCAAGCAAGGATACTGGAGTATAGAAACAGAATGCCATTTTCCTCCTCCAGGGCATCTTCCCAACCCAGGGATCGAACCCGCATCTCCCACATCTAACCTGCATTGGCAGGCAGGTTCTTTACCTCTAGTGACACCCAGGAAGCCTGCTAATTTATGTAACAGAGAGCAGGGAGGTGTAACAGAATGTGGATCTAAGGAAAAGAGTGAGAGGAATCAGCACACACAAGGGTGTGAAGGTTACCTTTCCTGCGTACCATTCTGTGTACCATCCTGCGTACCATCCTGTAGCAATGGGGTTTAGAATTTCCTTTCTTAATGCTATGAGGAAGTTCATGGCTAACATCAGAGTTTGCAGGTGGGTGGGAACTGTGCTTTTCTTAAAGATATCCAGGATCAAACATCGCAGAGTTAATTAGGCTTTACCTCGAATTGCCTCTCCTACCATCCTCGGGAATGGCGGGGTGCAGCTGTGAGTCACCTGCCTGCTTTCTAGAGATAGTGTCCAAGGATGTAGCCCCATGAAAATTCTAATCAGATTACACAGAAAGACCGTGCTCCTAGTCCGTGCTTTGTACTTGCAGGTAAATTATATACGCATAGTAACATCTGTCCACTGCTAAATTTCGTGTCGCACAATTCTACTAAATTTTGAATGGCATCTTTAGCCACAGAAGCCTAGAAATGTCCTTTGGCTAACAAAGGAAATAAACATCACATGCCTTTGGAAAACATTTTTAGAACTATTGCAGGAATTGCTGAAAGGACCATTGAAAGATGTTTGCTAATGGAAAATATGTTTTGTTTCGTAACTGAGCTATGCTTTAATATTTTCTCAACCTGACTGATAGAGTTCAATCATAAGGAAAATTGAGAAAAAGATGAAATGTAAAAAGAACCTCGTTAAGAGCAATAAACTTATAGATAGTGAAGTAAATGGTGGGTTTTTTTTTTTTTTTCTTTCAAGATGAAGTCTTCTTTCAAGTGAATAACATGTTTTTGGAAAGAAGAAGTTGACTAACAGAGCTGAACATTCACACAAGGCAACATGCCAGGAATTCAAAATGCCAATGCAAAAAAATGTGAGCTCCTAAAAGGGGATTCAATGCTGGTCTGTAATAATTAGCTGTACTTTCTCTGCTGAGAAGGAAAGCTCTCCTCAGGGCCTGCGGGTTGGTGTGGAATTGGAGATTTTGAGGATAAGAAAGGGTTCCAGGGTTGTCCAGCTGTGGTGAAAGACTCTGGCTTCCCAAGTGGGTAACATGGAAATTACAGTTGTTGTTCAGTTGCTAAATCGTGTCTGACCCTTTGCTACCCCATGGGCTGCAGCACGCCAGGCTTCCCTGTCCTTCACTGTCTCCCAGAGTTCACTCAGACTCATGTCCACTGAGTCGATGATGCCATCCAGCCATCGCATCCTCTGCTGCCCTCTTCTGCTTTCAATATTTCCCAGCATTAGGGTCTTTGCTGACGAGTCAGCTCTTTGCATCAAGTGGCCAAAGTATTGGAGCTTCAGCTTCAGCATCAGTCCTTCCAATGAGTATCCAGGGTTGATTTCTTTTAGAAGTCACTGGTTTGATCTGCTTGCAGTCCAAGGGACTCTTAAGAGTCTTCTCAAGCACCACAATTCAAAATTATAGTGACTGTCACTAATTTAGTGTGATGAAATATGGCTTTATTTTTCCTTAGGCCAAAACTTCTCAACAGAAGTGCTATTGATACTTTGAACCAGATAATTATGGGTGTGGGAGATTTCCTATGCATTGCAGGGTTTTTGTCAGCATCCTTGGCCTCTATTCACCAGATGGGGTAGCTCCCTCCCCACCACATGGCTATCTGTAGACATGGTCCCTGGCAGAGAACCACTTGTCTAAACATGTTTCATTTCTTCTCCCATCTCGCTGCAAAATGAGTTAGGTTGGCTCTTCACAATACTGCCGTAGAAGCTCTGCATACAGAACTGGTATGTATCGAGTGAAGAATAGCTCTGTAATGCGAGTGTTTCTGCAGCACCCAAAATCTTGGAATCTCAAAAAAAAAAAATTTTTTTTTAAAAGGAATCTAAGAGCTCAGTGACAACGTTTATTTCTGTACGTGCATGTTTTTAATGACAATGAAGGTGCTCCCTGGTGATAAATAACATGCAAACAAGGTGTGGGGTGTGTGGATATGAGATAATTATCAACACAAGGGAATTCTGATAAGTAACAAAACACTTTTAGAGCAAATATGTTGCAATTTAAAAGAAATGGCCATTTCTTTTACTTACATACCATGTCACTGTTGCTTGCTGTTTAGTGACTGAAGAAATATTTTGATTACCACAGATGTCTTAGGTCAAAGTTTCTCAGAATTTCATTGCATCAAATGAGTTGAAAGGCTTGTTGAAATAAAAATTGCTGTGCTTTATGTCCGGTTTCTGGTTCGTCAGCAGGGTCTGAGAACCTGCATTTCTCCCGAGTTATCAGGTGAGCCAGGACCAGGGACAGCCCCTGCCCTGGAGATGGGTTCAGCCTCAGATGGAGTTTCTCAGTCTGGCTTGGTAACTTTTTATTGGAAATGGCAAAGGCTATAAATATGAAGAAATAAAGGAGTGGTATGAAGTTGGGTTTGCCGCTGCTGCTGCTGCTAAGTTGCTTCAGTTGCGTCCGACTCTGTGCAGCCCCACAGGCAGCAGCCCACCAGGCTCCGCCGTCCCTGGGATTCGCTCCTCCATCCATGGGGTTTTCCCAGCAAGAGTCCTGGAGTGGGGTGCCATTGCCTTCTCCGAATTTGGATTTATTCATTGGCAATAGACCAAATCATCTTTGTCACTGGAAAGAATGACTAATGAGAGTGAATGTTTTTAATAAGAGTCTTCACGTACCATTGAAAGACAGGAAACCTTAAAAACAAACCGGATGTGCTACTCTCAAACAGGGATTTAAATTAGCTAACAGCTTTTTAAAATGTCTGCTACAATGCAAAAGTTTGTTTTCCTACACCAGCAAACACTTAGGTGTCAGTATTTTATTCATATTTTCCCTTAATTATTGCTTTTCCACTTGTCAGAAAAGAATTTATCATTGCCCACCCTCAAATTCTTTCCCCTAGCAATGTACACGTTAGCTCTCGCTCTTGTATGTTTTGTACCTTAAATGCACTGCAGCTGGTAAGATCTTATGACTTTTAGGATGTTATTAAACTCCAGGGAATATAAATTTATTTTGAATAAATTATTCAGGATTCAAAAAATATTTTCAAGGGTCTCCTGGAATCATGCCATCAGCTGTGCCTTAGTCAGAAGCAATAGGGCAGGTTCAACAAGACAGGTTTATAGTCTTGTCCTAACTCCAAAATTCTACAGGTGGGAAGGCCTGGCTTAAGAATTGCAAAGGTGATTTGAGTGCTCTTAGCTCAGTGTAAGCCAGTAGTAATGTGCTATTGTCCACAGAAGCCACGAACACCTGGGTGTTTTAGTAGGAGAGAGTTTTTGACATGAGGGGAAGTGAGAAGGACTTTTATCTTCATGGCTGGTAGAATGAATCCGGAATCAAGCACTTTGCAGACCCCGTCCTTGACACTGCCATGTTCGTAGGTGAACCAAAGCACCGACGGTTCTGTTCACTTACAAGCAACATTTAAAAAAATGTTCTGTGGGCCCTCCCTGGCAGTCCAATGGTTAAGACTTCGCCTTCCAATGCAGGGGCTGTGGATTCGATCCTAAGATCTCATATGCCTGGCAGCCCAAAAAACAAACCATAAAACAGGCAATATTGAACAAGTTCAATAAAGACTAAAAATGGTCCGTGAGTAAAAAAAAATTAAAAATTTTCTACATTCACCATATAAGCAATTGAGATCCTTGGACAGAAAGGCAAGAAATTGTTATATTGACTTTTTAATTAATTTTAATAATCTGGGAATAAACATAGACTGGTTTTGCCAGTGGAATATGCCAAAAGAAGGTCGTTTAAAATTTCCAGATAGAAACATGGCATCTTAATTCTAGCTTTGAAATAAAAGTTTATGTTGAGATTGACATGTACATACTACAATATATAAAACAGATGTCTAATAAGGACCTACTGTATAGCACAGGGAACTCTACTCAATACTCTACAAGGGGCTATATGGGAAAAGAACCTAAAAATATGCATATATATATATATTTATGACAGATTCACTTCGCTGTATGCCTGAAAGTAACACAACATTCTATAGCAACTGTACGCCAACAAATATTTTTAAAAGTCTATAGAGCTTTTGATAATTTGTGGTCTACTGATAACACAGCAGGAGAAATTGAGAAAGAGACCATTCTTGGATGAACACTGGAAAATCACCACCCATTTTCCCCTATTCAGTCACCAACGACCAAAGATAGCCCTCAATGGAGTTGTTGATTTATTAATCTTTGTCTAAACATTTTGTTTTTCTTAATGCAATGGGCAAGCATAGTTTCAGAACACTTATATTAAATTTAAACCTTGTTGTTTGGCTCTTGGTCTTACAAGACCTACTTTCGCTGGTAAGGCCTGGTAGCCTGTAGCTCTGGCTCCCACACATTTAATCATCCGGACCCATCCTTTGACACAGCAGCAACTGTACAACCTCCACACTTGAACGCCGGGGCCTCCCGTTCACGCTGCGTGCCTCTGAAGCGCTGACATTAATGCCGTAGCCATGGTTTTCAATGGGGATGGTAATCTGTGATAACAAAATTGTATCCCTTCCTTCCTGCAATTACCTCACTATCCACACAGCCTTGACGTCTGGAGGCCCACTGCTACAGGAGCAGCTGGCGTTCCGGTCCTACAGCAGGAAGTTAACCGCGCATTCCAAAGAGCCCTAATTGTTTTGAGATTTTCCTGGCAGCTCAAGAAGCTTGGATCTTGGAGGGCACACTCTTTCGTATCAATCTCACTTTGGACCCACACACAAAGGAGTAACGTGTCGCAACCTGAACCACTTACAGGTATCAGATATTGTCTTCTCTTCACGGCCATCACTGCACACGGTGAGCCAACGCCAAAGGTAGCCGAGCAAAGTGCAGAGTGCTTTCTAAGAGGCCCTGTCCGCACAGTGCTCACCGCGGTCTGTTTATCGAGGACCTCACTCTGCCGCCATTGTCTCAAGTCGTACTCTGAATCGTTGGAAGAAAATGATTTAATATAAGCTCAGGACTTGAGTCTCACAGTGCTGTGGGAATCACTGTGCGCTGGGTAGCCTCACATAATGCCCGCATTAACAGAGACTTTTCAGATCCGTATCGATTTGCTAGAGATCTCCAAAGGAAGTGCAAAATTATTCATGGCTGGGCAAGCTCGACTACATTTTGGCTTCACGAAATATCTGAAATGAAGTTTTGAACTGATACAATCTATATACTGTTCATTCAGAACGCTTTCATCTTTTTAAAAGAATCGAAGAGAATAACTCCTGGATGGATTTACTGTGAATTTACCGTTGACATGGCCACAAATAATTATTACCTTCATTGTAAGAGCATTAGTGCTTTCTATTCAGCAAGTTGAGAATAAAATGGATTTTAGTAACACCCTAAAATTACCTCATTAATCAAAATTATTACTAGGGATCTCCTTGAAACTGAATTGGTTTGCGGCAGACCTGATTGAAGACTGCTCTGATTCTGAGAAGACCTCTGCAAAAATACGCCGATGGATGATTTGCCTTTAGTCTACACATTTCATATGTTTTTTCTCTTTCTTACATTTCCTCCAAAACATAGCAGTGTTTCCCAGTGAGTGTTTGTATTGGCCTTCATCTCCAACTTCAGTTTCTTGTGGAATTTTATACTCGATGAAATTAATCCTCTCGTAATTTAGGGGTTGGTTCTAAATATTTATTACTTCTATTCTAGTGACTGTAATCTCTGATTCCCCTTCTGGTTAGAAGTGATTTAGTACCGTGTTTACTGCGGTTTCCCTATGCACTTGATCCTACGTGTGCTTAAGCACTTTGTCCATTTTATCCAGCTCTTCCTGTGATGATCACAAGATCTGTGCCTCTCCTAGGATTTCAGTACTCCAATGGAGAGTGAGTGTTTATTTATTTATTTCATAGTTAGAGAGTGAGTGTTTAAACAACCATAGAAACAATATTTGTTTGCAGAGTAAATGGCTTGTGTACCTTTAAAACTTTAGAAAATCTTGCTCAGCAGTCTGCCTGGGGCTGATACTTGTAACCATTAACAATTATGGTTTCTAAGAAAGATGGTGATATGAATATTTAAAAAATTTTAGAATCAGATGCAAAATATCCAATGTATTCTCTACAATTGTGTTTTTGCTGCCACCTGCGCCACTTGCCTTTCTTACTGTCTTCACTAGAATTCACTTTTCATCAGCAGACGCTGAGTAATGGGACATTCTGTATCAATTTTGTGTTGTTCCCAGACATTCACAGATAGATGAATTATGTTCAGAATCAATAGAACCAAAATTATTTTCACTGATGGCATTTTCACACGGCGTTTATGTTGTGCAGAGACTCAGGTAGCATGCCAGTGATGCGCTTTTTATGGACAGGCGTCCATGTGCACAGGAGAGGTTTGGGCCACCGTTCAGCAGGTGGGGACTTCATCCCTTGGTCCAGGTCTGATGGGGGAAACGCACAGAAGGATGGCACAGCAGAGGGTCACATGCCCGAGTCTACTCATAACATGCCAGGTGGATAGCAGTACACACCAGGAAAGAATTTTCAACAGAGACCTCTCCACTAGCCCCCACGTTGGGACAGGCAGCAAAAGCCCTGCCCAGCACCCCGTTTGTACTGAAGTCAAACCACTCTCTCAACTACTGAGAAGAACAGCTCTTAAGGAGGAGTTCAGTTATAGGTCTGGGTTTTTATTTTGTTTGTTTGCTTGTTGACTGGAAGTTTTGCAAAATGCCCAGTGTATTAGAGTTGTTTCACCCTGAGCAGAATTTGCTCCAGAAACAGTGTCGATTAAGCTTTTTAACATTTTTATTACACTTTTTAAATAACTTTTAATTTCCCAAAGAATTATTCATTAGAAAATGGACTTTAGAATTTACTTATGCCATGATATAATAGTATGTATGGAGGCAGAAAAAAAATCAAAGAAGCACTGTTTATGCAGAAGATTTTGCTTTCAAGCTTTCCAAACCTGACTTTGGTAGTTTATTATCAATATTGTCCCACCTCACAGCGTACATTTGACAGGATAAAAAATGTTATTTTTGGCCATTAAACATACTTCTTTCAATCATTCCCAGAATTTCACCTAGAAGAGAACTAGTTCTTTCTTAAGTATAATGGGGATAGAAAGAGACAAACACAAATTAGGTTTGTAATATTAGATTCAATCTTGCAAAATACTGAATTTTCAACTAAGTGTATATTTCTTAAAAAAGATTATTCCACATTTTTTAATATAGAAGAGTCAAAATATAAATGCTTAAGACTTAAAGTTTACTAGATTCTGGGGAGTATCATCAATGTACCATGGTCCTAAAACAGTATAGGTTTTTGATATAATTGTAAACAGCTCTTATAGAATGAGCCTTCAGGATTAAGTGAAAATCACAGTGATTTAACTCCTTTTGCATGGTTTTCCAAAGAATAAAGGATAATTAATCTATTATGAAAAAATTTCCACACTATATATTCCCCTTAAAATGTATATAAAGTTACAGTTTAAAGCCAAAAAAATTGTTAACATTTCACAAGATTTTAAATAATTTAGAGACTTGCTCAGGAAAGAATTCACCATGCTTTTCAAATGTTTGGAGCATAGATTTTATTACAGATTATTAGCTGCTAACATTGCTCACAAAGGTCAGATGGGTATGTTTATGTGATTCTGAGTCTAACAAACAAAATGTGTCCTTTTTCTTTAAGAAGAAAATTGTGCAAAAGAAGAAAATTACAGTGTTCTTAGTTCCTCAGACACAAATGCTACTGAGCTGCCCCTGCGAAGACATTTGAGGTTAGACTTTTGTCACTTTAAACCCAGATGAGGGTATTCTGGGTACATTTTTTTGAGTAGTACATAATCATACAGTAACCTAAAATAACAATGGAAGAAGACGAAGCTCTGCTGGTAAAATACACTTCATTTTTTCATGTGACGTTAACAAAATGACTTAGATGGAAAGTGAAATCTGCCTTAGCTTAAGACAGAAACACAAGGACATTTCCCTTCTGGACAACAGACTTTGGCATTGTTAGATCAAAGGAACAATTTTATCTGCATTGTGACTGCAGACCAAAAAATTTTACAGTTTTCCTGTCTCCATGCTAGAGCTTATGTGTCTTTAATGGCATTTAAATTATAGCCCTTCTGTAGCCATGCAGTCAAAACACCACGTCATCTGATGAGACACCATATTATGATCTGTCAGTACGTCTTATTTAAAAACCCTTCCATACTGTACTTGTCCTCATTTTTCTCCTTTACTAGAAAAGTTGAGCAAATTGTCTTTTAAACTGGTTTTATGCATTGACCTAATCAAGCCGGACAAGAAGCATACTTCGGTTTACATTATTATAATTTAATTTATCTAAGTTTTTCTTCCTTTTTATCTGCAATATTCCTCTTCACATTTTTTTTAGGATTATAATCTTTTGTGTAGAATATACTATAGACACTTATTAAATGAAAATCAAGAATGTGTATTCATTAATGAACTATAGCTAATTTTTTTTTTTCTCAAAGCAACATGTTTTGTATTCGTTTAAGCTGATGTATAAGAGAGAGACTATAACATGTAGCAGGGGACAGAGGGCTCCCCTGGCGGCTCAATAAAGAATCTGCCTGCAATGCAGGAGGCCTGGGCTTGATCCCTGGGTCAGTAAGATTCCCCTGGAGAATGGAACTGCAACCCACTTCAATATTCTTGCCTGAAGAATGCTACGGGCAGAGGAGCCTGGTATAGTCCATGGGGTGGCAAAGAGTCAGACACAACAGAGCAGCTGACACCACACCACACATAACTGGAAGGGGCCGTGGTCTGAGCTCTTTTGTAGCAGGCAGTCTAGACAGTGTGTTTCAAATGTCACCGGAGAGACAAGCTTTAATTTGAGTGTGTACTTTAATAGAATGTTCATGTACTGACAACAATAAAATCAGCGCTTAGAATATTCCTGCAGATATAAAAATGCGATGTTACATTTTTACAGAAGTATAGGTATGAGCAGGAACATGTCAACTTCTTTGACTTTGAGCTGTTATTTCCTCGGCAGTTATGTGTGCTGTGGCTGTAAATATCCTCGTATAACGCCTTTGGGTACGCATGGGCAAGCAAAGCTCTAAGGTATGTGCTAGAATAGGATGTTCTGAGTCTTAAGGTTTGTGCGTGGATTGAGGATGTGTATATGAAAATTAAAACTTGAAGCCCTTATACAAAGAATGTTATTTTGGGCTAGATAGTGCTTTCTTTAAAAGACCCAAAAGTCTCTTATGCTTTCAGTATTTGTACAAGTAGTATTGTAGCTATGCATCAGTTCCATGGACACGTAACTATTTGGGTGGTTCTGTGAAATTCCTGGTTTGCTGAAACAATCAATTAATCATGTTATCCAAATCCATTAGCTAGAAGAGGAAGCAAAGCCAGAAACCCTTTTGGTTATCTTAATGAGGATTAAATGTATTTATTTTAAACTTAGGAAAGAAGGATTGAAATTAGAGGACTCATCCAAGGCAAAGATGACCTATTTTACTGCCCTTTCCATGCCCTGTTCAAGCCATTCAAATTATTTTTTAGAGATATTGAATGTTCACACCAAAAACTGAAGATTGCAATTATAGTTTTAGATATAAGGAGGCAGAAAAACATGCAGAAAATTATTAGATAGCAAGATGTTTTATGGTGTAAAATGCACATAAATGGAATTAAGCATTTTTAAGTGTATAGTTCAGTGGCTTCAAATACATTCACATTGTTGGGCAATTATCCCCACCCTCCATCTTCAGAAAACTTCTTCATCTTCCTAAACTGAAATTCTATACTCATTAAACAAAAGCTCCCTCTCCCCTCCCATCCCCCATCCCAGTGGCTGGCAGCCACCTTTCTACTTTCTGTCTCTGTAAATTTTCCAGGTGGCTCAGTGATAAAGAATCCGCCTGCCAATGCAGGAGACCCAAGAGACGCAGGTTTGATCCCTGAGTCAGCAAGATCCTTTGGAGAAGGAAATGGCAACCTACTCCAGGATGCTTGCCTAGAGAATCCTATGGACAGAGGAACCTGGTGGGCTACAGTCCATGGGGTTGCAAAGAGTCAGACACAGCTGAAGTGACTTAGCGTGCACGCAGCAGAGCACTTAAGTAGAACTGAGGTATGTTTCCTTCTGTGGCTGGCGCATTTCCCTTAGAATAGTGTCTTCAAGGTTCATTCATGATGTGGCAGGACTTTCCCTGTCTTTAAACCCGAATAGTGTTTCGTTGTGTGTACAGAACCATATTTTGTTAATCCGTTGATGGATAGTAGGTTGTGTCCACCATTTGATTCTTGTCAGTGATGCTGCTTTGTATATGAGTGTACCTGCAGCTTTCAGTTTTCTTTAGGTGGGAAGATTTTTAAGAACTCCTATGAAACAGTATCCTCAGCAACTACTCCTCTAGGTGTTAAATGAAAACTCTAAGGATACATCTTTAGATGGAAGAAAGGATAGAGGAAATCAGCTTTTATACGTTTTAATTTTACAATATTTTTCTGTTATTTGAAAGTATTCATTTCTTCTAGGAATAAAAATTAGATGTTGATATAATATCCAAGTTGCTTTACTCCAACTTCAATATTATGACATTGCTTGAGTATTTTAACTGTAGGTGTAAAGCTGATACTTTGAAGGGCTCATTTTAAAAAGGCAGTCTTCCTCAAACTACTTCTGTTAATAATAGGGCACCCTTGTGTGGAATACTAATCTTCACAACATTTTACCTTATTAATATTTTCCAGAACTCCCAATGCGGTGATTGCTTGGTAAATAAATCAGTAGTGGGAAGATAGCTGGGCTTCCCAGGTGGTGAAGTGGTACAGAATCTGATTACCAAGGCAGGAGACACAAGGCACATGGGTTGAATCCCTGGGTTGGGAAGATGCCCAGAAGAAGGGAATGGACACCCAATCCAGTATTCCTGCCTGGAAAACTCCATAGACAGAGGATCCTGGTGAGCTACCATCCACAGGGTCACACAGAGTCGGACATGACCAAGCAGCTGAGCACAGACGTACACACAGGTATATAGATAGATAACCAGTCAGTCCAGCTCCACCCTTTCATACCTGTTTTACAGAAGATGAAACTGAAATTTTGAGAGGTTAAGTGTTCAAGGTCCTTCAACTAAAACGTAGCAAAGAGAGCAGGGAACTCTGCTCAATGTTACGTGGCATCCTGGATGGGAGGGGAGTCTGGGGGAAAATGGATACGTGCACAGGTATGGCTGAGTTGCTTTGCCTTGCGCCTAAAACCATCACAACGTTGTTAACTGGCTACCAGTTCAGTTCAGTGCACTCAGTAATATACTCAAATACAAAATAAAAAGTTGTTTTTTAAAAAATCAGCCAAGTCAAAAATCAAACTCAGGTCTCCCTGGTACCAAAGTCCTTTTAACTGTGACGGATCCTGCCCTCCCTCAGCTAACCAAATCCTCACCCAAACACCCTGAGATCTACTGGGGAGTTGGCAGCCGTCCATTTTCTCTGGTGGACTAGAGCTTTGAGACGTTAAATCATTTGATTAAGATTTCATAGCTGATAGACACTAGAGCAAAAACTCAGGTCTTCTGGGTCCTTTTGAACCTATGCAGCCCATGACTGTCATTGGTTTTTGTTGACGTTAATATACTGTGTATTTCCCTGAAAGATAAAGTCTGAACTCTCTACATCGAATGTATATTTTCCAAAATAAGTGAAGTATGAAGCTTGCCCGGTACTATGGTTCTTTTATCAAGAGAACGAGTCTCGTATTTTAGATTTGTTGAGTTTGAAATCACATCTCCATCACCTGGACCTTAATCTCTTTACACTTAGGACAATTTATTGCAGAAGGTTTCTTTAAATATGAGCTTAGAGCACACGCCTGCTTTTGCAGTATTAAATATATTTTTAAGCTTAGATACAGCTTTTGCTAGTCCTGACCTGATAAGGTAAGATTGCATGGGTGCTTTAGATCTGAATCCCCGAGGGGGTGCCACCTCCGCTGATCTTTTAAGTAGCTCCCAATAATAGGGCTTTTTAGTGGATTCCAGCATGCTAATCATCTATCCACAGAAAAATGCAGCGCTTATCACTAGACATACTTGTAATTTAGCCAACTTTGAAAATTTTAGTGCAGAAAAATGTCACATGTGCATCAACACACAGGGGGAAATCCCCTAAAGGTACCTGCTCGTTATACTTTGGATTAACCCAGTTTATGTCAAAGAACTGGGCTGCTAATTCCTGGCACTCGTATGCAGATGAACAGGTACAAATGTGATTAATTAAACTTTTATTTCTAAAACTTTCACCCTCTAGTCACTTCAACAAATTATCTTTGCCCCTTTTAGTGTAATGTCTTTCCAAAAAGAAAGGGGAGAAAAGCACATTAAATACTAAAATGCATAGCTTAAAAAAAAATGAGGTGCTTTGAAAAAATTACCTTCCTAGGTTCATGCTAAAAAAAAAAGGAAAATCATATCCTCTTATTACAAGTGTATTTATTATCACCTCTCCCGCTGTGGGAATTCATTTCCACCTAGAGAGCCCTGAACACTTTCGAATGGAATGTCCTGTAAATATCAATTAAGTCCATCTAGTCTAATGTGTCATTTAAGGTTTTGTGTTTCCTTATTAATTTTCTGTCTGGATGATCTGTCCATTAGTGTAAGTGGGGCGTTAAAGAGCCCGCTATCACTGTGTTAACTCTCGATTTCCCCTCTCGTGGCTGTTAGCATCTGCCTCGTGGACTGGGGCGCTCCTGTGCTGGGTGCATGAAAGTTCACAGCTGTCATATCCTCTTCTTGGGTTGGTCCCTTGATCATTCTGCAGTGTTCTTCCCTGACGTTTATCATGGTCTTTATTTTAAAATCTGTTTTGTCTCACATGATTATTATCACTCTAGCTTTCTTTTGATTTCCTTTTGCACGTAATGCCTCACTTCCCATCTGTATGTGTCTGTTGGACTGAAGGGGGTCTTTTGTAGACAGTATATTTGGGAGACCCCTCTATTCTAACCCCCCTGTAAAGCCTGTGCTCCAACAGACTCCCATCCACACCCATATGGTCCCTCTTTCCTGGAGTATGAATTATTAAGTAAACTTGCTTTTCTGCAACTGATTTCACTCACTCATTTCAATTTTGTTAGCATAATACAGAACAGAGCTTAATCATTGCTTAAACCTAAATAAAGGAAGTGAAAAATATTTTATTGGTAAAATAAAGGTGATAATATTAACAAAATATTTTCAGATGCATGCAAAATAGAACTCACTAGAGAAAAATAGAAACATACCTATCATTTTAATATGTTTAAAAATCTTAGTTTAAAAATCTAAGCATCCTGACATATTAGGATAACATAATTTCATTTCCAAGGAAGAATGGTTATTTTTCTTCACTTTCCCCTTTTAAATTAGTAAAATTTGTTTTTGCAGCAATGATTAATTAATCACATAGATTTTTTTCCCTTACAAAGTTGAAATAGTTGTCTCTCAGATACCCACTTTACTGAAAAACATCTGCCATTTACTGCTGATATAACCATTTATATTTGAAAATGGTGCGTTCTGATTCTTAGAAGATATTTCTCCAGAGCCTGTTTTCAAGTTTGTGAAGTGGCCCTTCCTTTATAACATGCTCATCCAGACATTTCCAAATATTCATTGTTCAAAGATACACAAAGTAAGACCTGGGATGTTCTTAAAAGCTTTCATCAGTTTGAAGGTACGGCATATATTCTAAAAAATATATGAGGGCAGATGAGTAAAAGAAGGCTTTAATTTAAAAAATATGTGAATGATAGTCATGAAGGCAGAGGGAAGAGCAATAGAGGAGAATAAGGGAGTTCGAATGTCACTGGGCTTCCCAGATGGCACGGCGGTTAAAGGAAAAACCCACCTGCCAGTGCAGGAGACACCAGAGACATGGATTCGACCCCTGGGTCAGGAAGATCCCTGGAGGAGGAACGGCAACCCGCTCCGGTGCTCCTGCCTGGGAGCTCCCATGGACAGAGAGGCCTGGTGGGTCCATGGGGTCACAGAGAGTTGGACTTGACTGAGCAGAGCCCAGCAGCAGTGTGAGTGTCTTTGCTGAGGAAATAAGGGGATATAGGGACTTCCCTGACGGTCCAGTGGTTCCAGTGGTTAGGACTTGGCACTTCCACTGCAGAGGGCCTGGGTTCGATCCCTGGTCAGGGAACTAAGATCCAATGGACCGTGAAGCCAAAAAAAACTTTTAAAATATGAAAAATACAGGAAATAAGAGGATCTAATGGGAAGGGGAAGATACAGCTTATATGCAAAATTAATGAACTTCTGAAAATAGTTCACTACTTATAGCAAGGCAATGGTACTATTTTTAAAATATATACACATGTATGTTACCTAAGTGTTGGTATGTGTAACACACACACACACACGTCAAAACCATCAATGCAATAATCGCTTTGCCTCTTCGAAGCAATGACTCACACAACAAATTTGATTTTTCTAGATTCAACATACTGGTAGATGTTGCGGTCGTTTCCAGAATTTTGTCATTCTTCTTCTTTTTTTAATTTAGGATTTTAAAATTATGTTTTAAATTTGTTTACCTTTAATCGAAGGATGATTGCTTTACGATATTGTGTTGGTTTCTACCATACACTAGAATGAATCAGCCATAGGTATACATATGTCCCCTCCCTCTTGAACCTCCCACCACATCCCACCCCTCTAGGTTGTCACAGAGTCCTCAGATGAGTTTCCTGTATCAAGAAGCAAATTCCCACTGGCTCTCTGTTTTACAGGTTGGAGTGTATGTGTTCCCATGCTACTATCCATTCTGCTTTACAGAGGCAACTCGGTTTGGCCTAAGTCAAATGTATGGATTTCATATGAGTTATGTATTTAGATTCGAAAGAATGAATTCATACTAGTTTCTGGAGTATGAATTATTAGGTAAATTAAAATGGTCCATTTCAAATATGGTCCAAACCCAGAGCCTTTTCTTTTCTTTTTGACTTATTTGTTCATAAATGGATTTCTACTCAATTTTCTTAGTGCATTTTACAAGCTATTGCTAGAAACTATGCTTTAATTTTTTAATTGTATTACAGAAGTATTGTGTTACAGACTGCATGAATTATACACAAGTCTGCAGGGGTGAACACAATCTCCAGTTAAAAATGAAGGGCACACATGGGTGACCCGATGTGTAAGTCTTCAAGAAATGCAATACTGTGTAAAAACTGGCACATCTCGGGCTATAAAGAAGCTTTCTGAGCTTTTCACACAGATGGCCGCAGCAAAGCCTGACAAGGAATGAGGGGGAGGAGCGGGGAGGCAGGCAGGGGAAAATGAGAGGTGTTGGGGGATGGGGTGGGGAAGGGCACTCAGTAGGCAGCTTTGACTGTTCCTTAACTTCTTTCCCACTGAACCAACCACTCAAAGAACTCTGCAACTGTTTTTTAAAAACATTTTTTTAAATTAAAGTTTAGTTGATTTCAGTGTTGTGTTAATTTCTGCTGTACAGCAAAGTGACTCAGTTATACAAGTACACACAATCTATTTTATTTTCTTTTCACTATGGTTTATCCCAGGACATTGCATACAGTTCCCTGTGCTGTACAGGAGGTCCTTGTTGCCCGTCCATTCCTTATGTAATAGGTATTGCCTCTGCCAGCCCCAAACTCCGAGTCCATCCTTCCCCCACACCCCCTCTGCCTTAGCAACAAGTCTGCTCCCTAAGTCAGAGTCTGATTCTGCTTCATAGAGAGGTTCTTCTGTGTTGTATTTTATTTTATTTATCTTATCCCTTTAAGATTTTTTTTTAATGTGGCCCATTTTTAAAGTCTTGATTGAATTTGGTACAAATATTGGGTTTTATGGGCTTTTTGTTTTTTGGTGTTTTGGCCCTGAGGCATGTGGGATCCCAGCTCCTCGGGGACTGAACTCACAACCCCTGGTCCAAAAGCGCTGGACCGCCAAGGAAGTCCGTGTGTGGCACTTTAGATTCGACACACATGTGCAATTCTTCTTTAACAATTAGCTTTATCTTTCTAGAATTTGAACATTCTAGAATTTCATACTGAAATTTCTCTCTTAAGTCTTAGACTGTATATACTGTCAAATGACTTGGAGAATAAGACTCTGAGTCTGTTAACACTGTCTTCCACCTGTGGATGAGCTGCCCGCGAGTGTGGACCACATGCCTCCCGGTCTAAAGGTTCTGGCGCAGGACAGAAAGTGGAAGGGAGAAAAAAGCTCTTCTAATGTTGCTTTTTAGCATCTATATGATTCTTCTAATCAATCTTTAAAGCTCTGTCTCTTTCTCACCTTGTCTTAAAGAAAGCATCTTAGGACAAGAAACCAATTATTGCCGAAGCTGTTTCTAATTTGAAATACATAGAGCAACTCTGTGGGCTTTTTGTAGAAAGTGTCCATACATTCTGTTACTTATCAGATAGGGTCCAAACTTTCTACCAGGCTGTTGAAAGCTGTCTTCTGAGCTCAGAAACTTAGCATCTTCAAACATCCACTTTGCCTCTTTCTCACCATATATCCCAGTCCTACTGGTCTATACTTGAGTACCATTTTTCTATCACATAAATTGTTATGCCCTGGTACCCTCTCTTAAACGTCCTTTCTCGGGGGCAGGGAGGTGGGGGGAGGGATGGATTGGGAGTTTGGGATTGCCATGTTCGTGTTCAGTCACTAAGTTGTGTCAAACTCTTTTGCGACCCCATGCACTGCAGTGTCCCAAGTTCTTCAGTTCATGGAGTTTCCCAGTCGAGAATACCGGAGTGGGTTGCCAAGCCCTTCTCCAGGGGATCTTCCCGCCCCAGGGATCAAACCCCCATCTCCTGCATTGTAGGTGAAATCTTTACCACTGAGCAACCTGGGAAGCCCGAACTGACAGGTACAAACCTAGATGGGAGAAGAATTTGAAAAAAGAACAGATACATACATGTGTGGAACTGAATCGCCTTGCTGCACACCTGGAGTTAACGCGTTATTAATCGACTGCATGCCAATATAAAAGGAAAAAGTGAAAATAAAATTTATTAAAAATGCCTTTCTCCTTGGAACTCCTCTGTCCATTTCTTCTCATGGATAAATTCTACTCATCTCTTTATGGATTCATTTTTATTTTATCTATTTTTATATGAAATGTAGTTGATGTACAATATTAGATAGCTTACAGAGGTACAATACAGCGATTCCAAACTTTCAAAGGTTATATTCCATTTATAGTTATTATAAAAATAGCGGTTGCATCCCTTATGTTCTACAGCACATACCTGAAGTTATCTTATACCCAGTAGCTTGTATAATCCCCTGCCCCCTGGATTGTCCCTCTCCCCTTCCCCGCTGGTAACCCCTCGTTTGTTCTCTGCATTGTGAGTCTGCTTGTCTTTCTTTATATCCAGTTTTTTTTATTTTTTAGATTCCACATATAAATTATATCACATATGATTTCTCTTCCTCTGTCTGACTTATTTCACTTAGCATTAAGCTCTCCATCCATGTTGCTCATCCACCATGGTCTCATCCGTGTTGTTGCAAATGACAAAATTCTATTCTTTTTTATGGCTGTATATGTGTGCAACTTCTTTTTTATCCATTCATCTGTTGATGGACACTTAGATTGTTCTCCTGTCTTGGATATTGTAAATAATGCTTCTAAGAACATTGGAGCTCATATGTTTTTATAAATTAGCAGGGTTTTGGGGATACTCCCCCGGGAACATAATAGCTGGGTTACATGGTAGTTCTTTGAGAAACTTCCATACTGTTTTCCACAGTGGCTTCACAAATGTACCTTCCCACAAACAGTGTATAAGTGTTCCCTTTTCTCCACGTCTTTGCCCAGATTTGTTATTTGTGTTATTTTGATGATAGTTGTTCTGATAAGTATGATGTGGTATCTCACTGTGTTTTCAATTTGCATTTCCCTGATGAGTGGTGAAGCTGAACATCTTTTCATGGGCCTGTTAGCCATTGGCATTTCCTCTTTGGGAAAAATAGCTAGCTATTCAGTTCTTCTGCCCATTTTTAAATTGGATTGTTTATCTCTTTAATGGACAAGAGTTGTTCAAGACTTTCAACCCTATTTTCAGGGACTTAATGTTTAGAGAAAAGAGACCATTAAAGTGGGAAGGGATGTCAGGATTATCCAGCCCAACCTTTTCTGTTTGCAGCAAAATAAACTGAGTCATGGAGAGAAATAGTGCCCCAAATCACACAGTGGTATAAAATAGCCAAGACCAACCTCTCATTCCTTGCCAAGCTATGATCGCATCAGCCTTCAATTCAGATAATCTTCGAATAAAACTTCGGGAATGCGTGTTAGACTTTCTGAATCTAAATTTAAAATTGGGACTAAAACAGATAATCCAGGAGAGTTCCTTTCTTTCCTTCTTTTCACCCCCTTTCCTGATTCCCGGTTCAGTCTTCAGTCTGCGAACCTCGTGTTCTTACCTTCAGAGAGAACCGGTGGCTCCTAGACCGAGCAGAGGGCAGCAGCGGTGAGAACGCAGACCGCAGCTGAGACTTCCGCTGTCGTCAGTGTGTGCGTTCACCACCCACGTGCACCTGGGTCCTCTGGGCGGTTCCTAAGCTGCTGTGTCTCAACATCTTCATTTGTAAACTGTGCACGCTGCTAAGTCGCTGCTAAGTCGCTTCAGCCGTGTCCGACTCTGTGTGACCCCATAGACGGCAGCCCAACAGGCTCCCCTGTCCCTAGGCTTCTCCAGGCAAGAAACTGTGCATAAGCGTGTTTCATTCATTCAGACATGCTTAGTGGGAGCTCTCGGTTCTAGGCTCTGAGGATTTACCAGTGAACCAGGCAGGTAAAAGTCCTGCTCTCCTGACCATTCATTCTAGCGCTAGAGGACAGACGATCAGCTGGTAAACTCAGTTCAGTTCAGCTCAGTCGCTCAGTAGTGTCCAACTCTTTGCAACCCCATGGACTGAGCTGATAAACTGATTTATCAAAAAAAGGGCTCTCCCGTTCCTCCACCCATAACGAGGCTGTGCCTTCTTCCTGGAGCTTTCTTTCTATAGAGGGGCAAAACCTTAGACCCTTCCCAGCATTAAGATTCCTATTGAAAAGTCACCCTTCCTGGCTCCCTACTTCAAATTTCAGGTCGACCATCGTCACAACCTGCATTGTTTTTTCTGCTCTGTTTTTTTTTTTAATCTTTGACCGTTGGTATTAACACACCCCATCTTTACTTATTTGTCTTGTCTATGTTGCAGCTTCCTCATAAAGGATAAACTCCAAGAAGGGAGGGACGTTTGTCTGTTTTATTCTCTACTCTATCCCAAGGCTCTAGAATGCAGCTGGTATCTATCAGGAGTTCATGATCTGTTTATTAAATGACTACATTCATATCTAAAATAATGTCCTATGCTGATATTTGCAATTAAGCAAAATAGAGTATGTTGATAGAGAAAGTAACCATGGTACTCTTTTATTTTTTGTACCTATGTATCCCAATAAAACTTTATTTATAAAAGCAAACACTGGGCTAGACTTCCCCAGTGGAGTGCAGTTTGCTGACGCCTGTTAAGCATAGATTGTGGCTTCAGACTGACCTAGACTGAGTCACAGCTCAGCTCCTGACTAGTCCTGCAAACTTGGGTACTAATTATTTTGTTAAGATATTTTTTATATGGACCATTTTTTAAAGTCTTTATTAAATTTGTTACAACATGACTTCTGTTTTGTATTTTGGATTTTGGGCAGTGAGGCATGTAGGAACTTAGTTCCCTGACCAGGGATCGAACCCACGGCTCCTGCATTAGAGGGGAAAGGCTTAACCACTGGACCACCAGGGAAGTCCCTTGGGTACTAATTTTTAAAAGAGTGGAGAGGGAAGACCTCTCTCAGAAAGCTTTGACCTAAGACATGGATGAACCATGGGGGTGACCAAAGGCCGACTGTTTGGCAGAAGAAACTGCTTGTGCAAAGGCCCCGAGGTCGTCTGTGTTTGGCTCCATTAACAGCAGGAAGGCCGTGTGCCGGAAGCGCATGGAGTCAGGAGAAGCGAGGTGGGGGCAAAGCGGCCACTCGGATAAGCCCTGCTGAGGACGTGGGTTTGACAGGGAGTGGCGGTTGCTGTTTAGTCACTAAGTTGTATCTGGCCCTTTTGCAACCCCTGGACTCATAGCCCGCCAGGCCATCGAACCCACGGCCCTGTGTGCCAGGTGGATGCTTTTACTGCTGAGCCACCAGGAAAGCCATATTTTTTTTTTTTCTTTTGCTATTATAGGTTACTATAAGATATTAAGCATAGTTCCCTGTGTTGTTCAGATTTTAGTTGCCAAGTTTAAAAAGCACGTGCTAGGGCCTTCCCTGGGGGCCCAATGCAAGGGCTGTGTGTGGGTTTGCTCCCTAGTTGGGAAGCTAAGATCCCACAGAGCCAAAAATCCAGAACATAAAGCAGAAGCAAAACTGTAACAAATTCAATAAAGACTTTAAAGATGGTCCACATAAAAAAAAAAAATCTTAAAAAAAAAGTTTAAATAGCATGTGCTGTATTTAATTCCAAAAAGAGTTACAGAAATTGGTCAAAAAATTCGCATAGAGTTGGTAGAATATGTAGGTTTCTTTTTTTTGCCCAAAAGGCATGGCAATGGACACAGTGCCAGCTATACCTTATGAATTTAGCTTCTTTGTCCTGAAAACATGTTCATTGCTCCAAAACTTGGAGTCGGGGCTGCCCTGCGTAACTGCTGTGTTACAATTCAGGCCCCTGTACTTCTGTGGGGCTGCGTTTTCCCACTCTGTGTCACTCCATCAGCAGACAGCCAGGAGCTACAGACAAAGGCTCTTTCTCTGGGGCCAGACTTTCTGTCCCTGGTGGGTGTGCTGAGTCCTCCTTGAGAGCAACGCCTCACTGGGGACCCCACGCTGCCCTGGGGCAGAGGACTTATCCTGGCGCTCGGCCATACACCTAAAAGCCGTCACTGGACCCCTAAAAGAGAGCTAAGAGGTCCTTGGAATATTCCCTAGAAGAAGACAACCATATCCAATATCTTGTAATAACCTACAATTGAAGAGTCTGAAAAAGAACATATATAATACATATATGTTGACTATGCCAAAGCCTTTGACTGTGTGGATCACAATAAACTGTGGAAAATTCTGAAAGAGACGGGAATACCACCAGACCACCTGACCTGCCTCTTGAGAAATCTGTATGCAGGTCAGGAAGCAACAGTTAGAACTGGACATGGAACAACAGACTGGTTCCAAATAGGAAAAGGAGTATGTCAAGGCTGTATATTGTCACCCTGCTTATTTAACGTATATGCAGAGTACATCATGAGAAACGCTGGGCTGGAAGAAGCACAAGCTGGAATCAAGATTGCCAGGAGAAATATCAATAACCTCAGATATGCAGATGACACCACCCTTATGGTAGAAAGTGAAGAAGAACTAAAGAGCCTCTTGATGAAAGTGAAAGAGGAGAGTGAGATAGTTGGCTTAAAGCTCAACATTCAGAAAACTAAGATCATGGCATCTGGTCCCATCACTTCATGGGAAATAGATGGGAAATAGTGGAAACAGTGGCTGACTTTATTTTTCTGGACTCCAAAATCACTGTAGATGGTGATTGCAGCCATGAAATTAAAAGACACTTACTCCTTGGAAGGAAAGTTATGACCAACCTAGACAGCATATTAAAAAGCAGAGACATTATTATGTCAACAAAGGTCCATCTAGTCAAAGCCATGATTTTCCCAGTAGTCATGTATAGATGTGAGAGTTGGACTCTAAAGAAAGCTGAGCACCGAAGAATTGATGCTTTTCCACTGTGGTGATGGAGAAGATTCTTGAGAGTCCCTTGGACTGCAAGGAGATCAGTCCAGGCTGTTCATTGGAAGGACTGATGTTGAAGCTGAAACTCCAATACTTTGGCCACCTGACATGAGTTTGGGTAAACTCCAGGAGTTGGTGAGGGACAGGGAGGCCTGGTGTGCTGCGGTTCATGGGGTCGCAGAGTCAGACATGACTGAGCGACTGAACTGAACTGGTATGTATATGCAATATACAATATGGTCATACCACGTTGTATATGCAACACAGATATAAATGTCTTATATAAGGATATAGCAGCACGCCAGGCTTCCTTGTCCTCCACCACCTCCCCGAGTTTGCTAAAATTCATCTCCGTTGGGTCTGTAATGCTTTCTGACTGAGCCACCGTGCTCTAAACCTGAAACTAACACAGTATTGTAAATCGACTCTATTTCAGTTAGAAAGAAAGCAAAGGAAACAAAGACACGACCCCACCCGTCAGGCACAGGTTACATCTGCTCCTTCTAAGCCAAGCCTCAGAGTGCTGAGCCTTCTCCCTCACAGGAGCCTGAAGTGAAGGGGCAGCGCTCAGGGACCCTGGCCAGCTCCAGCCTGGGCAGCATGAAGGCTCAGCAGCCGCCCCCTTGCAACTGGCTCTGAGTTGTCGTCAATTCAAATGAATTCAATTCAAATGAATGGAAAATGATTTTTAATTTGGTTATTGCTCCTTTAGAATTAAAAAAAAAAAGTATTCTATCGGACCTCTTCTAAGCATCTTCCTTTTACTTCATAAAATGATGCAGGAAAATTGCTTTCAGTGAATTATGTATTAAAATAAACAAACCAACTTTCTTGCCACCTAGTACTTAATGTATTAGGGAAATCGACTCCTCAGTCTTCTTCAGTTCCATTCAGTTCAGTTCAGTCGCTCAGTCGTGTCCGACTCTTTGTGACCCATGGACTGCAGCACGCCAAGCCTCCCTGTCCATCACCAACTCCCAGAGTTCACTCAGGGTCACGTCCATCCAGTCAGTGATGCCATCCACAAGGATCAAAAGTTAAAAAAAAAAAAAAAAAAAAAAACAGTGCATCAACTTGCTGACGGAGTCTTCTGGCCGTTGTGGGCCCCAGATGGGCCAGGACTCTTCACGAGTGAGGGCAGGGATCGAGGATGCTTCTGCTGTTGAGGAGGCAGATTCTGTACAGCAATGGGTTCTGGGATCTAGTGCCTGATGGTCTGAGGTAAAGTTGATAATAATAACAGAAATAAAGTGTACGATAAGTGTAACGTACCTGAATCAGCCCCAAACCAGCCCCCACCCCAGGCCTTATAAAAATTGTCTCCAGGAAACCCTTCCCTGGTGCTAGAAATGCTGCATACTGCTGCTCTAAAGAGCTCTAGACTGTTGCAATCAATGAGCTTTGCTCCTGGCCAGACAAGACTTCAAAAATCTGTTTTTTCTCATTTTTATGGACTTTCTCATCCTCATCCTTCATTTCTCAAGACATTTAGAAGAGTTTTATAATTTAAGAATCCAGTGATCTATACACTGATGTACACAGATTAGTTTGGAGGTAACCGTAAAGCGTCTGCCTACAATGTGGGAGACCTGGGTTCGATCCCCTGGGTTGGGGAGATCCCCTGGAGAAGGAAATGGCAACCCACTCCAGTATTCTTGCCTGGAAAATCCCATGGATGGTGCCTGATAGGCTACAGTCCATGGGGTCACAAAGAGTCAGACACGACTGAGTGACTTCACTTCACTTCACTTCAAAAGGCAAGAGGGAAAACTATAAACAGCAAAATTCAAAGTTGTGTAGTAGTTACGCCATAGCCTAAACATCTATATTGAGTGACTTCACTTCACTTCACTTCAAAAGGCAAGAGGGAAAACTATAAACAGCAAAATTCAAAGTTGTGTAGTAGTTACGCCATAGCCTAAACATCTATATTAATAACAAATGTTGGTAAATATCTCTCCCAATGTATTGTTAGGTATCTCTCACATGGATCAGATAACATGAACTTCTAACTTTTTGAATATCAATTCAATATGGTAAGATAAATTGAAATAATTTAATTTTAAGGTCAAACGTATAATCCTGCAGATAATGCTTTGTTCTGTTTCCAAATTATGTTTCCCCCTTTACCTTTCTAGTAGTGAAAAATAAGGTAGCTATTTTTGGAGAAGGAGGAGGAAGAGGGGAAAAAATGGAAGGAAAAGGGAAGGAGAAAAGGGTGGGGAGAGGGGAGCAGAGGAATAAGGAAGAAAAAGTATTCAGGGATTTAAGAGTTAGATTGAAAGTTTTTTATTTATTGCAAAATAGAAAGCATTCCACTCCTTTTGCAGGGAAAAATAGCAAAGAAGAAAAATTCATTAAGCCTCCTTGCCCTTCAAAAGCAAAATGAATGGAGGTTGATGTTTGATGACATTTTGAGATCAGATATATTTGCCAGTGGCTTTGGCGAGACAGGCCGAGGGTTGCTGGGGGCGGATGAGCGGTTGGCTGTCCCCATGGCAACAGTGTGATGGCATTGATGGGAAGGCACAGCGATGCTCGAGGTTCTTAAATGTATTTTTCAAAAACAAAAAATAAAGGAGATTAAAAACAATTCAAATGGAAGATGAATGATGTTCTAATTAAAGATATGGAACTCTAGGTGCTATCTTTTGGCTGAAACAAGATAAAAAATAAACTCGTATAATAAATCGAAAATAGAGCAAGGAGTTGAGCAATAATGACCGTCCTGAGAGGTAGAAAAGATGTACATGGAGCTCATGAGCTTCTTGGAGCACCTGAGAGGAGGAAACGATGGCTGGACATGGTCCCCGGTTGGGACTGGGAATTGACTGCTGGCTCTGGTTCTGTAGTTTTATTGGATTTCAGGCAAAGTTACTTAAATTTTCCAAGCAGTCATTTCCTCTTTTATGAGATGAAATGATGTGATGAAACTACATGAAGAAAAAGTCCAAAGAGTTGGAAGTTTGACTCATCTATTTTGATAGGAAATGTAATCTTCAAATAGTCTTTATAATAAAACAAACAGAATAAGCTTCAATCATTTGTCAGCATCACTCCATGAAATCATCAGTAATTTTAGGGTCATTTCTTAAGATTTCTCATGAGAGAGTGTGAAAAGTGAAAGTGTTAGCTGCTCTTTGTGCAAAGCTCCTCCATCCATGGAATTCTCCAGGCAAGAATACAGGAGTGGGTTACCATTTCCCCCTTCAATGGATCTTCCCAATCCAGGTATCAAACCCAAATCTCCCACACTTGTAGGTGGATTCTTTACCATCTGAGCCACGAGGAAAGCCCCTTTAAGAGTTTATGTGAGTATTTTTAGCTACACTGAGAATGATCCTAATTTATGCTCATTTTTAGCAAATAATCTATATTCAAAGAAGCAGTGCAGTGCTCTCTCTTTACTTATAGTATAATATGTATTCTGTTTGGTATCAACTCTTCACATTGATACTCTAATGAAACCATAGGCTTTCATAATTTTAAATTTCACAAAGGAAAACAAAGATAAAATAATGTAGAGGTTTTTTTTTGTCTTTTTTTTTTTTTTGGTTTGGTTTTCCTTTTTATTTTTTAAGATACTCCTGCTGGTAGAAGGATACCATGCCCATTTAGAAATCTTTCCTTTTTCCTTCCTCCATCCCTCCCTCTTCTTCCCTCCCTCACCCATCCTTTCTCTCCTTTCTTTATTGTGTTATTCTATGAAGAAAAAATTTTAAGCATGGGTCATTTTCGATGGAAAAATATTTTCTTGATTTATATTTGGGGTTTTGATGTGCAGTTGCTAAATTAGCAATGGAAGTCATTTGGTTTTCGTGTTTGCTCCCAAATCTAAGGGAGGAAAGATGGGTTGATCCTGTTTGGAATTTTAACTTCAGAGCCCTAAAGACCTTGCATATGTTTCCAAGGCTTTGTAAGGACAACCTGACAATACTCTGCTGAGAACCGCAAAGCAAGCTAGGGAGCCACAGAGTCAGAAGACGGATGCAGCCTCTCCCTTCGGTCATCTTCCGGCTGAAAGATATTGGAAAACAGCTCTGGCTTTTATTTTTATGTACCAATCTCTGACATCTTTAAAACTATAAAAAAAAAAAAAAAACCAAGGGGGGAGTGTTGAGCAAATATTCCCCAAGACATGTGTGAAAGCATGAAAATAAGTCGACTTAAAGCAAATCACCAATCTTTAGTCACTCGGATGTTTCTTCAAATAGAAACATTCTGTTGCTCTTGGAATAGCTATAAGAGCTCAATCTTAGGCAGTATCATCAAGTGTAGAAGTTTGGATTAAATTTATTCTTCTTCTCCCACCCCCACCATCCCATGGACACACACAAACTGTCCTGAAGGAGAAATGTCATGTTTTGGAAAGAGATACTATTTACAAGTATGTAAATATACTGAATTTTAGGGGACATCTGTTTTGAATTTCTCAGTATACTATGTATATTTTTATTCCATGATTTTTCCCAAAGTATTCCAGATTCGTGATAATGGGTATACAGCTAATTTTAAAATTTTACTGTCCACTTCAATAATGTATATTTAGTAACCACAGAGGTTTGCAAAAATTGTACTTTCAATATAAGATTGGTTTTAGCTAAAGTAAAAAGTTATATTTAACGGCAGCAGGGAAATTGAGCCCTTTGCCATTCTTTCTGCCATATGCCACAAGCTATTTCCCATAACAGAAAGGAAACTTACTCTTTCATATCTTTTGCCTCCAAGGGACATTTTTAGCTTTTTTATACCAACTTTTTATCCCAGGAAATGATAATATTTCTCTGCACTGCCCTCACATGTTTTCAGTATGGTGTGGGGAAACTGGTAACTTAAAAGTTCTCATTGAAAGGTCTTTCATAGAGTTAATTTTATTAATTAGAATTACAGTCATATAGTTTGGGTGCATAGAATTGAACTTTCACAGTTTTTTTGAAGTCGGTATAAGTTAGCAAGATTTTGTATCTTTGAGGTGATTCCCTGGTGGCTTAGAGGGTAAAGCATCTACCTGCAATGCAGGAGACCTGGGTTCAATCCCTGGGTTGGGAAGATCCCCTGGAGAAGGAAATGGCAACCCACTCCAGTAGTCTTGCCTGGAGAATCCCAGGGACAGAGGAGCCTGGCCGGCTACAGTCCACGGGGCCACAAAGAGTCGGACATGACGGAGTGACTTCAGTTAACATAACTGGACAGAGTACTGAGTTGAAAATGTGAAAGAAACTATGTTTAAGGGATCATTTAGGTCAAAAACACCATTTAGTAAAAACCATTCTTGCTACCCTAAAATAGCAAGAAGAATTGGGAGAATTTTTTTGACAAGTTATTGCCAAAATTTTTTTTCTTTTTTTAACCATACAATAAAAGCTGAAAGTAGACTGAAGCATAGTATATTTTTATAGATTTCTTTCCAAATAACAGATTTTTCTCTGTAAATATCCTTATGTAAAGTATGCCTTTCCTGTGATATAAAGGATGAGGTATGGGGAGAAACTAATTGGATTGCTCAAATTAGTCAAGGTTTGAAACTATTTGGGGAATGCTTTAGCCTTTTAGGTAACTATGTAATACAATTTATTATCTTCTGTTCAGAATTTCTTCTTGTGAGCAATAAGCAGAAATCCAAAGAAAATTTTAAAAATGCACCTTTAGACGTAATATGATGACCACAGTGTGAACAGGCGTCTCAGCGAGAAAGCTTTGCTGCAAAAGGGAGTAAGAATGATAGTGTGACTGGTGTGATGATCGACTTCTTGGACGTGGACAGGAAGTGAATCTAAAGAGAAAGAAACGTCGGAGACGTGGACAGGGACTGAATTTAAAAAGAAAAGAAACATTGGGGGGGGGACTCGAATAAACTTTCTTAAGGTATTTTTAAAGCTCTCTCTAACATTATCTTTCGGGGAAAATGTCTTCTAGCTAACATGATGTTAATAAAGAAGAAACATCTAAGAAAGCTAGAACATTTTCTCTTGAGAGCTTGATAATTTGATAGCATCTTAACCATTACTAAGTAAGCCTTTGTATTTCTTTTGTGGAACAAATTTTCCATTTGCTGAGACTTTTTATAAATGTCAACTTTGTTAATGTGACTGATTTTTGGATTAGCAAATCCTAATATGTAATCCAAATTCCACTGGGCCTTCAGAATTAATCATCTTAGAAGATGAAACTATAACCCGGGGAATCTTATCCTGATCGCTTTTTGGAATTCTCTAAATCCAACCTCACTTGCTTTTTAACCTTACTTTTTAAAGATGCTGAAAGATGACAACTTTCCTCTAGTAATTCAATTTTCAAAAGAGTTGAAACATCCTTAATGTTGCAAAGTTTGGTGCCTATAACAGTTGATTGATTCACAAGGACTGGAATGAAAAGATCAATGCAAATTTTCACCTGTACTTAATGAAAATACCTCTAAGGTCATTGTGGTGGACAGAATCAGATTATCTTATTTTTATTTTTACCAGATCTTTCCTCACTGGGAAAACATTATGTGATTACAATATTTAGATTCCAGAGGGGGTAGGGGCACAAAACTCACTACAAAAGGTATATTTTGACAAGAACAGAAGTAGAAAAAGTCATTTCCAAGGGGCACTTTTGTCTAACCAAACGACATCACCTCCTTTTCTGCTCTCCCCCGTACAGTTTTTCACTAAATTAGCTTGGAGCAGCTAAAGAATGGGCCCCATATTATTATTCTTTCCATCATACCCTCGTCTGGAAAATAAAGATAACAGCAATGTTTTCAAAAATAAGAATATTATTGGAAGAAGTGTAAAGTCACTCAAAAAAGTTCATTTAATGGCTAGAAACATATTCATGACTATGTTGTTGCTTGGTTGCTTAAATGTCATGTTTTTGGCATATAGTCAGGAGAAAATATATGGTCGGTTGCATGCAAGAGTAAAAATTCCTGATTTAATGAAACACTTTAATAAAGAGCAAACAAGAATTACCTGTCTAAAAACTGGCCCTTGGCATTGCTTGGTATCAGCGATTCTGGTGGCCAAGATCTGTGATGAGTCAAAGCCTGTTCGAAGGTTTCTGTGTTAAACTTTGGGAGGATGTTTACCTTCTGTGACTCTGAATTTAGATTGTAGAACATCCGGAAACGTGGGGCCTCCATGGGGAAGTTAGCTGCTCCCTTCCCCGTGTTTTACATCAAGCCAGGTAAATGCAGCATGGAGGGGGTGCAGACTGTGTCTGGGGGACAGCCAGATATAGACCTGTGCCTGAGAATTAAGGAGGACTCGTGCCCATATTGTGCACTTACTGTGTTCAACGGATTATGTCAGGTCCCCAAGCTTCATGGGTGTTTGAGAAACAGTCCTGGACCTCAAGAGTCTCACTGCCTAGTGGCAAGACAGCCAAAGGCAGAGAGGCATACGCAATGTGCCTTCACACAATGGCTGGTGTATCTATTATTTTATTTTGGAAGGTCATGTCACACAGAAAAAGATTCAATATAGAGACGAGAATTCCACATCTCTTGGTGTACTTACCTTATGACACTTCCTATTCTCTTGTTTGAAAGTTCAGTGGGAAATATCAAATGGCCTTTAAGTCTCAGAATGTATATACAGAATCATTTATCTTGGTTCTAGTGCAATTTTGATTTTGAAACTCCTTAGCTAACAATTTGGTAACAAAAAGGTACTAAAATAGAAACTTATACATTGTATACATGCAGTGATGAAAAGGGGTTGGAGTAGGGAGTAGAATTCAATCATTGATAACTCATCCCCAATTAGTCTGTGTTTCTGAGTCTGTCCGTGGAGCACAACATTTAATGCTTTTAGAGAATAACTATCTGTCTCCATCCTATGGCTGTGTTGTTGTTGTTTTAGTAATATCCGAATCCTTGTGACCCCATGAACCGCAGCAC
This sequence comes from Ovis aries, assembly GCF_016772045.2. Taxonomy (NCBI): domain Eukaryota; kingdom Metazoa; phylum Chordata; class Mammalia; order Artiodactyla; family Bovidae; genus Ovis; species Ovis aries. The sequence continues at coordinate 77,177,007 of NC_056065.1, read as the reverse complement.
AGGCTTCCCTGTCCTTCACTATCTCCTGGAGCTTGCTCAAACTTACATCCTTTGAGTCGGTGATGCCACCCAACCATCTCATCCTCTGCCACCCCCTTCTCCTCCTGTCCTCAATCTTTCCCAGTATCAGGGTTGGTTTTTTTTTTTTTTTCCCCCAATGAGTCAACTCTTCACATCACTTTGGCAAAATACTGAAGCTTCAGCATCAGTCCTTCCAATGAATATTCAGGGTTGATTTTCTTTAGGATTGACTGGTTTGATCTCCTTGCAGGCCAAGGGACTCTCAAGAGTCTTATCCAGCGCCACAGTTCCAAAGCATCAATTTTTCAGCACTCAGCCTTCTTGCCTGGTAGAATCCGCCTACAATTCATGAGACCCCGGTTTGATTCCTGGTTCAGGAAGATCTGCTGGAGAAGGGATAGGCTACCCACTCCAGTATTCTTGGGCTTCCCTGGCATCTCAGACAGTAAAGAATCCACCTGCAATGCTGGAGACCTGGGTCCCATCCTTGAGTTGGGAAGATCTCCTGAAGAAGGGAAGGGCTACCCACTCCAGTATTCTGGCCTGGAGAATTCCACGGACCACGTAGTCCATGGGGTTGCAAAGAGTCGGACAAGACTAAACAACTTTCACTTTCACTTTCTTCTTTTCTTTAGCCTTCTTTATGGTCCAACATCCCTGCATGACCACTGGAAAGACCATAGCTTTGACTATCCTGTGGCTATATGATGAGTTTATTTGTATAATGTCATCTTTTCCATAAAGCTTTAAAGGACTTATGGGCATGTCTGTACTCTTATGCCTGAAATCCACTGATGGCTAAGCATCCCCCATCCCCAAATCTGCATTTGTAGCTCCTTTTCCAGAAGAAATGTAACAGTATTTGCATTTGTGTACTTCTCTCATCAGGAAAAAGCATCAGCTTCATGGCTGGAATGCTGCAGCTGCTCACCAGCCTCCAGGCAACACTAAAAACTAGTTTTAAGACAGGAAACCAGGAAGAGTGTTGTATTTAATTGGAGTTTCAGAGAGGATATAAAAAAAAAGCACCACCATTGACTTTGATCCGAGATTATCAGGTTAATATCCTCACTGATTAAAAACTGTTAACTCTAGAGCTCTCATGAATAGTAAATAACCAGTTGTTGAAAATAGTCCTACAAATGTGTCATTTTGTCAGTTTCCTTCTGCATTAATCTCTAATAGCCATTTATGAGTAATACAGGAGAGAGGCTGCTTGTTAATTAAGTCCAAAAGGAATAACTCTGAAAAATATGATAAAGTTACCGCATATCTTTGCCAGAAGCAAGCTGCTCTCTCCCTGGATTGATTAGTAGTGGTGAGGTGTCCTTACAGGGTTGTCCACAGTGACGTCATAAAGATCACTTAAATCATAATTTTCTACTATTACCTACTACCATTAAAGATGGTTTACCTCCATCTCGCATCGATTTTGAAATATCATCCGGTCCTTTTTGAATATTTAAATCATTTGATTTCTTTTTGTAAGATATGTTAATATGAAAGGGAAGCAACTCAGCAGTCAAGAGTTTAAAATGTGGATGAAAGGAAACTTTTTTCTTTCTTCTTTCTCTCCTTTGTCTCTGTCAGTCTCTCTGGAAACATTTTAATATATAATAATTTGGCGTAACTGTTTTGGAGGAGAAACAGTTATAATGAATATAATGAGTCATTTAAAATTGTTAAAATATCTGGATTATTGCTACATATTTAATAAGGAACATTCTTGGAGTGGTACAAACATAAAGTAATGTCTGAATGAAGTCTTCTGCCTTTTCTCTCCTCAGTTACGATTTCAATGAATCGAGTTGCCACATGGTCCTATTGTTCAAGGAACAAGCTGATCTATTAATATTTCTTTAAAAAGTACTGTGAATTGTTAACTAAATATTGGGGTTTTGCCTATTTGTTCTCTTAAAATGTAGAATGGAGGAAATATTAAGGCCTATAAATTTATTCTGTTTGATGGAAATAAAAAAGAATAAAAGTATAAAAACCATAGAATATCACATCTAGAAGAGGTCATTAAAATAATTCTTTGGACAATTAATCCAAACGTGTCATCCGGGATCTATTTGAGGAACAACTGTGCTAAAGTATTTCATTTTCACAACATGTATTGAGCGACATGAGAGTTAACTTTAATGGACTTGACTTTTGGTTAGAATCCTTTCTTGGCACGCAAGTGACCTGTAGAGAAACCTGCTGGTCATTATTAGGAAAGGTTCTTTCCTGTCCAAGCCTCCTTTAGACTTTTCTTTCTTAAGGATAAATTCATATAAAAGTGATTTTAGAGAACTGCCTGACAATCCAGAGGGTAGTACTTACCATCTCTACCCCCTCAAAAAAAGTGATTTTGATGTAGTAACCCAAAAGCTGTGTAATGCATATTGGAACTTCATATGAAACACCTTTATAAACTGCCGTATTTTCTGAATATAGTATTTTATATACTATTAAAGCCACAAGAAGTAATCTTTTAATAGAGATACAGCTTGTACTCAAAGTTTATCCAGTTCTGCTGACCTCATCTATTTTAAAATTTCTCTGTGGAATGACCCCTAGAAAACGATTATACACTACTTTTACATCATAAATTCTGTTTTATAATTCCCATGGATCGTTTTTGTTTACTATTTTCATTTCCCTTTTACCTTCCTGACCATCCAAAGTTTTTTGTTGTTTTGTTTTTTACTGCAGAGTTAGCGCTTACTAAAAACTCATGGGAAATAAAATTGTATTATATACATTGTTTCACACAGGTTGATGTAAAAAACACTTGGTATCCTGTTGAATGAAAGAACAGAACAGATGCTTGTATAATATATGAAGCCAGAAATACATTCACAATATCTTCCAAAAATAGTAAGGCATTCTAATAACACAGTTCATGAGGAATGAAGTAAAAAAGCTTGGGAGAGTTGAGGTTGTAGACTATATTTTGAATGAAGCATGGATGGTTTGAAAAATTTTATCCATATTCTAAATATCTGGTTGTAATCACTGAATTTATGATTTAACAATATAATTGTAAAGTAGTATTTGATTGTTTTAAATGAAAAAAAAAAACTAGCATGTGTTAGTCTGGATTATGCATATCTGATCTCTTCCACTGACGAGTTTTAAACATATATAAGCAAGAGGTCTACCTCTTTTCAAAAACTAGATGGTTTTCTAGCAAAATATTTATTTTCTGTAGAACAATATTGCTCTTAATTCTCTAAGATTAATTTATGGGATTAATAATAAACCAGGATAAGACAAGTTGAGCTACTATCATGGTAGTGTTCTGTGGGGGTTAATTTTTTTTGATTATTTTGAATAATGGTCAATGTATTTCTCCTTTCCAAACTGAAGGAGGCATCAACCATTCCTGCAAAGTCTCAGAACACAAGCATTATATTTCTTTGTTAAAAATAAACACTGCTGAACATGGCCTTGGCACAGTTTGTCAAAGTCACGATGGCTATACTATTGACATAATGGTCCATCATTATGAAAAACAAAACAAAAAAAAAAAAACCCTAGTTTCAACCATGATTTGAATCTTTTCACTGTATTCCATTCACACCAAACTCAACACCATCCTTGTGTCTTTTCCTATCAAAAATGTTTTATTCTCGTTTTAAAAATGTACTTGTTTGTTGGTTCTTCGAATAATTAATTCTTCATAAAGGAATGGTTTTGATAGCTCAGTATAACTACAAAATGATTTTTGGAAAAATGTGGTATTGTATATGTCTTCTTTCCTTTCTCTGCTTCAGGAAGAAGTCTAAATTTCAGAGCAAAGAAACACTGACATGTTTTTCCCAGCAGACAAACTTGGAAACATCAAAAAAAAAAATGAAGATTTGATAACTGTTTAAATATACAATAATACTGAAACACAGGTCTAATTATATGTAAAACCCATGACATACTTTCTTGATTGAAAATGATTTCTGACAGCAACTCAAGGACAAGAAACTGTTTTGAAAGGTGATCAGGAAAAGCCATCTTGACTGTGTTAATTGATGATGAAGATAAAGATGCATTAGGTTAATGAGGCAGGAGTGTTTGAGATGAAGGATAACTTTTAAGTCAACCCCCATCCTTCTGAGAACCACCTGTCTTGGAAGAGCCAGTCAGTACCGCCTACCAGGTAAGAAAGCAACACAGCAGAGGGCTGATCTTACTGGGAACGTTATTGTGCTGGTCTTTAAAGAATGATGTATTTGGAGGCTACTCAGAAAAAAAAAAAAATCTAACATTTCTCTTTTTTCAGTCTTGGAAGTAGGAAAGCAGCAGTTTGTGAAGCATTAAAACATTAGGAGACATGTTTGAATCTCTGTCCCTTAAATAATGCGTGTCACACCTGCCCTTGCAGAATATCTATTATAAAGGATTGTTTAGCAATAAAGTGAACTGGTGGCTGTGACAGTGATTTTGTGTAACCGTGGTGCTGAGTGGCAGATCCCAGAACAGAGGCCCAACTCTTCTGCTTTCCAGTTATTCTGTTGTGTTTCCCAATGAGGTACATCTTTTGAATTGCTGAAGTTCACATGCAGAGAAAACTGTCAGACATATACACATAGTTTGCATAAAAAACATTTTTAATCCAACCTGTGATGATAAATGGTTAATATAAGGGAAGTAAGATAAGCACAAAAAATCAATGTCTAGATTATATTAGAAGTGATGGTCGTTCAGGGGTTACGCTGGTTCTTGCTTCCTTAACCTTCTCTACTAGATTAAAACTCTGTAAATATTTGGGGTAGTGTATGGCTTTTAAACAGGCGACCCATAAATGTATCTGTGAATACTACCAAACACAGACATCACAAATCTTTCCAGAGAATACAAATTTCTTTTAAAATGATAAAGACTCCATAAGTGTCCATTGGACTGATTTGCCTGTGGAAAAATATTTTTCAGTGACTTACAGTATATTTTGGAACATGTATACCAGCAGTCTGCAACCTTTCTGGCACCAGAGACCAGTTACATGGAAGACAATTTTTCCATGGACCAGGAGTTGGGGGAAATGGTTTCGGGATGATTCAAGTGCGTTACATTTACTGTGCATTTCATTTCTATTATTACATCGGCTCCACTTCAGACCGTCAGGCATTCGATCTGAGGTTGGGGGCCCCTGATACATACAATATGGGTTTCATATGTAAAAATTCGATTCATATACACATTAAGCATCAATCGTTTTTTTGTCATTACTGGTAACTTTGCCAAATAGTACAAAGGTTGTGCTAGAAATGAATCTCTTCTCCAAAAAAAAACTCGTAAGGACATTTTACAAAGTGAGTAGTATGGGATCATTTCCATAGTTTACTGGGAGAGAAAAACCAGGAATGTTTCAGGCCCTTTGCCGTCAGCAGGAGGAAGGGTTATCGGTAATTACGAGGCTGTTGGAAAACAAAATTATAGGCCCCTCCGGGGTGTCAGCGTTTCAATAGTAAAAGCTTGTCTAATCGGAGCCAAGCTTTGGCATGACTTGCCCTGCTTTTTCTGCTTCCCCAGTGAAGAACCATGTCCAAGTATTCAGCTTGGCTCTCTCTGCATTGACTCAGGCGCTGACGCTTTGAAGCTTCCACTCTTTCTATTGAAGTAGCCAGAAGCCCCAATAATTACAACGATAATTGCCCAGAATGAGCATCCATAATAGGCGGTGTAATTGGTAAGGTGAAAGTGCCAGTGCTGAAACACTTCAGGAGATTTCATATCTGAAAGAGAGAAAGAAATCCTCTGAGAGAATGGAAATGGGCTTAAGGAAGGGGTCGGGGGCTGCCAAACACCAGGTAAGGGGCATCCCAGGTATTGCAGGCTTCAGAGAGCGTGAGGCGAGGGGAGCAGACAGCAGTGGCTGCTGTTCTAAGGCAACATTTCTTGCTCTTTCTATTTTGAAAAGATTCGTTTCCACGAACAGAAAATAAAGCTGATTAAACCATAAATATGCATGAGCAGAAGCTGCCCCTAAAGTGTCGAGATGAAGTAGCAGGAAGGAGAAGACCTGTGCGGTAGGAGAGTGTGCTTCCATGCTGCTGGTCCAGCTCAGAGCCTGGTGCTCAATGTAGGTCAAGGCGTCAGACGGGGGGAAGGACCACAGGATGACATTGGGATGCTCTATTTCACACACTTGCCCTCTGGAAGGACTGGCGGAGGCAGTCACTTAAATTAAGCACAGGTCATCAGACAAGATATATAATCTATTCCTAAAGCAGACAACTCGAGCATTCCAAATCCCTGTGGCCTTTTACCGGGGCTCATCACGCTGCCTCCCCGTGTCACTCTGTCAGTTCATGTTAGGGCTGGCTGTGTTTAAAAGTGATATTTCATGTATCCTGTGACCCTCTCGCTCAAAGCAAAGAAATGGCTTTGGTTTATTTATGACCTACTAACCTTAAGGAAAACTGAAATACTTAATGTTCTCACAAGCTTAGGGATGGAGAAATAAAAGCTAAAATAAATCTGGCTTTGATACAAATTGTTCGTATTCTCCCCGCACGACCCTCCAAAATGATGGGAACATGGAGAGGAAGATATTTGTCCATAAATGGCCTATGTCTTGTGGCTCTTTTTCATTCAAGGAAAACTATGCAAAAACTCAGATTGCTGCCATCTGCTTAGAATTCTGGAATTGTGACACTGTGTTCCCCCAAAGAGACACTATACGCTTTCTTGCAGAAAATGTAAAACCTTGGTTCTGTCAAATCTCAGTGCTTTAGAGATAAATATTTTACAGCCAAGATTAAGTCGTGAAAATAAAGATGTGGAAAACATAGGAGTAGAAGATACTAGTAATTGAAAGCCATGCTTGAAGCAGTGGAAAACTAAGCTGAATCAGCAAATAAAGCAAAGTATGGAGCAAAAACATGGGCGAATATAGGCCTCAAAAGTTTATTTTCTTTTCTGGCACTAGGGTACCTGCAAGCAAGAACAAGATCCTATTTTCCAGTGGTGGAAATGTAAACTGCTCTGAGAGGAGGCACCATCTTCAACAAAGTATAACTAATCATGTATCCCATTTAGTCCATGGAAGAAGAAAGAATTAATTACTGAATTTACCACTGCTATTTTATGTGTAAATGAAATTTAGTCGAATTTCTTTTTGTTATAAGTGAACCATTTTTATGTTTAAGAATTTTAAGTTAATTATATTCTGCTAAGGACTGCTATGAAAATATGCTGGAAAGTGAAGAAAAACAAGGTTATGTGTTGCAATTAATTCTAACTACCCTAGAGCTTTGCTTATTAGTAGGCCAATGCATGTTTTATGTTCATGCAAAATACACAATTTAGAGCCTTTTTTTTTTCCAGAGCATCCCTATTATACAAATGTTAGCAGATGTACCCAGAGATGAATAGGCGTGACTGAAAATGTTTACATATTGACCTGACGCTAATATCACCATGTTCAGGCAACAGAGCTCGAGGGATACGCTTTCCTTTGTAACTGATCATGCAAACAAGTGAGCTCCCCGTCCCATGACAGTAGTCTTTCCATCTCCAGTAGCTCCTGAGCACGCACACCCTCCTCAGGAGTTTCATTCTGTAGGGAGAGTGTACTTATTTCAAAAGAATGAAACATGATGTAGTTCAGATTAGTCACTGTTTCATATTCTAGGACTATGTGTTGCCTCAGTGTGAACTCCCGAGAGATCACTAAACTCTCTGCCTTGAAAAGAAAATTGTCTGGAAGGTATGAAGCAATTGATGGCTTTGAAATATTCTGACTGTGTAAGATATTGGACTGTACACAGGTTGAGAGGACCTGTTCCACTTATATTCCAAGAGCGACGGTCTTAACTGAATAGACTGTGATCACCTTCAAAGTAGGAGGGCAAATTGTGGTTTGGGTCATCCATGGATAATCATAACCACTTTGGGTGCCAGTTTGAATGTATGAAATAGGGACTTTCTGCCGTGATTTTGATATGTGCAAAATGACATTTTTTTAAAAAATTAATGACAGAAAATTATTGAAAGTGGGTCTAGAAATATATTCACTGGAGTTCACAGTAATTTAAAGTATAAGTCACAAAGCCCTCTTGCAGAAAGGGGGTATGAAAAGAGCAGAAACAAATAAACAAACAAACAAAAAAGGTTAGGATTTTCATGTCCAAAACCTTGGAAATGAACAGCTTTTTAGCACAACTAGATTGTACGTTTCACAGTATCAATGAAATCTTTGTACCATAAGCTAAGAGAAATGTATTGAGTTGGTTTCATTTATTTTTTGTTCAGTAGTTTTGAAATGATACTAATTTTAAAACCCTCTTTTAGAAAAATGTAAATCTATTAAATATAAAAGGATAACATTGACTAACATTAATATGATTTTAGGTCATGTAAGAAAATTCTATTTAATTTATGTAATCCAAATACATCATGTTTACCTACCATAAGCATAACCATATTTAAATTATGAGATATTGTTTTGATTTGATACCTCAAGCTACTTTGAATAACAAATTCTCCGTGTCATTAACAGTGAGATAAATTCATCCCTGTAACTAAGCCAAGAGAGGCCTTCCTTTTTTTTAGTTCAATGAAACAGATCCTTCTCTCTCACACAATGTGACGTGGAGGTCTGCCAAACTCTCGGCTGGAGGAATCACGCTTCTTCTTCCTTGTTCTTCAGAAATGGCTTAAAGTGCATAAAATGTGTGACTGCAGCTACTCTGCTCGTTTCTGTCTCCCACCCCCTCCAGATCCTCGCAGATACTGTAAGGTCAGCAGAATTCTGAGCTTCGAGGTTGCTTCAGTGAACATTCAACGCTGTCGGTGAGTTTGGAATTAAAAATCAAAACCATCGACCGTTGATTGTACCCTATGGCCAACCACCATCTCCACCCGTGGCTTCAGAAATTGCTGAAGACAGGAAACCAAAGCAGAACACACCGGGACCTTCCCTTCCTTGGGCAGAGGTTCTTTCTTAAAAGGTCACAATCAACATTCATTGCTGTCGGTGGGTTGAACTGTGTGGACAAGCTCACTGAACAATGAGTGCAACTGTGGCCCCGCATTGTGCGAGCGTGATCAAGAGGACCCCACCCCCGGAAGATGCCGCTGAAAGTAGGGAGACGGCTCTTTACGCCAGCTTTTCAGGCGGCAGAGTCCACACGACCCAATCTCAGTGGCAAAGGCACTAGTTAAACAATGCTTTGCTGCATTTCTGTATGTTATGCACAGAGCACTTTTTAAGAGAGTTAAGCTATTTCGCCCATGAAATCTGTAACACAACTAAGTTTTCCCATCTTCATTTAGGGGTGAAAAAGGAAGCATGAAGAAGGTTATCAGCATCTTTGCCTTTGGTACCCATGCCCTTAAAGCAATAACAACACTTAAAACTATCTGTTCTCTGCATCTTCTGTTAGATTTCCTGGTCAAATTGGAACATATGTGTCAAATTTCTTCAGGCATGTCTGACTCTTTGCCACCCTGTGGACTGTAGCCCGCCAGGCTCCTCTGTCCATGGGATTCTCCAGGTGAGATTACTGGAGTGGGCTGCCATGCCCTCCTCCAGGGGAGCTTCCCGACCCAGGGACCAAACCTGTGCTCTTACGACACGGGCATTGGCAGGCAGGCCCTTTACCGCTGGCGTAATCATCAGGTAATTGTATCTTTCTGCTGCTCTGACTAAAATAACACTTCCTCTTGTCACGGAATTTGCTAAAGCGGGAAGAAATATATATAAATAACTATAGAACTCGCAGGACACTTCTGAGGAGTCATAGAGCAGATTGATTTCCATAATTAAATCCAACTTGCAGAGGAAATGTTACCCACATTTTCTGTTTTCCCTTCCAGGAACCTTATCTATCATTAGACTTATGACCACAGCTTATGAACTGCCTCCTGTGACATTATGGTTTGGGTTTCTTAACTAGTTTGGTGCAATGGTTTCATATAGTCCAAACGTCTTTGAATTTGCAGTTTTAAAGTTATCATTTTTGATGATGATAATCATTCCATTATTAGCTATAGGAATAACAATATAAATACTTACGGAGCGTCTATGTGTGGAGTATCTGGAAGGCTTCAATGTTTACTTTTTAAAGTCTGTTAAATATATTATTCTTTCCATTTCTCGCCTTCTTCAATTCCACTTCCATTAACTCCCACTGCAGCAGCCCATTCTTGTGCCCCTGCTCCACAGCTCATCGTGACCATCACATGTTTCAGTACGTCCATACCTAAACTGAGAGGGTCCACTCTCTACCTATGCATGCCCTACTATTCTAGTTTCTCATTATTTTATCCCCCAAACAACTGTCTATTCTGCTGCAGTGTTGCTGGGGAAAAAAAAAAATCACCCAATCGTATGATTTTGTTTGGACGTGTTCACGGGCTTCCAAATTTCTTGGTCCCTCGACTCTGACCTTGCAGCCTCCCGGCCCCTCCTCAGGAATTACCCCAAGCCTCCTCCCTATTCCTCAGCTGCTCCTCTTCTCTCTCTGCTTTACAGCAGGTGAACTGACCTCTGGTCTCTGTGGAGAAGCTTTAGTCTCTCTGGCTGTCCTCCCATTTCTTCACACTTGTCTCTGAAGGCGTGGCTTCCTCCCTGTGGTGCCCTTCTTGCCTCCTCCTCGTCAGGACAGGTCTTCCTCCACGATATCCCTCTCCTTTGTTACCATATCGGTTCTCATTTCAGCTCAGTTCAGTTCAGTCATGTCTGACTTCTTGCGACCCCATGGACTGCAGCACGCCAGGCCTCGCTGTCCATCCCCAACTCCTGAAGTTTACTCAAACTCACTGTTTTCATCTAACAGCGTGACAGAGGATGAGATGGTTGGATGGCATCACCGACTCAATGGACATGAGTTTGGGTAGGCTCTGGGAGTTGGTGATGGACAGGGAGACCTGGTGTGCTGCGGTCCATGGAGCCACAGAGTCGGACACGACTGAGCGACTGAACTGAAAAGTCAGTTTTCTCTCTTTTTCAACAGAAATAAAAGAAAATTCAGAAAGATCTCTGTACTTGCTGCATGCTTGAAATAATCATCCCATTTCTTTCCTCTGCTTCAAGCTGGGTCTTCAGAAATAAGATTCAGGAGCCGCAGTGATGTCTGGATGTGAGGACTGCCTATTTGACCCCGATTGCCTGTGACTTGGCTGCTTCTAACATCCCTCTCTCACACACACACAGGACTTTGTCCTGAGGAAGCTGTTGTGGATCAAATCCCCAGCAAGCTCCCAGCACCAAACACAAAGCACACGGTCGTCATCCCACTTGAACACCCTCTGTCACCACTGACGTTTGTTCTTTTTTCAAACTCCAGTCTCCATTGACATCATGAGCCTGTCCTCACTGGGCTCGCTTTCCGTCTTTGGAACAGTGGCGTCCTGTTGTTTAGAGACCCATCTTCATCCGCCTTACCCAGCACAGCTAGTGTGTTTGTGAGACACATCTTTGGTTTTCAGAATTACTTCTCTTCCCAGGCTTCACAATCTCTGAAGGGATCTCAGGCCCCTGTACAGTGTTTACGTCTGCCTAGATGTGGCTGATACTGTCCTTGTCTCCAGATGAGATATCCCAAATCTGCAGACCCGCCTTCTGCTCTTCCCATAAACCATTGTCCATACACGACTACAACAAATTCATCATCTTTCCCCCAAAGGATAACAACCTTTATCTCCTGGGCAACCAAAGCCAGAAATCTGGACATCATCCCATTGTTCCGACTTTTGCCTTCTGTTCTTTCCTGCACATATAACCACAGGGTCCTAAAGACCTCCACTTATTGCTATCCTCCTAAGATCCCATGTTTTCTCTGCACTTCTCCTTTATCATTAAGAAACTTGTACTTCTTACTTGGACTATTCTGATGGTCATCTAACTAACTTTCTGTCTACAATCAGCCATCTGGTCAACATATTTTACCCATAATATATATTTTTAATCTTTTTAAAACTTTAATCTTGTTATGGAACACGTTCATGACCTAATATGTTTAATAGATGTATTGTTCTAGTGGGAAATGTGAATATAGCCAAGTGGGGAAAATGAAATTTCCCCTGAAACTTCACAGACTCTCTCAAGTTTTTTATTTCAGTATATTAAGGAACTGATTGCAATTTAAAATTTTGTCTAAAGTAAGTGAGGTTGACAATTTACTAATCTTGAAAAGATGAAGAACTTTAAAAATATTAAACACACCAAAAGAAGAAAGATAAAAGAAAACAAAATAGTGGGAAGATTTGACTCCTTGAGCTTAACCTTTAGCATGTCAAAAAATACAATAAGAAGGCAGATGGACTAATGACAAAGAATATGAGCAATAAAACAAATTATTAATCTGATTGATATGTAAAATTTTTAAATATATATTCAGTTCAGTTCAGTCGCTCAGTTGTGTCTGACTCTTTGTGACCCCATGGACTGCAGCACACCAGGCCTCCTTGTCCATCACCAACTCCCAGAGTTCACCCAAACTCATGTCCATTGAGTCGGTGATGCCGCGATCCAATCATCTCATCCTCTGTCGCCCCCTTCTCCTCCCACCCTCAATCTTTCCCAGAATCAGGGTCAATAAAGAAAGTTTAATAAGGAGAAATTAACATCTCAAGAGAGAAGTGAACAATGCATCTGAACAGAGAATTCACAAAAGAGATGCACGTGGGAGAGGCAAGGTTTATATCCATGCTGTAGAAGGCTGCTCCACTTGCGAAAACTCAAGTATAAGACAATGGGATGCCACCTGTCTTTAGTAAAGTTAATGGATGAAGAAAAACACCCAGAAGCCACTAACACAGAAAGGAACGTCCTCATACTGTACAATGTACGATTATCTTTGGTTTCTGTGAACACTCATTTTTATGCTTAATCTGCCTTTTTTGGACATTTAATCTCCACAGTGATGGCTGATTGGACCAAGGGCAATGAATCCATAAGTCTGGAAGAGACATCCATATTTTTTCCTTGGGAACTTGAGCTAAAATCCTTTCAATCAGTCAGGAGGTAGTAAGTGTGTGCAATATCTATAATGTCATGAAGATACGGGGTAGATTTCATTTTACTCTATGTATCTGTTGGTAGATCAGAAGTAGAGGGTGGTTAGTGAAGATAGCAATTCCATGAAAAATGGTGGAGCAGTTTTTGCCCACAAAACTCCAAGTCCAACCAACTGTCTTTGCTACGCTTTTTGATGACTTTTACACATCTAGGAATACCAGATCACCTGACCTGCCTCTTGAGAAACCTATATGCAGGGCAGGAAGCAACAGTTAGAACTGGACATGGAACAACAGACTGGTTCCAAATAGGAAAAGGAGTACATCAAGGCTGTATATTGTCACCTTGCTTATTTAACTTCTATGCAGAGTACATCATGAGAAACGCTGGGCTGGAAGAAGCACAAGCTGGAATCAAGATTTGCCGGAAGAAGTATCAATAACCTCAGATATGCAGATGACACCACCCTTATGGCAGAAAGTGAAGAACTAAAGAGCCTCTTGATGAAAGTGAAAGTGGAGAGTGAAACTGGATGAGAGTGCTGGATGGCATCAGTTCAGTTCAGTTCAGTTCAGTCGCTCAGTTGTGTCTGACTCTTTGCGACCCCAAGAATTACAGCACGCCAGGCCTCCCTGTCCATCACCAACTCCCAGAGTTCATTCAGACTCACGTCCGTCGAGTCTGTGATGCCATCCAGCCATCTCATCCTCGGTCATCCCCATCTCCTCCTGCCCCCAATCCCTCCCAGCATCAGAGTTTTTTCCAACGAGTCAACTCTTCGCATGAGGTGGCCAAAGTACTGGAGCTTCAGCTTTAGCATCATTCCTTCCAAAGAAATCCCAGGGTTGATCTCCTTCAGAATGGACTGGTTGGATCTCCTTGCATTCCAAGGGACTCTCAAGAGTCTTCTCCAACACCACAGTTCAAAAGCATCAATTCTTTGGCGCTCAGCCTTCTTCACAGTCCAACTCTCACATCCATACATGGCCACAGGAAAAACCATAGCCTTGACTAGGCAGACCTTAGTCAGCAAAGTAATGTCTCTGCTTTTGAATATACTATGTAGGTTGGTCATAACTTTTCTTCCAAGGAGTAAGCGTCTTTTAATTTCACGGCTGCAGTCACCATCTGCAGTGATTTTGGAGCCCCCAAAAATAAAGTCTGACACTGTTTCCACTGTTTCCCCATCTATTTCCCATGAAGTGATGGGACCAGATGCCATGATCTTCGTTTTCTGAATGTTGAGCCTTAAGCCAACTTTTTCACTCTCCTCTTTCACTTTCATCAAGAGGCTTTTAGCTCCTCTTCACTTTCTGCCATAAGGGTGGTGTCATCTGCATATCTGAGGTTATTGATATTTCTCTGGGCAAACTTGATTCCAGCTTGTGCTTCTTCCAGTCCAGCATTTCTCATGATGTACTCTGCATAGAAGTTAAATAAGCAGGGTGACAATATACAGCCTTGACATACTCCTTTTCCTGTTTGGAACCAGTCTGTTGTTTCATGTCCAGTTCTAACTGTTGCTTCCTGACCTGCATACAGATTTCTCAAGAGGCAGGTTAGGTGGTCTGGTATTCCTATCTCTTTCAGAATTTGCAGCCAAAGATGGAGAAGCTCTATACAGTCAACAAAAACAAGACTGGGAGCTGACTGTGGCTCAGATCATGAACTCCTTATTGCCAAATTCAGACTTAAATTGAAGAAAGTAGGGAAAACCACTAGACCATTCAGGTATGACCTAAATCAAATCCCTTATGATTATACAGTGGAAGTCAGAAAAAGATTTAAGGGTCTAGATCTGATAGATAGAGTGCCTGATGAACTATGGAATGAGGTTCGTGACATTGTACAGGAGACAGGGATCAAGACCATCCCCATGGAAAAGAAATGCAAAAAAGCAAAATGGCTGTCTGGGGAGGCCTTACAAATAGCTGTGAAAAGAAGAGAAGCGAAAAGCAAAGGAGAAAAGGAAAGATATAAGCATCTGAATGCAGAGTTCCAAAGAATAGCAAGAAGAGATAAGAAAGAATTCTTCAGCGATCAATGCAAAGAAATAGAGGAAAACAACAGAATGGGAAAGACTAGAGATTTCTTCAAGAAAATTAGAGATACCAAGGGAACATTTCATGCAAAGATGGGCTCGATAAAGGACAGAAATGGTCTGGACCTAACAGAAGCAGAAGATATTAAGAAGAGGTGGCAAGAATACATGGAAGAACTATATAAAAAGGATCTTCACGACCCAGATAATCATGATGATGTGATCACTAATCTAGAGCCAGACATCTTGGAATGTGAAGTCAAGTGGGTCTTAGAAAGCATCACTATGAACAAAGCTAGTGGAGGTGATGGAATTCCAATTGAGCTGTTTCAAATCCTGAAAGATGATGCTGTGAAAGTGCTGCGCTCAATATGCCAGCAAGTTTGGAAAACTCAGCAGTGGCCACAGGAATGGAAAAGGTCTGTTTTCATTCCAATTCCAAAGAAAGGCAATGCCAAAGAATGCTCAAACTACTGCACAATTGCACTCATCTCACATGCTAGTAAAGTAATGCTCAAAATTCTCCAAGCCAGACTTCAGCAGTATGTGAACTGTGAACTCCCTGATGTTCAAGGTGGTTTTAGAAAAGACAGAGGAACCAGAGATCAAATTGCCAACATC
Organism: Ovis aries; assembly: GCF_016772045.2. Lineage (NCBI taxonomy): Eukaryota > Metazoa > Chordata > Mammalia > Artiodactyla > Bovidae > Ovis > Ovis aries. Next base: position 77,161,375 of record NC_056065.1, on the reverse strand, counting down.
CGCTGGATCATGGAAAAAACAAGAGAGTTCCAGAAATACATCTATTTCTGCTTTATTGACTATGCCAAAGCCTTTGACTGTGTGGATCACAATGAACTGTGGATGGCATCACAGACTAGATGTACCTGAGTTTGGGTGCTCTCCAGGAGTTGATGATGGACAGGGAGGCCTGGCGTGTGGCGATTCATGGGGTCCCAAAGAGTCAGGCACGACTGAGTGACTGAACTGAACTGAACACCTCTACCAGATGACTATTGTCTTGAAATTAATCCTAGTTTATTCATTAGTTAAGACTAGTATCCCAACTGTCTTTGCTATGCTTTTTGATGACTTTTACACGTCCACCAGATGATTGATGTCTTGAAATTAACTCTAGTTTGTATTTGTTAGCTAAGACCAGTATCTATTCTTTGTCTTCAGAACCATACAATGCTTGTGAGAATATGAATGGATGTAAACTTTATGGAAGAAAAATTTTATTTATTAAGAATGTTTAAGTGTTTGTAAACTTTGAATCAATCAATCTCACTCTAGGATTCTCTTTAATGTATGTATATAGGAAGCTATTTAAAGCAACTTTAATTTTAAAAATATAATGATGGAAGCAAAATATAAGTCTGACAATGGGTAATGGACAATGGATTATGACAGGAATATGAGAAAAAAGAACGATAAACAAGACGTTTTCATGAGTGGAGAGCCTGCTTATAATTAAGTAAAATTCAGGCTGAGGATTAAACCCCAACTTACTAAAGGAAAAGTTATGGTGAAATTTATTAACCTTCCTAAATCTCAATTTTCTTAACCACATAATTGGTATAATATTTCTTACCTGATAACTTTTTAGGAGAAATGAAATAATTTGCATAATTACTTTTGCTCAATACATGACAATACTCAGTAGTATCAGTAGATTCTATCCTATGTATGATAAAATCTCATTATGTAAAAGTTATTCTTTTCATTTAACTCTCAGTGCTGGAATCTTGGTTATTTTTTTCTATGAATTATATATTTTTTCCTTTTATTTCTTTTTCTTTGGCTTTGTTTTTCTTTGATTTGTTTTAAGCTGTTTTAACATATACCTCTTGATTATCCTGAAAGACTTTAGGCCTTAGTTCAAGAAATCACACCACAGATTATGCTTAACTTTTGGTCAACTGCAAAAAGAAATAAAGTTAAATGATATTGTTGCTTACTTTATTGAACTGATACAATGATCTAGGTGTACTGTCTCCTTTAATCCTCACAGGAACCATCTTAGGAAGGAAATATGATTTTGAATATGAGGACAGGACAGGAAGTCATATGCCTGCTGCCACGACTTGTTGAGTGATGACTCTCAACTCTACCATCTAGTTTATACTCAAGTTTTAAGAATCCAACCATTAATGAACAACTTTAAGAAAAGAAAAAAAATACTATATTTCTTTCAAAACAACAGTTCAATCCAATTTAAGTTTCCCCGGAACTTAAGTGAAATATAAACACGTGGTCTAAGAACAAGGTGTATCCTCCCAGACTCCATGTTTGGAAGGATAGTCTATAATTTAAGTGATGTGAGACCTGGTTTTTCTTGTTCATCAGAGAAAATTGCTTGTTTTGGTTGCTGCTCCAGGCTGGCACCAAGAGCTGTGTCAAGGACATGGTAAGAGTGCACCAACTTTAGGTGAATGAATGAGCTATAAGCACAGCTCCGCAGCAAGCCAAGGCTCACACGACACGACGCTTTAGGCCAGATGCTGTTGAATCAAAGTTGCGTCTTGGTTAAAACGTAGTTTATTTAGGAAACTGAATGTGCAACAGTGGCATTTACTTCTAGCCTCTAGAGTGGATTCCTAACATTCACTTATATATATAATATATGAATGTTACCACAATATTTCTTCCAATCAGAGCAATAATGGCAAGACAAACCATCACTGTCAGTAGTAAGAGAAAGAAGAAAGAAATGGAAGGATGGAAGGGGGGAAAAAAAGAACTCTGATCATTATGATTTTGAAATGCCATCAACGATAAGACGCTTCTCAATTTAAGAGATGTTAAAATACAAAACAGATGCATCTTACAGTTAATGAAAGAGAGTATTTATTCCCAGAAATTCACCAGGTGGTAGTCCTTCTTTTAAACAATACACACAAACCTGAAAATGTAACACAAGTAGGAAAAAAATGATGGAAAATTTGGAGGAATGGTTTCAATTTTTCCCCTACCTTTGACCACAAGTGAAATGCACGGTTTGGAGTTTACAAGTGTTTTCAAGGATTTCCAAGAGTTGTTTGAGTTGTACATTATGTTTATCCTAGATGCTGACTTGAAAATCCAACTTTCCCCTTGACCTTAAGGTAAGAATAACTCTGTGTATAAACAGATTTTTCATAATTTCTAAGACTATAAATTATAGCTAGCAAGGAGAGCTAGCATTTGTCTAGCAGCCAAATTTGTATTTTTAAAAAATCCTTTCTTTCACCTTCCACGACGCCATCACAATTCAATATAATTTTAAGAGGTCTTAATCACATTTTCCAAATCAGTCTCCCATCCTCCCAAGACAAATTCACGCATTCTTTCTGCTCACTCTGTGAGTACCTACAGAGTCCTTTAAAACACCCCTCCCCATGCAAATTTTTCTAGATTCCCCGCCTGCCTCTCTCTAAGCCCTAGACAGACAGCTTGGACTCGGGCACATAAAGCCTTAGCTAGTGGCGCCAAATCACACAAAGCCATTTTTAAGATGCCTGTTCTATGCTATCAATCCTCTTACCTTAGGCAACCCCCTCCTGCTGGTTAAGTGCTAACACATGCTTTACAACTGCAGGAGGGGATATGGTTTACAGATTAAAATTAGATGCAGAATTAAATTGCTTGAACACAGCTAAAAAGAAGAGGGTAGTGCAAGGAGTGGCGGAGACAATTTGGTCATGCCAGTACTCACGCACTTAATTCCAAGACTCGAATTTCCATAAATTCCCACTAGAATCCTTGGGTTCAGCTTCTGCTTCCATTACTGAGAGTCATTTTCAGAGCACTAACACACAGAATCTGTCAAAGAATAAGCAGCCCCATGAAAATGCATGTTCAAAATGTGGAATTTACAGCCGTGTGAGATCGCTGAGTCAAATACCAGAACTCCTTTAGAGAGCCAAGGAGAGTAATTTAAGGACCCCTAATGACATGTGTGGCTTTTCAGACTACTATGATAAGAGTAATCAGATCTCAGGCTTCAGGCTGTAACTTGATCACCTGTGCTTTTCAGAAAAGAATTTCTGTATACACGACAGCACTGCACAGCTGGCCGAGCACATTACTGGGCATGTCAGAAGGGAGGGGAGGGGAGGTCACCTCCTCCAGACCATTAAATGCCTTTTGCAACTGGTAAACACAAACTAACAAGCAGTAAGGATAGATGAAGCTTGATTTAAAAAAAAAAAAAATGACAGCTGTGCCTGAAAATTAAGACCTAAATCCATCAAGAAGGAATATGGCCAGTGAAATGTAGTTTCTTGGTTTAGAACGCAAGGGCATAAAATGCAAAGTTTTGTACTCTTCTTAGGCGAAGAGCTGACTCATTTGAAAAGACCCTGATGCTGGTAAAGATTGAGGGCAGGAGGAGAAGGGGACGACAGGGGATGAGGTGGTTGGATGGCATCACCTTCACAATGGACATGGGATTGGATGGACTCCGGGAGTCGGTGATGGACAGGGAGGCCTGGCATGACGTGACTGAGCGACTGAACTGAACTGAACTGATTCAATAGACATGTGCGTGGAGCCTATTTTTTCCTGGCATTTTGTTGAACAGTGAAAAATACACAGCACAGTTTACTATTTAGAGGGCTCTACAGTAAAGGGCTAGAGAATAAAAGGTAGGCCACCAGAACTTAAAAAAAGGTCAAGGTTGAGTCTTCCTAGCTTGCAAAGCAAAGGATGAAAACCAGTGGAGAGCGTCACTAGGTCATCAGCAGATGGGAGAACATTATGGCGTCCTAACGACAGAGAAGAGTATTCATGGTCATGTGATAAGTCAGGATTGAAATCTAGCTCTCTGGGGATGATGAGAATTGAATTCAAGTTCTGCAGATGGTTGGGTAAAACAAACCTCATAGTTAATTATTGATCAGTGAAGTGTTTTCAGCTAGGTCCAGAAAGGGTTTGCTATACCAAGGTCACTGCAAGTTCACGGTCCTTTTCTAGTTTCATCTGGTTAGAGCTTGTTGTTGTTCTGTGGCTCAGTTGTGTTCGGCTGTGACCCCAAGGACTTCAGCATGCCTGCTTTCCCTGTTCTTCTCCATCTCCCGGAGTTGGCTCAAATTCCATCTCACCCTCTGTTCTCCCCTTCTCCTCCTGCCTTTCGTCTTTCCCATCATCAGAGTCTTTTCCGATGGTTAGAGCTAGTTGTCATGAAATTTAGTTTTGTTATCTTCCAGGCAAGTTCTACTCTAGTAGAAAAGTTTCCGTTTGCAGATGTGGAAGGTCAAGCAGCTGAGGATATGGAGTCAAGGAAAAGAGAGCACTCCACGCAGTGGGAATACCACATGCAGACACCACCGAGGCATCGGAAAGGCTGTTACAGGAACCGACGGGGGCCGTCACAGTATGAGGAAACAAAGCCGGCACAACTGCTGCCCCTCGAAGTTGGGAAGGTGGCCTATGGCCAGGCCATAATATACAATGGAATATTACTCAGCCATACAAATGAATGAGATCATTTGTAGTGAGGTGGATGGACCTAGAGTCTGTCATACAGAGTGAAGAAAGTCAGAAAGAGAAAAGTATCGCATATTAACGCATACATATAAATCTAGAAAAACGGTACAGATGAACTGATTTATAGGGCAGGAATAAATACAGAGATATAGAGATGGGCACGTGGGCACAGGAGGGGAAGGTGGTATAATGTGTATACTTACAGCTCAGGCTTGTTGCTGTACAGCAGAAACTGATACAACATTGTAAAGCAGTTATGCACCAATAAAAAAAATAACTTTACTACTGTCTGAAGGAAAATAGAAAGCCACCAAAGGATTTTAAAAACAAAAGGTACAGGTGGGATTTGAAGCGCAGTAGATGATCTCACTGAATTAAAAACAAAAAATCACTCTGGTGACCGTGTGAACCACAAGCACAAGCTGGAATCAAGATTGCCGGGAGAAATAACAACCACCTCAGAGTCGCAGATGACACCACCCTCATGGCAGAAAGTGAAGAAGAACTAAAGAGCCTCTTGATGAAAGTGAAAGAGGAGAGTGAGAAAGCTGGCTTAAAGCTCAACATTCAAAAACCAAAGATCATGGTATCCGGTCCCATCACTTCTTGGCAAATAGATGGGGAAACAATGGAAACAGTGAGAGACTTTACTTTTGGGGGCTCCAAAATCACTGCAGTTGGTGACTGCAGCCATGAAATTAAGACGGTTGCTCCTTGGAAGGAAAGTTATAACCAACCTAGATAGCATATTAAAAAGTAGAGACATTACTTTGCCAATAAAGGTCAGTCTAGTCAAAGCTATGGTTTTTCCAGTAGTCATGTATGGATGTGAGAGTTGGACTACAAAGAAAGCTGAGCACCAAAGAATTGATGCTTTTGAACTGTAGTGTTGGAGAAGACTCTTGAGAGTTCCTTGGACTGCAAGGAGATCCAACCAGTACATCCTAAAGGATATCAGTCCTGAATATTCATTGGAAGGACTGATGCTGAAGCTGAAACTCCAATACTTTGGCCACCTGATACAAATAACTGATACCTTGGAGAAGACCCTGATGCTGGGAAAGATTGCAGGCAGGAGGAGAAGGGGATGACAGAGGATGAGATGGCATCACCAATGTGACAGACATGAGTTTGTGTAAACTCTCGAGTTGGTGATGGACAGGGAAGCCTGGTGTGCTGCAGTTCATGGGGTTGCAAAGGGTCGGACATGACTGAGCGACTGAACTGACTGTGTAAAGCTTTGCTTACTGACCTGAGGCTTTAATAGATGCTTGGGCTTCCCCAGGGGCTCAGCTGGTAAAGAATCCACCTGCAATATGGGAGACCTGGGTTCAATCCCTGGGTTAAGAAGCTCCCCTAGAGGTGGGCATGGCAAGGCACTCCCATATTCTCGCCTGGAGAATCCCCACGGACAGAGGAGCCTGGTGGTCTACAGTCCATGGGATCACAAAGAGTTGGACACGGCTGAGCAACTAAGCACAGCACAGCACACCATTGAGGAAGCAATTATCATAGTCCAGAGAGAGATGAAGGAATTCGAAACAGAAGTTTCCAATAAATGTGGGTGATCTTTTTCACAATGAAAAAGAGTGATTGTGTGAGGGGAAATAACTAGGGCATCCAAAACACAAACTGCTGGATAATTGATGAACATAACACTTAAGGCCTGATCCCAAGTTTCCATGTTAGCGGCTATGTTTGGCAGCCTGTGAAATGAGCCCCAGTAATCCTCACTGGCAGGTATTTATACCCAGTTCCTGAGCATGGGCTGGACCCATGGACTTCACTCTAACCAGGGGAATGGGGGGGGGGGGGGGGGGGCGGTGAGGGAATCATTTCCATGATTAGGTCACCAGCAGACGTGTCCTCTCCTTTGACAATTCTCTTCTGCTTTCTCCTGGGTCACTCTCCGTGGGGTGAACCACCTGTACTGTCATGAAACAATCTTGGTGGAAAGGTGTCCACAAAGATGGGTGGAAGCCACAGCTGCTTGAGTGAACTGGCAGGTGGATCCCGATGTAGTTTGATCTGGATGTGACTGAAGCTGGACCAACGCCTTGACCACAGCTTACGGCAATGCTGAGCCAAGAGGGACCCAACCAAGCCACATCAGATTCCCGACCGCAGCGTGAGGGAGTAAGTCTTCATTCTTTTAAGTTGCTAAGGGTTGGGGTGATTAGCAATAGGTGACTAATGCAGAAAACTTGCTGGATAAATAAGCAGTTTGCCCTTCTTATGTCACTTCTTCTAATTTTTTGTTGTTTAATCTCTGGATGCACCACTACACTTCTTCACTATCTTAGACTTTTTCACTTTCTTACTAAAACTTTTCTTAATATGTTACGTTCTACAGGAGTCAGTGTACAGATAGATATAATCGAAAAATTAGATTTTTTTTTTAGTTTTAATGGTTCAGAGGCTGATAGAAGAAACGAATAGAGATATGATGTCTTTATAAATCTAACTCTATTATAAAATTAGGACGTATTTTGCTTTGATAAATTTCACACAATAGGTGAAATCAAAGTATTAAAGTATCTTTATCTTCTCTGCTTTGTTAATTTTAGCAATTTTTGGTAAAAGCTATGGTAGTACTTATTAAGTAAAAATGACAGTCTTCAGATTTTTGATGTAATTACATAATAATAGAAGAAAGAACTCTTGGTATCTCACTGATGATATCTGAGTACTATGAACCAAGAATGAATGGCGGGCGTAGAGAGAACATGAACTTGTCTCCATGAAAACCTTGTCCGCTGGGTACTGCACCACTGCTGGTTTGGCTGCTTGCTGTCACACTCAGCAGGGACTTCTTCCTCCTGCTGACAGAGCAACCTCATTGGATGACAGCAATCGGCTGCCAGGCTCTGCCTCTTCTGGGTACCACGATGCCCCTGGAGCACTGACTCAGACCCCCAGAGCTGCCCGTGTGGAGGACTCAGAGCAACTTTCTTTCATCTTTCAGTGTAATGTTCTGATAAAATGGTACCAATGAACTGCACTTTCTCCAAATATAAAGCCTCCATGGAGCATTTCTTTCTGTCTAATTCAGAGACTCAAGCATAAATCCATAAATGGAGCCAACAGAAGCATCTCTATGTCAAGTACCTTGCAAAGGTGCTTTTAGGACTAAACCCAAACAAAAAATCTTTTTTTGTGTGTGAAAGCCTCCCAATTTTTCATACAATAGATTCCTGGAAAATCATGGCCAGAATTATCTGAATCAGGGCAAAGGAAACCACTTGACCTCAAACTAATTCCACCCAGCATCAAAGAAAAGTCATCCTCAACCTTTCCATGTCCTTCTGTTAATAACAATAGCAACAAAGACAAGAAAAAAAATTAATAAATGTCTCAAGATCTCAGTCAGTTAAGAATCTGCCTGCAATGCAGGAAACCCAGGTTTGATCACTGGGTTGGTAAGATCCCTTGGAGAAGAGAATGGCTACCCACTCCAGTATTTTTGCTGGAGAATTCCACGGACAGAAGAGCCTGGTGGGTTACAGTCCATGGGGTTGCAAAGTATTGGACACAACTGAGCGGCTAACACACACACACACACACACGTTATTTTGAACAACTGGCAGAATATAAGAAGTTCAGTCATGTCCAGCTCTTTGCGACCCTAGGACTGTAGCACCACAGGTCTCCCTGTCATCAGAAATTCCCAGAGCTGGCTTAAACTTATGCCCATTGAGTCAATGATGCCATCCAACCATCCCATCCTCTGTCGTCCCCTTCTCCTTCTGCCTTCAATCTTTCCCAGCACCAGGGTCTTTTCCAATGAGTCGCTTCTTCCCATCAGACGGCCAAAGTAATGGAGCTTCAGTTGCAGCATCAGTCTTTCCAATGAATATTCAAGGCTGATTGCTTCTAGGATGGACTGGTTTAACCTCCTTACAGTCCAAGGAGCTCTCAAGAATCTTCTCCAACACCACAGTTCAAGAGCGCTTTCTTTAGAGTCCAACTCTCACATCCACACATGACCACTAGAACAACCATAGCCTTGACTAGACAGACCTTTGTTGACAAAGTAATTTCTCTGCTTTTTAATATGCCATCTAGGTTGGTCATAACTTTTCTTCCACTGAGCAAGCATCTTTTAATTTCATGGCTGCTTTCACCATCTGCAGTGATTTTGGGGCCCAAAAACGTAAAATCTCTCACTGTTTCCATTGTTTCCCTATCTCTTTGCCATGAAGTGATGGGACCAGATGCCATGATCTTTGGTTTTTAAATGCTGAGTTTTAAGCCAGCCTTCTCATTCTCCTCTTCCCCTTTCATCAAAAGGCTCTTCAGTTCCTCTTTGCTTTCTGCCATAAGCATGTTGTCATCTGTGTATCTGAGGCTATTGCTATTGCTTCTGGCAATCTGGATTCTAGCTTGTGCTTCATCAGGCCCAGCATTTCTCATGATGTACTCTGCATATAAGTTAAATAAGCAGGGTGACAATATACAGCCTTGACGTACTCCTTTCCCAGTTTGGAACCAGAATATATTAGAATTTGGAACATAGGAAAGAAGAACCCATATGACTGCTTCCCTCAGAAAACAGTGTCGCAGGGAAGACGGACACCAGAGCCTTGCAGCCTATTGCACTGCTGGCTTCCAATACAAATAACATGAATATATTCACAATAATGCAGAATTATTTTCACTTTTGGACAATGCATGTAAGATTCACTTGGGCTTCCAGACAAAAATCACATGTTACAAATACCATTCTTGATATGAAAGTGGCAACAATCTTCCAGAAGCTAAGAAGAACAAAAGAGGCTGAGAGTAGAAATTTAGAGGCTTTTGTATCCTCATTTGAAGACGTGGAGATTGGTAATAAACTGCCGATAATGATGGGAGAAGCAATAGTTTCAATAAATTATTTAACGCTAAAACATTACCAACAGAAGAGCCTTATACTGAAAGTGTGTAGAAGAGGTAGGGAGAATCACAGTGAGAAATGGATAAATAAATGTAAATATTGATAAACATATCATTAAAAATATATATAAGACAAAAAATGATTTCTAAGTGAAACTGAAGAATATTGTTTACGAACACCACTCTACAATACAATCTTTTTGAACTATGACTGATGTAGTTTTAAGAAAAAAATATTTTTAAAATATTATAGAATAAAATGGCACTAGTATAAGCTGTATTTTACTGATTCTCAATGGAAACTTGTGTGTAACAGTTTTGATAATTCACGTTTGTAAAGCAATTTTCATATTAAATAGAACAACTTATCCAGCTACCCAATTCCTCTTCATTCCAAAACTTCCCAAACTGATTTCTGGGAGCCTCTGAGGTATTTCACAGGATTCCATTGATAATGACATTTTCTCTGTCCCCTGAGGTCAATACCCACAAGGGAAGTTCTGGTGTCCTTTTCAATACCGTCATTGCCAAATACACACAAGTCTGACTTGACAAATTGGTGCTAAACAGAAGCCATATGGTTCTCAGGAGCCAGTGGGGTGGCTACTCCTCTTTGCCACCCTCCCACGCTCATAACTCAAGTTTCCAGAGGGTGGTTGTTGTTGTTTTTTGTTTTTTTTTTAAAGAAAATTCCTTTGTCTTCTGCCCACAGCCTTTCCTCTTATGAAGCTCAGGGAGATATCTAAGGGTCCAGTGGGGAACCGTCCCAGTACATCCTGCTTACAGCCTGCAGAATGGCAAAGGTATGGTGGAGGCTGAAGTTTCAATCCTTCGGCCACCTGATGTGAAGAACTGACTCATTAGAAAAGACCCTGATCCTGGGAAAGACTGAAGGCAGGAGGAGAATGGGGTGACAGAGGATGAGATTGTTAGCATTGCTGATTCAATGGACATGAGTTTGAGCAAGCTCAGGGAGATACTGGAGGACAGAGGAGCCTGGTGTGCTGCAGTCCATGGGGTCGCAGAGAGTCGGACAGGACTGAGCGACTAAAAATAACAACAAAGGGCACAGCTGGCCTCAAGCATTTGAAAGCTGCCCGAATCTACCAGTTCCTTCCGTTTAGATTCTCTTTTCAGATTTGTTTTATATTTTAAGACTCAAATCCTCTACGCAGTAGGTGTTAGGACCTCACAGCTATCAAAACACATGGCCCCCCAGCTCTGGAGGAAATCGAGAGGAACTCATCATAGACTCACATTCCCAAATCTCAGAACAGGATTCTGGTTCGCTCAGGCAACGTCGACCAATCGACCATCACCGCCTGATTGGTGAAGGAGGCAGAGCTCTGTAAACCCATGACTGTTCTAACGGAAATCCTGCCGTAGGGAGTGTAGGAAGAAGGGCCTTCCCTGGTGGTCCAGTGGATCAGTCTTTGCCTTCCAATGCAGGGAACGTGGGTTCGATCCCTGGTCAGGGAGCTAACAGCCCACCTGCCTCACAGCCGAAATACCAAAACATAGAAACGCTGTTGTAACAAATTAAATAAAGACAAAAAACAGTGCACATTAAAAAAAAAAAAAAACACTCTAGAAAAAAGTGTAGGAAGGATTATTCTTCAGAAGAATGAAGGGGAGGCTGTGGTTTTAGCACTGAGTGTAGAAGAGCATCCAGGCATAAGAAACAGCGCAGGTACAAGGTCCTGGAACTCCTCTTAGCGGGTGCATGTTGAGCGGTTTAAAAATCGCGTGCTTTCAGTATGTACCCACTTTCACAGAGAGCAGAGGAGCTTGTCCCCATGTTGTAATCTGAGATCAGCAAAGTCAAAACTGCATCGATTCTCAGTCCTATTATGAAGCCCAAATTTTCCACAGCTATAGTGTTCGGTTCAGGTAAGCTTCTTTCAAACGTGGGCACAGTGGTGAAGAATCCGCCTGTCAACGTAGGGGAAACAGGAGATGCAGATTCAATCCCTGGGTCAGGAAGGTCCCCCGGAGGAAAAAATGGTAGCCCACTCGAGGATTCTTGCCTGAGAAATCGCGTGGAGAGAAGCCTGGCATGCCGCTGCCGATGGGCTCGCAAAGAGTCAGACATGATCGAGCAACTGAGCGCACACAGAGAGGCTGAGTGCAAAGTAGGAGAATTATAAGTTATCCCGTCCTGAACTTTAATAACTTCCCTCAAATTAGATTCTTAATTAGCTGAATAGTCAAGGAAAGCCCTGATGGCTTGAGTCACACAGGGAGAGATTTTGTATGCCTATTTTCAAGATGCAATGCTTAGGAAAAATACAAAACAGAGTATACAGTCTTATGAAAAAATGAAACCATTCACCTTAGAAATTAGGACTCAGGAAACACGAGGCATATGGTGAGGCTCTGAAGGAACGGGCCCGCTCGTGTTTCCGCACACACCTGGTGGTTTAATGTCAGGCTTTCGAGTTCAGGCATCGGGCTTGAATGCCAGTGAATTTGGGCAAGTTCCCTCACACTGCTACAGCTTCCTTGACTTCTAAGCTACAAATGGTTTTAAAAGCCTCATGGAGTTGTGGTGAATTAAAATAATTATATACAACACAGAGCGGTGCTGAGCATATACTAAGACTTGAAAAGTATTCATGCTAGCTATTACTCCTAGGGAGAAGGCTAGACACTCCGAAGCTGTGAGCTTCTAGAAGCAATGGAGAAAGAAACATGGAGGGGAGGAAGTTCAAGAGTCTGCGAGGCACCAGTGGGCACGTTTAAGCCCAGGATAGCATCACTGCAGCAACCCTTGTGACTGCAGAATTGGTTTAGGTCCAAAGCTTCACATATGGCTTTTGAGATGGAATTTTGACAATTTGTCCTACTGTGGGTGTGATGCCTTATTAGACAGCACAGTGCACAGGTCAGCTTTGTATAATTTGGGTATAACTTCTCCCCTGAGTTTACTCAATAACTACTTTGAACTTAAATCTGGAGATGGCTGTTACTTAGCCAATTTGGCATGAGAATTTTATATATATATCTTTTGAAAGAAAACAAAAAGTGTGGGACTCCCTTACTCCTCCTTTATGGAATAACAATATTGTATGGAGAAATACAGACCCATACATTAGATTTGAGGTTGTTAAATTATGATCTGAGCAGCCCAAGCCGTAATAGCTATGATCCCACACCACTCTTGCTTTTGAACTGTTGTGTCTTAGAAGACTCTTGAGAGTCCCTTGGACTGCAAGGAGATCCAACCAGTCCATTCTGAAGGAGATCAGCCCTGGGATTTCTTTGGAAGGAATGATGCTAAAGCTGAAACTCCAGTACTTTGGCCACCTCATGTGAAGAGTTGACTCATTGGAAAAGACTCTGATGCTGGGAGGGATTGGGGGCAGGAGGAGAAGGGGACGACAGAGGATGAGATGGCTGGATGGCATCATGGACTTGATGGACGTGAGTTTGAGTGAACTCTGGGAGTTGGTGATGAACAGGGAGGCCTGGCGTGCTGCGATTCATGGGGTTGCAAAGAGTCAGACATGACTGAGCGACTGAACTGAACTGAACACCACTCAGAGACCTCTTGCATGCATGCTAAGTCACTTTAGTCATGTCCGACTCTTTGCAACCCCATGGGCTGCCTGTCAGGCTCCTCTGTCTATGGGATGCTCCAGGCAAGAATACTGGAGTGGGTTGCCATGCCCTCCTCTGGGGGATTTTCCCCACCCAGGGATAGAACCCAGATCTCTTTCATCTCCTGCATTGGCAGGAAGGTTCTTTACCACTAGCACCATCTGGGAAGCCCAACAGATATCTTGGGTCCTCAGTTTTCTGTTTGTTTTTTTGCTCAGTTGTTTGTGAGACTGTTTAGTCAAATAAAACCTATCCAGAAGCCATGGGTATGAAACAGATATGAGGGATGCTTCTTGATTAAAATATAGAAGAAATTATAGAATCCTGACAATCCAGATCTCCTCCCCTTGGTTCCTTTGCAGTTCCCAGGGCGATTACATAACTTCTGGACAAAAGCCTTCCCCAGGCGCTTTCTGTTTTTAGCCACGTATTTCAGCTGAGCACCTACTTCCCGCAAAGCTAAGCACAACTAACGCACCCTAACCATGGAAAGTGGTTACTACAGCTTTTTGCCTCTTCTGTTCTCGTCTGTGTATTTTGTCTTCTTTAAATCTCCTTAAAATACACTCTTAAAAATGTCTTAATTAAATGGAAAGAGATTATCAGTAAACCACTATCAAGAAACCATTTTAAAATACAATAAGATCATAAATATGTTCATATCAAGTAACCATCAATCAATCATTCAAAAATCAGTGGATTACTCTTGTTTCTCTGGGTTAGACTTGGTCAGCATTTCTTGTTTCAGGCAAGAAAATACCACTCTCTTGTATTCATGTTTGGAGCCTTAATTACAGTTATGACAACTATCGCTTCTTGTCTAGGCCTTCAGTGTTTGGAGTAAACAGCCCAGATTTGAGGTCAAAAGAGTTGGTTTTAAGTCCAATTTCTACCACTTGCTAGTTCTATGAAAGTTAATCAAAATGCTAAACATTTTGAGCCACAAGTTGAGATAAATAATATTTTCAGGGTATTCAGTTGACTTTGTGACCACCATACTTTCTCTTTTTTAAAAAAATTTTTACTGGAGTATAGTGGATTTACAATTTTTTGCTAGTTTCTGCTGCACAGAAAAAGTGAGCCATATGCATCTATCTCTTTTTTCTAGTTTATTTTCCTGCACAGGTCATTACGGAGCACCGAGTCACATTCTCTGCGCTATACAGCAGGCTCTTGTTTATCCGTTCTGTGCATATTAGTGTATACATGTCAGTCCCAATCACTCTCTCTCTGGCAGGTGGCCAAAGGGAGACAGGGAGATGAGGTAAGAGACCCTCACAGCAATTTACACATAAAGAGGGTGGCCCTGACCAGTGCCCTAGCCTTCTTAAACATTAATTTTATTAGCGTAGAGTTACAATGTTGTGTTAATTTCTGCTGTACAATGCAGTGAATCAGTCGGCCTGTTTTCTGTCTTCCGCAGTGGAATGTAAGCTCCTTGACTGCAGAGAGGTTCTTCAGTGATGTATCAACTACCCAAAGAGCTTCCCAGGTGAATCTAGTGGCAAAAAAACCCACCTCCTGATGCAGGTGACCTAAGAGACCTGGGTTTGATCCCTGGATGAGGAAGATTCCCGGGAGGAGAGCATTTCAGCCCACTCCAGGATTCTTGCCTGAAGAATCCCATGGACAGAGGAGCCTGAAGGGCTACAGTTCACAAAGTTGCAAGAGTCAGACACGACTGAGCAAGTAAGCACACACAAATGCTTGCACACAATTACCCAAACAGTGCTGAGTGCAGAGTGGGAGATGAGTGAAGTTTTGGTTGACTAACTGAACAATGAATGAATAAATAAATACATATTTTGAAGTGGTTTCGTCCCATAGCACCTACCACAGTGTCTGACATGGAGAAAACACCAATCAAATGTTACTATTCTTATGCAATTTTCTCAGAGTAAATTCTGAGGTTATTGGATCACCAAATCCGTTCATAAGCACGTGGATAGACTTTCCTATGTAATGTTCTATATGAATCCTGAAAATGATTGGGTAGCAACAAGAAAACGTACTGTGAGACATTTTTGTTTATCAAATTCCATGCTTGTTTGCATGACAATAACATATTTTATTATTGTAAAACGTTTTTCAAAGCGTTTTCTCCAAGCAAGATTGGCTGCACTATAGTTTTTCTGCCTGGGGATATGTAGAACATCTTAGCTGTCTTGCAGGCTATCTTTATCCAAACTTATTTAAAAGAGTGTCTCTAGAAATATCCTCACATTTTATTCTCAAGATTTTTATAAAGTAACTGTCACATATTTCTTACCAGTATTTCATTAGTGAGCTAACAAAGCTAACAAAGAAAATAATTTCACATTTTGCAGCTAAAAGGAGACTCTTAAAGTTAAGCCAGCTGTTCAATTCCTCAGTTCTTGTGATCACCAATGCTTGTCCAGTCATAGGAATTATCATAACCACCCTTTCCTTGAGTTGCTTGGAAGACTATGACCAGGCATAACTACAGAACTCTGGTTTCCCAGCTGGAAACATGGCTGCTCTCCATGGCATATGCAAGACTTTCAAGTAGGAATCAAATTCCCAAGTTTACTTTAGGTATTAACATAATATGGACAGACCATGTCGAAGATGAACACTCTTGGAGCAACCATAAAAAGACCCACCCAAAAAAAAAAATGCAATTCACCTTCACTTTCCTACTGTTAAAGATATTTCACACTGATAGCATGGAAGGAATCAATACGTGGAAAAGAAGAGTTTGACCCAAAACACCTCATTTTTAAAGAAGGACGTTTATCATGGGTTTAAAGGATAGTGAGTTCACAGGCCCCAGTGTGAACACGGGCAACCGAGGGGGAGGAGGTTTCTAGTGAGGCCACTTCCAGCTCCCAGCAGGTGTGGCCTGGGTGTCAGTCTGAAGACTTGATTCATTAAGTCCTGCCACTCGGGCACTGTACTCTTTATGACAAGCAAAACAAGGAGGAACAGTGAGGCTTTTATATTTAACCCATAAAACTTAACACTCTGACCTCAACCATATAAACCAGAAGTGAAAGAGGGCATTGCAAATCTGACCAATAAAACTGGAAAAGCACTTCCAGGCTGGGATTAGAAGACGCTATGTCTGTGTACACCGGGGAGAGAATGGTTTGCAAGCTCCTTTATGTAGGTGGTTCCAGAACTGGCAGAGTCCACATTCTCTACAGCGTTTCAGACACGTTGGTGAATGGTGGACAGGCCCCTTGGCAAGAGCTGGTTTGCACCAGGGGCTGGGAAGTCTCTTGGGTAGAAAGCTGTGGTGATGGGACTTACCGTGGTCCAGCGGCTGAGACTCCTTGCTGCCAATACAGGGAGCCCAAGTTCCATCCCTGGTCAGGAAGCTAGGTCCCTCTTGCTGAAATAAAGACCCAGCACAGCCAAATAAATAAATCTTTAGAGAGAAAGAAAGATGTGATGCGGTGAGAAAGGAACCCTCTGTTGTAGAGAGAAGATAGCATTTCATGTCTGTAAGTTTCCTTTTGTGTCAATCCTGAGAGACCCAGACCATGTAGAACTGAAACTGTGTAACAGCCAACAACAAGTCTCCACTTCCCCTTCCTCCAAGCCCTTGACAACCACCATTCTACTCTCTGCTTTTGAATTTGAGTATTTTATTTTTTAATTTAAATCTTTATTAAATCTACTTAGTCAGTTTTATAAATGTTTTATTTATATTGGAGTGTAATTGATTAACCGTGCTTTCTCAGTTTCTCAGCAAAGCAACTCAGTTATGCATCCGTAGGAATCTGTTCTTTTTCAAATTCTTTTCTGATGTAGGTTATCATTGAGTATTGAGCAGAGGTCCCTGTGCTGTACAATAGGTCCTTGTTGGTTATCTGTTTTAAATATTGCAGTCTGTACATGTCCATCCCAGGCTCCCAGTATGTAAAGTATGCTGTGATTTGTCTCACCTTGGAAGAGAGGAAAGGGCAGAGAACCGAGAGAAAGATGTTGCTTTAATGGTCTCTTCCTGGGGAAAGAGAAGTGAAAATAACACTGATGTCAAGAAGGTGTTCTCAAGTTATGATTTCAAGTCTTTCATAACTATACCATAACTTGAAAAAAAATTTTAAGACACCTTTTCTGCGTGACTTTCACTTCAAGTTTTTATCTACTTAAAAATAAACCTACCTATGACCCAGTGATTCCACTCCTACGTATTTTTACCCAAGAGAAATGATAATGTAAGTTTTCAAAAAAAAAAAAAAAAACCCTTATACAAGAGCGTTCATATCAGCTTTATTCCCAATAGGTAAACTAGGGGATTTTAATACACTACAGTTGGTGAAACTAGTGAATGATGACTCAACCAAAGACCTACTTTTGTGAGAGACCCAGGTCTACCCCTTAAACTCAAGCTGGAAGAACACCGCATCCTCCACAATCTCTACTGCTCATTGTCTGCTGAGCCCATGAAGGGAAAGGAATTATCTGGAGAACAGAAGCTTGCTATCAAGGTTGTTTTCTGGACCCACCAGAAAACATATATTTTAAATAATGTATGAAGACACCATCCTAAGGATGGGGAAAATAAACTCTGATTCTGAGGCTAAGCCAGGGCTTCAGGGTTCCAGAGATCCACAAACCCAATGTCATGCTAATAGAGACCACCTCCGATTTGCTGCTAGGAGGCGCTGACCTGGAGGGGAGGAAACAGCGGATGCAGGTGGACTCCCTGCAGACCTGGGCTCTGTCTCTTGCCCCCTTGTCTCCCTCTGGAGCTCAGCAATGCTGTGTCTCACTTCACAGAGTAAGGGATGGGGTTGACGTGAGAAAGTGTGGGACACCGTACATTCGGGAGGAAGGGTCTCCAGTCCATGAGCTTTAGGTAATGATACTTTTCTGATTTTATTGTTGTTCAGTTGCTCAGTCATGTTCCACTCTTTGTGACCCCATGAACTGCAGCACACCAGGCTTCCCTGTCCTTCACTATCTCCTGGAGTTTGCTCAAACCTATGTCCATTGAGTTTCTGATGCTATCTAGCTTTTCTGATGCCTTCAGCCAATTCTCCAGGAAACCCTTAACTCATGACAACAGGGTCGGTTTGGGGGCCAAGAAGATGGGGGTGATCAGAAAAATCCTGAACACCTGACACCCTTTGAAATGTCAAGATCCTCTAGACACTGCTGTAACCCAGGCTTTAAGAGAAATGGCTGTTTGTTGTGTTTTATTCAGTTTTTTTTTTTTTTTCACTCCACTTCCCATTCTCTCTTAGAGATGCTGAAGCACGTGCAGCTGGCAAGCAGGAACAAAATAACAAAAAGACGAAGAGACAGGGATGAGATGAAGGGAAAAAAAAAACACCACCAGAGTCTGTATAATTCACAAACTGATTATCGACTTTGGGCATTTGAGAGTTGACCTCACTTATATAACTCAGAGCTACCAGAAGGCTGAAAGGGGTCTCCTAACCTAAAGCAAGTTCTACACATTTTAGCAATTTTTACGGTGAGCCAGGAATGATAATTCAGCTGAATAATGTTCCTCCAGAGTCTTAGGCATTGTAAAGAACTGCTTAATTGTAAAACAGAAAAATCATTGTACGAGGTTCAATGACATGTTTGCATAACAGCCGGTGTATTCAGTAGCAATAAGTGGGAATTGTACTTTCTACTGTAGAGGAAACTGTCCAGTTTAAGCCCTTTTTCTCACTTCTTCAGCATGAAAAGATTTTGAACTGAATGTGTTTGCATTTTACGGCTTTGTAGCAGTTATTTTAAAAGGTTTCTGTCCCTTCCTTTCAGGTATTTTGTTTTGGAGGGTTTTGAGATTTTATAAAAAAATATATATATTGGAGTATAGTTGACTAACAATGTTGTGTAAGTTTCTAGTATTTTTAAATGTTTCTATTTACTGTTTGAGCAGTTCCAAGAACTATCCACCTGTTGTTCCACCATCTTTTCTCACAGTTTCGCACAATTTTCAGGGTGACTGTGAAATTTTGTAACTTTTCAGGAAATCTCTGCTGTTATGGTCCTAGTGGATGGATGTCCTGTTCTGATGCTGATGAAAGCACCTGCCTGTTTTAATGCAACAGCAAGTCTCCACAAAGATACATGGAATGTGGGAGGAGGGGTTTGAGCTCACAGGTTTCATGTAGAAATGGTACACAGGAGAGGATAATGGAAGGGGTGAGTGGAAGCAGAGACGGCTTCTGATCTGAGCTGCACCTGCGGAGGCATAAATCTAAGCCCAGTTCAGTTCAGTTCAGTTGCTCAGTCGTGTCCAACTCTGTGACCCCATGGACTGCAGCACGCCAGGCTTCCCTGTCCATCACCAACTTCCAGAGTTTACTCAAACTCATGTCCATCGAGTTGGTGATGACATCCAACCATCTCATCCTCTGTCGTCCCCTTCTCCTCCTGCCCTCAATCTTTCCCAGCATCAGGGTCTTTTCCACGAAGTCAGTTCTTCGCATCAGGTGGCCAAAGTGCTGGAGTTTCAGCTTCAGCATCAGTCCTTCCAATGAATATTCAAGACTAATTTCCTTTATGATGTACTGGTTGGCTCTCCTTGCAGTCCAAGGGACCCTCAAGAGTCTTCTCCAACACCGTAGTTCAAAAACATCAGTTCTTTGGCACTCAGCTTTCTTTATGGTCCAACTCTCACATCCATGCATGACTACTGGAAAAACCATAGCTTTGACTAGACAGACCTTTATTGGCAAAGTAATGTCTCTGCTTTTTAACATGCTGTCTATGTTGATACGGAGAAGGCAATGGCAATCCATTCCAGTACTCTTGCCTGGAAAATCCCATGGATGGAGGAGCCTGGAAGGCTACAGTCCATAAGGTCGCTAAGAGTCTGACACGACTGAGTGACTTCACTTTCATTTTTCACTTTCATGCACTGGAGAAGGAAATAGCAACCCACTCCAGTGTTCTTGCCTGGAGAATCCCAGGGACGGGGGAGCCTGGTGGGCTGCCATCTCTGGGGTTGCACAGAGTCGGACATGACTAAAGCGACTTAGCAGCTAGGTTGATAATCTTCTTCATGCTGAAGAAGTGAGAAAAAGGGCTTAAACTTGACAGTTTCCTCTACAATAGAAAGTATGATACCTGCTTATTGCTACTGAATACACTGGTTCTTATGCAAACATTACATTGAACCTCATAAAATGATTTTTCTCTTTTACAATTAAGCAGTTCTATACAATGCCTAAGACTCTGGAGAAATATTATTCAGTTGAATTATCACTCCTGGCTCACTGTAAAAATTGCTAAAATGTGTAGAACTTGCTTTACATTAAGGGACCCCCTTCAGCCTTCTGGTGGCTCTGAGTTATATAAGTGGCATCAACTCTCAAATGTCCAAAGTTGATAGTCTAAGACAGAAGAGAGAATCTCTTTGCAGACAGTCTCTGAGCTGTCTTTCTGCCTGTAACAACTGTGGGGGAGCCTGATAATTAAACCCAACACTTAATTTTGGATGAGCCCAAGAGAGGATTCAGAATTTTTTATATATATAAATAGAGTGCTACCAAAACACTACCAATCAATGGCAATTAGAACTTTTCATCAATGATGGACACACCACGCTGTTCTGAGATGAGGATAATCTATGTAGCATGAGAGTGGTTCTAGGTGATCTTTTATTTGATTCATATAAAAAATTAAAAATGGATTTGGGGTCAGTCAGAAGGTAAGACTTGGGCACTTGTGCAGCCTGTGGCAAGAACCCATATAGTGAGGGAGTGACCTGTCCAGTCAGCAGTCATGTGAGTGGCTGTGCAGAGGCTCTTCCAGCCCCAAATGAATGCAGCTCCAGGTGACATCTTAAAGGCCAACTCAGAAGACTCCAAGTCATCACCATCAAGCTAAGCAGCTTCCTTTCGATAGGGGCTACATTGAATCTGCAGATTGCTTTGAGTAGTGTAGTCATTTTCACAGTATCCATTCATCCAATCCAAGAACATGGTGCATCTCTCCATCTGTTTGTGCTGTCTTTGATTTCTTTCATCAATATCTGATAGTTTTCTGAGTCCAGGTCTTCTGCCTCCTTAGGCAGGTTTATTCCTAGTATTGTATTCTTTTTGTTGCAATGCTGAATAGGATTGTTTCTTCACTTTTTCTCTCTGATCTTTCATTGCTAGCGTATAGGAATGCATGAGGTTTCTGGGCATTAATTTTTTATCCTGCTACTTTAGGTGCAGACAAATACTGTTTGATTCCACTTACACAAGGTACCTAGACTAGTCAAATTCATAGAGTCAGAAAGTACATTGGTAGATGTCAGGAGCTGGGGTGGAGAGGGGAAGGGGTGATGGAGAGCTAGTGTTTAAACGCGATGGAGTTTAAATTTAGGAAAGTGAAAAACTCAGGAGATAGATGATGGTGACCTTCATAAACACAGTTTAGTTGCCTAGCCATGTCCAGCTCTTTGCAACCCCATGGACTGCAGCACACCAGGCTTCCCTGTCCATCCCCTGCTCCCAGAGCTTGTTTTTGCTTTGACTCTGTCTCTTCATTCTTTCTGGAGTTATTTCTCCACTGATCTCCAATAGCATATTGGACACCTACTGATGAGATGTCATATCTTTTTGCTTTTTCATACTGTTCATGGGGTTCTCAAGGCAAGAATACCGAAGTGTTCTGCTGTTCCCTTCTTCAGGTGACCGCATTTTGTCAGACCTCTCCACCATGCCCTCCCGTCTTGGGTGGCCCTACACGGCCTGACTCATAGGTTCATTGAGTTAGACAGTGGGATGATAAACGTATGCTTTTTGAGTCCAAAAAATAAAAGACTTCATTTCTAAAGGAATATGAGTTTGGGTGGTGAGGATCATTAAACCTTGTATTGCGTTTTTTGTTTTTTTGTTTTTTTTTGGCTGCAGCACCCAGCATGTAGGATCTTAGTTCCCTGACTTTGGAGGCGTGGAGTCTTAACCACACCAGAGGGTCCAGACGGGTTGCCATGCCCTTCACCACACTGTTCTGCGATGTCTGATAAAGCCCACTGCCTAACGTTTGCATATATGAAACAGCAGTGGAGACTTCCCAGCCCAGACTCCCACCCCGTCAAGCCCTCAGCCTGCCTTTGTCTGTAGAAAAATTTTAGTCAAAGAATAAATTCAAACAGAAAAGTGAGAAAATGCAGGAGCAAAGACCTGTAATAAGACCAAGTAAGACCAAGTAATAATAGCTTAGTCATTAAACAAAACCAAGGACCTTTAGTTCCTTCTCAAGGGCTACAGATAATTTTCTGGGCCATATCCTGTGAGCTGTCTCATAGATACTGAAACTCCCACCAGGTGGAGGAGTTAACTATGTGATGACTGCAACTGTAGCCACGATTCTGAAAACTGGCCTCAAAGAAATGGGAACAAACTGACCCGGAACTGAAGACTGACTATACCTAAAACAGTCCAGATAATGCTGGTCAGACACCGATGACCAGTCTCAGCATGGCTGTCAGACCTGGCCGTGCTGTTTGTAGCCCCCTCCCTCCCTCCGTGCACCCTGGAAGCCCTGCATGTACCAGTTTTGCCCACTGTGACACGGGGCACTTCCTAGGTGGAGTGGTGGTACAGAATCCGCCTGCCAAGGCGGGAGGCATGGGTTTGATCCCTGGGTTGGGAAGCTGCCCTGGAGAAGGAAATGGCAACCCACTCCAGTATTTTTCCCTGAAAAATCCCATGGACAGAGAAGCCTGGCAGGCTACAGTTCATGGGGTTGCAAGGAGCTGGACATGACTAATCAACCAAGCATTCACACACACACACACACACACACACACACACACACACACTGTGAGGAGTCAGCATTTGGACATAAGTCCACTTTCTCCTCTGGTTGCCAACCTCTGAAATAAAGCAAACTGCCCTTTCCACCAACCTGTCTCGAGTACTGGTTTTTGAGCCACAAGAAGCCAGATCCCATTTTCGGTAACTTGTATGTGTTTCCGTGTGTGTGTGTGTGTGTGTGTGTGTGTGTGTGTGTGTGTGTGTGTGTTCGTGTGTGTGTGTATATTCATGTGTGTGTGCATGTGCACACACGAGCATCCATCTGTGTCCTTCAGGAAAATCCAGTGTCATGAAAATAGGACCAAGTTATAAGTCCTGGCAATGCAGGTGATAGCGTGACTGATAGGAAGTACTATTTTTTGAATGCCTATACTGAGCCAGGTAATTGAGACACATTCTGTAAGATGTCTCACAACCTTCAGAGGCAGCTGTTATTAATCATCGTTTCCAGGCTACTGAATAAACACTTAAAGAGGTTATGTAAGTGCCTAGATCCATCTAACTAGAAACTTTATATACCTAGAGCCAAGTGCTACAAAATGAAGAAGCACTATAAACAAAAAATAGAGAAGTCTTGATGAGAAGCTTCACCTGCCTTAACCTTTGCCCAGATCCCTAATTTGTACAGTAGATTCACTTGGGTTCACTATCAGGACTCATTTTTCATTATGACAGTTCCATTTGCATAAACAATAAAAAGTTCAGGGTAGACTCCTTCTTCATCCTTGCATGTGTGCGTATGCTAAGTCACTTCAGTTGTGTCCGACTCCTTGAAAACCTACAGACTGCAGCCCACCAGGTTCCTCTGTCCATTGGCTTCTCCAGGCAAGAATACTGGAGTAGGTTACCATGCCCTCCTCCAGGGGATCTTACCAGCCCAGGAATCAAACCTTCATCTCCTGAATTGCAGGTGGATTTTTTATCACTGAGCCTCCAGGGAAGCCCCTCACCCTTGCATACCTGAATGTAAAATTACTTTCTGATTGCAGAGCTTCTAGTTTTAGCTTGGATGTGCATAAGTGTGTGTGTGTGTGTGTGTGTGTGTGTGTGTGTGTTTTAATGTTTAGAGACGCAACATTTGGACTCCTTCAACCAATTTAACCAAAAAGTCCCCTGACAAAAAAAAACCCAGTACTCCCTGAGGATAGCTATAACTTAGTGTAATTTGTTTATTGCATTTTGAGAATGCTGTATACCCTTCCTACACTTGACATAATCTACTAAGCTGGTACCTGCTGTCGATTACATGATTATATTCCAGAGTATTCAAAATAGCCTCCTTGTATCTAGTCAGATGTGTAAATGTTGAGTGACACATGGAGATTCTTACTCAGACTGGGAATCCCTTTCAGAATCAATTCATAAACACTCACGAACAACATATGCCTGCAGAGGATTTGATTACGTTACTTTGTATTGCGTGTTTGGGTAGAGTGTTAATGGCTGGCGTATACTTGCTCTATTGGGATTTATTTTGAAAACAGAGTTTTATTCTATAGGCAGCCTCCTGTTGTGTATTCGTGGTTATGTTTCCACTTCACTGGTTAAAAAGAAACAATTCCAACCCAATCAATTTGACAACATACGTTATAAGAGTTTCCTTATTTCCATAGGAAAGTTTGATACCATTTATCCAACACCCACTAAGAGTTTTCCATATATCAGGAACTATGCTATATATTTTTATGCATTATATTTTTATCTTATCTAACACCCAATAATCCTGTGAGTTGGGTACCATTATATCTATTTGATGGGTAAGAAGCTAAGAGTCTGAAGGTCGGGCATTTGGTAACTAATGGATTCTATCCTGGATTCTTGAGAACAGAATAGACATAGATTATTTCCACAAATCTCAAAGCCTATTGGCCCATAAACATCTATTTTAGCAGTTCTTGTGGTCTCTGAAGTGTAAAGACCATGATACTCAAGACACTTTGGGAACTCAGTTAAATCAGATCCCTAGCCAGTTAAATAGACCAGAGATTTGAGTGAACCTATTATTGTGAGTACTGATTCAGAAAACTTCGAAGAAACAGAGGACATATTTACATGCTTCCTCAATCAACGATTAACACTAAACCTTGCTTTCTGATGTCGTGAAAGGAAACGCAGCTCTATCGCTCTTGCTGATCAACAGCTCAAGCTCCTGAGACAGATGTTCAGCAGGTCACCTTGCCTTTAATTATTTGTAGCTTTGTGACTTTATTCAAGTTTCTGAACATCTCTGTGTCTCAATTTCCTCTTGTGTAATATGGAGCGTGTAACAGCATTCATACCATAAACCAGTATAATGATTAACTGACTTCTCATTGTGAATTATTATTTTGCTTGTCATTAACATTTCTTTTGAAGAAGGCAGTGGCACCCCACTCCAGTACTCTTGCCTGGAAAATCCCATGGGAGGAGCCTGGTAAGCTGCAGTCCATGGGGTCACTCAGAGTTGGACACGGCTGAGCGGCTTTACTTTCACTTTTCACTTTCATGCATTGGAGAAGGAAATGGGAACCCACTCCAGTGTTCTTGCCTGGAGAGTCCCAGGGACGGGGGAGCCTGGTGAGCTGCCATCTCTGGGGTCGCACAGAGTCGGACACGACTGAAGCAACTTAGCAGCAGCAGCAGCAATATTTCTTTAAAACCTTGGAACTATAAAGGAGATTATAAAGCTTTTCTGCCATTATTATTATGACTCAGGACACGTGATTGAAACTGAGCAATGTGCTGCTTTCCCAGTGCAGTTCGCATCACCTGGGAGGGAGGGTCACTCCTCACCCTCTATTTCTCACAGTAAAACAACTATGGGTGAGTTCATGTGAGATGATCTGTTTATCTCTAAGAGGCACTTTGTAAACAATTCTGAGAAGTCAATAATGTCTTATCATTTATACAGCCCTTTTGAATTTCTTAGTATGTTTTTACATGACATATTTACTGCAACCCAGTGATGTTGGAAGGGAAACATTACCATCATTATTTACAAAAGCAGGAAGTGAGTTTAAATGTGAAGTTTTGGTAGAAGGGAAGATAGAGGCTTTAGCTCCTAATTTCTTGATCGCTTGTGTCTCTGAACAGTCTGAGGAGAGATAAAAGGTGATGGTGGTCTGTTTATTGGAAAACTGGATTTTCCCCATCTTTGCCCATCCCAGTGAAGATTATCCCTAATGAGGACAAGAGCACCCGGGAAGAAAGGATGGACTCACTTTTCAAACACTACCGGGTGGCCCAGAAATCCCACTACCAGAAATACACGCAGAAAAAAACACATAATTCAACAAGACTTCATTGCAGCCCTATTTACAACAGCCAGGACGTGGCAGTGGCCTCGATGCCCATCGACAGAGGAATGTGGTAAAGAAGACGCAGTACACACACACAATAGACTCTTACTCAGCCATAAAAGAGAGTGCAGTGGGTCACTTGTAGAGTCGTGGCTGGACCTCGAGACCATCATACAGAGAGGAAAAAATCAGAAAGAGGAAAACATATCACATGTCATGAATGTGTGTGCAATCTAGAAAGATGGTATAGATGATCTTATTTGCAAAGCAGAAGCAGAGACGCACCTGTAGAGAACAAACGTATGGACACCAAGAGGAAAGGGGGGCGGCGCTGGGAGGTTGGGATTGACACGTGTGTACTAACGATACTGTGTGTAAAGTAGATGGCTAGTGAGAAGCCACTGGAGAGCGCAGGGAACTCGAGTCTGTGCCCTGTAGTCACCTGACGGGGAATGAAATCCAGAACAAGAGGGGAGGGATGGACGCACGTGGCCGATTCACTTTGCTGTGCAGCAGGAACTAAGACAGCACTGCAGCACAACGCGACACCTGTGGCTGATTCATGGGGACGGCGGGGCCAACACAATATTGTGAAACAAGTGTCCTCTGATGAAAAAAGGTGATTAAAAGCATGAAGGGGATCCATTCATTCCCAGAGCCAAGGAAGGCAGGCGGTCTCTAGAAGCTGGGGAAATCAAGGAAACAGATTGTTCCCTTGGATCCTCCAGAAATGTAGCCTGTTGACACTTTGACTTTACCCCAGTAAGAGGTAACGTGGCCTTCTGACCTTCAGAATTTTAAAGCAAGATAGTGTATCATGTTAGGTTACTGATTTGGCAGAAATTTGTTTTAAAACAATAGGAAACTGACATTGGATTTAGATTTGATTTGATCGTGAATTTTTAATTCAGTAAAAAGATCAGGGAGGATGTGTGTTCCCGTGAAAGAGAACATAGACGATGCTTAAAGCACAAAGCGGAGAAGGCGATGGCGCCCCACTCCAGTGCTCCTGCCTGGAGAATCCCATGGATGGAGGAACCTGGTGGGCTGCAGCCCTTGGGGTCACTAAGAGTCAGACACGACTGTGCGACTTCACTTTCACTTTTCACTTTCATGCATTGGAGAAGGAAATGGCAACCCACTCCAGTGTTCTTGCCTGGAGAATCCCAGGGACGGTGGAGCCTGGTGGGCTGCTGTCTATGGGGCCGCACAGAGTCGGACACGACTGAAGCGACTTAGCAGCAGCAGCAGCAGCAGAGCACGAAGGCTGGAAGGAGAACGACCAGCAGGCCTGGATGAAATGAAGATGCCTGTGAGGACCAGATGCATGTAGGTGGGGAGGTGAGGGGACACAGGTGCTTGGAGCCCTGAATATATTCAACGACCTTCTTAAAGAATTTGAACAATAGGGAAACATGAGGCATTGAATTTGCATTGGGAGAGACTTGAAAAACAGTCATGGCTAGAAGCAGAGAGAGATTGAAAAGCTCAGGTAAAAGTTAGGGAATATAGTGTCTAGTGAGAAGAGTATATGATGCAGGTGCCCTATGCAGGATGAGATGGCTGGATGGCATCACTGACTCGATGGGCATGAGTCTGAGTGAACTCCGGGAGTTGGTGATGGACAGGGAGGCCTGGTGTGCTGCGATTCATGGGGTGGCAGAGAGTCGGACACGACTGAGCGACTGAACTGAGCTGAACAGGAACACCTTCATGGGGTAGGTGTAGAGCTAAGGGGCTTCCCACGTGGCTCAGCGGTAAAGGATCTGTCTGCCAGGGCAGGAGATGAGGATTCAGTCCCTGGGCTGGGAAGACCCCCTGGAGATGGAAATGGCAACGCCCTCCAGTATTCTCACTTGGGAAATCCCATAGACAGAGGAGCCTGTTGGGCTACAGTGCATGGGGTCCCAAAAGAGTTGGACAAGACTTAGCGGCTAAACAGCAACAAGGGGATGATCAGGCACCAAAGGATAACTTTCTTCTAGTTCTGATTTCCACCTATAGCAACCGAGAAGGCTGGGCAGGATCAGAGAAATAACTGCCGGCCAAGGGCTTGCTCACCCCTCCACCTGCCAAAGAAGACTCACAGTAAAACTCTCTATAATCTGGAGACCTCACTCTGCAAACACAGGCTAACAAGAATCATTCACTACTATGGTTCTGGAAAACAACACTGTCTATCTGTGATTTGAATTCATGACCATCAGCAGGCCAAGCTTTAACTTTCTGTTAATCTTAAAGCTTTAGCTATTTTATTTTCATGGGAGATTAGTTCCATTTTTGTGCTCAGTTGCCGAGTCGTGTCTGACTCTTTGCGACTCCATAAAGTGTAGCCCACCATGCTACTCCATCCATGGAAATTTCCAGACAAGAATACTGGAGTGGGCTGCCGTTTCCTTATCCAGGGGATCTCCTTGATCCAGGGATAGAACACCAGTCTCCTGCACTGGTAGGTGGATTCTTTACCACTGCACCACCTGGGAAGCCCATTTTTACACTAACATTAACAAACAATGTGAAAATCGAAAGCAAAAGTCACTCAGTCATGTCCTACTCTTTGTGACCCCTTGGACTGTAGCCTGCCAGGTTCCTCTGTCCATGGGATTCTCCAGGCCAGAATACTAGAGTGGGTAGCCTTTCCCTTCTCCAGGGGATCTTCCCAACCCAGGAATCAGACCCAGATCTCCCACATTGTTGGCAGATTCTTCACTGTCTGAGCCACCAGGGAAGCTCAAGAATGCTTCAATGGGTAGCCTATCCCTTCTCCAGTGAGTCATCACAACCCGAGAGTCAAATTGGGGTCTCCTGCATTGCAGGTGAATTCTTTACCAGCTGCGTTGCCAAGGAAGCCCGATAAATATTGGGGGAAAGATAAATTAGGAGCTTGGGATTAGCAGATACAAAACAAATAACCAACAAAGACCTACTGTATAATACAGGGAACTACAGTTCAGTTCAGTTCAGCCGCTCAGTCGTGTCCAGCTCTTTGCGACCCCATGAATCGCAGCACGCCAGGACTCCCTGTCCATCACCAACTCCTGGAGTTCACTCAGACTCACGTCCATCGAGGCAGTGATGCCATCCAGCCATCTCATCCTCTGTCGTCCCCTTCTCCTCCTGCCCCCAATCCCTCCCAGCATCAGAGTCTTTTCCAATGAGGCAACTCTTTGCATGAGGTGGCCCAAGCACTGGAGTTTCAGCTTTAGCATCATTCCTTCCAAAGAAATCCCAGGGTTGATCTCCTTCAGAATGGACTGGTTGGATCTCCTTGCAGTCCAAGGGACTCTCAAGAGTCTTCTCCAACACCACAGTTCAAAAGCATCAATTCTTCAGCACTCAGCCTTCTTCACAGTCCAACTCTCACATCCACTCATGACCACTGGAAAAACCATAGCCTTGACTAGACAGACCTTAGTCAGCAAAGTAATGTCTCTGCTTTTGAATATGCTATCTAGGTTGGTCATAACTTTTCTTCCAAGGAGTAAGCGTTTTTTAATTTCATGGCTGCAGTCACCATCTGCAATGATTTTGGAGCCCAAAAAATATTTTAAAATAAACTATACGGCGGTGGTCTCCAACCTTTTTGGCACCAAGAACCAGTTTTGAGGAAAATAAGTTTTCCAGGGACCTGGGGATGGGGGATGATTTGGGGATGATTCAAGTGCATTGCATTTACTGTACACTTTATTTCTATTATTATATCAGGCATTCAATCCTTGAGTCCCTGACATAAGGGAAAAGAATCAGAATATATGTATATACAGACAGATTGACAGATAGATACATCACTTCGCTATACACCTGAAACGAATAAAACATCGTAAATAAATTAGACTTCAATTTTCAAAAAAGCAAAAATAAATCAAATATGGTGCTGGTGGTGGTTTAGTCGCTAAGCTGTGTCTGACTCTTGCTACCCCATGGACTGTAGCCTGCCAGGCTCCTCTGTCCATGGGATTTTTTCCAGGCAAGGATACTGAAGTGGATTGCCATTTTCTTCTCCAGGGGGCTTTCTCTAAATAATGTGATTTCTAAATTATATGGGCTTCCCTTGTGGCTCAGCTGGTAAAGAATCTGCCTGCAATGCAGGAGACATGGGTTTGATCCCTGAGTAGGAAAGAAAACAATAAGTAACTGAGGCATCGTTTTGAGAAGTTTTTAAGTGTGATTTGTTCATCTGTTCTCAGTCAAGCAGTCATGTCCGACTCTTGTGACCCCATGGACTGTAGCCTGCCAGGCTCCGCTGTTCATGGGATTCTCCAGGCGAGAACACTGGACTGGGCTGCCATTTCCTCCTCCAGGAGACCTTCCGGACCCAGGGGTATCTAGCGTCTTCTGTGTTGGCAAGCAGATTCTTTACCACTGAGCCACCTGGGAAGCTGATTAGATAACAACAGCCACCACTCCAAGCCTCTCCAGGAGAGCGTTTTGTGTTACGTATGCCCCGATACCTAGGACTAGGAAGCCATTTATTTTCATCATATAAGAGAGCTCACATCTCTAACAGATTTTCTTTTTTTGAAAAAATTCATAAGAACACAGGACACTAACAGAGGCTTTGTATGCGTTCTTTGTTTTAAAAAAAAAATGTCCAAATATCTCACCCACTGTTTCTTTTTCTTCATCTGAGGCCCAAATCCTGTTTTGAAGCCTTTTGCTGATTTCCCAGAATGTGTCCGGACAGAGCACACACGTGCTCAACTTCACTCACCCCAAGAGTCAGCACGTTTGTGACTATCTGGGTGAACCTTTTTCCAGCATTTTGAAAATTGCTTATCAAATGCAACATATTATCCAAGCATCCTAACCTTGTCTATTTAACCGATTAACCTTTCTTTTCACTCGTAATGGGAGGGTAGAGCAGCAATTTACTAGGCCTGATGTGCCTATCAGACATAAATAAGGTACCAGTGGAAACAGTTTTTGTTGTAGCTGAAAAAACATATATTTTTGTACTACAGAACCCTGTGAACCATTAATAAAGTTAATCCTCTCAGCATATGTTATTTACTGAAAGAAATCACCATTCTATCCATTTTGCTTAGGCATAATGCCAGAACTATAATAAAATGAATTAAGGCTAATTACGATGATTTTGACCTCAGGATAATGATATTAAAATGATTAGGCAGAAGAGAAAATTGAAATTGAAAACATGTGGAGACCATCTTTTTGGTCTTTGGATTAATTTCAAATGCTTTAGGAGTATTAGTCAGCTGGTTGCCCTGCTTTCTACAGTCCTCTTAGACTGTTCAGCTCAACAAACACGTTTCCTCAGGCAGCAGGACCAGGCTGGGTTCAGTCCTCTGCTTAGAGGATACCCCAACCTGAAAAGGGCAGAGATGCTCTTGGATTTGACATGGAATAGCTTCCTGTGCGGTGTTCATGAAAGGAACAGTTGAGTAGGCACTAAGCTAAATCAGTATATGTGTGTGCGGGTGTATTTGTTAGTTGCTCAATTGTGTCTGACTCTTTGCCACCCCAAGGACTGCATAGCCCACCAGGCTCCTCTGTCCATGGGATTCTCCAGGCAAGAATACTGGAGTGGGTTGCCATGCCCTCCTCCAGGGGATCTTCCCAACCCAGGGATCGAACCTCAGTCTCCCTCATTGCAGACAGATTGTTTACCATGTAAGCTACCAGGGAAGTCCCAAATTGGTATATGATGTGGATAAACAAAAGATGGATAACCAATGATGGACAGATGATAAAAATACATATAGGCTAGATCAATGTACAGAGACCCTGGAGAAGGAAATGGCAATCCACTCCAGGACTATTGCCTGGAAAATCTCATGGACAGAGGGGCCTGGTGAGCTACAGTCCACGGGGTCACAAAGAGTCGGACACGACTGAGCGACTTCACTATAATGTACAGAGATAGAAAGATGACAGAAGATAGACAGGGAGAGAGATGTATAGATAGATTAGATGGACAAGTATTAGTCATTCAGTCATGTCCAACTCTTTGTGACCCCTTGGACTGTAGCCTGCCAGGCTCTTCTGTCCATGGAATTCTCCAGGCAAGAATACTGGAGTGGGTTGCCATTCCCTTCTCTAGGGGACCTTCCTGACCCAGGGATTAAACCCGCATCTCCTGTGGCTCCTGCGTTGCAGGCGGACTCTTTACCACTGAGCCACTGAGGGAGCCCCTACATGTAGCCATTCTCCCCCAAACTCCCCTCCCATCCAGGCTGCCATATAGCATTGAACAGGGTTCCCTGCGCTATACAGTAGGTCCTTGTTGGTTATCATTTTAAATGTAGCAGTGTGTACGTATCCATCCTAAACTCCTTAATTGGAAGTGTGAGTCCTCTCGCTTTGATCTTTTTCAAGATTGTTTTAAATATCCAGTACTGAGATAAAAGGGGAAGCAAAATCTAGTCCAAAGTGCATCATCAGCATTGGGCACAAGTAGTGCCAGGTACCGGAGAAGGCGATGGCAGCCCACTCCAGTGCTCTTGCCTGGAGAGTCCCATGGATGGCGGAGCCTGGTGGGCTGCAGTCCATGGGGTCTCGCAGAGTCGGACACGACTGAGCAACTTCACTTTCACTTTTCACTTTCATGCATTGGAGAAGGAAATGGCAGCCCACTCCAGCGTTCTTGCCTGGAGAATCCCAGGGACGGAGGAGCCTGGTGGGCTGCCGTCCACGGGGTGGCACAGAGTCAGACACAACTGAAGCGACTCAGCAGCAGCAGCAGTTCTAGGTACTTCACTGTAAATGTGAACGTGTCATATAGCATGTATATAATACATACATTCCCATTTGCGTACACTTTCTTCTCACACACAACACAATATTCTATAGCTGAGATAGATTTTGGCAGCTAAGAGGAATTTTCTGTGTGCAGATTTCAGAAAGCAGGATTTTCTGTGTTCCAACGCACTACAGAGATGTCCCCT
This sequence comes from Ovis aries, assembly GCF_016772045.2. Taxonomy (NCBI): domain Eukaryota; kingdom Metazoa; phylum Chordata; class Mammalia; order Artiodactyla; family Bovidae; genus Ovis; species Ovis aries. The sequence continues at coordinate 77,128,264 of NC_056065.1, read as the reverse complement.
CTGCTGAAAGATGTGAGATCACCAAGTTAAAACATGGTGGGGACTCAAATCCCTGGTCTCAATGTCCAGTGCCCCCGGGAATAGCACAGGGTTGGATAGCGGCGGTGCTGGCCCAGTGAGAGATGATGATATCTTGCAAGCTGGGTTGTTTCCTTGTCTACGTGGAGCTCCCGAGAGAGCTGTCAGACATTTTATGCCTGGTGAACTGCAGAGCAGGCTGGGCTCCTCTGCCTGTCTTTCCAGCCTGGGGTGTGGGGAAATAACAGACATATAAATCCTTGGAAGCTCCACTGAGTGGTCTGAAACACTGCGTCTCTTTGTAGACTGACTTCTGACTATTTCTCAGATTTCCCAGAGCAAGCAAGAGCCACTCAGGTCAATTAACTCTGTCTGTCAAGGGTTTTCTTTAGATTCCATCGCTCCTGCTTGCTGAGTCAATATCCCTTTTTTGCATCTCCTCCTCTTTCTTTGAGGTTTACTTACCCTGAGTACATCTTTCACTGGACTTTGTTATGTCCTTTCTCTAGCCTCTCATGACTACAAATCCCCCAGCCCTCCAATTTTCCTTCCCACCCCCACCACACCCTCGTCTAGTCATCTTTTTACAAAGCCTTCCTTCAAAGATATCTTTATAATGAAAGCTGAGGAAGATGGTGACACTTTCAGACCATAAGAACACACCAAATGCACTTTCAAGCGGCTGTTACATTACAGGCATTTTGCGACCTGCTGGAGACACTTCAGGCAAAGGACGGGTCCCTCCCTTTCCACACAAGTAAACACATGCTTATGAGCATGTAATAAATGCTATGAGAAAGCCTGAGGTTCTGTTGGGTGAAGCATTTGGCCAGAGATGCCTGGAGGAAATTGGGACAAGTAGGACGAATATGGGGAAATCGACGGAAGAAACATTCCAGCCAAAGAAACTGACGTTTGGAAGCCATGGAGGGGAAGAGCCTATTTCAAGACCCGAAAGTTGTCCAGTACAACAGGAGCTTAGGACAAACACGGAAAATAAAACTGAGTCGAGAAAGAGGTACTTAGAGACCACTTGTAGGAGTTTGCCACCATCTCCAGGGAACAACCGATGGCTTACCAGAGGGCTGACAAGATGGAAGCTGTGTGTGAAAAGGATGAGAAGGGGACAACAGAGGACGAGATGGTTGGATGGCATCACCGACTCAAAATGGACATGAGTGTAAGCAAGCTCTGGGAGTTGGTGATGGACAGGGAAGCTTGGAGTGCTGCAGTCCATGGGGTTGCAAAGAGTCAGACACGACTGAGGGACTGAACAACAAGTTTGTATATTAGGGGTGTATTGTAAGGGGACAAGATGTGGTGTGGTGAGGAGGTTATTTCCAGAGTCTAGATGAGGAATTGGAATGATGTCACTGTGTCATGCAAGTGAGTGCCCGGGGATGATCCAGAGAGATGATATGGGGTGGGAGGTGGGAGGGGGTTCAGGATTGGGAACTCATGTACACCTGTGGCTGATTCATGTCAATGTATGGCAAAACCAATACAGTATTGTAAAGCAAAATAAAGTAAAAATAAAAATTAAAAGGAGTAGATTATTTAGTTCCTTCAGAGATAGAAATTGCAAATATAGGACTTATAGGAAGAGAAACCACCAGGCTTGTGAGAGAAAAACACAAAGATTCTAACCCGAGAAAGCAGAGATGTATAAAAATCAGACAGGCCTTGCTGGAGAGCGCCCAGGATGACAGACAGCGTGTTTATTATGGCAGCGGGGCCATCAGTGGTTCGGGTATGCGAGATGGCACACTGGAATCACACTTTACAAAAGAAAAGCATGCAGTTCATAACATTCCTAAATATTAAAGTCTGTTGAGTTTTAGCTATTGCTAGCTTTGAAATATTTTTGTCTGCCTTACCTCATCTTATACTGGACTTCAATAAAATGGATTTTTCATTTAGGTAATAAAACCCAGCCTGCGTTCCTTGTAAAATTTGCACATGTATCCTCACAAGGACACAGATCCAGGAGGGAGAAAGCATGAGCCAAGGTCCTCATGGAGAATCAGAAGGTTGGTGACTGAGGCAGCCTCTGAAAAAGACATTAATTCCTATTTTTACCTCCTTGGGACCTTGAAAAAGAAGGCAATGGGACCTGGGATGAGCCAGAGAAGTTCCTTTCACTGATAGCATTTGAAAGACCCAGCCGTGGACTCCATAAACCTGTCACGGTGATTCTCATGAAATGTTTTTTAACTCAAGCCCAAACCCCTTCTCGGAGCCTCAGTCTCATTTATCCAACTGCCTCCTTGACCCAGCCTTACATCTAGAGCAGAGCTTACCTTAACACGCCCACATCTGAACTCTGGGTCTCCCCTTCATGTTCCAAGGCGTCTCTGCTCTCAGTCTCCACCCCTCTCACTTAGCACCACTAATGCCCAGCTTCTGAAGCCAGAAAAATAGGGGTCGGGTGTGGACTCTTCCTCGCCTACCACATCTAATCTTCCTGTTCTTTTCATCTTTTTTCTGTTATTTTTTTAGTTTCCACATGTAAGAGAGACCATATCTCATTTGTCTTCTCTGACTTATTTCATGTACCTTCGAGGTCCATCTGTGTTTTCACAAATGACAAGATTTCATTCTTTCTATGCATGAACAATATTGCATTATCTTTATCCTTTCTGTATCTTTATCCATTATCTATATCCATTCTGTATCTTTACCCATTCATCCATTGATAGGTGCTTAAATTGTTTCCATAGCTTGGCTACTGTGAATAAAGCTGCAACGAATGCGAGAGTGCATATATCTTTTGAATTAGTATTTTCATTTCCTTTGGATAATCTCACTTTTTTATTTTCACTTTTGATGTAAGATTTAAAAAATCATTGCTAAGACATATGCCAAGGAGATTACTGCATATGTTTTCTTCTAGGAGTTTTACGGCCTCGAGTCTTATATTCAAGTCTTTAATTCATTTTAATTAGCTTTCATGTATGGTGTAAGATAGTGGCTCAGTTTTTTTGTTTTCTTTTGAATGTGACTGTCTAATTTTCCTGGTACAGTTTATTGAACAGGCTATCATTTCCCCATTGTATATTATTGGCTCCTTTCTGATAAATTAATTGACATATATTTGAGTTTATTTCTGGGTTCTCTATTCTGTTCCATTTCCATTAGTCTGTGTGTCCATTTTCTATGCCAATATCATAATGTTTTGATTCCTGGAGCTTTATAGTACAGTCTGAAATCTGTAGTAGAGTATAGTCATATAGTCTACTGCCTGGAGCCAGCACGGGAGATCCCACCCATGACAAGGTCATGTAGGACTCGAGGGACTCCCTGGGCCATCCTACCCATGACAAGGTCATGCAGAAGAGTCCTGATAAGCAAGGCCTCAGGACTCGACGGACCCCTGGACCTGCTCAAGCATCTACCCTCAAACCAGAATCTGTCTGTCTTATTATTTTGTCTTTCACCAGCTCTTCTGACATTAGCAGGGGCTGTCCCCCGACCACCTTTCTCTGGTAAGAGTTAACTTAGGGCTCTAGTTAATAAATCTCCTGGGCATGAAAGGAGTGTTTCAAACACTCTGTTAGCATTCTAGCTTACTTGACAGGTTTATCCAGACTCTTGCAACATTGTTGAGCCAATGCTTGCTACCAAGTTCTCACATTCCTTATCCATTGTGTTCCTGGGAGTACATATAGTTGAGATGTAGAAATAACAAGCAGTAGCTTTAGCATTAGCAACATTAGGCTTTGAGTTAATAAGTTCGTTCTTTGCTGTAACTTGCTGAATCTTTGCTCCATAAAAATGTAACTCTGTACTTTAAGGGTGATGCAGGCTAAGAATTTAAGAAGAAACACTTTAAGGGAAAATTATTGTTCTGGCTGACCAACCTTTATCAAAAAGAGGTCATGGAATATCAACAGGCCTCCGGAACAGAAGACGATGTACAAAAAATGAGACTCTTACAAGAAGGAACCTGATATCGATAAAAGTTATTACTGATGGAATGTTGAGTTGACTCTGCATTTTTCAACCTTACTGTATGTACAACTCAGTGTATAAAAGCCCCGAGGAAAATAAAGTAAAAGGGGCCTCGCTCACTGAAGCCTGGTCACCCCGTGTCTCTTTCCTTATCTCTTTCTCTATCTTTCTTCATTCGCTGATGTCGTCCATCCTGAGGATATCCCTGGACTCTGCTGAGGCTGGACCCTGGCAGTCTACCACGGTACAGAAGTACAGCTCTGTAGTACAGTCTGAAAGTTTAAGACTTCTAGCGTTATTCTTTGTTCTTAAGGTTATTTTGGCTATTCAGGGTCTTTTGTGGTTCCATACGAACTTTAAGGTTTTTTATTCTCTTTCTGTGAAAAATGCCACTGGAACCTTGATAGGAATTGCATTGAATAGGTAGATTGCTTTGCATAATGTGGGCATTTTAACAATATTATTCCTTCCAATCTATGAGCATGGAATATTTTTACATTTTGTGTATCCTTCAATGTATTCCATTAATGTCGTCAATAGACAAGTCTTGTAGTTTTCAACGTACAGGTCTTTTTGACCTCCTTGGTCCTTTTTCTTTTGATACAGCTGTGAATAAATGTTTTTCCTCAGTTTCTTTATAATAGCTCATGATTAGTGTATAAGATGCAACAGATTTTGTGTATTGCCTTTGCCCCACTAACTACAGTGTATTTGTCTATTAGTTCTAATAGTTTTTTCACAGTTTTGGGGTTTTTCTATATATGGTACCATGTCATCTGCAAATAATGACAGTTTTGCTTCTGTCTTTCAAATTTGGATGATTTGATTTTTTCTTCTTGCCTAGTTGCTGTACTAGGACTTCCAAACCTATGTCGAAAGAAAGTGGCATGAGTGGAATCCTTGTCTTGCTCCTGATCCTAGAGTAAAAGCTTTCATTGACCGTGACTCTAGCAGACCCCCTTTCTAGAGAGTTTCTGTCATTAATGGGTGTGGAGTTTTGTCAAACATTTTCTGTGCATCGATTGTGATGATCGTATAAATTTTACTCTTCATTTTGTTACTGTGGTGTATCACATTGATTGACTTGCAAATGTTGAATCATCCTTGCATCCGTGGAATAAATCCCAATTGACCATGGTATGTGCTGCTTTTTAATGTTGTTGAGAATCTTTACCTCTTCGTGCATTAGGGGTGTTAGCCTATAATTTTCTTTTCATGGCATCTTTGTCTGGTTTGGTATCAGGGTAAATGTGAATCAGGTAAACTGTGTTTGGAAGAGTGCCCCTCTCTCTTCTGTTTTTGGGAAGAACTTGAGAAGGATTTGGTATTAATTATTTTTTAAAAATTTTGGTAGAGTTCTGGACTTTTGTTTGTTGGGAGGTTTTTGATCCCATGTTCTGATTCTCTGGAAGAAGAAATGAAATTTGGGGGCCTCTCCATGGTGGTTCAGATGGTAAAGAATCTGTGTGCAATGTGGGAGACCTGGGTTTGATCCCTGGGATGGGAAGATCTCCTGAAGAAGGGCGTGGCAACTCACTCTAGCATTCTTGCCTGGAGTATCCCCATGGACACAGGAGCCTAGGTGGCAAGCTGCAGTCCATGGGGTCTCAAAGGGTTGGACGTGGCTGAGTGACTAAGCACAGAACACCGTGTTATTTTATGATGAATGAGGGAGAAGCATTGAAAAATAATGGTGCCGACACATTCATTGTAACAATCGAAAGGAGAGAGGCTTAGTTCTCCTAACTGAAGTGAAACCAGAAAGTGGCCTTTCACCGTGCATTCATGCTGCCTCTTTTTCTTTGGCGGGAGAAAAATAACTCTATAGGGAGAGGCATATGTTCGTGAGCTCCACTCGGTTTGTTTTGAGAAGCCCTACTGTTCGATCCAACAAGAGTAAGCGGCCAATATTGCCTGCATTCCGGCCCCTCCTGTGCCTCCTCTCAGCTCTTAGAAACAGACTGACAAGTTATCATTTTGATCCTGACTGCTTCATGCCTGTCTTCCTGCTGTGTCTGTTATATATATGAGTCCTTTTCCAAATGTTTAGAAGAGAAAAATATTGTGTCAGAGCTCATTGTAGCATCTTGAAATTCCTTGGAGAGTCTGGGGCTCCTCATGGAAACTGCTCTCCAGAAGCCTTGAGATTAGCTCCGTAGTTCGTGTGGTCACTCCCGCGCTGCGTGAACTTGGACGAGCCAACCTGTGTCTCTGGACTTCAAATTACAGGCCAACGTGCAATGAGACCATCGGATTCGATTACCTGTGATCATGTTTCCATGGTTTATCTTGTCTGTGTGGGGACCCCTATTTAATTTAGATAAGCTCAGTGATTATCAAATAGCAACACAGTGCTTATCACTTCTGAGCTGTTCGCAGAAAGAAACTTAGAGGAGCAGAGAGAAGACATCAAGGAGAAACAGAGCAGGCCCTGGGCTTTAGACCATGCGACTCATGCTAGTATCGCAGCTGTGCTTTGGCCAAATAAAAACCTCATTAGATTCTGTACCAACCAGCTTAGGATAGATTATGTTGAAGTAATGGGTGTGTGCTAGTTGTTCAGTCATGTCTAACTCTTTTCAGCCTCATGGACTGTAGCCCACCTGACTCCTCTGTCCATGGGATTCTCCAGGCAAGAATACTGGAGTAGGCTGCCATTCCTTTCTCCAGGGCATCGTCCCCACCCAGGAATAGAAGCTGGATCTCCTGCATTGCAGGCGGATTCTTTACCATCTGAGCCACCAGGGAAGCTGCAGTGATAAGTGGCCACAATTATCCGTGGCATACACCACCAACAACAAAAGCTGTTTTACATTTAAATTACACCTCCAGCACGGATTGGTTCTGGCTCTGCTTCTAATTTCCTCTATTCCTGGGCCCAGGCTTAAGGAACAGCCTCATCCCAGAGTCCCAAGGATGTGTCATTCTTTTTTTTTTCTTTCTTAATGGCTTTCAACTTTTTGTTTCTGTCCTTATTTTAAACATTTATTTTTGGCTGCATCTTAGTTACAGCATGTGGGATCTTCTGTTGCAGCTCAGGGACTCCTGTTGCAGGCTGCAGGCTTATGGGCTTGGTTGCTCGGTGGCAGGTAGGGTCTCAGCTCCCCAGCCAGGAATCAAACCCACCCCCGCTGCATTACAAGGCGGATTCTTCACCACTGGACCCCCTAGGAAGTCCCAGGATGTGCCACCCTGAAATCAAAAGCAACAAACGGTGATAAAACCACAAAATTGCTCCTGAGCAGCATCACATTTCCCTTCCACTCCAGTCTCACTGGCCAAAGCAGAGTACACAGCTGAGTCTGAATTCAGGGGAGAAAGAGGGATGCCCATCTTACAAGGAGAGAAGCAAGCAATTAGGGACAAAAATGCAATCAGCTACAGGCACATTTTTATGGAAACTGAATAGAACATAGTGATCCTACGGGAAGGTAAGGATACTTGACTGCCAACTTACTAGATGAAAGATGTGCAAACACCATTACTGGTTGACTTTCTTTACACAGAGCGAAGACAGAGGATTCCCTGTCCTTTGGTACAGCGATCCTCCCAACACTGGCTCAGTTATGCGCTGATCAGAGTGGAGAAGGATCACATCCTGCTCACGGGATTGTCCTTAGCTCTTCAGCCCCGCTGCCGTGCCCGCACCTAATTCCATTCACTCTTGCCTATTCTCTTCACCTTTGCATTATGGCCACAGTTTTTAAAACTCAGAGTTTCACAGCTTTTGTAAGTTTGGTAAATGCACGTGAACTTGGCTTGTTACAAAGCAATAACAAACCAGCTGCCGTAGGAAGGCTAACACTTCTGCAGATGGGAAAATGTATAATTTGCTTTGCATGTATAACATAGTGCTTTTCCGAATTTAAGTATTTCAACATTTAAGACCGCCGTTGGTATCACACCTATAATAATTAAGAGATTACAGCAATTTAGGGCACTTTAGCTTTATAACCTTTCAAGACTTACATTATTTAGTTGTATAACAAGAAAAAAATTGGTCTAAAGGAGAATGAGTTTTGCTACATGTTAAAAACCAACCAATAATTGCCTTTCAATGTTTATCATTGCTTTATTTTGTTTTCTAAGCAGGAAGAAACTTTACACATGCACTCCAGAAGACAATTTTACAGGGCTCTTTAGTATTCTTTCATTTATAGATACAAAGTCTAAATATATTTAATCCATATAAATTATAATGCCCTTTAATTGGCCAAGTAAAAATTGGAGCTGATCAGAAATGAACCATTTCTATAGAGCAGTTGTCTAGACAAGGCAGGATTAGAGACCACCATTAAATAGTTTTTCCTTTCTCCTTTTAGCCACCTGACACTAAAAAGGCCCAATTAACAAGATTTCTTGCGGGGGGGGGGGGGGGGGCACACCTCACTGACCAAACTTTCTACTGATTAGATGATTATAGCCCCATTTTTTCTCTCCTGCCTCTTTTCTCACCCTCTTCATGCATCAACCCTTCTGCAGATATATTTTGAAAACTATCAGCAGACAGAATATATCTCTGCCTCTTTCCAATTTACTCATCTTCTTTTCATTTACCATGTTTTTGGTGTTTGACTTAGGCCAACCGTGAGGCCGAGATCAGAGACTGACTCGGGGCAGGACTCCTCCCCGTTGAAACTTCCCAACCGTTACTTCCAAACAGTCTATCACGTGCTGACTTTATTGTGTCGTGATTTTGCTTTCAACTTCCACATAGTGACTTGTCACTTGCTTCTATTTTCAGCTGTGTGATCTTGGGCCAGTTAGTCAAGTTCCTGTGCCCCAGCTTTCCTATCTGCATAATGAGGAAAAGACAAGCATCTACCTATGTGGGTCATTATGAAAATAAACTGTTGCTAATAAAGCACTTGAAATAGTGCCTGGGACATAGTAAAAACTGTTCAGTCCATGTTAACTATTACCATGGAGATGAATACACATGAAAAATCTCAAGCTTTGGAATTTGACTCCTCTGTGAAGGCAAGTCTTTCCATTACTGCTTTTGAAAATAGAAAAATTTCCAATAATCTGATAAATGCATTTAACAATTTTATTTACCAAGCACTTTGGCATATTATATTTTGGTAAGTTCCATGAGGGTAGAAATCTCTGGCTTCCTGTCTCGGTCATTGTGATGAGATGTATCTTGGTAACTGTTTGTTGACTAACGAATAACAAAATGATATTCTTTTATCCTTGCAGTCCTGGATCTTGCGAAGGAATGGAGATGTGATTCAACCAGCTGTATTAGTTTGGTAGGGCTGCGTAACAGAGTACACAAGACTCGGTGGCTTAAACAACAGAAATCTAATTTCTCACAGTCTGGAGGCTAAACATCTGAGACCAAGGTGTCTGCAGCGCTGACTCCTGCTGAGGTTGTCTCCTGGGCTTGTGGGTGTCCACCTCCTCCTCCTGTCTTCACGTGGCCTTTCTTCCCTCTGTCTGTGTCCTCATCTCTCCTTATAAGGACACGACTCATATTGGAGAGGGTCTACCCTAAAACACCCCTCATTTTAAACATAATCGCCTCTTAAAAGACTATCTCCACTACAGTCACATTTGAGATTCTAACGGGTGACAACTTCACTATATTAACTCGTGGGTGTCTCTCATGTCAGGGTTACACATGGAACCAAACCTCTTTAGTCATCTTCCTGACACAGGGATCAAACCTGCAGCTCCCGTGTCTCCTGTGTCGGCAGGCAGATTCTTCACCCCTGAGCCACCTGGGAAGCCCTCTGGTCATCACACTCATATTTTTCATTTCCAACAAAATGTGATTTATTCTAGGCTTCCCTGATGGCTCAGCAGGTAAAGAATTCACCTGTAATTCAACAGACACAGGAGATCCAGGTTCAGTCCCTGGGTTGGGAAGATCCCCTGGAGAAGGGAATGGCAGCCCACTCCTATATTCTTGCCTGGAGAATTCCATGGACAGAGAAGCCCTGGAAGGCTATATAGTCCATGCAGTCGCAAAGAGACTGAGTGCCTTTATCCCGGGAACAGTGGGAATGTGTGGCAAATATTTGGCAAAACAAGGAATTGGAATAAAGATGAAAAAATCAAAGTCAAAATAGAGAAAAAGGAGGAAAATAAAAGTTAAAGCTATGACAAACCTAGACAGCATATTAAAAGAAGAGACATTACTTTGCCAACAAAGGGCTGTACAGTCAGAGCTATGGTTTTCCCAGTAGTCACGTACAGGAGTGAGAGATGGACTATAAAGAAGTCTGAGTACCAAAGAATTGATGCTTTTGAACTGTGGTGTTGGAGAAGACTCTTGAGAATCCCTGGGGCTGCAAGGAGATCCAACCAGTCCATCCTAAAGGAAATCAGTCCTGAGTATTCATTGGAAAGACTAATGCTGAAGCTGAAGCTCCAATACTTTGGCCACCTGATGCAAAGAGCTGACTCACTAGAAAAGACCCTGATGCTGGGAAAGATTGAAGGCAGAAGGAGAAGGGGACGACAGAGGACAAGATGGTTGGATGGCATCACTGACTCAGTGAGCACGAGTGTGAGTGAACTCCAGGAGTTGGTGATGGACAGGGAGGCCTGGCGTGCTGCGGTTCACGGGGTCGCAAAGAGTCGGACACGACTGAGAATCAACACAGCAACAAGGGAAGAAAAGAGAAGGGAAGAAAAGACCGGCTAGAAAAGTAATTTATCCCGTGTCTTGAGTGTTTTTTTTTTTAAGGCTAACTGCCTGAAACCTTAAAAAAAAAAAAAAAAGGTTATTACCATGAGTAATCTAAGAATGAGAGGAAAAGCTAATGCTGGCCATAACATTATCACCATCTTTCTCCATGATTAATTCAAAGCCTCACTTTTCACTTTCAAATCACATTTAAATCATTTTTTTTTCCATGATGCCAAGCTTACTCTGAAAGCACTGATGAACTTTTTTTAAAATTTTAACAGAAAACCATCAACAAGCAAACAAAACCCAAAAGCCACTAGAAGAGTGTTTATTAACTGCCACAGAGCAGCCTCTATCTGTGCCGGTCCACAGCTTGTCCCAGCAACCACAACTGCGGTGTCCAAATCATACAGCTGGAAGTTTCAGCACTTGGAGGGATGCTGTACACGCTGCCTCTCCATTAATCCATGAACTTCATACACATCAGTCTCCCCAGTGGTGCCTCAATGTCTAACTGAACTACTTACATCCTGTAAATTTGCAGTCGTTTTGACTTCTAGAAAACAAAGCAGTCAGGCTTGCCTGACCTCATCAGTTTAATCTCAAGAGTATCTAAGCTGCTCCACAACTCATGTATCTTTACGTAAAAAAGAAAAAAAAAATGGCACAGCAAGAGCTGTTATTAGAGACATGTGTTCCAGGCTGTGATCAGAAATCATTCGTCTTTCTGGAGGAACATGAAAATATGAATATAATATATCAAAAGCGAATGTGGGTAATGAATGACTATGTGCTGAAATCACCACAGTCACGTGCAGGATGACATCGTCGGGGTCTTCAGTATCAGTTGGAAAACACATCTTCTAGGGAAAATTATTATTCACGAAGCTCGTGAATCTGTCAATGTATGTAAGTGTGTATAATGTATTAATTACACTGTGTCTGAAAGTTTCTTAGCTCTGCTCATGTAAGTCTCAGAAATCAGGAAACAGTATACACTAACCAGGAGGGCTTGATTCTACAGGGGTTTGAGGACAAAACTGTCTTCTCATGAGTTGTAACTTTATTGCCTTGAGCCTTCTCGGCACCAGGCAAGTGGGCACTGCTGTCATATAATGTCACACAGAAGCAAGAAGAACCAACCGTTATACAGAGGAGCACCTATCAGCACATCTTCCTGCTTTACAGTTTGGACAGTGCCTCACAATACCCTTCCCAGTTTTGTGCATCAGATCACTTCATTCAGTTCAGTCCCTCAGTCATGTCCGACTCTTTGCGACCCCATGGATTGCAGCTTGCCAGGCCTCGCTGTCCCTCACCAACTCCTAGACCTTGCTTAAAGTCATGTCCACTGAGTCGGTGATGCCGTCCAACCATCTCATCCTCTGTCACCCCCTTCTCCTCCTGCCCTCAATCTTTCCTGGCATCAGGGTCTTTTCCAATGAGTCAGCTCTTCACATCAGGTGGCCAAAGTATTGGAGCTTCATCTTAACATCAGTCCTTCCAATGAATATTCAGGACTGATTTCCTTTAGGATGGACTGGTTGGATCTCCTTGCAGCCCCAGGGACTCTCAAGAGTCTTCTCCAACACCACAGTTCAAAAGCATTAATTCTTCAGTGCTCAACTTTCTTTATAGTCCAGCTCTCACATCTATACATGACTACAGGAGAAACCATAGTTTTGACTATATGGACATTTGTTGGCAAAATAATGTCTCTGCTTTTTAATATGCTGTCTAGGTAAGTCATAGCTTTTCTTCCAAGGAGCAAGTGTCTTTTAATTTCATGGCTGCAATCATCATCTACAGTGATTTTGGAGCCCAAAAAGATAAAGTCTGACACTGTTTCCAATGTTTCCCCATCTATCTCCCATGAAGTGATGGGACCAGATGCCATGATCTTCATTTTCTGAATGTTGAGTTTTAAGGCAACTTTTTCACTCTCCTCTTTCACTTTCATCAAAAGGCTCTTTAGTTCTTCTTCAATTTCTGCCGTAAGGGTGGTGTCATCTGCGTATCTGAGGTTATTGATATTTCTCCTGGAAATCTTGATTCCAGCTTGTGCTTCCTCCAGTCCAGCATTTCTCATGATGTACTCTGCATAGAAGTTAAATAAGCAGGATGACAATGTACAGCCTCGATGTACTCCTTTCCCAATTTGGAACCCGTCTGTTGTTGCATGTCCAATTCTAACTGTTGCTTCCTGACCTGCATACAGATTTCTCAGGAGGCAGGTCAGGTGGTCTGGTATTCCCATCTCTTTCAGAACTTTCCGCAGTTCATTGTGATCCACACAGTCAAAGGCTTTGGCAGAGTCAATAAAGCAGAAGGAGATGTTTTCCTGGAACTCTCTTGCTTTTTTGTGTGTGGTGCAGGGAAATGGAAAAGATTACCAGCATTTATCAAATCCTTACTCTGTTCCAATTGTTTCCAATCACCCAGACTCTAGAACCACACTGTAAATGGAGAATTAAATTAAACCATCTCCACTTAAACCAGAAGGAAAAAAAAGGGGGGAGCTTAAGTAACTTTCCAAAGTTGCCGTCCTCCATGAGTAGGAGACTTTGGACTTGAACTCAAGCTTTTAGCACCAAAGCACTGAGACTAACTGCTATGCTGTATAGCAATTAGGGGCATGAACTTCCGTTAATGAGGACCTTGGTCTTAAAGAGGAAATGCTGAAATGTCCTGTTTGTCCCACTTTGCCCTAACAGTAAGCCATGTGTGAAGGGGTCTGAGTAGGACAAAGGCCAACTGCTTTCAAAGAAGAAATAACAATAGGGATTGCCCCAAGTGGAGAACTTCCTCCATGTACTTTTCAAGCACTTTCTAAATAGCAACCAAGAGGAAGGGAGGGTGTGAAGGATGGATTTGAATACGGACAATCCCAGCCTCTCTACCTGGGAGACACTGAGCAATTCTTTTAATCTCTCTGAACTTTAGTTTCTTCACCTTTTCTGAAAATAACAACAGTATTTATCTCCTACATTTGAGGAAGTCATAAGACTTCCTCATCTTCTCAAAAATATGACAAATAATTTTAATAGCCACACATGGTTAAATTCATTTGACAATTGAGAGAAGTAGGAAGCAACAAAGTTTAAATTAAATTCAGTCATTTCTAAACTCTATGCTTTTGCTCCTAAATCATGTAGCCTACCATAAGGAGCTGTTTCTAAATTTCTAAAAACTTCAGTGGATTGTTAAGTAGCAATAACTTCCCTCTCAATGGAGATATTCATATGCTGAAGACCATCTAGCTAAGATGAAGCATTTCCTTGAGGAAGGAGATATGTAAGAGTCTCCTAGGAACCTAAGGTCCTTGAGTACATGATCACCTAAGATACGGCCACCAATTGCTCTGACTTTCTGGAAGATTTCTGTTTCATATAACCATTGGTTATAGCATCTCTCTGTAGTTAGTTAGCTTAGAAATTTCCTGTGTCTAATTACACTAAGATGACTCAGTGGTAAAGAATCCATCTGCCAGTACAGGAGCTTCAGAAGACCCAGGCTAGATCCCTGGGTCGGGGAGATCCCTTGGAGGAGGAAATAGCACACCACTCAAGCATTCTTGCCTGGGAATTTCGGTGGACAAAGGAGCCTGACAGGCTATAGACCATGGGTTCACAAAGAATCAGACACGACTGAGTGACTGAGCGCACACACTGGCATTGAGTCCAGAAGAGTATACTTATTACCCTGTGAGCGAATGAGTTTTGTATTCCATGTTGTTGTTCAGCCTCTAAGTTGTGTCTGACTGTTTGCTAACCCATGGATTGCACCATGCCAGTCTTCCCTGTCCTTTACTGTCTCCTGGAGTTTGCTCAAGTTCATGTCCATTGAGTTGGTGATGCCATCCAACCATCTCCTCCTCTGTCGTTCCCTTCTCCTCCTCCTCCTGCCCTGAATCTTTCCCAGCATCAGGGTCTTTTCCAATGAGTTGGCTCTTCACATCAGGTAGCCAAAGTATTGGAGCTTCACCTTCAGCATCAGTCCTTCCAATGAATATTCAGGGTTGATTTCCTTTAGGATTGATTAGTTTGATCACCTTGCAGTCCAAGGGAATCTCAAGAGTTTTTTCCAGCACCACAGTTCAAAAGCATCAATTTTTCGACACTCAGCCTTCTTTATGGTCCAATGCTCACATCCATACATGACTACAGGAAAAACCATGGCTTTTACTAATGTGGTCCACTGGAGATGGGAATGGCAAGCCACTTCAGTATCCTTGCTTGGAGAACCCCAAGAAAGTATGAAAAGGCAAAAAGATATGACTCCAGAAGATGAGCCCGTGGGTTGGTAGACGGGTTCCATGACCCTAGATTACGTCCTTAGATTCATCAAGATTCCTTGAAATACAAGTAGGGATGAATTCACTCAATCCATCTTTAATTCTGGGAAGCAGATGAAGATGTATGTGCTACTAAAGGCAACTTGGTAGCCTTCTTATTTCCTTATCCAAAGGCTACTGTTATCCTCGGGTAGAAACAACTCATTGCTAAAAAAGCTACATTTCATGGAAGGCTGTTTTAGTTTCATCAGTCCTAATGTGGGATCCACTTTCCTAAAATCTGAAATAGACCTACAACTTTCTGAATCTATTCTTAGGCTACACCTGCCGAGCTGAGTTTATTTTTAAACTGAACTTGTGACTAAATAACTTAATAAATATAGTACCCAGGTTGGAAAGCATCTTTTGATGTAATTTACCATTCTAATACCATCTGTTGCCTTTTGCAGGCATTATAAGCATGTCAGTCTGAAGGTTAATTCAAAAAGAAACCAGAATTCTCTTTGAAGTATTTTATTGCAGCTCTGGATTCTGCTTCCACTGGTTGTGTAGAGGTTATGTAATTTTGTTTTTGAAGAGTCAGACCTCTTTCTTTTCTTGAATTTGCATTTATTTGTGTGCTTTGTCCTTGCTATTTTTATGCTCAAAGGCCATACTCAGTTATCATTTCAAGTATACAAGAAAAGATCAACTCGAATGAAAAGGAACTAAGAAAAGGCATGCACACACACAGCTCTTTGTCACTTGGCAAGATATGGTAGTATCAACTTGGCTCTCATCTTTCAAAGAAATAAGAATAAGGTTCTGACCAAAAAGCAAGAAGTGGGGGGAGGGGCAGGTAGCTTCTTTAGATAAATCCTGGTTGAGATTTTCCAGTAACCTAGAATTATAGCCACCCATGATATCAGCCATAACATTCAACAGCAAATGTGCTTCTTCTCCATTCCTGATGGAACACCAATATTGTATCCAACTGCTCTTTCACTTTTGCCACAGAAAATAATCTTAAAACAGAATGAAAATATGAAGGGACTAGACAACAGAAAGCAGAGGGTATGATTCCTTGAGTGCAAAAAACATGTAAAATACACCCCAGGATTTTCCATAGGCCAGTGGAAAGAGCTAGAGACTCAGCGCAGAGCAGTGATCCATTCTGCTGACAGAGGCTGAGCTCAGTGTAGGCTGATGAGACAACTGGAATTGGTGGATCTAGATATCTGAAAACAGGGAACTTGGCTGAGAGCTGATTTGTACACACTCAAGGGAGGACTCACAGTGCAGGATGGTGAGCAAGGCAGAGAGCATCATGGAGACATCAGACGCTGTGCAAGCATTCACTCAGCTCCATGAGGGCACCATGGTAAGCCCACAACACCATGCCTGTGTTTTTAAACATGATGTATAAAATACAAGCATGTGTGCAGGTCACTTCAATAGCGTCCACCTCTGTGTGAACCCATGGACTGTAGCCCGCCAGGCCCCTTTGTCCATTGGATTCTCCAGGCAAAAATACTGCAGTGGAATGCATGCCCTCCTCCAATAAAATATAGAAGTATTTGTGTAATTAATAACACATTAGCATATATGCAGCATTATTTATAATAGCTAAGACATGGAAGAAACCCAACTGTGCATCAACAATCAACTTAAGAAGATATGGTATTAATAGACAGACAGACAGATAGACAGTAGACATAGATAGTGTGCAATGGAATTTACCAAAGTCATTATAAAAGGATAAAATGTTACCATTTGCAGCAACATGGATGAACCAAGAGAATATAATGCTTAGTGAAATAAGTCAGAGAAAGATAAAATACTATATGACATCACATAAACATGGAGTCTGAAAAATGAAACAAATGAGTGTATGTACAAAAGAGACTTGCAGATAAAGAGAACAACTTTGTGGGTACCAAAGGGGCGAAGGCGAGGGGGAGGAACACTTTAGGGCTATGGGGTTAATAGATAAAAATGACTATATAGAGAGCAGATAAACAAGAATTTACTGTATAGCACAGGGAGTTATACTCAATATCTTGTAGTAGTCTATAACAGAATATAATCTGCAAAGAAAAACAACTTTCAAATCACTACGCTGTACACCTGAAACGAACACAATATTATAAATCAACCACACTTCAATTAAGAAAATAATAGGATCAGTCAATCAATCAATGTATTTTGTTGTTGTTCAGTCACTAAGTCTCGGGCCGCAACACTCCAGGCTTCTCTGTCCTTCACTATCTCCCAGAATTTGCTCAGATTCATGTCCATTGAGTCAGATACTATCCAACCATTTCATCCATCACCCCCTTCTCCTCCTGCCCTCCATCTTTCCCAGAATCAGGGTCTTTTCCAATGAGTTGGCTCTTCCCGTCAAGTGGCCAAAGTATTGATTGGTGCTTCATCCTCAGAATCAGTCCTTCCAATGAATATTCAGGACTGATCTCCTTTAGGATGGACTGATTGGATCTCCTTGCAGTCCGGGGAACTCTCAAAAGTCCTTTCCAACACCACGGTTCAAAAGCATCAATTCTTCGGTGTTCAGCCTTCTTCATGGTCCATCCCTGACATCCGTACATGACTACTGGAAAAACCATAGCTTTGACTATACAGACCTTTGTCAGCAAAGTAATGTCTCTGCTTTTTAATAGGCTGTCTAGGTTTGTCATAGCTTTTCTTCACTGAGCGAACGTCTTAAATTAAAATTTCATGGCTGCAGTCACCATCTGCAGTCAAGAATGCCAACAGTCTCTCCAAGCCATCTTTTTTTTTTTTTTTTTTTTAGCCACCTTACTGTATTCCAACTTGAACATGATTAGCCTGAGGGCACTGCTCCAAAACCGGGAATTAATGCAGCCGTTGGAAAGGCAGCCTGGCAACAGCCAGCAGTTTTAAGTGAGCAGATCAAGTATTGTTTGCTTTGTGAATAAAACCTATACCTCGTTTCTCTATAGTTGTTCTAGACTGTAAAAAAGCAAGCCTCTTTAACCAATCTAAACTTATGAAATAAGAAATATACGGCTACGTTTTAGCGTGGTGCCAACTTTAAAGAAACACAAGCATGTTGACATTTTTGAACTGATTAAAATTCTTATAGCCGTTGACGGGCATTTATGAAGCAGGTAAGTTCAACCGTGTTTAGAGCTGTTTGGTATATATTCTCTTGATGTGAAAAAAACATGAAAGGAAAACAGGGACTAGTGCTTTTCTTTGAAAGAGTTGGAAGCATGGCTCACAGATTACAACAATCACATTATTCTCTATAAACGTCTTCAACACAGAGAACTTTACCATTTCATAAGTGGAAAAATTGAGATAAATTTTGCATTAAGTAATAATATCCAGATTTCTTAGACCCTGCCCAGAATTCACTGGCTTCCAGCAAAGTAGCTGCTTGAATTTAAATTTTAAAAGAGCTATATTTTATGGGAGGCTCACATGCATCTGCTGTTGGAGAATTTGAAGAAAGCAAAAAGCTCTTTGTATACAAGCTTCATTCCGGCAAACAAATCTAATGGATTTTGCCATAATGTGGAATGGAACATGAAAACGTTGGAGTTTATTAACTTTTGGTTTAATGAAAATATGAGATTTTTTTTTATTTCATGAAAATAATGATATTTGAAGTGTGAAATATTTCAAGAAAAGAATAATAACACTAAAACCACTTTGAAATCAAATGAATACTAGATATCAGTTATTAGAAAAATTAGTTTGTCTACTTATTACAACATCTCCTTAAGTTTATCAGACTTTTGTAATTTGGTATTCTTTACTGAGATTTACAGATTATAAGGTTTCTAGTATATATGTACATGTGTGTGTTCTAAGTCACCTCAATCGTGTCTGACTATTTGGGATCCCGTGGACTATAGCCCATCAGGCTTCTTTGCCCATGGGATTCTGCAGGCAAGAATACTGGAGGAGAGTACCAGGCCCCGCTCCAAGGGATCTTCCTGACCCAGAGACCAAACTCGAATGTCTGTGCACCTCCTGCATTGGTAGGCAGGTTCACTACCTACCACTAGTGCCACCTGGGAAGTCCGTATGTGTACATTAAGTCACAAAAATTAGAGTTTGGGTCTTTTGAGCCTGAACTGCCTGTTCTCCTTGCTTGGTCCTGCAGTAAGCCTTTCTTCCAGAAGTTATTGTGCATTTCTTTATCATTCTGCTCTAAAATTTAAACCACAAACAAAAATGCCTGAGGCTTAATTTAATAATATAAAATCAATCAGTGACCATTCCTGAAGCAATCTGCCTGTGAAGAGATTCAGAGGCAGTTGCTTCCTGGAATTAGTGATACAATGACTGAAATTAAAGCCATGTCTTTCACTGTGGAAATCCGTGCCTCAGTCAGACCTTGACAGTACAGATGCGTTACGCATGCGTGCTCAGCTGCTCAGCCAAGTCTGACTCTCTGCAGCCACGTAGACTCTAGCCTGCCAGGCTCCTCTGTCCATGGAATGCTCCCCAGGCAAAAATACTTGAGTGGGTAGCCATTTCCTCCTTCAGGGGATCATCCCCAACAAGGGACTGAACCTCACCTCCTGCATTTCAGGCAGATTCTTTTTACTGTGTCTGAGCCACCAGCGATTTCAATAGTAGTTGTAAGACTTTTTATTATTATTATTTTTAATCGTTGAGAGAAACCTATCCACATGTAAATAAAGTTGTTTTTCAGAAAGAGATTTCTATGGCTCATTTGCTGGTGATTGAAAACATTGTCAGCTACGATACAGAGGAGAGGTATTTGGGAATCTTCCTTGATTGAAATTGTTGACATAAAGTCAATAGACTACCAGATATTTCTCCAGCAAAGATGGATGTGTTTGGGATCAGCAGAGAATTGCAACTCGGGGCCTGCAAATGGGTCAAGCCATGCACAAGTCCCACGTGGCGAGAGAAGGAGACCCCTCTTACAGAGGAGACGGAAGCGCTGAGGGCTATGGAAACAAAGACACAGTAGCTTTCTGCTGGCTGAGTCCTCACAGGAAGTAAGAGGAGCTTGTCTTCCTGTTGGGCTGCTGTGATCATAAGGAGAGCGCCCTCCCCATTCTGGACTACTGGGGTTCCTGTTTATTAATTTTTTGCAAAATCAAACGAGCCTATCAGTAGGAATAATAACATAGTGTATTAGTTGTTGTCAAGGTGTCACAGCTTAGTATTGTATTTAACTAAGTTTCCCAGGTGGCACACTGGTAAAGAATCTGCCTGCCAATGCAGGGGACACAGGAGACCCAGGTTCAGTCCCTGGATTGGGAAGATCCTCTGGAGGAGGAAATGTCTCCCCACTCCAGTATTCCTGCCTGGAAAACCCCAGGGACAGAGGAGCCTGGCAGGAGACTGTGGGAGGGTAAAGAGTCAGACACAACTGAGCACATGAGCACTTGAAGTTTCAGAAAAGTCAGATGGTTGTGTACTTCAGAATGATCTTTAAATATAAATGATATTCTCATGCATTTGATTTCCCAACTAATATGCTTTGAGGGCTCACACCAACATTAGAAAGTGCCAGGAAATTGATATAAATTAACCGATGCTTAAAATAAAATCTACTCATTGATCAGGTTGGAAATGGTTTCTTGCAAACTTTGGGCCCTGGATATAGGCCTCTCTGAGCACACTCTTTGACAACGTGCCTAGTGCGCTGTCCTGCTCCATCAGCATTTGCGGGTGAAAAGGGTGTTACTGATGATTACCACTGCATATAACTTGAGAGCACCATGGAGTTATTAGTCCCAGACCAAATACTGCACATGTCAAAACAAAGCCAGTGGACTTGAAAAGGTTGTGGGAGTTTTTGAAAACTGCTCTAAATTCATGCAGACTGGATGAAAACCGATTTTGATGCTGAGCATAAGAGTAATGACGTGCGTGGAGTCGTGAAGACCCTGTAAATAACACACAGCTCAGGAATGCTGATGAGAAGACAGCTAGATGCGCGGTCTTCCTCCCCTGGGCTGAACGGTCCACCCCTGCTGTTCCTTTAAGAAGCTGTTTGTGAAGGATCGAGATAAATTGATACCTTGCTTTTTTATACACAATATATTTTAATTCAAGCCTCAGTACTTATTTCCAATCAAATGCTGAGGAAGACAAAGGATCTGTCATATTTTGTAGAAAAGGGTTCATCTTTTGTTTGATAACTTGCCTTTTAGTAATATATATATATATATTTGTTATTCACAGAAAAGTTATTCAGGCACTTTGATAAATTACTGTTTCTTTCTCTGTACTAAAGTGAAAATAATATTGTGGCTTTCCCCAGACAATTCAGGGGTGAAAGTCACTATATGAATACACGGTATTTATCACAAGACTGGGTCCTATAACTTTCATGGTGATTTCATCTGGGCTTAGCTAATGGTTTTTCCGCTTTCACGGGGTAAGGTCTTAGAGTATGCAGGATCCTATAAGACCACCCAAACTGGAATACTCGAAAAGGTTCCATCGCCGCGGTGAACACACTGGCCTAGAATCCGTCTACTGGGCCCCAGGCTCGTGTTGAATCACCTCTCATTCCGAAGCTTCACATTCACCGTCGAGTGTTTTAAGCACTCTCTTTCTGAAGTGACTTCAGCGCTCTTTGCAGTTCTGAAATGCCCTGATTCTCTGTGGGGAACCTTGCTTCTCTTCCTCAGAGCAGTTTCTTCCTTCCAGGGGATGTACCAGGTGAGTCGCCTTCCGGGACACCATCAGCATCGTGATATAAATTCACCCTCTTGTCATAAATTCAGGCCCAAAAACTTCAGGGTAGACTCCACAGGATGGCGCTGCCAAAGGGATGTGCCAAACCAGGAGAGCACAGGGTTTTAAATGTTCAGAGAGTTACGAGAAAGCATTTGTGTGTTTAGTCTCCTTTTATTTTTTAAAGAAGTAGAGTTGACTTGCAACGTTGTGTTCATTTCAGGTGTACAGCGGGATGATTCACTCATGCGTATTCAGATATCTATTTTTTGTGATGTCGTTTACAAATTTTTCTAACATGAGAGTTAATTTGTAAACGAACACATTAAGAAAACCATAACAATGAAAACTGTATTTCGAAACACGTATTCCAGTGAGTGCATGTTCTATTATAGTGCCCCCTATAACAGAAATCCCCCGACTAAAGGGAACTGTGTGGTTCCTGAATTTCACTGTATCTGTGTTCTTAGTCAGAACCTAAAGATATTTTCATGATTTCTTGCAAGTTTTCAAAACCTTTTCCCTGAAAGATAGATTTTATTCCAGTCCTTGCTTTCGAGCGTGGAGGGCATGGCATATATTTCTAAATAACTTATTTTATTAAAATGATTTCTACTCAACCAATAAAAAGAGAAAGAAGGACAAGACAAGGACAGGAAAAAAAAAATTAAGAATAATCCGGGTGGAAAAAGCAGGGAAAAGAAAGTAGCAACCATTCAAAAATATTCCTTGACTGCAGAGGAATCTACAGGGTTCTGCTTTTAATACTCAACATCTGTCTTTTAAAACATATCAATCACATGATCACTAACAGCTGTTGCATTAGAGTGTTAATCAGCCATGATTTTCAAAAGGGAGAAAGAATGCTTTTGGATCAGTGGATGGAAAGTTATAGCATCGAGTGCACCAGCTTGGTACTGCCAACCAATGCAAAATTTAAAGAGACAAAACTTGACTAAGTACCATAAACACTCTTCCTGGGCAAAGAGCTTTGCTATGAACAGCATAAACGTTCCCACATGTTTGGAAGCCTGAAGACAACAGTGCAGGTCCTGCCACGTGTTTAAAATGATGCATTTAATGTGATATGAAGTGCAATTAATTTCAAAACTGCTTCACATTCATAACCAGGCAGGAAAACATTGAAGTGCGGTACATTTTAATCACAAGAAATACTGAACAGAATGGGTCCTTTAAATGTAGGGAGCCTATTTCTTCAGAGGTGTGTACAACTCCTACTCGTGATATTGGAAATTAATAATCCATGTGGGAGTGAGAGCTTCAGGATGGCAGCAGTTGTACATATATTGGGAAAGAGGTTGCTCCTGTTTTGAATTAACTCCCAGCTTTCTTAGAGACGATGTATCAGGTCTGTGCCATTTACCTCTGCTGCTGCTGAGTCGCTTCAGTAGTGTCCGACTCTGTGGGACCCCATAGACGGCAGCCCACCAGGCTCCCCCGTCCCTGGGGTTCTCCAGGCAAGAACACTGAAGTGGGTGGCCATTTCCTTCTCCAATGCATGAAAGTGAAAAGTGAAAGTGAAGTCGCTCAGTCGTGTCCGACTCTCAGCAACCCCATGGACTGCAGCCCACCAGGTTCCTCTTTCCTTGGGATTTTCCAGGCAAGAGTGCTGGAGTGGGCACCATTGCCTTCTCTGTTACCTTCTCCAGCTAGGACATAATGGCAATATGCTAAAAATTCTTGCACTGAAGTAGGGCAGGTTGTTCTAAATTAAGGGGGAAAATATACTTACTTCCAGCACAGAATATTTCTTATTTCCTCAACCATTTTCTGCTAGCGGTGGTCATGGAGGAATCAGTGGTGTCCAATGAGATTGAAAGAGAATTACACATATATGTGACTCTGGCAAAATAACTCGATCGCACTCGAGAAATACATAGAATGTGAGTGTTTCCTCCAGAGTCCTATTTGTTGAGACTGTGGTGGAGATAATGCGTCCCATATTATGGGTAAAATAAATTGCAACTGAGTTCCCTTTGAAGGCACAGATTTTCAGTCAGAAGGACTGGATGACCAAATGACCTTAAATGACTAATACAACAAATTTATCTTTCATCTTATTTATAATAAATAAAAGACTTAGAATAACTACAGCTAAGACTACTGCATGGTACTTAATTTCTTCATTGTAGATCATTATTTCTTATAATGATCATAAATTATATCATACAGGATTTATGATGGCTAATCATCCTAGCTCCAGTATCCTGGCCTGGAGAAGTCCACGGACTGTATAGCCCATGGGGTCACATAGAGTCGGACACGACTGAGCGACTTTCACTTTATCACCCTAATGGGGCTTCCTAAGTGGCATAGTGGTAAAGAATCTGCCTGCCAATGCAGGAGAGCTGGGTTCCGTCTCTGGCTCGGGAAGATCCCCTGGGGTAGGAAATGGCAACCTACTCCAGTATTCTTGCCTGGGAAGCCCATGGACAGAGGAGCCTGCTGGGCTACAGTCCCCGGAGTCACAGACAGTGAGGCAGAACTGAGTGACTGGGCATGAACATGCAGCCATCCTAACCCGCGCTAGGACAGAGCAGCGATTTAATGCAGACGTGTGTGCCCATATTCTACAGTAAAGATGGTGATGCACAAACATATCGCAAGGACATGGATGTACTTTCCTACTGGACGTACTCTCTTGGTCTTCGGGTACTGGGGGTCCTGGGATGAAAGCCTGGGTGAGCTTTCCCAGCAGGATAGTGCTGCTGGGCTTGGCGGTGTATATCCAGGGAATCCTAAGAAAAGGAAAGGATGTGCCTGGTGGCCTGGGAGTTCACTGTACGCAGCCAGATGGCTCCATGAGGGACTCATACTCACAGAAAGGAAGTGTCAAGACAGGAAATGGAATACCTAAACTGGGGGATGACAAGTCGTCAATGCCACACTCTCAGATCCGTGACTCTCCGTTAGTTAACATTGAGACGCCATCTAAGGAAATCACTTGCAAACCTCTGGAAGCATAGGGTTCACCAGGAGATCCACCAGGAACTGCCATGGGAGAGAGGCCACCAAGGTCCAGCCCCGACTCAGAGTTCAGCCAGAGATGAGCGACACACACTCACAGAACATCATTAAGGAAAGGCTTCTCCTGTGGAAGGAAAAATAAACCAATTTAAGAAGTGCTGTGCTAAGTCGCTTCAGTCATGTCCGACTCTGCAAGCCTATAGACTGTAGCCCACCAGGCTCCTTCATCCATGGGATTCTCCAGGCAAGAGCACTGGAGTGGACTGACGTTTCCTTCTCCAGGGGATCCTCCCCACCCAGGCATCGAACTCTCCTGCCTTGGCCGGAAGGTTCTTTACCACCAGCGCCACCTGGGAAGCCCTAATTAAAGAAGGGAGACATTTAGATCTTAACATGCTGCTGCTGCTGCTGCTAAGTCGCTTCAGTCGTGTCCAACTCTGTGGGACCCCATGGACTGCAGCCCACCAGGCTCCTCTGTCCCTGGGATTCTCCAGGCAAGAACACTGGAGTGGGTTGCAATTTCCTTCTCCAATGCATGAGAGTGCAAAGTGAAAGCGAAGTTGCTCAGTCGTGTCCGACTCTCTGCGACCCCATGGACTGCAGCCCACCAGGCTCCTCCATCCATAGGATTTTCCAGGCAAGAGTGCTGGAGTGGGCTGCCATCGCCTTCTCCCTTAATATGCTAAGTACTTTGAAATGGGAAAACCACAGATACACCATGTTTCTGTGGGCTGGTTGGCTGGCTGGTTGGTGGGTTGGTTTTTAAAGCCACTCTGACAGCTGTCTGAAGAATGGATTTGAAGGAAGAGATAATAGAAGCTATGAACAGGCCAAGTGTAAAAGGAAAGAAAAATAAAAAAGAAGAGAACAAGTTTTAGAGATAGATTTGGGCAGACTCCCTGGCACTCATAGTGATCTGGAAGGGTGATGGTTTGTAGGAGGTGGGGTCCCGCAGGGCTACTCAAAGCCTGGTCCTTGGCCACCTGGAGACTCAGCACCCTCCCCAGATTTCCTCAGTCAGAATCTCTGGGATTGAGGGAGGGCAGGGCGCAGGGAGGAGCCAGAATTTGGTGTTAGAGAAAGTTGACCGGATGATCTGTATTCATCCCAAAGTTACAGAAGCCCTGGGATAGCAGATGAGCCCAAATCCCCAGGTCGGTGAACAGAGCGGATGGTGATTTAAAATGAGAAAGGTAAGTTTGGAGACTAGTCTTGAAAATATTCTATTCTAATCCTTAAAAGAGATTGAAGTGGAGTAAAAGCCATGTCCGACTCTTTGTGACCCCATGGACTGAGTCCATGGAATTCTCTAGGCCAGAATACTGGAGTGGGTAGCCTTTCCCTTCTCCAGGGGATCTTCCCATCCCAGAGATTGAACCCAGGTCTCCTGCATTGCAGGTGGATTCTTTACCAACTGAGCCACAAGGGAAGCCCAAGAATGCTAGAGTGGGTAGCCTGTCCCTTCTCCAGGGGATCTTACTGACCCAGTAATCAAACTGGGGTCTCCTGCATTGCAGGCAGATTCTTTACCAGCTGAGCTCTGAGGGAAGCCCTAAACAGAAATTACTATAAAATAAGTACATAGTACTTTCTTGAAAACACATAATATTTCTTTGAGATATGCTTTTTCATAGTATGTTTAGGCTCTCCTAGTAATGTTCACAGTATTTGTCTTACATTATCTATTATTATTTTTAAAATCACACACCTGGTCTGTGAAAGACAGGGAAGTCTGGTGTGCTGCAGTCCATGGGGTCACAAAGAGCTAGACGCCACTGAGAGACTGCACAGCAACAGCAACCTGGAAGCTAGGATGGTAAATGGTTTGGAAAGTGATAGAGCAAAGGCTTAGCTGAACAAGGTTTTATCCAAAGGTACAGGATAAGTGCAAATCAGTCTGATTGCTGTGGAGGAGGACTGAGAGTCCTGATACTGATCCGACCGCGTACCTGGAAATCATGGTAAAACATGAGCTTTATGTTGCGTTCAGAAAACATTCTGCTTAATGGTGAGCAAGGCACTGAAGTGTCAGTCGCTCCGTCGTGTGACTCTTTGAGACCCCTTGGACTACAGTCCTCCGTAGAGGAGCCAGGCCCCTCTGTCCAGAGCATTCTCCAGGCAAGAGCACTGGACGGGGTGGTGGAGCCTAAATCCCTTCCCCTGACACACAGAGGATCCCAGCATGCAGTTTCGATCTGTCTTTACAGACTCACTTTTGTCTTGCTGGAGCCCTGGTTTCTCCCTGGCTTTCTCCTACCCACTCCCTTGCCCCCAGGAGGCTCTGTGTGGGGAGGGGTATTCCCAGAGGGCTCTGCAGAACACACTGAAAAGGGCCAGATCCTTTCAGGAAACCAGGCAGAGGTGAGACGCACGGGCTGGACCCGGGATATACGTTTGAAACGTTTCCCTGTAAGCCAGGTGTCCAAAGCGGTTCACTCCGTTCACGTGCTGAATGTGTCTGTCTGGATACACTGCATCGGTTCTATTTGAAGATCGCTTCACCGGAAGCCCTCTCCCATGCAAGGGATCATAATATCACATTCAGATGTGTGTTGTAAGGGATAAAAGGTATAGCAACGGCGTGAGATAGAAGAACTCATAAAGACCAAACATGACTTCTACTGTGTGGTTTTATGTCTCCCAGGACATCGCCAAGTGAAATCCCCAGAAGAGGGAGCTGGGGTTGACGGGGGTTTACTCTGTCCTCTGCGCTTGCTGAGGGAGACAGGCCCAGCCGGCGGCAGGGGGAGGGTTGCTATGTTTATCTCTGGGGACAGGGGCTGCTGGACTAAGACACCGCAGTGACAGCTGTCAGAATGGGGAGGGCCCGTTAATCCCTATAAACTTTTGTGAGAGTGGTTTCCTTTGTGACGAGCTTGAAATGTTACATGGCTTACTTTCGTCTCGCCAGTGGATATCATGAGGTCAGTCAAGTTTCCTTAGGTGGAGCAGGGCCAGACTTGTGGGGGCCTTGAACACATCCCCCAGGCAACCAGAGGGAGGCCACGGCTACCGAGAGGGGCGGGTCATCGTGGCTACCCTTAGTCTAGAAGGCTCTTACCTCCCTTGCTGAGAAAATTCTAAGCACAGTCCCAGTGTTGCTCCTTGCCTGACGTTAGCTGCCCTCCAGGCCCCACGCCACCCACGGCAGAAAAAGGGCTTCCCACCCACTGTTCCTACAGGGCTTTACTCCACCTGCAAACATGAAAGCAAACACCTTGAGCTACAGGGAGAGAAAGCGGGGCTTCATAGTGCTACAGACCTAGTGTCATCACATCTTTGTGTCTCTACCTCAAGTGGGTATCGATTCCTCCATGAAAAAGGCAGGATAGTATTAATATGTAAGAGACTTTATTTTGGGGGGCTCCAAAATCCCTGCAGATGGTGACTTTAGCCATGAAATTAAAAGATGCTTGCTCTTGGGAGAAAAGCTATGACCAACCTAGACAGCATATTAAAAACCAGAGACATTACTTAGCCACCAAAGGTGCGTCTAGTCAAAGCTATGGTTTTTCCAGTAATCATGTATGGACGTGAGAGTTGGACTATAAACAAAGCTGACTGCTGAAAAATTGATGTTTTTGGACTGTGGTGTTGGAGGAGATTCTTGAGAGTCCTTTGGACTGCAAGATCTAACCAGTCCATCCTAAAGGAAATCAGTCCTGAATATTCATTGGAAGGACTGATGTTGAAGCTGAAATTCCAATCCTTTGGCCACCTGATGCAAAGAGCTGACTCATTTGAAAAGACCCTGATGCTGGGAAAGATTGAAGGCAGGAGAAGGGGCGACAGAGGATGAAGTGGCTGGATGGCATTACCAACGTGATGGACATGAGTTTGAGCAAGCTTTGGGAGTTGGTGATGGACAGGGAAGCCTGGTGTCCTGCAGTCCATGGAGTTGGACATGACTGAGTGACTGAACTGAACTGAACTGATTATTAACACAAAACCTATTCCAATGAAAGTGCAGGCTGTAGGGATGTGAGGGGCAAAAAATACAGAGAGGCAGGGCCATTCAAATAGAAAGGCCATTCCAGGCTTGATAATTAACCAGGGCAGGCCTTCTGAAGATTCAGTGCAAGAAGGTAACTCAGTTAAATACAATAAGGAAATAAACTGAATGGGAAATTCTCTGCAGATAACCAGAGGCTGCTAACACATGCAAGTGACATTCCAATTCAGATTAGATGGATCCAGAAGAGGTAGAAATCTTGCATGTCAAAGAAAAGAAAAATCTTGATTGAAGAAGAAAATGCACAATCTCTTCAGCCATGAGGGCAAGGTTTTCGTTGTTTGTTTTTGTTTTAGTCTTATTACTAGTGTTCTTGTTCTTCAATGTCTAATAAGGAAAATAAGATTAATAGCTTACATTTATTGAAAGCTTGGGCTTCCCAGGTGGCGCTAGTGGTAAGAACCCACCTGCCAATGCAGGAAACGTAAGAGACTCAGGTTCGATCCCTGGGTCAGGAAGATCCCCTGGAGGAGGGCATGACAACCCACTCCAGGACTCTTGCCTGGAGAATTCCAGGGACAGAGGAGCCTGGTGGGCTACAGTCCATGGGGTCACAAGAGGCAGACAGGACTGAAGCGACTTCGCAGACAGGTAGAACACTGGAAGCTTACAATGGGCCAGATCCTGCGCTGTGAGCTGTGTATAGGTATTAACTCAGTCCTCATACCACTCATAAAACTAAGTTCGTTTACTATTGATATTTTACAGATGAGATGACTCAGACCTAGAGAGGTGAATTACTGTCTGAAAGTGAGTGGGTGAGGCTGGCGATGGGGGCTGAGCTCGAAACCCAGGCAGCACCGTCACACTCTGTCCTGACGACTGTCGGATGGCCATCTGTCATGCCATTTGCTGTCCTTGGTACCTTAGATGGAGATGCTGGGAGCGAGAACCAGAGCCAAGGACACTTCAGAGCAAAGGAATCCCTGATGAGGCAAGTTCTCCAAAGGGAGACAACTGGGTGGAGCAAGAGGGTGAGTCAGCAAGGGACTGAAGGACCTTCTAACCCAGGCGGGTGGGAGTGCTTCGTCCAAGCAGGGCTTTAGGGCTCCATGCTGCTTTAGGGGTGCTAAACATCTCTTCCCACGTTTACCAGCCATCTGTTTTCTATTCACTACTGAATACAACCTGTCCGACTTTTTAATTATCTTTTATAGAATGTATGAATACGGGTGTGTTTGTATGTGCGTGTGTTTGCATATTAATTCCGCATTGTTCATATATGTTACAGGTATACATTCCATTTGTCTTTTCACTCAACACAGTATATTTCAGTGAACAGGCACTCTTACCTTTAAAGTAATGAAATGTATGATTTTTTTTTTTTCCTTTATGGATGGTGCTATTTGTATCTGGTTGACAGAATCCTCCTCTTTCATAGGAAAATCATTGTCCCATTTCTTTAAACATGCAAGTTTTCTCCTTTAGCTTTTAAAGTCCTAAACTAAGGGGAATTAGCATGTGTGTATGACTTGAGGTGGAAATGGGATTTCATTCTTTCCCCTTATTGCTAATCTGCTGCCTCTTTAGCCTCTCCCCCTTGGTCTGCATTGCCAGGACCACCTTGAGTTATGTTCCCTGCATGCCCGCAGGTTCTATTGGCCTGTTCTGGCTGTGCTGCTATATTCTGTCAAAGTGAGGATATGAGAAGGTTGGGCTATGAGACGGTTATCAGAGGTTAACCCAAGGCTGACGGTGTCTCAGAGGCTCCTGGTCCTGGTGTCTCTGCTGATCCCTCCGTTGCTGTGGTCCTTCTTCCCTTTCTCCCCAACACAGTCATCTCATCTCTCCTCCTCCCCACATCTTAGTTCCCCTTTTCTTTCCCCCTGCAGTTCTTTCCACTCTTTATTCCATTAATTTATTCTTATCATTTCATTATTTTATTCTAGAAATAAAGAACTCACTTGCCTCCCAAAGAAACTTGCCTCTCAAATAACTGAGCTGGAAGATAAAAACTTGAGTGAGATGTAAGTTGAGAAAGAAATCCTTCCAAGAGGGGTAAACCCCAAAGGAGGAGGAAAACAGGGGCGCAGAAGTAATTCTTAGAGCGGATAGCGTTTGAGTTGAGACTCAACAGAGCAGCAAGCTGTTCCAGTGCCATCTCCAGGCTCAAGGCCTTCCAAGCAGGACGAGCACAGTAAAATAGGCTCCAGGGACATGAAAGCAGACGGCAGCAAGTACACAGGGAGTTAAGCAGGCCAGCTCCTGCGCAGAGTTGCCTGCAGGTGACAGGGCTGAGGGAGGGCGTCTCAGGCCAGTAAGGGAGACTGACCTTGCCTTGTGAGGCTTGGGAGGGTCCCAGAAAGACAATGCTGCCATCGGAGATGTATTACAAGAAAGTGATTTGACAGCAGGGTGTTGGATAAACCAAAGATGAGAGCATTGGAGTCTAGGAGACTCTGAGGTTGCATTAAAATAATCTGGTCAAGAGGTGGGAAGGGCTTCCACCAAGGCCTTGGCCTCAGGTATCAAAATAATGGACATTTGCCAGGCCCCCTGGAAAACAAAATCAATCAGTCTGTGTGATCACAGGCCCCAAGAAGGGATCAAAGGCAACACAGAAGCCTTGATTTTCAGTTGCATTTACAGGGATCCGATGGGAGTTTCCAGGAGTGAATTAAAATGCGAGTTTGGTCCCTCAAAGGAGGCACTGATGCCATCCTTTTTGGTCTAGTATCTAGCTATATAAATAAGACATGAATAGCACCATCCACAAAGGAAAAATGCATACATTTCTTTATATGTATGGCTGACTCACTTTGCTGTACATCTGAAACTATCACAACATTGTTAATCGACTGTACTCCAACATAAAATTAAAAAGTTAAAAAATAAGTAAAGAAGCAAACAAATAAAAAAGTAAGAACTTCTGTTCACCAAAATATATGGTGCTGAGTAAAATTATATTGTACCGGAAACTAAGGAGAAATTCACTCTATCACTGAATGTGTTAAAAAATGGAGTCACTATCCTATAATTAGACCTAACAGAACAGAACCTTTTGGGGAGACTAGCGTCCTTCTAGATCCGAGGGTCGATGCCACGGCAGGGTATGGAGGAAGGGGCAGTGGGCTGACCACATCTGGAGTCCCAGCTTAGTGGACGACTGAGATGGCCAGTGTGCATGGCATCACCTACTACAGAAGTCAAGTCTCGTGAGGACTGGAAGGAATCGCTAAATTTGATGATGCAGAGTTTATCACTAAATTTGAAAAGACTAGGTATCTGTTTGAGAATAAACATTAGACGTCAAAGATTTGAAAACTGAGCGTGGACTGAGGCAATGCAAAAGATGACGTACACGACTCCTGAGAATTCGAAGTTAATGCAGAGGCAGCTATGACGGGACCAGCTGCGGGAATGGCAGAACAGATCGCTGCTTTTAGAATGGGGGAAATGTATTTGTTGATCGAAACGATCAACAGAAGAATTTGGAGCAGGATCTCTCTGGTGGCTCAATGGTAAAGAATCCAGCTGCCAACGCAGGGGACGTGGGTTCAATCCCTGGCCCGGGAAGATCCCACATGCCGTGGGGAGCTAAGCCCATAGGTCATAACTACTGAGCCTGTGCTCTAGAGTCCATGAGCCGCAACTACACAGTCTGAGGGCTGCAACGGCCGGAGCCCGCGCCCCCAGAGCCCGCGCCCCCAGAGCCCGTGCGCCCCAGAGCCCGTGCGCCCCAGAACCACGCGCCCCAGAGCCCTCGCGCCACCACAAGAGAAGTGAGAAGCTCGAGCACCACGACCAGGGTCGCCCTTGCTCACCACAACTGGAGAAATTCCGTGTGCAGCAACAGAGGCCCAGCACAGCCAAAAATAAACAAGTAAAATAAAAAAAGAATTCGAAGTAGAGGCTGGTAGTTGAGGAGGGAGTGCGAGGCTGTGGGACCGAGAACACAGACGGGCGCAGACGGGGTCTCCTGCAACGAAGAGAGAGAAACAGCAGATGCAAAGGACGCAGGAGGCCCGGAGGAGGACACCCGGAGGAGGACACACAGGCCCCCTGGGCTCAGGAGAAGCTGGCCGAGGGGACACACGGGCTCGTCTTGCTCTTCCTGAAGAAGAAGGAAGCGTTTTCTGCGGAGGCTGGTGAGGCGTGGAGTGGGAGAATAACAGAGGATTGCAGACCAGGGTTCGCAGACGGTGATGGGATTTAATCACCCATCTGTGGCAGAATCCGCAGGATCCCATCTACTTCTCTTTTCTCATTATCATTGTTGTTGTC
The DNA here is from genome assembly GCF_016772045.2 of Ovis aries. Taxonomy (NCBI): domain Eukaryota; kingdom Metazoa; phylum Chordata; class Mammalia; order Artiodactyla; family Bovidae; genus Ovis; species Ovis aries. Next base: position 77,095,444 of record NC_056065.1, on the reverse strand, counting down.
TTGTTATTGCTTTGTTTTCGCATAGCTTCAGATTTACTCTCCTGATAATATGAGCCCCAAAGAGTTGAGGGAAAGATTTTCGTTTTCAGCTTCACTGCTTATAAAATACATTAATAGGCAAAAATAGAAATCAAAGCCATCTTTTTTTTTTTTAATGTGAAATTACAGAGTACATGTTTAAAAAACAAGTTTCCCTTTAACTCCAGACGCAGACCTAAATCCTGAGGGGCATTAAAAAAAAAAGCTTCCACGTGGGAAGCTGGATTTTTAGGCTAATGAATGCAACTCTATTTTTGATACTATGCTGTGTGTTTATATAAAATAGAGGAGCATTTTAGGCCAATTAGTGGCTTTCAAACCCTATACTTTTTCCAGCAAGGGCTAAGCTTGACGAACTTGAGAAGTTAATACAGAGAAGTTGTTGGCAGCGAAATTGTGCGGTCGGGTTGATTCAAGGCAACAAAGCTGGAGCATAAATTAGTTTTTATTTGTGAAAAGAAAAACAAACTCTGTTTGTTTTTGCAATACAGTTCGTTAGTTCTTTTAATTTGGGAGAAAATTTGGGGAATTCCAGTTCGCAGAGCAGTAAGAGGCTGGGGCCAGGGCGAGGCAGGCCCCAGCTCCGGGCCTGTGTAAACAGCACCCACGTCTCCCTGGGTATACCTCGGTCAGGGCCGCGGGGCGGGCCCGCCACGCCCGGACCTCGGCTGAACCGGAGCGCTGGCCGGACAGTGACCGGGGGCGGAGTCACGGGGCAGCATTCAGAACCGCAGCGGGAGGCGTGGCCACTGCCCCCACCCCCGCCGTCTCCAGCGGGGACTCTGGAGCCCCAGACTTCCAGGGAGATCCTGCTTCGATGGAACGCTGGAGATCCTGGAGGCCTCTCTCCTTTCGGAGATAAGAAAAGTCAAGAGCAGACGGGCAGATGCGGCAACGCGAGACAGTCCCAGTGCCCAGGTTCAAGGCGCTTTGATGTCAACTGGGCCATCGGCAGCCTCACTTGTTTGGTGGGACATGCGAGGACGTGAGGGGCGTTCTGAGCCCGTCCTAGGAAAGAAAAGGAAGCCAAAGATGTCCTGAGTGCTGGTCGTCACTATGCCTGCACGCAGGCCTCAGCTGCGACTCCCCACTGAAACCAAGCTAACTCTGTCTCTAGCCCCTAAACTGAACCGGGTCTCTACCCTCACCCTAACCCAGTCTCTAAACCTAACCCAACGATAACCCTCACCCTCACCTTAACCCAAACCCCAAACACAACCCCAACCCTACCTCGAGCCCCCGTCTTGGGGAAACTTGAGGTGGGGGTTGCGCCATCTTCCTGACTTTTATGAGTTGGTCAGAATCACAGGATTTGTGGCGTAAGAGTTTCTTTACAAGAAGTCTGCAGCCAGGCTTAGCCCAGCATGGGTTTTTCTTCCCCTTTAGGGTTCACCAAACACTCTCCCATTTACAAGTCCCTTGAGACTCGTGACAAAACTCTAAAGAGCTGTGGTGGAAATTGCTAGTGGTTCCCAATGTCTATTTGGGCTTTTCTACAACAATAGAATTCCTGTATTAGTCACGGTTACTGTATTACTCCGGAGAAATGGAACCGATCGGATACATAGAGAGATATAAGATGAGATTTATTGGAGGAACTGCTTCACAGGGTGACGGAGCCCGGGACGCCCCACAGTCTGCCGTCTGGCTGGTGACCCAGCAAGGCTGCTAATGTAAATTGGTCTGAAACAAGGAGCCCTGATATCTGAGGGCAGGAAAAGATGGACCTCCCAGGTCAAGAAGAGGAAAGAAGTTACCCTTCCTTCACTTTTTGTTCTGTGTGGGCCTCCACGCACTGGATGACGCCATCCACATTGGTGAGAGAAGAGCCCACAGGCGAGGGAAGCTTCAGTCTACCGAATCAAAGGCCCACCTCTTGTAGAAACACCCTCATAGACACCCCTAGACATTATGTGTTGCCAGCTGTCTGGGTGCCCCTTAGCCTGGTCAAGTTGACACATAAAATGAACCATCACAAGCCCTGATTTTTACATGGACACAAAAGACAGACCGCACATCCCAGGCTTCCTTGAAGCTAGACGAGGCCGTACAGCTAAGTTCTGGCGAATGGGATGAGAGAGGAGGCAATGAGATGTTGGCAGGCGATGGGTGCCACTTCTGTGTTATGCCATTAAAAGGAATGCTGTTGGGTCATCCAGTACTCTTGCCTGGAAAATCCCATGGATGGAGGAGCCTGGTGGGCTACAGTCCATGGGACTGCGAAGAGTCAGACATGACTGCGTGACTTCTCTTTCACTTTTCATTTTCATGCATTGGAGAACGAAATGGCAAGCCACTCTAGTGTTCTCAGTCCCTAGAGAATCCCAGGGACAGGGGAGCCTGGTGGGCTGCCGTCTATGGGGTCACACAGAGTCGGACACGACTGAAGTGACTTAGCAGCAGCAGCAGCAGACACATCTAGGGCTGTCACACAGATTGAAATCAAAAAGAGAAAAAAAAAGTGTGTATTAATGCACATATGTGTAATCTGAAAGAAAAAAACTGGTATAGATCTTATTTATAAAGAAGAAATAGAGACACAGAGGTAGAGAGCAAACATACGTATAGCAAGGGAAAAGTGGGGGATGAATTGGGAAATTGGGATTGATACATATATGCTATTGATATATTCGTCTGAAGGACTGATGCTGAAACTCCTGTGCTTTGGTCATCTGAGCCGAACAGCTGACTCATTGGAAAAGTCCCTGATGAGGAGGAAAATCGAAGGCAGAAGAAGAGGGCATCAGAGGATGAGATGACTGGATGCCATTACTAGTGCGATGGATAAGAACTTGTCCAGGGAGGCCTGGGGTGCTGCAGTCCATGAGGTCGCAAAGAGTCAGACACGGCTGGCCGACTGAACAACAGCAGCAGAATACTGTGCCTAAAACAGATAACCAGTGAGGACCTGCTGCGCAGCACAGGGGGCTCCACTCAGTGCCCTGTGACCTGAATGGAAAGGAAATCCCGGAAAGAGGGGCTATGTGTGTGTGTACAGCTGATTCACTTTTCTGTACAGTAGAGACTAGCACATTATAAAGCTGCTATACTCCAGTATCAATTTTTAAAAGTGAACAAAGAGACACACGAAGGCAAAAAACAAAAACCAAAAAGGCAATAGCAATCTCTTTCTCTCTTCCCACTTCGCACCAGTACATAAAATAGCACTGTGGGGGAGAAACCTAGTTCTAGGTGAGTTAGATATGTCAGTGAAGAAAACAAATGCGAAAAGCTGTGATTTTATAGATGCTAATGGTTATGTGACCCTGGGTACACTATGTAAACATTCTAAGTTTATTTCCTCAATTTAAATTTGAACTACAAATAGCTACCTTGGAGAATATGATGTATATTAGAGGGGTTGTGTTTAAAGTGGCGATCACAGAGTTCTTAGGTCAACAGCAAGCTGAGCCTGGTTTTGTGAGCTTCGGAGGGGGCAGGGCTGGACAGAAAGGTGGGGAAGCTAGCCAGGGAGTGGGACGAAGACCTCGGTCAACACCGCAAGGCCTTCCTCTCCTTTGTGAGACCACTGCGGGGGTTTCCTCAGTGAGTAGACAGGACTCTGTGGTTAGCACTGGGACGCTTTGTCCTGAATTCACAGGAACAGGAAGAGTGACTCAGACTCCAGCCTCAAAGGATGGAGAGGCTGAGTCTGGTTTGGAACTTCCTCCCTCAAGTCAGGATCAGTCTGGGAACGAGGAGAACAGAGCTGAGGGTTAGGATGATTCATAGACATCGGGGGGTAGGACAGTGAAGGCAGGGGGCATGTAGAGAGGCAAAGGGGATGAGCCAGTTCAGGCAACAGCCATTTTTCCTAGCTGGGTGGTTTGAGCTACGTTTTAGAAGTCAGTGGACCTAAGTGTGAATTGAAGCTCCGCTAGCTAGCAACTGTTACTGGTACCAGTTTCCACCTCTGTAAAGGGGATAATAGCTACCTTTTGAAAATGGTTACTAGTCATCTTCCACTGAGTTCTGATGATGTGTCAGTCACTCTAGCAGTTTTCTGTTTTTGTTTTTTTTTTTCACATCATCTTGAGTAATCTTCCCATCGACCTTCGGGAGGTAAGAACTCTCATGATTTCCGGGTTACAGATGAGAAAACTGGGGCTAAGAGAGGTCAGAACAGGGACCCACCATCAAACTCTAATGCTAGTTTGCTTTTCATTTAGGATTAAATGAGAAAACCTAGTATGCTTAGCAGACTTCCCAAGTGGCTCTAGTGGTAAAGAACCCATCTGTCAATGCAGGAGATATAAGAGGCGTGGATTTTTTGATCCCTGGATCAGGAAGACCCCTGGAGAAGGAAATGGCCACCTACTCCAGTATTCTTGCCCAGAGAATCCCATGGACGGAGGAGCCTGGTGGGCTACAGTCCATGGGTTTGCAGAGTCGGACACAACTGAAATGAGTGAGCACAGTATACTTAGTGCAGTGCTTGAGTTATTGCCTTAAATAAATCGTCATCTAAAAATATTATTCCAATTTTAGAGATGAAAAAAATGGAAGCTAAGAGCCATGTTAATAGAACAAAGCTCAGACATTCTGCTCTAAAGGCTTTATGAGCCCTGCACAAAAAGGACTGTCTGAAAGCAGCCTCCTCACCCAGGATGGAGTGGAAGGCTCGCCCTGCCCTCAGAGGTCAGGCTGATGCCCGGGCTCTTAAGGACATGGCCCCAGGCTTCACAGAGAGGATGTTTTCCTTGCTAGATGCATCTTAGGGCAGCAGCCAAAAGCAGCCTCCGTCCACCGCCCTGCCCGCCCCTCCTTTCCAAGGAGCGGAGTTGCAGGAGTCACGTGGCCTCTAGCTCACTTCTGTTTATGGAGTTTCTCAGCCAAGAGGAAAACCATTAGGTGTCAAATTGCAAGTAGACAGCATCCAAGAAGCTGCCTCTTCCAGCGTGATTTGCTGCCAAAGAACCTTAAATAAACTTTGTACAGGGCAGATGTCTAAGCCTCTGCTGCACGCAGCATATTTCATTTGTTAGATTAATATGTAGAGCTTGATTTGGTCTAATTAATTAGTTTATGTTCTGAAAGCAGAAGAAAACAATGGGCTTCTTTTCGCCTCTTCTGATTCTCTTTGTAGGGTTTCTTTTGGGGAAAAAGCAAGTTAATGCATTACTTAAGATAAAAGAAAAATCTATCTGAGGACTTAAGCAATGCTTCATTTATTTATATTTTTAGCCAAAGGTGAGAGGTAAAGTCAACAATTGCCCTAGGAATCAACAGCTGTGCACAGCAGTAATACAGATAGAGAAGACTTGAACACGTAAGAGGAAAAAGTCAATAGAGTAATTAATAAAAAGTCTATAATGAAACATGTAAGACACTTCGCCTCCATTTTTTTTTTTCTACACGTACTTTTGGAAGGAAACTGAATCTTTTGACCCTCTCTTAAAATATATACAGATAATAAAGTAGAATCCTCTTATATTTTACATGACAATGAATTTCATGTCTCTTGCTTGATTCCCCACCACAAGGTACATTAATATAAGTGGGCTCAGTCGTATTGGACTCTCTGTGGCCCCACTAGGCTCTCTGTCCATGGAATTTTCCAAGAAAGAACACTGGAGTAGGTTGCCACTTCCGCCTCCAGGGGATCTTCCCGACCCAGGGATCGAACCCACATCTCATGTGCCTCCTGCCTTGGTAGGTCTGATCTTTATCACTTGCACCACCTGGGAAGCCTGCTATTAATAGAAATGACTCTCAGTAAGCAGGGAGATGCTCCTCAGCCCTGCAAAATTCCCTGCAGAGACAAAAGGGTATGCCGGAGTCAGGCTACTCCTGGTTCCTAACACTTGAGGTGGGGAGAGAGTGGGCTGGAAATAGAAGGAAGCTGGACTTGACACTTTACGTTTAGACACAACGCAGTTTCTCAGGAGAGAATTCACACTGGAGACCAAGCAGACATCCTCTGTAGGCGCTTATTGAAACACTCTGGGAATAAATTTTTGGAAGGACCTAAGTCGAGTTCAAGGCAGATGCTGAGACTTCCTGGAAACCTGGAAAGTGGTAGGAGTCTGTTCTGTAAGAAAGTGTCACACAGGCCAAAATGAGACGCCCCAGGAAGCCAAGGCAAGAGTGAAGCCTTAAAGCAAGAACCAAGGACAAAAGACAGTTGGAGGTCTAAACCGTGAAATGTTGATGTATGTGATCAATACAAAAGCAGTGGACAGTTATCTGAGTGGAAAGCAGGGAAGGTTCAGATGGGCAGATGCAACCCTAAATTAAGGGTTACAAATGCAGAAACAGTGAACGGTCCAAAATTCAAGCTGGGAAACCAGTAGGTCCCAAGTGGCAGTCATGAAAAGAACATCAAGGAAAACTTACAGTACTTAACATTTGATTAAAAGAACTCCCTTCTCCTAGAAGAGCAGCAGTTAAAAAAGAGAAAATGAACCTGTGCAAAGGGATATCCATCCCAGGTGACGCCAGCAGTAAAGAACCTGCCTGCCAGTGCAGGAGATGTAAGAGACACAAGTGCGATCCCTGGGTCAGAAAGATGCCCCTGAGGAGGACGGCAACCCATTCCAGCATTCTTGCCTGGAGAATCCCATGGACAGAGGAGCCTGGCGGGCTACAGTCCATGGGGTCCTAAAGAGTCCAACATGGCTGAAGCGACCTGGCACACACAATAAGCAAGGTCATCAGGGCGGATGCTAGCCAAAGAAGAAAAGAGACCATTTGGGACAACGGGCTCCCTCTCGGGGACATGGTCCTCCTGGAGGCAACCTCCTCTCACCAGGTTTGAGGGTCGTTTACTCTTTTATTCTTAAAGAGGAGGAGGCGGCCAGATGCTCAAAAACACAGGGTCTGCCTCCTTGGTATCCAAGCATCTGAGGCCACAGATGTGCAGCAGTGAGTCTGAAGTGAGCACAGGTCACTAGGACAGAAGGTTGGATGCTGTGAAGATGCTCTGCAGACCACAGACCCTTGACCCACATGATAAGTGACCCCGTGACTGAGGACCTTGTCCCTGGTCAGGCCGTGCTTCCCAGGGTGTTCATCTCATGAGTCCAGGGTAAATGAAAGTATGAGAGGGTAACTGGGACAACTAGTAAACCGAAGACATTGTCGCCCACACAGGAGTTTGCCCCGTCCATGGGCAGCCAGCTTCAATGCTGTGTGGCTTCAGGACCCTGTGAGCACCATGGGAGTGAAGGCCAAGGCATGCCTAGGTGTCCAGCTCAGCTGGTTGGGGAGCTTTGCCTTTAGGGGATGCTTTTCGATCTTCTGAGATAGTCACCCTTCGAGGCTGAGGACCACAGAGTGAAAGCAGTGGGTGAGAACACACGTCAGAATTCAGTAAAAGCCCTGAAGACTGTCGTGCGCAGGAACTGAGCTCGTCAGAGAGCAGGGCAATGTTTCAAGTGTAAAGTGCAACAGGGGGAAAGAAGCCATTGTTTCCCTGAGTAGAACAAAGACCCCTTCCTCCTCTTCTCCTCCTGGTCTTCCTCCTCCTCTTCCTCTTCAGGGGTGGAATTACAGTATATAAATGTGAAGAAATGGAAGGTGAAGTGAAGAGCGCCCTAGCAGATGGGTAGCAACAGTTCTCTGGGACGGAAACAGGGCTGGTAAACTTAGCACGGGAGTGGCGTCAAGCTCAGGCTGCTGGCGTGTTTACTCAGGCCAGAGCCACACTTTAAGAAAAATTGAATGTGAGTGCTTTTAGGGGTATGCATTTTCCATGTTTTTGAAGCTGCCACCCTTAATATTTTATCAAGCTTTTCCATTCCTTCTTGTTATTTTCCTAACCTCGGAAGGTATGTGAGTTTGCAGACTCCAGTTCTTGAGCAGTTCTGGGAAGATCTCGAGGCCAGCGTTTTTAGAGGCATAACCTCCAAAGATGATCAGACCTGCAGAGATAAGCTCGGACCCAAGGGAAGGAAGGTACAAAATCAAGACCACAACTGAGATGGAGACAAAAACCATTCCCAGAAAGGAAATACTGTTCTAAGAGTTTCCATAGAGTTTCAGACTTTTTATGATTAAAATAAACAGGTTTATGCTCCCATGTTTTTCTGAAAACAATATATATATGTGTAACCTGAAAGAATGGTACAGATGAACCAATTTTCTGGGTAGAAATAGAGATCCAGGTGGACTTACGGACACAGGTGGGGAAAGAGAGGCTGGGACAAATTGGGAGAGTGGCCTTGACATAGATACACTGCCCTGCGCAGAATGGGCCTCCCCGGCGGCTCAGACAGTAAGCAATCTGCCTGCAACAGGGGAGACCCCGGTTCCATCCCTGGGTCAGGAAGATCCCTGAAGGGCATGGCAACCCACACCTGTATTCTTGCCTGGGAAATCCCATGGACAGAGGAGCCTGGTGGGCTACAGTCCATAGGGTCGCAAAGATTTGGGCACAGCTGAGTGGCTAACACTTTCACTGTTATGTGTAAAACAGTGGGAAGCTGCTGTACAGCACAGAGAGCTCAGCTCAGCATTCTCTGATGATCTGGAGGAGGGGGTGGGGGAGGTGGGTGGGGGGTTCAAGAGGGAGGGGACATGTGTATACACACAGCTGATGACTTTTTTGTACTGCAGAAGCCAAAAATGTAAAGCAACTTCACCCTAATTAAAAAAAAAAAAGGAAGTGTACTTTCTAAATTATCTTAATTAAACATGTTGCTTGCTTGCCATCATATTGTGTTATTTGTGTGTGTGCGTGCATGCTCAGTTGTGTCCGACTCTTTGTGACCCCATGGACTGTAGCCCGCCAGGCTCCTCTGTCCATGGGATTCTCTAGCCAAGGATACTGGAACGGGTTGCCATTTCCTCCTGCAGGGGATCTTCCTGCCCCAGGGACCGAGCTCCTCTCTCCTGCACCTCCTGCATTGGCGGGAGAGTTCTTTAACACTAGTGCCCCCTGGGACGTGCAGATTATGTTATTTACTTCGGCTCAGTTACAAATTCTTTTGTTTCCAAAGATGATCAAAGAGTATATTGAAGTATCTAAACTTACTTGCATTTAATTTACCGCCTGATAAAGGTCTAACAAGAAGGAAATGGCAACCCACTCCAGTATTCTTGCCTGGAGAATCCCAGGGACGGAGGAGCCTGGTGGGCTACAGTCCATGGGGTTGTACAGAGTTGTACATGACCGAAGTGACTTAGCAGCAAAGCTCTAACGAAGGAGTTGCTGAAGTCCTCAGAAAAGACCTTCCTCTGTCCTGCAAGGAGCCCAAAAGCATTGCACAGAAGGGCTTCTGTGTGAGTGTTTCTGCAACTGAGATTCAGAGACAGGGTCTTTACAGCACTGTTCTGATCTGGAGCAAAGAAAACTGTGACCAACCCGGGCCTCCTTTTATGTTTTCTGCCCAGGAGGAGCTGGTGTCGATGTGGTTTAGATAGAGGAAGATGCTGCAAAGATTAGAGGCTTGAGATCTGCTTCTGGAAGCTCTGACCCCAAAGCGAACTCCCTTCCCAGGGGTTCCTGCTGTCTGAAGTCAGAGACCAGAGGGTTTCTAAAAGGGGTGAGTGGAGATGTCAGGCTGGACCACTTTGAAAAGATTGTTTGGAACACGGTCTAGAAAAATACCCTTCTCCACAGAAAGAATATGATGAGTGACCCATCAGTACCATTCCCAAGAGTGAGTGAGCCTACTGACGCAATGCCAGCATGCACGTGGGAGCCTGGAGAGCGGGCCTGTCTGAATATGCCATTGCTTTTACTGACATAACACAGAAGTGTGTCAATTGCTCAGTCGTGTCTGACTCTTTGCAATCCCACAGCCTGTAGCCCACCAGGCTCCTCTGTCCATGGGATTCTCCAGGCCAGACTACTGGAGTAGGTTACCAGTCCCTTCTCCAGGGGATCTTCCAGACCCCAGGGACCTCATTGCAGGCAGATTCTTTACCATCCAAGCCAACAGGGAAGCCCATAAAGTTATAGCCTTTAGAAGCCATCCACCCCTCTCTGCCCCAGCCTCCAGCAGAGTAAGACCATTGCAAATGTTTTAGCACAACCTGCTGGTCATTCTACTTGGCACAAGAAGCTGAGGAAAAGCATTCAAGCACATCCACACAAAAACACCCCAGTGTGAAAAAATTATCCAGAAGACAAACCATTCCCATGAGATTTAACGTTCAGCATTAGCTAATAAGAAAATATGAGCACAAATCAGGAAAAATAGAGCATATATTTTATTAAATTTGTTTTTATTCACCACTTGCTCAGAAAAGAAATATCTATTTTGGTTGAAAAAGAATCCTGAATTGAAAATGGAGTCTCCACAGACTTTTTTTTTCTTTTACTCAGAAAATTAATTATTTCTGTAAAATTAATTTTTTAAGTTATTTGTAAAGTAGTAATTTAGTCTTCATCAAAGAAATAAGTTGGAGCTTAAAAATAAGTTAATGATTAAAAAAAAAAGCCTGGGGAAGTCCAAATTTAAACACTGAATATTTTGATATGTTGTTTCATTAATAAATTAACATTCCTCTTAGAGTGATAAAAAAAAAAAAACATATAGAGTAGTTGCATGCCTTATTTGTCTGGTTTTCTCACCCTAGCATAGAAATCCCACTGAATTCACATATATTTCATCTGTTTATAAGCGCTTTCATTTATCTATTTATTTTTGAGCATTGCATGATGCCTATTTTTTCACGTTTATCTGGTTGACAAAAGCTTATTTTGTTGTTGTGTTAAGGTTTTTTTTTTTTTCTTTTTAATGTGGACCGTTTATAGAGTCTTTATTGAATTTGTTACAATTTTTCTTCTGTTTGATGTTTTTGGGGTTTTTGGCTGTGAGGCATGTGAGATCTTTGCTCCCTGACCACGGATGGAACTTGCACTCCCTGAATTGGAGGGAGAAATCTCAGCCACTGGATGACCAGGGAAGTCCCAATCTGGCAGAAGTTTTGCTTATTGGTATTTGGTTTTTAGATTTCAATTTTACTTCATTTTGGAGCATAGTTGATTAACAATATTTCAGGTATACCGCAAAGTGGTTCAATTATACACATATATGATCTATTTTTAAAATTATTTTTCCATTTAGGTTATTACAAAGTATTGAGCAGAGTTCCCTGTGATAGGCTATAGGTCCTTGTTGGTTTTCTATTTTAAATAAGCTTTATCAAAACATTTGCTAGTTCTTACAAAGCAAGGGCTAGAAGGGCTTATTGGACTGAGACACAGCTGCACTTCCCAGGGGGGTGTATAGGGATGTATTTCCTCTGACACTTTAGGTTACAGTTGATTGAGGTTGGAACTGTTTAAGAATTTTAAATCTTAATTTTTAAAATATTTTTAAGACAATTTTTATCAAGTGAATGTATAAAAAAATGAAGAATTTCCACATTTCATTTATTATGAACCCACAGCTGTACGTCTTTGGTAATCTTCTCATTTTCTTTAATGATGGTATGATTTTTAAAGGTATAAACACCAGTTTTACTTATAAATTAATAAATTAATGATACTCTTTGAGTCAGTCATCCATTAAGAATTACTGTTGAAATATGACTATTTTGATCATTGAACTATGACTATTTAACTAAAATTGGAACAGAATATTTGCTTAGCTCTCTGTAATAAGCCCAGTGCTCAGGAGCTACACACAATGGAAAAAAAGGTTAAAAGCATCTCTTTTGTAATAATACCCCCCAAAAAATGCTCTTCATTGGTAAATTTTACTTATTTGGAAGGTTATTTGCATTTGTATAAAAATGAACTATTTCACATGCATTAATGCTTCATTTATTAAAAACACAGATTCTCATGGAGAAAGAAGTCACCCATGTTTTAAATGCCTGTTCAGTAGTAAAATCACTTCACAGAGACCCTGTAAAATTCACGATGCATTGAGTGATTTGGCTTCTGTATCGTACTACAATGATAATAGCTGCTTAGTCCGATAAAGTGGAATTGCTAAACATGCACCCAAGTGAAATTTAATCACATGTTCATTTTTGCACAAGTCTGATGGGAAAAACACCCGTCCCATTAATTCTTCTGGGTCACTGTTTTTCATTAGCTGCTTCAAAGCAACCCCATTTCTTATCTTAAAACACAGCAGGTAGAGTGTGAAGTTAATTTTAGGTGAAGTAAGAAAACCAGGGAGACAGGTCTTAGACCCAAAAGTTTCTCTCCAAGACTACAGTGTCTACCCAAGAGCCTCCAAGGGCGATGCTGAGTATCCTTGAGATTCCTGCTGTTCCCTCCTACCCGAGTACCTGTCTGAAATCGCCCCAGGGAATCCTCCCCTTCCTGTTTGATGGCAGGAAGACCTCCCCAGCCTGCAGGCTCAGTGTAGCAGGAGCAGTTAGCTCCACTCTCTGCAGGGGTTTGTGGCCGACCACAAAGGCACCCACAGATTTGCTTCCTTCCAGTTAATAGCGCTTTCATTAGGATGTCCCCATGGGCTTCCCTGGTAGCTCAGCTGGTAACAAATCTGCCTGCACTGCAGGAGACCCTGGTTCAATTCCTGGGTCTGGAAGATCCCCTGGAGAAGGTCATGGCAACCCACTCCAGTATTCTTGGCTGGAGAATCCCATGGACAGAGGAGCCTGGCGGGCTACAGTCCATGGGGTCGCAAAGAGTCAGAACCACTGCACAAGTAAGCACAGCACAGCACAGCACGGAGCCTACCACGTATCAGGTGCTCGAGAGACAAGCGACAAACTCGCTGGGGCGTGAGCTCCATCAAGGTGAGCCCTGATGACGTCAAGACGCAGAAGCGAAAGGACGCCGCAAAGAGCGCGGTGGCTATTGCCCACTGAGGGCACGTGCCCGATGCTGGGGAGAACAGCACAACTTTCGTTCCTCAAGGTGGGTGACGTGGATGAGAACACACGGTGATAAAGTTAAGCATCATCTGTTTTATCATCATCAAGTCAATATTTCACTTGAAGCGGCTCCCCAGGAGGCACTGGTGGTAGAGAACCCGCCTGCCAGGGCGGGAGGCATAAGAGACGTGGGTTTCAACCCTGGGTCGGGAAGATGCCCTGTAAGAGGAAATAGCAACTCACTCCAGTATTCCTTCCTGGAGAATCCCATGGACAGAGGAGCCTGGCGGCCTACGGTCCATGGGGCCCGCAAAGAGTTGGGCACAACTGAAGCAGCTTAGCACCTGCAGCAGAGTATAGATTTCTATGGGCAGATCTTGGGGCTATCATGGTTTCAGGTCCAGACCACTGCCATAGAGGGCATGTCTTACTGAAGGGAGCCCCGTCCATTTCCTGTTGGTTTCCCAGTGCATATAGAAGCTTGTTTATACGGTAGCGTAGCCTACTAAGTGTGCACATCATTATGTCTTTAAAAGTGTAAATTTCTTAAGTAAAAATACTTTATTCACTTAAAAAGAAAGCCATCACCTGAAAAGCCAGGTTTGCCGCTAACCTTCAGTGTGTAAACGACGAAGCATTTGTAAAGTGCAGTAAAGCAAAGGGTGATAAAAGTATGTCTGTGCAGAAGGACCCTGAGAGGTGACTGACCGCATTAAAACACGTTTAGTGACCCTCCAGTGTTCCTGCTACTAGAAGCTGCTACAGAAAGGATATGCAAAGAAATTCTGACATAGTTCTTGATTCTGAGCAGCTGAGTTTCCTGAGGCACTTGGATAATAGTCGTCATGGAATACGACATCGACGCAAACCACAGTCGAGTTCTAGAAACTGTGCAAGGAGAGGAAGGTGAAGGGGGGATGAAGTCTAACTGAGGTGGTAAGAAGGTACTTAGAGATTTAGTGATATTTGGGATGCGTCTTAAAGGCATAGAGAAGTTCACCAGTCGGTGATAAGAACTTACTAGGTCACCAAGAAAGGACAAAAGTCTGTAGTCGAGCAAAGGAAATGTAGATTAAACGTAGACGATACCAGGGCTAGGACAAAGTGGTAATTAATATGCTCAGAGAATGTTTCCCATCATGAAGGATCAACATGAGGTGATTAAAAACGGAGATCCTGAGAATAAATTAATTAATCAATTAATAAAAATTCTTAGTAATAAAATTATATTTTAGAAGGAATAATCAATGTAAGGTAGAAAATGAAGTTGAAGACTCAGAGAGGAGACTGAAAAAATGATGTTTTATTTTGCTTAAAATAAATGAAAGAAAATTTGAGAATTAAGAAGTTCAATATAAAAACAAATGTAATCTTTACCTCCCCTCACACACATATAAAGAAGAAAATGAGATTGCGGGGGGGCGGAGGGCGGGGGGTAAAGAGAGAGAGAGATCTGGAGACTGAGGATTAAAAGAGGAAAGAGATCATCAGAGACAAGATTTAGGGAAATTTCCCCAAACTGGAAAATATTAGTTTCCACATGAAGAGGTCTCACAAGTGACTAAAAGAGTAACATTAAAAAGAAACAAAACAAAACCTTATGGTGAATAATAGATCCTAAAATATCTCAGGAAGGAAAACAAGAAACCTCCAAAAACAGGTATCAGAAATCAAGTAGCATTAGACTTCCCAGAAGTGACAGCACTGGAAATGAACGAGAAATGCCTAAAAAAAAAGAAAAAAAAAATCAGAAGGAATCTAACAGATGTAGAAATTTGAGAAAATGTCCCTGAAAGAAATCAAATCTTTGGAAGAAAAATTCAAAGACACAGTTCATGGAAAAAATCGTGACAAAGTAAAATCTAAATATAAAAGAATGCATGTGAGAATTAAAGATTTTAAAATTTAAAAAATAAAAAACTAAAATTAAAAAAAAAAAAAGTTGGAAGTGCAGAAAGCCCCCTCATATACAGTCAGTTAATCTATGACAATCCTGAATATTCATTGAAAGGACTGATGCTGAAGCTAAAGCCCCACTACTCTGGCCACTTCATGCGAACAGCTGAATCATTGGAAAATACCCTGATGCAGGGAAATATTGAGGGCGGGAGGAGAAGGGGACGACCGAGGATGAGATGGCTGGAGGGCATCACTGACTCAATGGACATGAATTTGAGTAGACTCCAGGAGATGGAGAAGGACAGAGGCGCCTCAGGTGCTGTAGTCCATGGGGTGGCAAAGAGTCAGAAGGACTCAGTGACTGCACAACAATCTATGACAAAGGTACCAAGAACACACAGTGGGGAAAGGACATTGATAAGAGATGTCAAGATACATCTCACTGGATGACTTCTAATGGAAAGTATATTTCAAATTGTTTTCCTTTATAAATTATTACAAGATTTTGAGTATAGCTCCTTGTGCTACACAGTAGGTCCTTGTCGGTTACCTATTTGATACGTATTACTTTGTACATATTAATCCCAAGTTCAGTTCAGTTCAGTTCAGTTGCTCATTTGTGTCCGACTCTTTGCGACCCCATGAATCGCAGCACACCAGGCCTCCCTGTCCATCACCAACTCCCGGAGTTCACTCAAACTCATGTCCATCGAGTCAGTGATGCCATCCAGCCATCTCATCCTGGGTCATCCCTTTCTCCTCCTGCCCCCAATCCCTCCCAGCATCAGAGTCTTTTCCAATGAGTCAACTCTTCGCATGAGGTGTCTAAAGTACTGGAGCTTCAGCTTTAGCATCATTCCTTCCAAAAGAAATCCCAGGGCTGATCTCCTTCAGAATGGGCGGGTTGGATCTCCTTGCAGTCCAAGGGGCTCTCAAGAGTCTTCTCCAACACCACACTTCAAAAGCATCAATTCTTCGGTGCTCAGCTTTCTTCACAGTCCAACTCTCACATCCATACATGACCACAGGAAAAACCATAGCCTTGACTAGACGGACCTTAGTCGGCAAAGTAATGTCTCTGCTTTTGAATATGCTATCTAGGTTGGTCATAACTTTTCTTCCAAGGAGTAAGCGTCTTTTAATTTCATGGCTGCAGTCACCATCTGCAGTGATTTTGGAGCCCAAAAAAATAAAGTCTGCCACTGTTTCCTGTGTTTCCCCATCTATTTCCCATGAAGTGATGGGACCAGATGCCATAATCTTCGTTTTCTGAATGTTGAGCTTTAAGCCAACTTTTTTGCTCTCCTCTTTCACTTTCATCAAGAGGCTTTTTAGCTCCTCTTCACTTTCTGCCATAAGGGTGGTGTCATCTGCATATCTGAGGTTATTAATATTTCTCCCAGAAATCTTGATTCCAGCTTGTGTTTCTTCCAGTCCAGCGTTTCTCATGATGTACTCTGCATAGAAGTTAAATAAGCAGGGTGACAATATACAGCCTGGACGTACTCCTTTTCCTATTTGGAACCAGTCTGTTGTTTCATGTCCAGTTCTAACTGTTGCTTCCTGACCTGCATACAGATTTCTCCAGAGGCAGGTTAGGTGGTCTCGTATTCCCATCTCTTGCAGAACTTTCCACAGTTTCTTGTGATCCACACAGTCAAAGGCTCTGGCATAGTCAATAAAGCAGAAATAGATGTTTTTCTGGAACTCTCTTGCTTTTTCCATGATCCAGTGGATGTTTGCAATTTGACCTCTGGTTCCTCTGCCTTTTCTAAAACCAGCTTGAACATCAGGGAGTTCATGGTTCACGTATTGCTGAAGCCTGGCTTGGAGAATATTGAGCATTACTTTACTAGCATGTGAGATGAGTGCAATTGTGCAGTAGTTTGAGCATTCTTTGACATTGCCTTTCTTTGGGATTGGAATGAAAATGGACCTTTTCCAGTCCTGTGGCCACTGCTGAGTTTTCCAAACTTGCTGGTATACTGAGCGCAGCACTTTCACAGCATCATCTTTCAGGATTTGAAATAGCTCAACTGGAATTCCATCACCTCCACTAGCTTTGTTCGTAGTGATGCTTTCCAAGGCCCACTTGACTTCACATTCCAAGATGTCTGGCTCTAAATTAGTGAACACATCATCATGATTATCTGGGTCGTGAAGATCCTTTTTGTATAGTTCTTCCATGTATTCTTGCCACCTCTTCTTAATATCTTCTGCTTCTGTTAGGTCCAGACCATTTCTGTCCTTTATCGAGCCCATCTTTGCATGAAATGTTCCCTTGGTATCTCTAATTTTCTTGAAGAGATCTCTAGTCTTTCCCATTCTGTTGTTTTCCTCTATTTCTTTGCATTGATCGCTGAAGAAGGCTTTCTTATCTCTTCTTGCTATTCTTTGGAACTCTGCATTCAGATGCTTATATCTTTCCTTTTCTCCTATGCTTTTCGCCTCTCTTCTTTTCACAGCTATTTGTAAGGCCTCCCCAGACAGCCATTTTGCTTTTTTGCATTTCTTTTCCATGGGGAAGGAGAAGGGGACGACAGAGGATGACAGGGGTCTAATAGATCCACCTTTCCCTTTTTGTAACCATAAGTTTGTTTTCTATGTCTGTGGGTCTATTTTCTGTTTTGTATATAAGTTCAGTTCGGTTCAGTTCAGTTCAGTCACTCAGCCATGTCTGACTCTTTGCGACCCCATGAATCGCAGCACGCCAGGCCTCCCTGTCCATCACCAACTCCCGGAGTTCACTCAGACCCACGTCCATCGAGTCCGTGATGCCATCCAGCCATCTCATCCTCTGCCGTCCCTTTCTCCTCCTGCCCCCAATCCCTCCCAGCATCAGAGTCTTTTCCAATGATTCAGCTCATAAGTACATTTGTATTATTTTTTAGGCTCCACCTTTAAAGGATATCATAGGTATTTGTCTTTGTCTGACTTCACTCAGTATGATCATCTTTATTTCATTCTCTTCATACGGCTGAGTGGCATTCCATCCTCTACGTTTAGGTACCACGTCTCTTTTTTCAAATGTTTCTCACATTTTTGGCTGTGCTGGGTCTTTCTCGCCGCATGAGCTTTTCTCGGGCTGCTCTCCAGCTGGGATGGGCTGGCTCCTCCTGCACTGGCCCCTCTCGCTATAGAGCACAGGCTCTGTGGGCTTCCAGCCTGTGGGCTCCGAAGCTGCGGCTCCTGCACAGTCTCAGCTGTTGCGGTGAACAGGCTTTGTCGCTCCATGGAGTGGGAGATCTTCCTGATCAGGGATTAAATCCATGTCTCCTGCATTGCCAGCCAGAGTCTTTACCCTGAGCCACCAGGGAAGCCCTGTGCCGCATCTTTCTTATCCATTCCTCTGTCGACGGTTGTTCGGGTTGTTGCTTCCATGTTTTGGCTCTTGCAAATAATGCTGCAGTGAACACTGGTGCGTATCTTTCTGAAGTACGGTTTTCTCTGGACGTATGGCCAGGAGTGAGATTGCAGGAGCGTATGGGAACTCTGTTTTCAACTGTTTAAGAAAGCCCCACGCTGCTCTCTATAGTGGCTGTACCAGTTTACATCTCTAATCATTGGAGAAATGTAAGTCAAACCACAATGAAGTACCACCTCATACCCATCAGAATGGCCTTCATCAGGAAGTCTACAAGTAATAAACACTGAAGAGGGTGGAGAAAAAGGGAACCCTCCTACACTGTTGATGATAAGCTTTTCAAAGTAATAGTAGTTCTAAGCTAAGAAGTTGCAAGAATGGAAGTGGGGACAGAGATAGGAGAAACTGGACCAATTCAGAGTTAATTGTCAGTAGGGTAGGAGGTTTGAAATCAAAAGACTCTTGCTCCTTGGAAGAAAAGCTATGACCAACCTAGCCAGCATATTAAAAAGCAGGGACATTACTGTGCCAACAAGGGTCCATCTAGTCAAAGCTGTGGTTTTTCCAATAGTCAAGTATTCCTGGATGTGAGAGTTGGACAATAAAAAAGCTGAGCACCGAAGAATTGATGCTTTTGAACTGTGGTGTTGGAGAAGACTCTTGAGAGTCCCAAGGATATCCAACCAGTCCATCCTAAAGGAAATCAGTCCTGAATGTTCATTGGAAGGACTGATGCTGAAGCTGAAACTCCAATACTTTGGCCACCTGATGTGAAGAACTGATTCCTTGGGGGGGAAAAAAAAAAAAAAAACCTGATGCTGGGAAAGATTGAACGCAGGAGGAGAAGGGGATGACAAAGGATGAGATGGTTGGATGGCATCACTGACTTGATGGACATGAATTTAAGCAAGCTCCAGGACTAGGTGATCGACAGGGAAGCCTGGTGTGCTGCAGTCCGTGGGGTCACAAAGAGTCAGACACGACTGAGCGACTGAACTGAACTGAACTGAATTGAGGGTAGGAGGTCTGGTGGCCAAGGAGCTGGTGATGCTCCAGACAAGCATGTGACGGGAATGCACGGAGAGAAGGAAGACCAGAGCTCTCCGTGGAAATTCCAGACCACTCCCATTTCTTTTTCCCTCTTGTCAAAATTCATATCAAAACATGTCTTGCACTTGTAATAATTTTAGCTGCTACATAAAACACAAATCTCAGATAATATTCCTAGAAAGATATCTTATATGTAAATCTCCACATGAAAAATGTGTAAATGTAGAATGACATTAAGTAATGAATTATTTACAAAGTATGTCATCTTGCAATGCTAAATAAAATTAATCTCTTCCTTTAACATTGTATAAATTTAGAGTTGATTTTATTTCTGAAATTCACATGTTCTCTGAATGACTACAGGGCATTGGATTAAAATACACTATACAAATCTGTAGAGAGAAAGAGTGGATTTTAGTAATTTGCCTAAACTTGTCACTGATTTTGACCTTTTTTAACTTCTTGTATTTAAATTGTGAATAAATATTTTGCTACTTCTTGCAAGAACAAATAGAGTTTATTTACCACTGACTCTCATCAAAGAGAAATTTGACTTCCATGATTTAATGCTACTCTAAACAAAGAGAATACTGCCAAAGCCTGTTTTATTTACAGAAATAACTTGTTTCATTTAAGAAGTCATTTTATAAAACTAAAACCAACTGTGAGCTCAGATGAGAAACGTTAGACTATATGAAGGGAAACCCACACGCTTGCACACACATTGAAAAATCCAGATGAAAGTGTACTGCTTTTATATCACTGATACCTACTTTCTCTCATAATTCACATGACTCTGGCTGTTGAGACAAAGTATTTCTTGGATGTCGAACTAACTGTGGTCGCGTGTGGTGGTGGTGGCATACTTGTGTCCCCCAGGAGGGAGTTCTTTAGGGTTATTGGACATTCCAAAAGAGTGTGGGAGGAAGGTCAGGATGAAGCTCCTAGGACAAAGGTCTAATGGATTATTAAAGATTTGTAACCTAATCAGAGTGCATCCTCAAAGACACAATAGTGTAAGAGGGGTAAAACACGTTTTAAAAAATGTAAAAATAATCATTGCTAAGAGGTTCGGCAGAGCATTACCTTACATAGCCAGCTAACTGTTCTCTGCTACTGTCTATGAAGACCCACTACAACGCAGGAGAAACAATGGGAGAGTATCTGCTGAGTCAATCCAAAGTAACTCAAAGCAGATACTAGACAGCAGTTGAGTAAGTTGTTTTTTTTTTTTTTTTGCACATTTATTTTTGTATAATTTTTTTATTGGACTTCAGTTGTTTTGCAGTGTTGTATTCATTTATACTGCATAGCAAAGTAAATCAGCTGCTGCTGCTAAGTCACTTCAGTCACGTCCGACTCTGTGCGACCCCATGGACCTCAGCCTACCAGGCTCCTCGGTCCATGGGATTTTCCAGGCAAGAGGACTGGAGTGGGTGCCATCGCCTTCTCCAAAATCAGCTACACATACACATATATTCCCTCTGTTTTAGATTTCCTTCCTACCCCGGAGTTGAGTGCAGCCCCTTGTCCTATACAATAGGTGCACCTTACTTAGCCATTTCATTTTTATTAGCTATCTATTTCATACACCAATCCCAGTTTCCCAGCTCATCCCACCGCTACCCCCAAGTTATGACAAATACCCAACTTTTAGCTTTAAATCTTCTGCATATCCTGCTTTCTATCCCTGTCTTTAGAATGTCCACACAATGAGAGCCAATGATTAAATATAAATGGAGACCCCCTTATAAAGGGATTTACTACTCATCAATTTCTTATAAATGTACTAATTCAATTCTCCACTGTTTTATAACTCATAACATGTGACAAAAGTCATGCCACATAATTCATGAGGGATGATTTAGTCTGAACTAATGAAAAATGTAAATTATTAATTGCCAGGAAAAATTCTCAATCTGCAGTTATCTAAGCACATCTTGAGGAAACCCCTTCCTTGAGCCCATGTTAAAAAATGGGGGCAAGTTCTGTGGGCAACTCAACTCCATCCCATCTTTCATTGGAAATATTGACAGGGCACAGACTCTTTCCCTCCCTACTGCCTAACCTTCTCCCCGCCTTACAGAGTGAGCATGGTGACATCATGCAATCCATAAAACTTCAGGAGGATATTCTTATTCTTTGACAGGTTATCAGCCTCTCTTGGTGGGGTTTGTTATACCTAAGAAGTTCTATTGAGTCCAATAAGTTCTCCGTTCAAGGGAAATACATAAATATAACATCCCAGAGGTCCCACTTATACTATGGTTAAAAAGAACATATGAATCCAGAGGGAAATTTTTCTAGAGGGGAATTTCTGTGTTCTTTTACACAGGAAGCCTACTTCCAAATCCCTGGTATCCTAAGTTTGGGGACAGCTAGGTCATTGGCAGGGCTTCCCTGATGGATCCAATGGTCTTTGGAAAAGACCCTGATGCTGGAAAAGATTAGGCAGGAGGAGAAGGGAGTGGCAGAGGATGAGATGGTTGGATGGTATCACCAACTCAATGGGTATGAATTTAAGCCAACTCCTGGAGATAGTGAAGGACAGAGACACCTGACATGCTGCAGTCCATGGGGTCACAGAGACAGACACAGCTCAGTGACTGAGCAGCAACAGGCCAGAAGAACCAAGCGCCCGTGGACTCACTCACCAGAGATGGGGAATGAGTCATAATCTCCATAAATGTGGTTTGCATTTTATGGTGCTCTGTTAACATGTCTCAGATACTGATTGATGAGTCGTCTGACAAACATCCCGAAATGTGATCTAAACAGTAAGAACTTGTTCTGATCACCAAACTGAGAGACAATGGAACAATGACATTTGAGATTTATTGTTGGCTTTTATTTCCTGGCACTCACTCCAGTGATGAGGTGATCTTTGTTTATGTGCGTTACGAGGACAATCCTTTCCCAGGGATGTTTAAGAGTGTGTTTGTTTTTGGATAATAATTTCAATGCTATGAGTTCAGCTAAGCCTGCTACATTGTACAGTGTTGTTGAGAGAGCCATTTCACGTGTTTCTGTTTTTGTTTTTATCATGGGATAAAGACAGCAAATAAGTTTAGACTGTTTTTTCCACTGATTTTTCAAAACACATGAACAAAGTTAATACCCGGGAAGGCAGAAGGGCAAAACACAGACTATGATGTCAGGAAGAGCTGGTTAAACCCTGAGTCTATTATTTGCCAAATGTGTTATAACAAGCCAGGCACCTACCTTCTCTAAGACTCAACTCCTCACCTATAAAATGGAGATATTACGAGCATGCGCAGCATAAAATTTATCTAGAGAAACAAATGCAGATAAAATAAATAAAATGCCTCGCATGAATTATACCTCAATAAATGTTATCATAGTAATAATATTTCTATTTATTTTGAAATGATACAGGATGTAAACCCCCTTGATTAGATCAGTATTGATCCAAGAAAATGTAAAGAGGTTTGCAAAAGAAGGGTCTTTCCTGTTGACTCAGATGGTAAAGAATCCACCTGCAAAGCAAAAGACCTGAGTTTGATCCCTGGGTTGGGAAGATACTCTGGAGAAGGGAATGGCTACCCACTGCGGTATTCTTGCCTGGGGAAATCTGTGAACAAAAGAGCCTGGCAAGCTATAGTCCATGGGGTCACAAAAAGTCAGGCACGACTGAGCAACCAACACTTTACAAAAGAAGGACTGTAGAAAATGGACATTTAGCAGAATAAATCTTTTCACCTGAAATAGGAAATGAAAAAAAATCACAAATTTGAGCATATCTTTTGAAGAACCTTTAGACCCTTCCAACTGTAAAATGTGTACAAGAGAATGAAAGCATAGCCTTTTATACTCATTTTAACAGATAGTCTTTTCCTTTGAAGTTGTGCATTTTGAAGGTCTTTATATCAAGAGATTTGTTGCAATTAGCCGGGGCAATTACCACCCACTTTCTTGGACCTAATAGAGTGCTATGAGAACATTTTATAACAAATCTCCAGAGTAAATTAAAAACTAAATTTAAAAGATCAGTTCTAATTAGTTATAAGAAATAACAAGCTTCATATGCAATGTTTTAGCAAGAACAAAAATAGATATGAAAGTATCACTGTGTAAGTATTAGAGTTCTAAAAGCCATCTAGGTCTCCCACAATGCAGGCAGATTCTTCACTGTCTGAGCCACTGGTGAAGGAAGCCCTGTTAAGTATTACAATTTTGAGTAAAAGCTAAAAGCTTACATTTAAAAAAGTATCACTGCAAAGACATTCAGCTAATATTTCACACAGTTTTATCTTTGCTTAAAGATGTTAAAATATATACTTCTTGTCTGCAAAGATTCATTTTTCATAGTAAAATGTTAACGTCTTAGGAGTAATGAACCTTCTGTCGGACCACTCCCCCAGCTCATCCTTTACCACACCTTCTTGTGTGCAGAAGAAAAACATGTTTCTAGTTTGCTTCTGTTAAACTATTGATAAGAGAAATTACTATTTAAGAATTTATTTTGTGTCTTCTCAAAAGGATGGACTCAAGTGGAAAATACACATTTAAACACACAACGTTCACATTTTGAAGATGCCACTTGCAGCTGAAATCTCAAAATAAATAAATAAATAAATAACTCTAAATTTTAACTCTACCGTAGTATAAATGGCAACTGATCAAGTTTCTATGAAAGAAACTGAGGTACAGAGTTTGAATGAAAAAGTGAAGGCCAGTTTTCTTTCTTTCTGGAGCTCATAGCTGCTGACTCCTAAAACCTCTTGTTTCATTAGTAACTAAACAATGTAAATTAGAAACTGGCTTCATTCTAAAATTCACTTCTCATAAGTTAATGGCACAGTACTATAAAATAAGGTAAATATTTATTGCTAATTTTGTGTGTACAGTAATAAAAGAAATAGAAGTCTGAACGTAAGACAAATGTGAGCTGAATGGAAAACAATTGAATATGCATGGTTGAGACACTTGAACTTAGTCAAGAGAGTGAAGATGTATAAAACCACGCCAACTCAGAGGAAGTTTGTGACTAATATAATAAACTGATGTGGAATTCAATAAAAAGGGTTTTGTTTGTTACCTTTTCTTGAATTTTTTCAGATCCCAAACAATTATTAGACTATAGATCTTTTATAAAATGAGACCTATAAAGTTGTTACACAAATGTTAACTGCAAAAAGGCTGTATTTTAATACGTGCTTACATAGTTCATATATGAACATGTGATACAATACATTATATCCAAGAAAAGATACTAGTTGGATTTTATTGTGGTTGCTGTTACCAACTCATGGTAAAAAAAGTAGTCTAAATATTTGAGAAATTCAAAGTAAATTCATTTCAGTGAAAGACAAGAACAAACTTAACGATGAAAAATATGCCTGCGCAATATTATATACTTCCTAGCAATGTCTTATTCCATAAAAATAGGTATGTTAGGCTTCCTATGTAAATACTTAGCACAAATCGATTCTAATGACTCTACTTTTGTCCTAAGGATTGAATACACATTACATTTATTTAAAGGTGTTTATTGAAGCTCAATTGTAGCAAACACATAGTTTTGGGTCAAAAGTATCAAGCAATGAATTTCACGTATTATACATGTGAGAATAATCCGTGCTTCAAAATTATAAACAGCATATGAAGATAACAGGATAGGCTTTCTTGAAATTTTAAATTAGATTAAATAAGCCTGAAATATTGGACTAAATGCTAACATATGGAATATAAGATTTCCAAATGTTAATTTACTTAACTTTCCTGTAGTACACACATTCTATTTTTATGTCTATTCTGGAAGTAAAATAGGAAATCATAAGATGTATTTCAGCAGGACAAGGAGGCCATCTTGAGGTCGTTCTAGAAATGTACATGTCCTACTTACTGGCAGCACACACACAATTTATGATTTAAAAAAAATAGAACCTTTGAGAGAAGTTAATATTTCTAGTATAAAATACCGTCATTTTTCTTCAAAACCAAAATGGCAAAGATTTTCAGAGCACTTAGATTTACTCAAAAGCATCCTCCAATTCAACCCATGTCTGTCTGTTTCTGCCTCTTTCTCTTTCACATACACACACACACACACACACACACACACAAAGACTACAAACAAGCTGCTTCTTGCTGGATGATAGAGATGGATAAAACTTAAAATAAGCACAAGACTGTACAAAAATGCTTCAGCAAAACTGTCTTAAATATTTTTCTACAGTTGTAAAACAAAAGCCTCCCACAAACCCCAGTCCATGCCCTTCATGAATCCACTGTGTATCTATTTTGCCTCTCTGGTTCTAGAAAAATAGAAACAACCTTGAATCCGGGGATGGGAGCTGCCCCGCGTCTTCTTTCCTACACACTCTGAGTTAAAACGGGACTTGCTGGGCCGTTGGCGGCATGCTCCGGCTCCTCAGCACCCTCCGTAGGTTTGGTGCCTCCAGCCTCTTTGTCTCCTTCGGGAGTCTTCTCCAGGGCCTCCGGGGGGCTTGTGCAGTTAGCATCCGACTTAGCTTTGTCCACCTCGTTATCAATTTCAACCTTATCTTCTGGATGCTTGCTGTTCTTTACTTGTCCATTCTGGGCGGGATAGGTGCTAGCAATGACGTCATACAGGAATTGGTATTGCTCCTAGCAAAGGGAAGAAGCCAGGGATTACGCAAAAGAGGTTATGTCCTTTTTTCTTTTTTTCTGTTAACATCAGATGAAAATGAACAAGACTTAATCATTTACGTGTGGAAAACTCTGGGTAACAGAAAACTATTCCTGTCTGTTTTCATAAAAAAGATTGTTTTAAATGACTCACTCTCCTTAGGGTTCTGAAGGACTGACTGCAAGGCAGTCTTCAGGACTGACCTTGTAGCCACACCAAATCGGTGATTGGTCCCCTCTCAGGCCATAAGGGGGCATCTCGTTCCTAAGCTTTTGCAAAGGACCCCATCTTGGATGCCCATTCTCTTGATTCATGCCTACATATCACTTGGCATCCAATCCAGAGTCTGCAGAAAGCCAGTCTGAGCCCCTCGGCTTAAATTCAGTGCCCTCATTCACGTTCTAGTGATCTCTCCATCATTTCACTCATGTGTTCAGTCACTCAATCGTGTCCAACTCTTTGCGACCCCACAGACAGTAGCCTGCCAAGCTCATCGGTCTGCAGAATTTTATAAGCAGGAATGGAGAAGAAATGGGTAGCCATGTCCTTCTCCAGGGGATCTTCCTGACCCAGGGATCAAACCCAGGTCTCTTGCAACTCCTGCACTGGCAGGCGGACTCTACCACCGCACCACCTAATAATTTCTCTGTCATTTCATGTATGGCATTGCTTAGTATAGGTCTGCCTTTTCCTCACACTAAACAGTGAGTCTCTTAATGGCAAAAGCACATAGCAGGCACTCGGTATACTTTTAACATCAATGCATGCAAGGTCAAGGTCATGCACAAGTAAGGGCCGCCCGTGCTTGGGTGAGTGGTTAAGTCTGCATTGTGACGAGTGCCTGGCTCCCAGACCATCACCTGTGGTCACTACACTTAGGACACAACTCGGGTTGATAAGCACAATGCTCATTCAACAGCCTCTCTGTACCCGTGAAACAGAGCAGGAGCCTGTGGTCCTCATCCCCCGGACCCCAGTCCTCTGCTTGCCCTTGGTCGGTGGGAAAACCTTAGGCAAAGGAGAAGTTTAATCAGAGAAGCGAGAAACAAAGGAGAACAGGCAAAGGAGACTAAATGACAATGGTTCCGTCATTAAGCACAGTCAAGGCCCTTCAGTTCCTCTTCACGGGCTGCAGATGGTATTCCGAGCCATGTCCTGTGAGCTGTCTTACAGACAGTGAAACCCCCGCCAGGTGGAGAAGTTAACTACAGGGTAACCGGACTGTAGCCATAACAAAAGCTGCCACAATTCTGAGAATTGGCCTCAGAGAAACGGGAAGAAACCTGCCATGGAACTGAAGACTACCGGCACTTAAAACAATCAAGACGATGCTGGTCAGACCACCGATGACCAGTCTGAAGATGACTGTGAGAGCTGACTGCGCTGTGTTTGCATGTAGTCCCCACCCTTAGTCTATGAGAGCTGCTGCCCGCTGATTGTCAGTGGAGGGGGGGAGCTGGCTTTGGACAGGCGTCCACCTCCCCGCTGCTCCAGGTGCCAGCCTCCAAGATAAAGCACACTTTCCTTCCTGCCAGCCCAGCCTCTTTACTGCATCTGAGTGGCGAGCAGTCAGACCCCACTTTCGGTGGCATCCACACCTCTTAGGAACCTGACTTCGCAGGCCCTTTGGGCAAAAGGCGAGTCTATCCCACCCCTACACCTGAGCTGGCCTTGTGACCTGTTCAGGTAATAAAATGCAGAGGAACACACATGCCAGTCCCAAGCATGGGCCCTCAGGGGTCTCACTCTGCAGGAATTCTGCTGCCTTTATGGGAACACGTCTGGACCAGAACAGACATGCAATTCACACACCCCTGTTGCCACAGCTAAATGCCAGCCAACTGCCAGCCCAGGGGCACTCAAGGTCCCTCTGGACAAGCCAACTCTCAGTGGACACACCAGCGACAGCAGACACATGAGGGAGCCTGGTCCAGGCTGGCTGAGCCTGGTGTGAGCAGCAGGACTATTCAACTGACCAAACAGATGATTGAACTATAATAAATGTCACCTTTCTTCAGTCCCTAAACGCCGGGGCGGTTTGAGGTACAGCAACACAAACTGATTCAAGATTGGCAATGGAGGGGTGGGGGGGATTCATGAGCTTTTAAATAAAGTGTTCTTCATGAACCACCACCACGCATTGCTGGCAAACTCCCGTTAGGTCTCTTATTTATACTGATAACAATCCAATGTAAATCCAATGAACCATCATGTAAAATGCAATTTTAAAAGAGAAGACTAGAAAAGTAAATAGAAGAGAAGGAACAGAAAGGAGAGGATGCGGGGCGGGGGGGGCGGTGTGAGAGGAGAGAGAGGAAGCAAACAGGGAAAACACGCTAAAAGCGTGCGGCACACTTACGAAGGTGGGGACCATTCCTGGCCGAGCTCTGCGGAGCGACTTCACAGCTTGAAACACGTCTATCACCTCTTCTGTGTCAGCGCTTTCCAAGAGGTTGAACAACGCGCAAAATACTCCTGTTTGCTGAGATCCATCTCTATAAAAGAAAGAAAAGATTTTTTTAAATGCTACAGTTTATGAAGAAAGTGATATTGGGATTAAAAATCAGAGATAAGAATACACTCTTTGCTTCAGGTTTACTGTGATTATTTTATTCCCGTCTCTTAAGAGTAGAACGTTCCTGCTAAATTCGTGGTTTATGCAAACTTTCTCAACCTGGGAATACAATAGTCCTTTAGTTTAAAAACCTACACTTTAAAAATATACTTTGTCCTGTTTAGTACTTTACTAATCACCATGCACTTTAATTTATATATGAAGTTGTTAAGACACATATCATAAAGCCAGTTTGATAGATGAAAATACTGGAATTTAGGGAAGATAAAGGCATGGCTAGAAAGTGATGAATCCAAAAAACTGGACCTGATGTACGGTAAATTACTAAACCACGTACCTTCTCTCCTCTCTGCTGCCTCTCTAGTGCTTTTTTTTTTTCTCACAAACGTTAACAATTCTGCACCAGCAGGAAAAGGATACCTAGTGAAATTACTCATTAAGGAGAGGGCAGTCAAATCACTTATTAAACTGTGAGAGGCATGTTACATTATAATAAAAATTCAATTTAAAGAATATGATTGGAAGATTTTTGATGTAAATAACCAAGGAATGTACAGTAGGTACTCATCTGTCCCCTAAGAAACACGTACAGTTTTAAATACTAAACTTTCTTTCTTTAGTTTTCTTTCCATGTAAATTTTACCTTTGAAAACTCAAATAAATGCCCCAAAGTAGTACTTGTTTAAGGGCTTGGTTGTAGTATATGCAATTCTAATAAGAATAATGAGGTTTTCTCAAAAAGCCTCATTTCTTTTAAGCACTTCGCTAGATTTACGTTTCTGATCTTACTTTACTATTTTAATTTCTAATTTAGTGCAACATTTTATGTAAATAGTTTACAGCTTGCATCCTTCTTTCAAACCTCTTATTTAAGGTGGACACCTATCACAGATGAAACGTAAGGGTCTGCATAACATAAATTCAATAAAATCAAGTATTATTATGTATTTTATTAAAATCTTTGCCTTTGGGGCTCTATTTAGGGAGTCAAGTAATGGGTTTCAAATCAAAGCTGCTAAGTATGAGATTTCAGCTAATAAATAAGATATGTCTATTGGAGGCAAAACATTCAGTCTTCTGGATTCCACTGACAACTAGCAGAGTGGCTCAACGCACTTGTGAAGGTAGAAATAAGATGTAACATCTGTCCATCCATCTGTCCACGCATGCTTCCATTCACTCTTTCATTCAGGACAGGTGACATTCTGGGTTCAGCATTAGCACTGAGTCAGGGATTAAATACCCCTGATACTAAGGGACTCATAACCTAATATTCCCGCACTAAAATATAGTTATTTCTACTGCATTTCCACAATAGTTGCGCTGCTGGAACACGTGGGAGAGACGTGTTCCACTGCAGTCATGCATTTTTAACTATTAGGAGAAATCGCCTTTAACAAGAGGTGTGAGCCAAGAGGTCAAGCAGGACGGTGGGTTTTAGAACATATCCCGTGAAACCCCCACCAACCTGCAGTGGATGAGAAGAGGCACATTCCTGTGATATTTATTCCCTTCGGGAGAATTCTTCTTGGGAAGTTTTTGTTTGAGATTCTGGATCATCAAGACCAATTCTTTGGGTTCTGCAGGCAGCTCTTCCCCATTCCAGTTATTAAATTGGTACTGGTACACCATTCGCGGATCTTTTCTCTAAAACCAGGGGAAGGAACATGAATTCAAGGGAGAAACTCCGCCCATTCGATAAGTTGATTGTTACTTTTCCCTCCCAGTTACTTTCATTTAAATCATTAAAAAAAGTTTATCCTGAAAGCATTATATAGAGAGTTGCTTTGCTCTCACAGAGCAACGCATCTTAATTTTTCGACCAGATCAATTATACCAAAGACACATACTCCTGAAATTGAGTGTGTACCTTGGAATGTCTCAGTTCAAATGCACGGACGGTATACGCTGAAGATTTGTTGGTGTCCTTCATGTGGACTTCCACATCTCCGTAGGTTTGCTTTCCCTCCTCCCAGTACTGAGCACAGGCTTCCTAGATGAGAGAGAACGTGGTTCAGCATCAGCTGCCCAAGCGCTCTGTTCGCTTGTCAACGCGCTCAGAGCCACTGCGCTCATCTCGGCTTTGCCTCTGTCCTCTTTCGCGCTCTTCTTCACTCTGCTCTGTTAAATGTGAAATGACTAACTGTGCTGTCAAACTGAGTCCTCTTCATAAAAATCTAAAACCTATTGGAAGTATTCTGGACATCCATCCAACAGATACATGGTGTTACCTTGTGCAAGGACCCCAGGGAGAGCCAAGGTGCCCAGCACACCATGGGCATGGCTCTGCCACCCCAGGCTAGATCTCAGCTTTGCTTTTCCCACCTTTCCATGCCTCACCACCACCTTTTCAAAAAGGATGGACTGGGCTGATGTTGTCATGACCCCTCCAAGAACTTAGGTCTCCTTGTCCCTCCAGGGGTCTGGCGGGAAAGAGACTGCACCTTTAGAAGCTTCGTCTCTATCTTGTCTGTGTCAGCTGACTATCTGAGGAAAGGGTCAGATTGACAAACACTGGATCACAGAAGTACTTGCTCCTTCCTCAAATGATTTCCGCTAACTACAGACCCACAGTTGCTGACCACGACAGGCATTCCTGTCTGCAGTCCTGTTCCATTCCCTGCCTTTCCCAATTTACATGAAGGAAAAGATTACTAGAATCCCATCCCTTAAAAAAAAAAAAAAAGAAAAGAAAAACATAAAATAGCTAGTGGGGAGCTGCTGTATAACATAAAGAGCCCAGCTGGGTGCTCTGTGATGACGGACAGGGTGGACAGCGGGTGGGCATGGAGGCTCAAGAAGAGGATATATGTATCCTCACAGCTGATTCACGCCGCAGAGCGGAAACGAAGGCAACATTGTAAAGCAATTCTCCTCCAGTTAAAGTTGTTTGAAAAGAAACAAATGGAAAATGAAAAACAGAAAAACATAAAGAAAAAAAAACTATTTTCTATGCACGCAGGTAGGGGAGAAAGGAAAGCAGAGAGAAAAAAAGAACACATACAGTGTAACTGCATACTGGTGAGAACATTCATTACATAAGCTTTAACATATGTCAGATAAAGTGTTAGGTGGTAAAAACTAAGATGTACTGCCAGGAAAATCTTGATAACTTGTGATATTAAGAAAAGGCTCAAATATATGTAACAGGCATTAGGCAGAAGATCAAATTAGGTCTGAGGTTCACCTCCAACCATAGAATCTTGTGACAGTAACTCTTACATGGATATAAAGAAGACGGGATTTAGATATGGTTTTCAGGAGTTTTGTCTTTCTAGAAGAAGAGGATCAAAATGGAAAAAGAGGGTACATCTAGATGCATGGGATGTCAGAAAATTAAAGCTCACTGAGGAGAGCACAGATGCTGTGTTAAGATTCCGTCAGTAACTCTACTTGTCCAGGGCGGAAAGTGTGGAAAACATAAAAGTGTGAGGATATGGCAAGATACATTGGGCCTGATTACTGATGGTCTTAAATGTCAGATCAAAGAGGTGGGTTTCTATCCTGCAAAAAAAAAAAAGAATAAAGATGTGGCTGTTGTGTGTGTGTGTGGTAAAAGTCACATAATATAAAACATAGTATCCTAACCATATCTAACTGCACAGTTCAACTTGTTGGGAAGCTCTCACCATCATCCATCTCCCCAACTTTTCACTTTTCTAAACTGAAACTCTGTCCCCATTGGACACTAAGTCTCCATCTTCTCTCCACCTCCTGCACGCACCCCAGCCCCTGGCGCCTACCAATAGCTTTCTGACTCTATGAATGTGACTATTCGAGGTGCCTCGTCCAAGCGGCATCAAGCTGTGTCTGTTCCTATTGCATCCTCCCCTGGTGACTCAGACAGTAAAGAATCTGCCTGCAGTGCAGGAGACCTGGGTTTGATCCCTGGGTTGGGAAGATCCCCTGGAGAAGGGAGTGGCCACCCACTGCAGTAGTCCTGCCTGGGAAATCCATGGACAGGAGACTTCGGGCCAGCGTCCATGGGGTTGCAGAGAGTCGGACACTCTCACCGCATACTGGAATGCATTTTTAAGTTTCACTCAGTGCATGTCCTACAAACAAGTCGCACCTTCTTTTTTTTCCCCTGTGCTATACAGTAGGTTCTCAGCAGCCCCCTGCTCACGCGGTCTGCTGCATTTAGCAGAGGGAGGCTCAGGGTTGCTGTGCGTTATTAGACAATCGATCTGTGAACAGTGGGCAGAGCTGGCGGGGGCCAGGGGAGGCAAACAGGAGGCACGGTCAGAACCCAGGTGAAAACTCCAGAGGCCAGCGCTCGGATGGGAAATGGGGAGAAGGAGCAAATGGAACCGTGTGACAGGGGGATCCACGGGACTGGGATACAGAGATCCATCCAGTAAGTGATCCAGGAAAGAAGGATCAGATTTTATGACAGAAAGACCCGAAAGAAGAGATTCTCAAATGCACAAACCTGGTCTCCACTCTTCAGTTCCGTCAGCATGACGATCACCTTGACTTTCCTTTGGAAGACCATCTGCCAGAAGTCACCAACGGTCTCTTTCAGCGGTCCCTGAGCCGCAATCATCACTTCAGGTTTCCAGTAACTCTTTCAACAAAGAAAAAGTTGAGACCCGGTTAGTGCTGCTGGGGAGAGAATACTGGATTCTTAAGACAACCATGTGGAAAGAGAGTCACTTAATTCGATGTCAGTGCTATTACATAAAAGTATTAAGACTCTTAGGTCCCATCCTGTGATGAGCCATAACAGAAAAGAGCACCGTAACGAGAGCGTGTGTATGTACATGTATGTATATATGATTGAATCACTTTGCAGTACAGCAGAAATTAACACAATATTGTACAGCAACTACACTTCAGTTTTTTAAAACAGTGACAAACAGATTCTTAGGTCCAAAAAGAACGCAATGTCTCTATAAAAGATAATAGTTAATGATAATACTTGGCTACAAATGTAAAATCAAGTTTAGAAGATATTATTTTAGAAAACTAACAAATTTTTCCCCTCCAAAAATACCATCTTTTCCTTTAAAAAACTTAATGTGATGATTAAAAAAAAAGCATAAGCATTTCAGAATTGTCTTCATCATGCCTCTAATTTATGTTTATATATTCTTCTTCTAGGGACCCCTGGTAGCTCAGCTGGTAAAGAATCTGCCGGCCTGCAGTGCAGGAGACTCCAATTCGATTCCTGGGCTGGGAAGATCCCCTGGAGAAGGGACAGGTTACCCACTTCAGGATTCTTGGGCTTCTTGGTAGCTCAGAATTAACCTACAACATAGGAAACCTAGGTACAATCCCTGGGTGAGGGAAGATCCCCTGGAGGAGGGCATGGCAACCCACTCCAGTGTTCTTGCCTGGGGAATTCCCATGGACAGAGGAACCTGGTGGGCTACAGTCCATGGGGTTGCAAAGAGACAGACACGACTGAGCAACTTAGCTCAGACAGCATTCTTCTGCTATCTTATAACTACTATTCTATGAATATGTATTTTAAGAAAATTGGGAAAAGAAATAAACTCAGCTTAGTGAATATGCAAAAAGTATGTACTGAATTACCTAAGTCCCTTCTTGAATTCTCAGTATACTAAAAAAACCGTATGTGACACAGATTCACTTAAATATTCAGAAAATCTGAATGAAAACGTTTAACTATACATACAAGCAACCTTGGATCTGCTTGCAATATGGGGATCTGAGTATACATAAACATTTTCAAATATTTGTTTCTGCTGAATTTTATTATTTTTCAAATTACATTATAGTCATATTTGCCATAAATTGTAACTAACAGTATTGTTTTGTATCAACTCATTAGGTTTTAATGTCTAAGTATTGCAATAAGTTAAGATATAGTACTAAAAATGGAAACTTTCACATCAATGAGTACATAGATATGGTCAAGCTAAAGAGAAGGCAATGGCATCCCACTCCAGGACTCTTGCTTGGCAAATCCCATGGACGGAGGAGCCTGGGAGGCTGCAGTCCATGGGGTCGCTAAGAGCGACTGAGCGACTTCACTTTCACTTTTCACTTTCATGCACTGGAGAAGGAAATGGCAACCCACTCTAGTCTTCTTGGCTGGAGAATCCCAGGGATGGGGGACCTGGTGGGCTGCCGTCTCTGGGGTCGCACAGAATCAGACACGACTGAAGTGACTTAGCAGCATCCTTCTTTTATAAAATCACTTAGTGCATGGCGGAAAGAACATACGCATCTCTTTAGAGGTGGACCTCGGGTTTGGGAATGTGAGGACGTACCATGATGAAGGAGGCATTGATGTATCTGTTTATCTCCTCCAGGTCGCTGTCGTTTTCGTCATCGGAGGACTCGTCGGAGTCTTGCTCACTCTCCTTGCTCGTCTCCAGCTCATGCTTCAGCGCCACTCTGTTAAAGTCATCTGTGCAAAGTAAACATGAAATTTAAATTCGATTTAAAAAACAAATAAATCTCTGCTTGACTGTCACGTGGAAACTAGAAAGTCATTTAGAAGTGACAGACAGCATTATGTATACTTATCGATCTATATGGAACGAGATCCTGCTCCATTCTCATTGATTAACAAATTATTTTTTTTAACTCTAATTGAAAGGCGATCGATCCCAAGAAAGTCCCAGGAAAAAAACACAGGACGTAACTCTATGTCGTAACGTTTCGTATGATTATTCAATATTTAATACATATACTTTAGTTTTCCATGAAATAGCATAAATCTGATGGATGAAAGTTTTAAAAATACATCTGTACGTTAATAAAATACATACCTTAGGTAAAACCTAGTTTTTCAATTATATCTTATTAACAGTCAATTAACAATCTTAATTAAATGAGTATCTCAAATAAATAATTATTTCATTGAGGAAAGTATTTAGTCCGTAATTTCTCGCTGTTACTCAATTTCTTAAATTTAGAATAACCCGATCAAAGGATCTGATTAGTTGTATCACCATCAATTCCATATTTTAAACTGTATTCATAAGGTCCATTTCAGAAATTAACTAGGTCAACCCTGCATTGATCCAATTTACAAGGTTGTCTATCTTGGGTTATATTTTCTCCACGTTAGTTTTAGTGTATGAATATTTATTTAGCAACTGAATGAAATTATAGCTGTACAGGCACGGTCCTCTCAGTATACTCAAATAGCAAAAGATGCATGTTTTGTTCTGTTAAACGTGATGATCAAGAGTTCATAGCATATTTCCTGCCTACTTTTAACCACCCTGAGGTAAGGATGGGATAAATAGAAAACATAAAGGGAACAAAAGGATGTAATTTTCTACTTGGCAATTACCCTGGAGTAAATAACTGCAATAAACTAAAGATGAGAGAAAACCTGTAAAGAAAACTTGGCCTTTCCCCGGCTTAAAAGGTTACGTCTTTCTTAAAACTCATTTCTGAACTAATTGATAAAAAGAAAACAGTCAATACCGTCTGTCTTCCAAAGTCCATTGTGAATGTCTGGGGTTCACTGTATTTGCTACAACTGAAATTTAAATAACCTATAACTATTCTCTGCTGTCAAGCAAATGTTGAAAAGTTGCTTCCCAAAGGTTTGTGTGTATGTTTCACATTAAACAAATTCAAAGAACTTCACTATGATACAAAAGATAAAAATAAACTGCATACATGGAATGACATTAGAATTCCTGTTTTTACTCTTATTTTCTTCTTGGTTCCCAATATGCTGTGTCCTCCAGCCCCTATAAGAAGGAAGTCTCTGAAAGAAAGAAATAGAAAGGAAACACCTTTTAAAATGTAATGACTGGTTTAGTTTATTACTGCAGCATAAGACATTCCCTAAAGAAAAGAATTTCATTAAGTTTTGTGAAATCTGCGTACATTCCCTAAGGTCCCAATTGTTAAGTTTATCCCTGATCTTTTTTTTTTTTTTTTTTTTTTAGCTATTCAGGTCTTAAGTACTTTGACATGGTGAATTTGAACATATACAATTATATAACAGAATATGTTTCCCAGTGAAGAGGTGCTAGATAGTAAAAAAGTATGGTTTGATCTTTTATAAGTTAAAAGCACTGTACAGATATTGGCCATTCTCCATATGGCAAAAACAATGTTAAATTATTTTAAATGACCCAAAGTCAAATCTCCTCCAGGATAAAGCGTGCACAGATGACTCGGCTCATGCTTTGCATAATCAACACTTCATTTCTTTAAGCCCTCCAGACTCTTCCCCTCTCCCTCCTGGTAGCTAATCAGTTGACAAAAGCTGTCATATCTCCGGGTGAAGCTCTCAAATCCTTCTGCGTTTCTCTCCTCCTGCTTAGGACAATCGCTTTCATTTATCACTTGAAAACATCAACAGTCTCTTTGCCGGCCTCTTTACCTTCAATCTCACTTGCTCTAATCCTTCTAGAACACAACAGGGCACGTTCCTCTCAGGTTTCTGGCAGCTTCCCGTCCTTGTCAGGAAGGACCCAACATCTATCTGCACAGCTCAGGAAGCCTCTCAGGAGGTGGCCCCGACCGTCTCTGCAGCCTCACCTCCTGCAGGGCCCTCGGCACTGCAGCCAAACCAACTCCTCCACCTTCAGATGGGGCCAAGCTGTCTTTGAATTCTCGGGAGACTCACAGGCGTGTTTTCTGCCTGGACTACCCATGACCCTTTCTGTCTGGACTACCCATGTCCCTTTCTGTCACTCTGCTAACTCCTACTTGCCCTTTAGATATCTGTGCAAAGGTCAGTTTCTACCGGAAGATCTCCCTGCCTGCAGCCTTTTCTTCCTAATAAATAACTTAAACAAATAGCTTTCAAGTGGATAAATAGCCTAAACTGAGGGAGCTCAACATGTACAGCTGAGTACCATTATACACACAGTTACACACACTCAGTTTTAGAGTTTTACACACTCAGTGGGAAAGACCCTGATGATGGGAAAGACTGAGGGCAGGAGATGAGTACCATTATACACACAGATATACACACTCAGTTTACACACTCAGTGGAAAAGATGCTCATGCTGGGAAAGATTGAAGGCAGGAGGGGAAGGGGACGACAGAGGATGAGATGGTTGGATGGCGTCATCGACTCAATGGACATGAGTTTGGGCAAGCTCTGAGAGGTGGTAAAGGTCAGAGAAGCCTGGTGTGCTACAGTCCATGGAGGTACAAAGAGCTGGACGTGACTGAGAGACTGACCACCACCAACAATACAGATAGGTGTATGCACATACATGTCTGCGTGTATATATATTATGAACACATTTAGAAAAACTATGGTGTCTTCTTTCAAAGTCAATACAGCACTTTGTTCCAAACCACACTCATGTCTTCACCTCCTGTAATTTTCCTCCAATCTTCAGCCACCCACAGTCTCCACTCCACTTTTGCAGACAAGTTTCATTCCAAAAATTACATCACTTTAAACGCTATGATTTCCACCATATCTGCTATGGAAAATTGCCTCCATTGTTCCCAGCCATTTATTCTAGCACCTCCAATTCAGTAATCTGCAATCCTATCAAAACCTTCAGCATATTGCTTTTATGACTTTCTCATTGTACCACATGTCTTTCTGCGGCTCATATGCTCTTTATTGACCACCCTAAATTATTCACTTGCAAGCACCCTCAGCTCCTTCACGTCCCAACTTTCAATTGGCCACTTTAAAATATGCTAGATGTGGCTAACTCAACTGCACACAGCCTCTAACCTCAATGTTACTGCAGGAAACAAACAAAAAACCAACTGGCTGACTCTCTTGGAAAATTCATGACCATAAATTTCAAAAGATCCAACAGTAATTTCTGGCCACCCTACCCCCTTCACCTGGGAGACTGCTTTCCTTCTTTGATAGAACTATTTTAAATCATTCTCTCTTTCTTGAGCATGAACTCTTCTTTGTGACTCACTTCTGCCCCACCCCCAAACTCTCAACCAATGATCTTACTTCATATGCTCTTAAGAAAGATGAGGCAGTTAGACAGGAACTGCCTCAATGTCCCATCACTAACCCACCAGCCAACCTCCATCTCCACTCTCATTTTCTGTCTCCCTTTCTGCTAAGCTGGAACAATTTCACTGTTTCTATCAGAGCTGTGGTTACTGCCTGTGCGGATCACACTCACTAGCCACTTCCACATACAGATCCCTTTGACTCTTGTGCTTAGAAGCACAGGCTCAATCATATTTGCTCAAAGAATCTACTCTTTCTTTTAGTGACTTTACATATGAATTTTTAGATTAAATGTATAAGTATTTCAAACAGTGTCTGTGTATATGGAGGACAGCAGAGTTAGTGAATTAAATGCAGTGGAAAGAGCAAGAATGAGAAAACACCCCTTACTGAAGACCCAGCTGGTAGTCTGCTGGTTTTTCCATCATAGTACAGTCTTCAGGTTGGATCATGTTACTTGGTGACTATCTCAAGTCCTACCCCAGTCCCATTCTGATCCAAAACACTAAATGACTCTGTATCTGATTAAAAGCACGTTCCTGGTCTTGTTGTGACAACCTCTGAATTCACCAGTTTGGTAGCTCACACAAAGATTCGATAAACTGAAAATTACAAGTGAAAAGAGAAGTAACAAAACTTCTGTGGCGGCTGGACAACCTGGAGACAGCTACACCGACTCTCTGAAACCACAGCGAGCCACATCCTAGGTTGGTTTTCAGAGTAGTTGCCTAATAAATAGGTTAGGACACACGTATTTATCCTTTAGTTTCTGTCTACCAGCTCCAGCCAGTTCCTGTTCCCCAGTCGTCATAAACTCCTGTAATTATTTCCTTTACAAACGAAAACCAGATGCAGCTGCTGAAGGTGAGATGCTACGCTGCCTTTGGCGGGCCAATTCTGTGGCTATATGCTATTATCTTGACACTTTATTTTATACCAGGTTAACGAGGAATGGTTAACATGTTGGCCACAGATTCCGATTTTTAGATTTAAACAAGTTTCCTACATAACAGTGTTGTGCTCTCAGGCATTTCTCTTAAACTCTCTGTGTCTTAGTTCCCTCATCGGTGAGCTATTTTATGGCAAAGCCCAAATACAAGAGCCAGGCCACGTGCACAGGACAGCCTGGGAAACAGACAGAGGTTCCAGTGGCTGCTGTTACCTGGAACTCAGCCTCCAGCGGGGAAGGCTCACTAGGCGGGTCTCTTTTCTTCATATTAGACAGGTATGGGTGTAACTCAGACAGGCTCACTTCCGTCTCCCCAAACTGATTGTACTCCACCAAGGCCTGGTGAATCAAGACGTACTGTGCCTGTCATTTCAAGGAAGGACAGAGTTAATTTATCATTTACAGTCCTATGAATCACATTTAAATAAAGTACACCCCCACACACACATTTGGTTCATCGGGAGACAATAGTTGGAAGGGAACACTGGTATCTGCCACATTTAAATAATCTGGAAGTTGGCACTCACAGATCTCCAGGAAATGAGTAAATTCCATCTTGGATTATTTTGCCAGGAAAAAAAAAAATAGCTTCACAAATAGATTAGGCATCTTATAACTTCTATTTTACTCCTAACAGTTAAAAAACACTATCTGTTACTTCCTCCTGGGACTAGTGTTGAGTTAGTAAGTTAAATTACTAATATATAAAACTGTAAAGTTCCACACTGTATCTGAGAGGGGAAAAAATTTGATGTTCCAAGGAACACATTTTTTTAAAGTTTTCTAGCATTTTTAAAAATAGAGATTATACGAAAAAATCTGCCTGATTTGTGGGAGACCCAGGTTCAATCCCTAGGTTGGGTAGATCTTGTGGAGAAGGGAATGGCTACCCACTCCAGTGTTCGTGGGGCTTCCCTGGTGGCTTAGATGGTAAAGAATCTGCCTGCAATGCAGGAGACCCAGGTTCAATCACTGAGTTAGGAAGATCCCCTGGAGAAAGGAATGGCAACCCACTCCAGTATTCTTGCCCAGAGATTCCCATGGAGAGCAGAGCCTGACCGGCTACAGTCCATGGGGTAACAAAGAGTTGGACACAACTGAGCAATTAACACATATACGAGAAAGCATAAAATACCAAACCCAGATTTAACTATCCTTAAACTTTTATCATATTTGAATTTACTGTTTTTAAACAAATGACATATTTCTGATAAAGTTCAAGATTCTTTAACGCCACCTCTAGTTTGACTGTTTCCTTCCATTCTATGTTATTTTTCCAAAGGAAATAGTCCCTTTTTTTCTAGTGGACGATCCATTTTAAGACTCCTACAATAACATGTATGTATTTATAAATACCATATTTCTGTGTCCTTTCTTAACAGTTGCATACATTGTACTGTATATGTTTCATCTGGGGGCTGTATTTGCTCCCTGCTCTCATCTGAGGGCCTGCCCACACTGAGAGCTACAGGCCAATTAACCCTGCCAACTGCAGCGGAACACGGTGTACAGAGCCCACCTCCCACATTCTACTGGCCTATTCCCATACTGCTATGCATTTAAAGTTGTCCGTTCGTTGTTATCCTAGCAATGCTGAATTCAGTGAACATTCTTGAATGTGTGTCCAGCCGTGCAGGTTTGGAAATGCTTCTCTTGGGCACATACAACATATGGAATTTCTGGGTCGAGTGCAGACATTTTCAATAATAATATTCATCGATTACAATTACTGACTACATGTATGTTCGAGGGATTTGTGTAAGCGCTTTACTTGGATGGCCTTTTGTGTCTTAACTCTGTAAGGTAAATACTCTTATTATCTCCATTTGGATGACTTCACTGAAGCACAAGAACTTTAAAAACTGGTTGAAGAGTGCATGGTATTAAGAATAACTATCACTATTTTAAACTTCTAAATCTAGTTCCAAAAACCAGACTCTTAACCACTGTACTGTACCATTAGGTCTTCCTAGTTTTAATTTTATGAAATGCTGACAAATTGGGTTTTGGCATTTTTAATTGTTTCCCAGCCTAGGATGTGTAAATGGTATTTCATTATTTTTTAACATATACTTTATAGTCATCCTTATTCCACAAGTGCTCTCAGCCACCAATGCAAAATGCTTCTGTGATCGGTGCTTGAGTTTTCAGGAAACAGAAAGAAGCTGTTTGAGATTGAGAACAACTTGGATTTCCTTTAAGGTTACTACTCCCACCACGAAAAAAGGTTTAAGCCGGAAGCTGAAAGTGAGGACGGTGCCTGGAACATACCTCCACCTGCACCATCAGGCACCTCTGGCGCCGGAGCTTGACGACGTAGCCGTAGACGTCCACCTTGTTCTCCGCCTCCAGGCCTTCCAGCATGGCGTCGATGCCGATGTAGGTGCCCGTGCGCCCAACGCCAGCGCTGGCCAAACAAAGGAGCAGCAGGGCAATGAGCAGAGAGGCCCAGGGGCGCCTCCAGCCTCCCTGCCCACCTGCTAGGCTGATCCAGAGCCCCTGTTAGACAGCAAACTCCCCTTGCCTGTCTATTTTGCATATGGTAATGTAAGTTTCCACGTTCCTCTTTCCTTACATCTCACCCTCTCCTCCCCCTCCCCACGTCCATAAATCTATTCTCTCTGTTTCTCCACTGTTGCCCTGTAAATAAATCCGTCAGTACCATTTTTCCAGATTCCATATATATGTGTTAGAATATGGTATTCGTGTTGAGGTTTGACAGAAAACAGCAAAATTCTGTAAAGCAATTATCCTTCAATAAAACAATAAATAAATTAAAAAATATAATAAAATAAAAGCCCAGAAGGATTAAGCAGGGGGAACACTAACTTTCTTCTCATAGACTCTCTGGAAGCAACAGTTGCCAAAGGGGAGACCGCGCCCAACAGCCCCATGGGCACAGGTGTGAACAGCCCTGCTGCTCTCGGGGGCCGTATCCACATACCTGCAGTGCACCACGATGGGGCCGCTGAAGAAGTTGCTGAAAGCGTTCACCCTCCTGCGCAGCTTGAGGAGCAGGTGAGGGTCTTCAGGGACCCCGTGGTCCGGCCAACTGGTGAACTGAATGTGAGTCACGGCTCTTCCGTTTGCCTTTTCTTTTCTCTAGTCAGGAGATAATACTTCTTTTAGATGACATATATGTTTTAAACCATGGAAAGTAAGTAGGTGGAAGGGAGGGCCAGTACAAAACACTTCTCATGCAAGCTTTTGTTTTTTCATTCATGACTGCATTTTCCTCTCCAATGAATAACTAGGAATTGAGACATCATGCAGGGATGGCAGGCACTAACAGGTAAACAATTACTTACCAGGAAGGTAAGTATTGTATGACAAGTGCAGCTGAAACTGCTAGGAGCTTTCACGCTGCCAAGCCAAAAACAAACCAAGTAAAAACACAAGAACACACACATAAAATCGGGGGCTGGTGGATGGGATTGAAAAGAAATAAAGTAAAAGCTCCTCTCACATGGTTTGGAATACTTCTTCTTGGGTAGGCAGACAAACTGGACTATCATCATAGGAAGAAAGTCTGATTAATTATTTGACTAATGCTGTATTTCTCATTAGAAATGTCAGTTCAGACAGTAGAGAGAGAACTGGGGAAAGTCAGCTCCAGATTACAGCTCATGTTCACCCCAATTTCAAGGCAAGCACTAGAAGATGCATAATTCATAATCTCTAACCAAGTATGAAGAGGAACTACCAACTTGGTTGGTCATCATTTTCAGATCAGAAGTAACGGAGCTAATGAAGAAGAGTAACATCAGACTAATCAAGGTAACCAGATTGGCATCGGCCTCTACACATCACCCTGACCTATGACTGGTCCTTCCTGGCTCCAGTGCATCATATATTCAGCTATGAACCACTGGCTTCACAGCCCTCCAAGGTCGGAGTTGTTAGTTGTTCAGTTCAGTTCAGTTCAGTTCAGTCGCTCAGTCATGTCCGAATCTCTGCGACCCCATGAATCACAGCATGCCAGGCCTCCCTGTCCATCACCAACTCCCAGAGTTCACTCAGACTCATGTCCATCGAGTCCGTGATGCCATCCAGCCATCTCATCCTCGGTCATCCCCTTCTCCTCCTGCCCCCAATCCCTCCCAGCATCAGGGTCTTTTCCAATGAGCCAACTCTTCGGATGAGGTGGCCAAAGTACTGGAGTTTCAGCTTTAGCATCAGTCCTTCCAATGAACACCCAGGACTGATCTCCTTTAGAATGGACTGGTTGGATCTCCTTGCAGTCCAAGGGACTCTCAAGAGTCTTCTCCAACACCACAGTTCAGAAGCATCAATTCTTCAGTGCTCAGCTGCCTTCACAGTCCAACTCTCACATCCATACATGACCACTGGAAAACCATAGCCTTGACTAGATGGACCTTTGTTGGCAAAGTAATATCTCTGCTTTTCAATATACTATCTAGGTTGGTCATAACTTTCCTTCCAAGGAGTAAGAGTCTTTTAATTTCATGGCTGCAGTCACCATCTGCAGTGATTTTGGAGCCCCCAAAAATAAAGTCTGCCACTGTTTCCACTG
The DNA here is from genome assembly GCF_016772045.2 of Ovis aries. Taxonomy (NCBI): domain Eukaryota; kingdom Metazoa; phylum Chordata; class Mammalia; order Artiodactyla; family Bovidae; genus Ovis; species Ovis aries. The sequence goes on along the minus strand of NC_056065.1, from coordinate 77,051,764 downwards.
TTTCCCCATCTATTTCCCATGAAGTGATGGGACCAGATGCCATGATCTTCGTTTTCTGAATGTTGAGCTTTAAGCCAACTTTTTCACTCTCCTCCTTCACTTTCATCAAGAGGCTTTTAGCTCCTCTTCACTTTCTGCCATAAGGGTGGTGTCATCTGCATATCTGAGGTTATTGATATTTCTCCCAGCAATCTTGATTCCAGCTTGTGCTTCTTCCAGCCCAGCATTTCTCATGATGTACTCTGCATAGAAGTTAAATAAGCAGGGTGACAATATACAGCCTTGACGTACTCCTTTTCCTATTTGGAACCAGTCTGTTGTTCCATGTCCAGTTTTAACTCTTGCTTCCTGACCTGCATACAGGTTTCTTGGGAGGCAGGTCAGGTGGTCTGGTATTCCCATCTCTTGAAGTATTTTCCACAGTTTATTGTGATCCACACAGTCAAAGGCTTTGGCATAGTCAATAAAGCAGAAATAGATGTTTTTCTGGAACTCTCTTGCTTTTTCCATGATCCAGCAGATGCTGGCAATTCGATCTCTGATTCGTCTGCTTTTCCTAAAACCAGCCTGAACATCTGGAAGTTCACGGTTCACATATTGCTGAAGCCTGGCTTGGAGAATTTTGAGTGCTACTTTACCAGTTATTAGTGATGCCGTAAGATTTTAGAAGGCCATAGGAGAAATAGGCAACTGGTATTTTTTTCCCCCTGTACAAAATGTATCTGGATCATATGGAAATACAATTTAGATTACTGAGAAAACTTCCAATAAGTGGAATTGAAAGAAACTATCAAACTGATCTATGTGTGTATGTGTGTGTTAGTCGCTCAGGCGTGTCTGACTCTGTGTGACCCCATGGTCAGCCTGCCAGGCTCCTCGGTCCATGGGATTCTCCAGGCAAGAATACTGGAGTGGGTTGCCATTCCCTTCTCCAGGGAATCTTCTCAACCCAGGGATCGAATCTCAGTATAAGGACCTCCCTTTTAAATACCTTTATTAAGATATTTTCACATTCCTTTAAAGAGTAAAGTTTTTATTACATTCACAGAGTTGTGAAGGCATTACCACTAATTATAGGGTATTTTCATGACTCTCCAAAAAACCCCGTACAGATTAGCAGTCAGCTCTATTCTTGCCTCACCCACCTCAGTACCAAACAATCACTAACCAACCTTTTGTCTCTGTAAGTGTGACTATTCTAGACTTTCCATATGAGCAGAATCATACAATAATATATGGGAAGACCACCATTTTAACAGGCCACACTGACAATTTTTTTTTCTGACCTAAACATTTTATTTCTCCTACAGAGTTAGAACTTTAGACTTCTTAGAGTAGTCTCTAGGCCATTGTATATTCTTTCCATAATGGTAATAAACCTACTGAGACTAAGGACCATTTTTATCACTCATTCAATAATTCGGTCATTCATTTAACACAATTAATGAGCTCTTTCTACTTCAAGGGTGACAACATTATAAATACCTGAGTGCGATGCAGACAAATATCATCTGTGACCTACTTGATCTTGGTGGCTTATTGTTTTAACCAACTCTTCCCCCATGTAGTTCATTAAAGATAAAATGTCCAGGTATATTTCAATGTCTCGCATTGACTATTCCATAGTCACATTTTAGACTAACAGTTTGAAAATTAAAATTCTATCAAAACCAAACTCACGTTTCCAACAGTCAGCTTCTGAATGATGTAATCTGGGCATCTTTTGTGCTCATTGACCTCCACAATCACATCTCCATAAACTCGGCTGCCCTCGTCCATTGACGGCCAGTACTCTGCACACTTGTTCTATGTTTAAAAAACCATTAAGCATTTAAGTTTTTCTTTTAAATGAATTTGTTCATTAAACACTCTTTGTAAAACAAAACAAGAAATGTGTTCTTTGAAGATCTCAAAACATGTTTCTATTCCATTTCACGGGGATGCTTGAAAAGTGTTCCTTCATTCTACCCAGCAGATGATCTTCGCAGGCTTAGCTGCATATTAAATGGGGACGTGCTTGGTGGTGAGCAAGAAATTATGTGGTTGCATGTGGTCAATTTCAGGCTGGGGCATGCAGAGGTTTTCAGGCTTCCTAAAGTCACGTTACATAAATTACCATCTATCTGCCTAAGGTCAGTGCGAAGGTCAGTGTGTTTCAAGTAGTCACAAGAACTTGTGAAGCCAGCTCACAGAAGTGTACTGAACTTAAAATAAGACTGTAACAAAATAGGAACCCCATAGGAGTCCAGCAATTAAGCAGAAACATTTACATTTTATCCTTATATACGGAGACTTGTACGCTCAGTTGTGAAGACATGCCCGACTTTTGTAACCCCATGGGCTGCAACCTGCCAGGCTCCTCTGTCCATGGAATTTTCCAGGCAAGAATACTGGAGTGGGTTGCCATTTCCTTCTCCAGGGACGTATATTTATATACGTACATGTTTTATCCTTCTATAGGGATGAAAATTTAAATCCGATGTTCAAAGAGAGAACTGTCTGTTTTGTCACCAAGCACACACAGATGTGACTTTTTGAAGTGCAGCCCTCTCTTTTCCTAACATCCAGCCTCCACGCTGTGAGTCCTAGACCCTCACCCTGAGAACCTTCTGGGTTCCTACCTTGTTGCCTTCTTCACATTTTGTGACCATGACAATGACCGTGGCCTTCTGCTCCCAGATCATCCTCCAGAAATCATCAACAGTCTCATCCCTGGGGCCTGGGGGTGCACAAAGGAAAACCAGTGAGAAACACCCTTCTTAAAGGGCTAACAAGCAATGTTTCAAAAAGAGTAGCAGACTACCAGAGAAATTACCTTGCGCTGCAATGTATTTCCTGGGTTCTTTGAAACCCTGTTCAAGACAGACAAAAAAAGAAATATCATTTACTGAACATTCAATTATTCATTTACATGCAAAAGTGTGAAGTAAGGAAGTTGCTTCAAATCAGTCATTTCTTGGATGTGTATTTTCCTGAGCAGTTTCAAATTATAAGGAGGAGTTTATTAACTCATGATCAGTCCTTTAACTGTGCCAAACATATTAACATTTACAAACAATATCCATAACTTCATGTGTCTTTGTGATATACCCTAAACAAAGCTGAAAAGTACATAGGTTTTAGCTCCATCTGGGATGGTGCAGCAATTTATGAGTAATCAGGCATTCCTACATTTTATATCCTGTCAAGTTTTAAATCCTCCTTACCAGCCATAGAGTAACTTTGGGGATTTTTACTCAATTTCTTTCAATAACTCATCCTGAGATTAACCTCAAACGTCTATCTTTTATCTAGTGCCGGGATATACCACTGATGGCCTAGTATTAGCCACATTGTGTATTATCTATAGAAGTGTAGCCATGGGCTTCAGAGTTGAGTAGCTGTGATAGAGGTGGTGTATCCTGTAAAACCCCCAAAGCTGCTATCTGGCCCCTTACAGAGTAAGCCTGCCAATCTCTGCTTTCACAGAGTGACATTTTATGTATCTGCAATATATATTTTAGGTAAATTAAACATCATACAGAACAGCATGAATATCATGGTAACATTTTTGCATTAAGTAGAGGTAACAAATATTGCTCTTTTCTGGTTTATGTATAAAGAAAACTCTCAGTGGATAAAGAGGAAACAGGATGTGGTGGTTTAGTCCCTAAGTCATGTCCCACTCTTGCGACCCCATAGGCTGTAGCCCGCCAGGCTCCTCGGTCCATGGGATTCTCCAGGCAAGAATACTGGAGTGGGCTGCCATTCCCTTCTCCAGAGGATCTTCCCAACCAGGGATAGAACCCAGGTCTCCTCTGCCGCAGTCAGATTCAAGAATAATCTATGATAAAAACTGAAGTTTAGTATGAACATATATACATTACTCTATATAAAATAGATAACCAATAAGGCCACGCTATACATTCTGTAATAGTTTTTCTGTATTTTCATACTGCTTATTTTTTTTTAATTTTGTGCGATGCATTACTTCATTAGCAATGGTATAATAAATTACAATTTTAAAATATTTTGGATAAATTAACCATGTACAATATCCTCAGACATTTACTAACTGAACAAGGGCAAAGTAACAAATCAACCAGTGCCTTCCAATCTTCACCTCTACGGTGAGGTGCAAAGGCAGGGCTCTTATGAGAAACACACACACAGATAATCTGCGTAATGTACAACACACGACAGGCACCAGAGCATTTTAATTCTTATCATTTTGTTGGGAGACAAAAGTCCTATAATAAATGATAGTAAATAATAAATAATTGTGATAGTAAATAATTAATAATTGTCCTTGCAAATATTAGTGATGTTGTTGTTTATACCAGTGACAGGGATGGGCTTCCTTCAAATGATTTCAAATAATATTTCTAAAAACTTGCCATGAGTGGACATATGTATATGTGTGACTGACTCACTTTACCCCTGAAACTAACACAGCATTGTTAATCAACTATAGTGCAATAAACTCTTCAAAACCATTAAAATTTGCCATGACAAAGTTGGAGCTGAATAGAATGTATAGACACAAGAAAAATGAGAATGGTCAGTGGCAGAATGGTGAAGCTGTAAAACCTGGCCGTGATGCACTTTTTACTCACATCAATGTAGCTGGCATTTATATAGTTTGATCCTGCATCTCCGTTTATGTCAGAGAGTTCAACACGGTTGTAGTCATCTGCTCAATGAAAAGAAATATTAAATAAGTGAAATAATGGATAATCAAGTAGCCTAAATGCATGGGAATCCAATTCTCAATGAACAACTTACAGGGAAGGATATCAACATAGCGATTTTTGTTCTGGTTAAAGGATTTTCGAGCATCCTTGATGGAAAACTTGCTGAATACCCGTGGAATGCTCTGAAAGACACAAAGATCCTTTGGGTCAGGGCAGCTTGTAGAAAAACCACTTCCCCTCACCACTTATGGTTCTGAACAAGTGAGCCATCCTGGTGCGTACTTCCTTTACCCCGTTGAACAAGCTGCATATGGTAATTGAAATGAACGTTATTAGGAATTATGCAAAAAGCCCTCTTTAAGAAAATGAATGATGGACTACTTGGAGAATAAATCCCATGAGAGCAAATTTAGCAGTAATTGCTCTGCCACTTTCAAATTCGTTGAAAAACACACTTGGATAATTATCTAGAGCACAAGGACACATCAGCCCAATGTGTTTCTGGACGTGACTTTGTAACTAGTACTCATTCACTGAAGCAGCATTATCTTGAGATGTTGACTAGTTTTATGACTATGAATCTCTCTGCTGGTCTGCAAATACCTGGTAATAACAGCTACTGTGACTCCGCTGCACTATTATGTGGGATAAACTATCAAGGCCAACAGCTACACAACACATTTAAGACGGATCATGTTGGTGACAGAGTGAACTTTCTCGTCCTATGGCAAGAGGAGGACCCACCTGAAATTCAGCCAGGAAGAGCCTTGCCTCGTCAGCCATCTTCCGCTTGTAAGTCTCCAGCAAAACATCTGCATGGATGGGCTCCACGTGCATCAGCTGCTTCTCATCATCTTTAAACACATTAAAGGTTCATGGCTAGTATCACATCTCTCTTTCCCACGTTCATACACATTTCATTAGAAGCAAATCTTGGGGTGAGTCCTGAGTGTTTTTCCCTTCTCACACGCAGTCCACCTGGAACACCTCACTCACATATAGAGATTCACCTGTAAACCTCTGACATCTAAATTTAGGGCTCTAATATTCTTCTGGTCTTCTTTGTATTAATTAATCTTTCCCACTGACTCTCAGGTCTTCCACCCAATTATTCCAGAAGGACCCCAAACTCAAGATATTCAAAGTCATCTCCCCTTCATTCTAGCATCTCAGATCTCAGCAAATGGGACCACCATTCCCAAAGCCAGCTAACAAGCAAACTTCCAAGTGACCCGCGATTTCTCCCTCTGTGCTTACATCCAACAGGTCACCGTGTGCCTCCCCTTCTGCCCATGGTCATGCTCGGGACCCCTCCTCATCCAATGATGACCCCTCTCCCTGCCTCCAGTCTGTGCCCACCCTGACTGACTTTTAAAACTCTACAAATTCATCTTCTGATCCACAAATATGAGCGTGCAACTCCGCTTGCTGACAAAAAAGCTCACACTACTGTTTGTGCTCCGCAGGCTACGGGTTACTGTTTCGATGTTTAATGTGACATATGAGCACTTTTTATGACTTCACATGACTCCTCTCAACCACAGTTTCCTATACTCTTGTTCTATATCTTAGGCATGAATGTTCACCAAGTACATCACAGAGGTTCTCCCCATGCCTCCATTCACACTGTTCCCAATGCAGAGAATGTCCCTCCTCACTGTCTATCTGCACTAACAGACTTCAGGTCAAGTATCACCATGATAAGCAGATCTCGGGCTACGTTTCTCTGTTGCATTACATGCATTTCCTGTGGTCATGTATGGATGTGAGAGCTGGACTGTGAAGAAGGCTGAGTACCGAAGAACTGATGCTTTTGAACTGTGATGTTGGAGAAGACTCTTGACAGTCCCTTGGACTGCAAGGAGATCTAACCAGTCCATTCTAAAGGAGGTTAGTCCTGGATGTTCTTTGGAAGGAAGGATGCTAAAGCTAAAACTCCAGTACTTTGGCCACCTCATGCGAAGAGTTGACTCATTGGAAAAGACTCTGATGCTGGGAGGGATTGCGGGCAGGAGGAGAAGGGGATGACTGAGGATGAGATGGCTGCATGGCATCACGGACTCGATGGGCGTGAATCTGAGTGAACTCTGGGAGTTGGTGATGGACAGGGAAGCCTGGCGTGCTGCAATTCATGGGGTTGCAAAGAGCTGGACACAACTGAGAGACTGAACTGAACTGAACTGAACTATAGTTACCCATATCGTATTTTTAAATTTTATCTATTTTAACGTATTGTGAAATATTGTAAACATATAAATAGAATTTGATGACTAACCTGATATCCGGGACTCATCTTAATGTAATAATCTCTGTCACTTCAGTTTAGTTCAGTCGCTCAGTCGTGTCTGATGCTTTGCCACCCCGTGAATTGCAGCACGCCAGGCCTCCCTGTTCATCACCATCTCCCGGAGTTCACTCAGACTCATGTCCATCGAGTTCGTGATGCCATCCAGCCATCCCATCCTCGGTCGTCCCCTTCTCTTTCTGCCCCTAATCCCTCCCAGCATCAGAGTCTTTTCCAATGAGTCAACTCTTCGCATGAGGTGGCCAAAGCACTGGAGTTTCAGCTTTAGCATCATTCCTTCCAAAGAAATCCCAGGGTTGATCTCCTTCAGAATGGACTGGTTGGATCTCCTTGCAGTCCAAGGGACCCTCAAGAGTCTTCTCCAACACCACAGTTCAAAAGCATCAATTCTTCGGTGCTCAGCTTTCTTCACAGTCCAACTCTCACATCCATACATGACCACAGGAAAAACCATAGCCTTGACTAGACGGACCTTAGTCGGCAAAGTAATGTCTCTGCTTTTGAATATGCTATCTAGGTTGGTTATAACTTTTCTTCCAAGGAGGAAGCGTCTTTTAATTTCATGGCTGCAGTCACCATCTGCAGTGATTTTGGAGCCCAAAAAAATAAAGTCTGACACTGTTTCCACTGTTTCCCCATCTATTTTCCATGAAGTGATGGGACCAGATGCCATGATCTTCGTTTTCTGAATGTTGAGCTTTAAGCCAACTTTTTCCCTCTCCTCTTTCACTTTCATCAAGAGGCTTTTTAGCTCCTCTTCACTTTCTGCCATAAGGGTGGTGTCATCTGCATATCTGAGGTTATTGATATTTCTCCCAGCAATCTTGATTCCAGCTTGTGTTTCTTCCAGTCCAGTGTTTCTCATGATGTACTCTGCATAGAAGTTGAATAAGCAGGGAGACAATATACAGCCTTGACGTACTCCTTTTCCTATTTGGAACCAGTCTGTTGTTCCATGTCCAGTCCTAACTGTTGCTTCCTGACCTGCATACAGATTTCTCAAGAGGCAGGTTAGGTGGTCTCGTATTCCCATCTCTTGCAGAATTTTCCACAGTTTATTGTGATCCACATAGTCAAAGGCTTTGGCATAGTCAATAAATAGATGTTTTTCTGGAACTCTCTTGCTTTTTCCATGATCCAGTGGATGTTGGCAATGTGATCTCTGGTTCCGCTGCCTTTTCTAAAACCAGCTTGAACATCAGGGAGTTCACGGTTCACGTATTGCTGAAGCCTGGCTTGGAGAATTTTGAGCATTACTTTACTAGCATGTGAGATGAGTGCAATTGTGCGGTAGTTTGAGCATTCTTTGGCATTGCCTTTCTTTGGAATTGGAATGAAAACGGACCTTTTCCAGTCCTGTGGCCACTGCTGAGTTTTCCAAATTTGCTGGCATATTGAGTGCAGCACTTTCACAGCATCATCTTTCAGGATTTGAAACAGCTCCACTGGAACTCCATCACCTCCACTAGCTTTGTTCATAGTGATGCTTTCTAAGGCCCACATTCCAAGATGTCTGGCTCTAGATTAGTGATCACATCATCATGATTATCTGGGTCGTGAAGATCTTTTTTGTATAGTTCTTCCGTGTATTCTTGCCACCTCTTCTTAATATCTTCTGCTTCTGTTAGGTCCATGCCACTTCTGTGCTTTATCGAGCCCATCTTCGCATGAAATGTTCCCTTTGTATCTCTAATTTTCTTGAAGAGATCTCTAGTCTTTCTCTGTTCTTTTCCTCTATTTCTTTGCATTGATTGCTGAAGAAGGCTTTCTTATCTCTTCTTGCTATTCTTTGGAACTCTGCATTCAGATGCTTATATCTTTCCTTTTCTCCTTTGCTTTTCGCCTCTCTTCTTTTCACAGCTATTTGTAAGGCCTCCTCAGACAGCCATTTTGCTTTTTTGCATTTCTTTTCCATGGGGATGGTCTTGATCCCTGTCTCCTGTACAATGTCACGAACCTCATTCCATAGTTCATCAGGCACTCTATCTATCAGATCTAGGCCCTTAAATCTATTTCTTACCTCCACTGTAGAATCATAAGGGACTTGATTTAGGTCATACCTGAATGATCTAGCGGTTTTCCCTACTTTCTTCAATTTAAGTCTGAATTTGGTAATAAGGAGGTCATGATCTGAGCCACAGTCAGCTCCCGGTCTTGTTTTTGTTGACCTTGTAGATCCTCTCCATCTTTGGCTGCATAGAATATAATCAATCTGATTTTGGTGTTGACCATCTGGTGATGTCCATGTGTAGAGTCTTCTCTTGTGTTGTTGGAAGAGGGTGTTTGCTATGACCAGTGCATTTTCTTGGCAAAACTCTATTAGTCTTTGCCCTGCTTCATTCCGCATTCCAAGGCCAAATTTTCCTGTTACTCCAGGTGTTTCTGACTTCCTACTTTAGCATTCCAGTCCCCTATAATGAAAAGGACATCTTTTTTGGGTGTTAGTTCTAAAAGGTCTTGTAGGTCTTCATAAAACCGTTCAACTTCAGCTTCTTCAGCATTACTGGTTGGGGCACAGACTTGGATAACTGTAATATTGAATGGCTTGCCTTGGAAATGAACAGAGGTCATTCTGTCGTTTTTAAGATTGCATCCAAGTACTGCATTTCGGACTCTTTTGTTGACCATGATGGCTACTCCATTTCTTCTGAGGGATTTCTTCCCTGCAGTAGTAGATATAATGGTCATCTGAGTTAAATTCCCCATTCCAGTCCATTTTAATTCGCTGACTCCTAGAATGTCGACGTTCACCTTGCCATGTCTTGTTTGACCACTTCCAATTTGCCTTGATTCATGGACCTGACATTCCAGGTTCCTATGCAATATTGTTCTTTACAGCATCGGATCTTGCTTTTAACACCAGTCATATGCACAACTGGGTATTGTTTTTGCTTTGGCTCAATCCCTTCATTCTTTCTGGAGTTATTTCTCCACTGATCTCCAGTAGCATATTGGGCACCTAATGACCTGGGGAGTTCCTCTTTTGGTATCCTATCATTTTGCCTTTTCTTACTGTTCATGGGGTTCTCAAGGTAAGAATACTGAAGTGGCTTGCCATTCCCATACTTGAGTGTAAACAGACTGCGTTCATTTTTCACACCACCAGAGTATGAAACTCATTATATACCAGAATTGCAAAATAACTTACTAAAGAACAAAATATATTAAAGTAAAGAGCTATAATTGCATATGGACACTGACAAACAAGTTTCAGAATCTTGAGAGACTATAAGCTGCCACATGTGTTGAAAGTTATGTCCCTGCTCCCATCCATGTACATCCAGCAGCATTTCTTTTAGTATCCATGTTAATGTTCCCTATTTATTAGATGAAAAAAATGTTCATTAGGGTGATATTTAGCTTTTTGACTGTGGAAATCTTCTATCCAATCACAACTATCAAACTGTCCATGTACACGTGTTCCTTTGGATGGTTAGAGCTCCAGGCATTCATTCATCCTGACCTAGGGCCACCTTGGAGGTTTTATGGCATTTGGGTAAGTTCTAACCACTCCAAGGGGCAATCTGTGGCAACTCTGAAATAAATGCTCCTTGACCCTTTCCAAGACAAGTTAAAACCAAAGAGAGGGGTTCTGAAATGTTTGCGATCTTGAGCACACAACACCAAATCATTTTCTTTATTATAAACACAGTTTCAACTTCTGTAACCCCATCCCCATTTTACTGGATCAAAAAACACATGTTTAAAGAGAACTGAAAAAAGTACAGTAAAAGTGGAAAAAAAAGAGAGAGAGACAAGATGAAATATGCTTTCATTTCCAAAGTCAGGGTGCGGTCTTTTGTCGTGTCTGTCAATGTGCCTTTAGTGGGAACGGCCCCTGTCCCACCTTTGCAGGGACGTGAACACACTTGCCACCTCCCTGCCTGTATGCCCTTCCATCTGCTCTTCCATCACGCTCCTTTGTTGGTCTAATGAATCCCCACCACCTTAGAAGACCTAGCTTCTTGCCTTCTGCATAGACAGCTTTCAGGACTGTACACAGCCCGTGCCTGCGGCATCTAGCAAATTCTACCATAGTTGTCTGCATCTGTCTTCCTCTGCTAGACCCTAAAATGTTAAATGCAGAGTCTGTGACCTGTCACTGCCGTAGTTTCAGGCACACTCTGAGAAGGTACAGATCCTTGCTGGTTAAATCAACACATCCATGAATTTAAATTTTATCACAGAGGAAGTCCAGGTTAGATTTTTTAAATGTTGAATTATTACATAAAACAAGGGAGATATTCGCCAGTTAAAAAAACGTGCACACTTACCCCTTTCCACTAGTTCCTGCTGCTCATCTAAATTGCTGTAAAGATAAGACATGTAAGTTTGCATACTCTTAAGAAACAGAATTCAGTTGGCAAGCAATTTATATTTGATGAGCATCTTGGGGGAAGGAGGAAGTAGAGATGGGGAGGATGAAAGGGAAGAGGGGAGGGGGTAAGAAGGCATAAAGCGGGGGGGAGGGGAAGAAAGGTAGGGGGTGGGGAACCAACCATGGGAGGTTGGTCAGTCTCAGAGAAGTGACCGCATTTTTTCATTTGGAACTTCTTGATTTTCATAAAGTGTAGTTGTTCCTGGCGAGAGGAATGTCTATGCTTCCCAATGTATTTCTCTCCATTGTCCCTTCTAGATACCTATGACCCACTTCGTACTAAAAGAACAGACACATTCTTTTCATTGGTTATTACTGAAGGAAATCTATCCCATTATTAGTAAACATAGAAAAAATAACATTTAATATAAACCAATAAGACCATAGGAAAGTCTTTCATCAAAGGTTAATGATGTCCTAGACGTCTTACTGTCATCTGTGAATTCCACTTAATTGGTTCCAAGTTGGCCTCATAAATGGGACTTTGACCATTATAACTACTATTATTATCTTTTTGCTTTGAAATCAACTCTTACCTGGATCTTTTCTTATGCAGATCATAGATCTTATAGAGAACAATGAGCAGGGCTATCGATGTCACAATAATCAGAAACACCAAAAATATGATGACTGCTTTAGCATTGTCTAGGAATGAAAAAGAACACAGGAAGAGAGCTTACGTCAAACATGTTGCTGGATTCTTTGAGAAATCACTTAAAGTACTTACATTTTAACACTTTCATTTCTTTGGAAGTTTTTAAAAAATATAATTTTTATAATGAGACCAAAGATAGGATGTCTCTGATTTTGTAAAGTCTTGTCCATATCTCAGCCATTTATTGGTTCAGAACCAATAAAATATTTCATATTTTAAGAATTCATAGAGTATGCAAGAGCAATTCTCTTCCTTTCTACTAAATAATGTCCATTTATGAGACACTACCATTTAGATTAATTCTCTTTATGTTGGTCACTCCGTTAGAAAGGGATCACATAGGTAATCTAGTTACGATTCTCAGAGATAACCTCCTATACTTTATGTGCAGAACTCGGTTCAGTTCAGCTCAGTCGCTCAGTCGTGTCCGACTCTTTGCGACCCCATGAATCGCAGCACGCCAGGCCTCCCTGTCCACCATCAACTCCTGGAGTTCACTCAGATTCATGTCCATCAAGTCAGTGATGCCATCCAGCCATCTCATCCTCGGTCGTCCCCTTCTCCTCCTGCCCCCAATCCCTCCCAGCATCAGAGTCTTTTCCAATGAGTCAACTTTTCACATGAGGTGGCCAAGGTACTGGAGTTTCAGCTTTAGCATCATTCCTTCCAAAGAAATCCCAGGGCTGATCTCCTTCAGAATGGACTGTGCAGAACTAGCTAGCTTCTTAAGGGGATCAGAAAGGTCATTGCCCTACATGAGATAAACCTGCTTATTGAGGTATAAAATCAATTAACCACAGGACAAAATTATTTTATTCTACACTTGATACTAGACTTATCCTGACATGAATTTTCACAAAGGTTTAATGTGAAACCACATCCTTTCTTGAAGGAAGGGCAGAGAAAAGACCGCTTATTAGAAATATCTCTTGTCCTGAACAAGTAGGTAATACTGTTCATCTACGGTGAAAGTCCAGTGAAATAATGTGGGGACATCAGGGTCTCAGTCCTGGATACAAACCTCTTGGGTTCCCAGCCTAGATACACCACTTCCTGATTGGGACCTTGGCCACAACCCTTATTATCGTAGTATCTACATCTCTAATTAGTAAACTGAGGCTAAGTTTGATCCACAGTAGCATAGCATTGGGACATCAGTTCAGTTCAGTTCAGTCACTCAGTCGTGTCCGACTCTTGGCGACCCCATGAATCACAGCACGCCAGGCCTCCCTGTCCCTCACCATCTCCCAGAATTCACCCAGATTCACGTCCATCGAGTCAGTGATGCCATCCAGCTATCCCATCCTCGGTCGTCCCCTTTTCCTCCTGCCCCCAATCCCTCCCAGCATCACAGTCTTTTCCAATGAGTTAACTCTTCGCATGAGGTGGCCAAAGTACTGGCGTTTCAGCTTTAGCATCATTCCTTCCAAAGAAATCCCAGGACTGATCTCCTTCAGAATGGACTGGTTGGATCTCCTTGCAGTCCAAGGGACTCTAAAGAGTCTTCTCCAACACCACAGTTCAAAAGCATCAGTTCTTCATCACTCAGCCTTTTTCACAGTCCAACTCTCACATCCATACATGACCACAGGAAAAACCATAGCCTTGACTAGACGGACCTTTGTTGGCAAAGCAATGTCTCTGCTTTTGAATATGCTGTCTAGGTTGGTCATAACTTTTCTTCCAAGGAGGAAGCGTCTTTTAATTTCATGGCTGCAGTCACCATCTGCAGTGATTTTGGAGTCCAAAAAAATAAAGTCTGCCACTGTTTCCACTGTTTCCCCATCTATTTCCCTTGAAGTGATGGGACCGGATGCCATGATCTTTGTTTTCTGAATGTTGAGCTTTCAGCCAACTTTTTCACTCTCCTCTTTCACTTTCATCAAGAGGCTTTTTAGCTCCTCTTCACTTTCTGCCATAAGGGTGGTGTCATCTGCATATCTGAGGTTATTGATATTTCTCCTGGCAATCTTGATTCCAGCTTGCGTTTCTTCCAGTCCAGCGTTTCTCATGATGTACTCTGCATAGAAGTTGAATAAGTGGGGTGACAATATACAGCCTTGACATACTCCTTTTCCTTTTTGGAACCAGTCTGTTGTTCCATGTCCAGTTCTAACTGTTGCTTCCTGACCTGCATACAGATTTCTCCAGAGGCAGGTCAGGTGGTCTGTATTCCCATCTCTTGAAGAATTTTCCACAGTTTATTGTGATCCACATAGTCAAAGGCTCTGGCATAGTCAATAAAGCAAAAGTAGATGTTTTTCTGGAACTTTCTTGCTTTTTCCATGATCCAGCGGATGTTTGCAATTTGATCTCTGGTTCCTCTGCCTTTTCTGAAACCAGCTTGAACATCTGGAAGTTCATGGTTCAAGCTGAAGCCTGGCTTGGAGAATTTTGAGCATTACTTTACTAGCATGTGAAATGAGTGCAATTGTGCAGTAGTCTGAGCATTCCTTGGCATTGCCTTTCTTGGGATTAGAATGCAAACGGACCTTTTCCAGTCCTGTGGCCACTGCTGAGTTTTCCAAATTTGCTGGCATATTGAGTGCAGCACTTTCACAGCATCATCTTTCAGGATTTGAAACAGCTCCACTGGAATTCCATCACCTCCACTAGCTTTGTTCGTAGTGATGCTTCCTAATGCCCACTTGACTTCACATTCCAAGATGTCTGGCTCTAGGTGAGTGATCACACCATCGTGATTATCCGGGTCGTGAAGATCTTTTTTGTACAGTTCTCCTGTGTATTCTTGCCACCTCTTCTTAATATCTTCTGCTTCTGTTAGGTCCAGACCATTTCTGTCCTTTATTGAGCCCATCTTTGCATGAAATGTTCCCTTGATATCTCTAATTTTCTTGAAGAGATCTCTAGTCTTTCAAATTCCATTGTTTTCCTCTATTTCTTTGCATTGATCACTGAGGAAGGCCTTCTTGTCTCTCCTTGCTATTCTTTGGAACTCTGCATTCAAATGAGTGTATCTTTCTTTTTCTCCTTTGCTTTTTGCTTCTCTTCTTTTCACAGCTATTTGTAAGGCCTCCTCAGACAGCCATTTTGCTTTCTTGCATTTCTTTTCCATGGGGATGGTCTTGATCCCTGTCTCCTGTACACTGTCATGAATCTCCATCCATAGTTCATCAGGCACTCTGTCTATCATATCTAATCCCTTAAATCCATTTCTCACTTCCACTGTATAATTATAAGGGATTTGATTTAGATCATACCTGAATGGTCTAGTGGTTTTCCCTACTTTCTTCAATTTAAGTCTGAATTTGGCAATAAGGAGTTCATTATGTGAGCCACAGTCAGCTCCCAGTCTTGTTTTTGCTGACTGTATAGAGTTTCTCCATCTTTGGCTGCAAAGAATATAATCAGTCTGATTTCAATATTGACTTCCCTGGTGGCTCAGATGGTAAACAGAATCTGGGAGGGCAAAAACAGAAACTTCTACACATATGGACCCAGGAGAAAGGAGCAGTGACCCCACAAGAGACTGACCCAGACTCGCCCGTGAGTGTCCAGGAGTCTCCGCAGAGGCATGGGTTGCTGGTGGCCTGCTGCAGGGTTGGGGGCACTGAGTGCAGCAGTGCATCATGGGACCTTTGGAAGGAGGTTGCCATTGTCTTCATTACCTCTATCATAGTTATGTCCCAGGTAAATAACAGAGGGAACACAGCCCCACCCATCAACAGAAAATTGGGTTAAAGATTTACTGAGCATGGTCCCACCCATCAGAACAAAACACAGTTACCCCCTCAATCAGTCTCTCCACCAGGGAGCTCCAATAAGCCTCTTATCCTTCTCCATCAGAGGGCAAACAGGCTGAAAACCACAATTACAGAAAACTAACCAATCTGGTCATTTGGACCACAGCCTTCTCTAACTCAATGAAACTATGAGGCATGCCATGTAGGGCCAACCAAGACAGATGGGTCGTGGTGGAGAGTTCTGACAAAACGTGGTCCAGTGGAGAAGGGAATGGCAAAACACTTCAGTATTCTTGCCTTGAGAACCCCCATGAACAGTGTGAAAAGGCAAAAGGATAAGACACTGAAAGATGAACATCCCAGGTGGGTAGGTGCCCAATATGCTTCTGGAGATCAGTGGAGAAATAACTCCAGAAAGAATCAATGGATGGAGCCAAAGTAAAAACAATGCCCAGCTGAAAGTCCGATGCTGTAAAGAGCAATATTGCATAGGTACCTGGAATGTTAGGTCCATGAAACAAGGCAAATTGGAAGTGGTCAAACAGGAGATGGCAAGAGTGAACATCAACATTTTAGGAATCAGGGAACTAAAATGGACTGGAATGGAGGAATCTAACTCACATGACCCTTATATCTACTACTGTGGGCAAGAATCCCTTAGAAGACATGGAGTAGCCATCAAAAGAGTAGTCAACGAAAGAGTCCAAAATGCAATACTTGGATGTGGTCTCAAAAATGACAGTGATCTCTGTTCATTTTCAAGGCAAACTATTCAATATCACAGTAATCCAAGTCTATGCCTCAACCTGTAATGCTGAAGAAGCTGAAGTTGAATGGTTCTATGAAGACCTACAAGAACTTCTAGAACAACACCCAAAAAAACTAACACCCTATAATGTCCCCTTCATTATAGGGGATTGGAATGCAAAAGTAGGAAGAGATACTTGGAGTAACAGGCAAATTTGGCCTTCGAGTACAGAATGAAGCAGGAGAAAGGATAATAGAGTTTTACCAAGAGAATGCACTGGTCAGTGCAAACACCCTCTTCCAGCAACACAAGAGAAGGGGCTACACATGGGCATCACCAGAGGGTCAATGCTGAAATCAGACTGATTATATCATTTGCAGCCAAGATGGAGAAGCCCTATACAGTCAGCAAAAACAAGACAGGGAGCTGACTGTGGCTCACATCATGAACTCCTTATTGCCAAATTCAGACTTAAATTGAAGAAAGTAGGGAAAACCACTAGACCATTCCGGTATGATCTAAATCAAATCCCTTATGATTATACAGTGGAA
Source organism: Ovis aries (assembly GCF_016772045.2). Classification (NCBI taxonomy): domain Eukaryota; kingdom Metazoa; phylum Chordata; class Mammalia; order Artiodactyla; family Bovidae; genus Ovis; species Ovis aries. The sequence continues at coordinate 77,034,750 of NC_056065.1, read as the reverse complement.
GTGACAGATTCAAGGGATTAGATCTGATAGACAGAGTCCCTGAAGAACTATGGATGGAGGTTCGTGACACTGTACAGGAGACAGGGATCAAGACCATCCCCATGGAAAAGAAATGCAAAAAGGCAAAATGGCTGTCTGAGGAGGCCTTACAAATAGCTGTGAAAAGAAGAGAAGCAAAAAGCAAAGGAGAAAAAGAAAGATACACTCATTTGAATGCAGAGTTCCAAAGAATAGCAAGGAGAGATAAGAAAGCCTTCCTCGGTGATCAATGCAAAGAAATAGAGGAAAACAATGGAATTTGAAAGACTAGACATCTCTTCAAGAAAATTAGAGATACCAAGGGAACATTTCATGCAAAGATGGGCTCGATAAAGGACAGAAATGGTCTGGACCTAACAGAAGCAGAAGATATTAAGAAGAGGTGGCAAGAATACACAGGAGAACTGTACAAAAAAGACCTTCATGGCCCAGATAATCATGATGATGTGATCACTAACCTAGACACAGACATCTTGGAATGTGAAGTCAAGTGGGCATTAGGAAGCATCACTACGAACAAAGCTAGTAGAGGTGATGGAATTCCAGTGGAGCTGTTTCAAATCCTAAAAGATGATGCTGTGAAAGTGCTGCACTCAATATGCCAGCAAATTTGGAAAACTCAGCAGTGGCCACAGGACTGGAAAAGGTCAGTTTGCATTCTAATCCCAAGAAAGGCAATGCCAAAGAATGCTCAAACTGCTGCACAATTGCCCTCATCTCACACACTAGTAAAGTAATGCTCAAAATCTCCAAGCCAGGCTTCAGCAGTACGTGAACTATGAACTTCCAGATGTTCAAGCTGGATTTAGAAAAGGCAGAGGAACCAGAGATCAAATTGCCAACGTCCGCTGGATCATCAAAAAAGCAAAAGAGTTCCAAAAAATAATGTTTACTTTTGCTTTATTGACTATGCCAAAGCCTTTGACTGTGTGGATAACAATAAACTATGGAAAATTTTTCAAGAGATGGGAATACCAGAACACCTGACCTGCCTCTTGAGTTCAGGAAGCAACAGTTAGAACTGGACATGGAACAACAGACTGGTTCCGAATCAGAAAAAGAGTATGTCAAGGCTGTATACTGTCACCTTGCTTATTTAACTTCTATGCAGAGTACATCATGAGAAATGCTAGGCTGGATGAAGCACAAGCTGGATTGCTGGGAGAAATATCAATAACCTCAGATATGCAGATGACCCCATCCTTATGCAGAAAGCAAAGAAGAACTAAAGAGCATCTTGATAAAAGTGAAAGAGGAGAGTGAAAAAGTTGGCTGAAAGGTCAACATTCAGAAAACTAAGATCATGGCATCTGGTCCCATCACTTTATGGCAAATAAATGGGAAAACAGTGGAAACAGAGACACAGTTTATTTTTGGTGACTTCAAAATCACTGCAGATAATGACTGCACCCATGAAATTCAAAGACGCTTACTCCTTGGAACAAAAGTTATAACCAATCTAGATAGCGTATTAAAAAGCAGAGACATTACTTTGCCAACAAAGTTCTGTCTAGTCAAAGCTATGGTTTTTCCAGTGGTCATGTATGGATGGGAGAGTTGGACTGGAAAGAAAGCTGAGTGCCAAAGAATTGATGCTTTTGAACTGTGGTGTTGGCGGAGACTCCCGAGAGTCCCTTGGACTCTGAGGAGATCATACCAGTCCATCCTAAAGGAGATCCGTCCTGAATATTCATTGGAAGGACTGATGCTGAAGCTGAAACTCCAATCCTTTGGCCACCTGATGTGAAGAACTGACTCATTGGAAAAGACTCTGATGCTGGGAAAGGTTGAAGGCAGTAGGAGAAGAGGGCGACAGAGGATGAGATAGTTGGATGGCATCACCAACTCCATGGACATGAGTTTGGCAAGCTCTGGGAGTTGGTGATGGACAGGGAGGCCTGGCGTGCTGCAATCCATGGGGTCGCAAAGAGTCAGACACAACTAGGTGACTGAACTGAACTGAACTGAACTGAGAAGGTGAGGAGTTAGCTGGACAGGTATCTGGGGGATGCTTGTTCTGGCACAGGTTGGATTAGGTGACAGCCTAGAGGCAGGAACACACCTAGCATCCAAGGAGCAGCAGGAATCCCCTGAGGCTGGAGTAGGGGAGAGGGATGGGCATCAGGAGATGCCAGCTGAGAATGAGTCAGCAGAGGGCAAGGGTAAGATTGGAGGGGATTGTGAAGCATTTAAGGTCACACTGGTGTGTGTGTGTGTGTGTGTGTGTGTGTGTGTGTGTGTGTGTGTGTTTGCTTGTTTGTTGTTTTGCTGCACCACTATATTTGTAAGATCTTAGCTCCCCAATCAGGGTTGGAACCCACACCCTCCAGAGAGAGAGCACAGAGCGTGAGCCATTGGGCCTCCAGGGAATGCCCGCTTGCCTTGGTATTTGAGTTAAATCTGTACCACCTGCAGGATTTTGAGTAGAGGAGAAATAAACTGTGACTTGGGCATTATACAGATTTGTATAATCCCCTTGTTGAAAGTACTATCATCCAGGCAAAATTTGACAGTGGCTCAGATGAGGCTGGTAGCGCAGGTGTTAGGAGAAAGAAGTCATACAGCACCATAATCAGTGAAGACCATGAAGGCTGTGCGGAGCAGCCCTCAGAGGGAAACAGAAGCTCAGTTTGGGATTTGAGAGTCTGAAAGGACAAGTAGACACCCAAGTGGAGGTGCCAAGTAGGAAGCTGGCTAGAAGGGATCTGAGACTGGACAGAGGGTCTCCAACATACAGCTGTTGCTTAAAGCTGTGAAGACTGAATGATTAACCCGGAAATTAAAAGTGGACAGAAGTCCCAAGACTCAGTCCTGAGACATGCAGGGTTAAAAAGTAGGAGGAAAAGATGCAGCCGGCAAAGGGACTCTCATGAAAGCAGGATGAAAGGTGGTTTGCTGTTGACAGGTGTGCGGGTGGAGAACTTGGGCGGCAGCTGAAGAGGAAACGGGGTCAGGAGAGATATTGCAGTTGCTCCTGCTTGTTTGCTTTTAAACACTGCATGCCGACGAGACCTATCCAGCAGGGGAGGGAAATGATGAGCCAGGAGAAAAAGAAGGCTGTTGGTCATGGACGTTGGTTCCAGGATCAAGGGATTCCAGGGTAATGGCAAGAGAGAGATTACAGTGATGGATTACGAATTGACTTTGTGCATGGTGGGAGCCCTAAAGGAAGTCGGTCCTGAATAGTCGTTGGAAAGATTGATGCTAAAGCTGAAACTCCAATCCTCTGGCCACCTGATGCAAAGAATTGACTCACTGGAAAAGACCCTGATTCTGGGGAAAGATTGAAGGCAGGAGAAAGGGATGACAGAGGATGAGACGGTTGGATGGCATCATGGACTTGGTGGACATGAGATTGAGCAAGCTCCGGGAGTTGGTGATGGACAGGGAAGCCTGGCATGCTGCAGTCCATGGGATCAAAAAGAGTTAGACCCGACTGAGGGACTGAACTGAACTGATGGTGGGAGTGGAGGACCTTTATCTACATCAGGGTTCACTACTGCTGCTGCGGTCACCGTGCTTCATGAAGATGGGCAGAGACCCAGCATTCTTGCTCTTGTAGGTGAGGAAACAAATTCAACCCTCCTAAATCATGTTTCTAAGGCAATACAGAAACTATACATTTGAGGTGGGGGTGGGCTGAGAAGCCTGGGTGCTTTGAAGGAGATGGGTGGTGAGGAGAATTTCCAGATGGTGCCCAAGGTTTCCAGTCTCGGTTATCTCATCAACCACTAATGTAGGCACTACGACAAAGAAGCTGCAGAGCAAACCCCAGCCTCAAGTCAGCGGGGACTTTCCCGCTGGAAGACACCAAGACTGTTCTGGGTGAGCATGACCTAACCACGAGTCCTTTAAAAAAGCTGAAGTCAGTGATTTGAGGTGCTGAAGGACTCCCCAGGCTGTCTGGAGCAGGTCAGCTGAAAAGAACACGAGGGGCTTCTGGGAGCTGAGTGCGAGCCTTGGCCCCAGGACCCCAAGGAAATCAGGCCAGCGGTCCCACCACAGCAAGAAACAGGACTCCGCCAACCTGGATCAACCCTGGAAGCATTTGTATGCATGTTCTCCAGACAAAAACTCATCCTGGCCGACATCTAGGTTTCAGAAGACCCAGTCACACGGAGCCGGAACTCTGACTACGGAATTGTGAGCTAATAAATCAATGGGTATGGTGTGAAGCTGCTGGTTTAACCCGTTAGACAGCAAGAGAAAATGAATACACAGCTACCTGTCCCATGTGCTTTCGGCTAGAGACAGTCTGTGGGGTTGAGGGGAACAACTGGCCTCCTCCCCGACCCTGCTCCCCTCCTCTGCCCGTGGCTGGCCCTAGCTAACTCTTCAAGCAGACTTATTTTCTCTCCCTTGCTGTTAAGTCTGTACAGGTAACTGAGATAAGGGTAGCAGGCATCTCAATCACAGCTGGGTCTGGTATTTTCCACCCTGTGAAAGACCCTACATTCTCTTCTCCAGAGTGTTGGCTGGAGCTTGGTTGTCATCCCAAATTCAGGAGCCACCTCTGGAGAGGGCAGCCCCTGGGTCCGCATGGAGCTTTGAATGAGTGTGTGGAGCAGGACTCTGCCCTTGACAAGGACATAAACATCCCCAGTTGGAGTAGAAACGGACCTAGAGCCCATCAGACAGAGTGAAGTAAGTCAGAAAGAGGAAAACAAATAATGGGTATTAATGTCAGTACGTGTAATCTAGAGAAATGGTACAGACGAACCTCTTCGCAGGGCAGGAGTGCCGATGCAGATGTAGAGGGCAGACAGGCGGGCACCAAGGAGGGGGACGAACTGAGGGCCGAGCACTGAGACACGCACGCTACCCGCGGGAAGCCGCTGTCCGCGGGAGTTGGGGATGGACAGCAAAGCCTGCCCAGCTCAGCTCAGCTCAGCTCAGCTCACTGCTCTGCGACGACCTAGAGGGGTGGGCTGAGGGGTGCAGGTCCAAGAGCAAGGAGATGCATGTGTGCGTGTACATAAGTCACTCCACTGTACAGCAGAAACTAACCCAGCAACTGTGAAGCAACTACACTCCAATTTTTAAAAGTGATTAAGAAAAGAAGCAGTGTCTACTCAGTTACGCCACAGCGATTTGGGGATCTATCTGTTACGGCATCCACCACTGTCTTAACTGATCAATACCCCTCACTCATGCCACACTGACCGAGCAAATGCTATGCTTCCTACAACCATGACGGTCTCTGGGGATAGGACAGAAAACACAGCATAAAAAGGCACCAGCTTGGAGGGAATCTTCCTTCTCTCTGGGGGGAAACAACGGCTAGACAGGTGAATAAGCCAATAAAACAATTATATATTTTCCTTGGATTTAAGGGGGAAAAGATAGAGAAGTATGAAAATAAGAGAAACCTATTTTCTACATGATCTGTGCGAGATTTACTGAGCATGAGACGTTTCTTTTACAGCCGGAAGCATGGAGTGACTCAGCCAGGCCAAGGGCTGCCCAAACTGCATGTCTGGAGACAATGGATGATCAGTAACAACACAGGGGATCTCCGCGGCCCACACGGCCCTTTAAGGACGACGGAACTTCTAATCATCTTTTCCCCTGTGTCTCACTGTAACTAGGATGAAATCGCCACTGAGAACCAAGCCCTTAAGGAAACCCTCTCACGAAAGATGGATGCCAAAATAATACATCAACTTCAGACTCCAAAATGTGATCCAGACGAACTCCAACAGGCCAGCAAAAAGAAAGTGAACCAAAGAAAATTTTCCACAGATAGTAGTCTCCAGGTCACAAAGGCCAGTAGCATCCAGGAAAATAAGTGCAAAAGACCCACGGACGACCAAGAATAAAGAGGAGAGCCGAAACGCTCCCGGAAGAAAATAAAACACGGGGACATAGGAAAAGAAAAAGAAGCCGGGAAGTCACACGGGACACAGCGGAACAAACAAACATACTTCAGAAAAATTCTTCTACAGAGCTTGCAGGTATTTATTTGTTTATTTGCCACACCATGCAGCAAGCGGAATCTTAGCTCCCTGAGCAAGGACTGAACCCACAACACCCTGCAGGAAGCTGAAGACTCAACCACTGGACCACCAGGGATGTCCACAGAAATACTTTCAAAGTCTAGATTTTTAAGCTTAGATTCCATCCCAGGGTAACATATTGATCAAGTGCCATTATAAAGATATCTTAATGCATGCAAAATTGGAATATCTCCTTCTTACAGTACCAGACTTTTAAAAAAAAACAGTAAAGTTTTAAAAATACATGAGATTCAAATGCAGCAATTCTAAAATGGGAAACCGATGCGGGGAAATTTTATAATGGCATTGGGGCTGTACCCCTCGAGAGCTTCAGAAGAAAAGGGCCCAAATGTTAAACTACGGGTGGTAGAGTGTGATGCCAGAAAAACTGTGTAAAATACATTGCGAGTAGCTGCGCTTCTGTAATTCACAACTCGAGAGCCGCCCCACCCTCGAGTAGACGTCACTATTAAAAGGGGACAACATGATTTATCTCTTAGGAGGATCTGTTGCTAGAAAGAGTTGATACTTTTTCTGCCTTATGGAGAAAAGGAGGATGGGGTAACCCTATATCTCCACTGAAGGTAAAATCTGATAAAGATGGACTCGCAGCTGTGTTACTTGGCAACACGGCGGGTATCCACACAAGCCCTGAGTTCTACATGGCGTCTGGGCCAGGACGGGCGTGGATGAACCACCGTCCTGGTGGGAAGCGCTGACCTGGGCTCCCCTGAGAGCATGCACCCAGCGCGCATCGTGTCCCTGGGCTCACCCCCGTCGGCGCCTTTGGCAGCCGTGCCCAGGGAACTATCACATGATCCATCGGCTCCTTTCTTGACATGGAGCTTCTAAGCCGGGACGCTCCGCCACAGGTGGCCTCACTCTTCTCAGTGGAGTCTGGAGGGTTGAATTGTTCATGGTCCACAGACTGCGGCGGGCAATGCTACCAGGAATTCCTTGGCCAGACCCTGCTTCTGACTGTGTTTCCTGCTCCGTGTTTCTCTGAGTGAAGCGGTGCCAAGCTGGGCTTATAAAGATGGGTGTGTGAATTGTCCAGTGGAATCTATGACCCCCAAGAGTAAGTGCTGCCGCTATGAGCTGTTTACCTAATCAGAAGAACTCAATGAAGCTGTTGGTATTATAAGAGCTTAGAAAAGAAAAGTGCATGGAAATAAAGTTCAAGAGAGCTGGCTGAATGTGTGTGGCATTTCACATTAGGAGCCTTCATTTAAAATATCTGAGCAGAAAGAACTAAAACTTTTTATGGAACCTAGTCAAGCAAGTTTGGAAAATAAGATGCTTTTATATGCCCCCTCTTTGGAAAGACTTCGGGAAATAAAGCATCCGTGAATGCACACGTGCATATGAGCACTGGTGAGCTCCCATCAGAATCAGCTGTGGAGGGGCTTCCCTGGTGGTCCAGGGTTAAGACTTTGCCTTCCAATGCAGGGACCGCAGGTTCGACACCTGGTCAGGGAATCAAGATCCCACACGCCTCACGGCCAGAATAACCAAAACATTAAATGGAAGCAGTAGTGTAACAAACCCAATAAAGACTTTAAAAATGGTCGGCATCCAAAAACATCTTAAAAAAATAAAAATAAAAACCAGCTATGCTTGGTAACACCGCACTTGGAGGTCTGAATTTAACTTAATTTACAAAGCTGACAAGCAGAGAAAACTCAAACAGTGCGAGGTCTTCTTCCTCCACAGGCTCAGACCAATAAGCAACTCTCCAAAGAGCAGCAGATGATATTGTTTTTAGACATGGAGGAAACTATAAGAAGAACTGAAAACAGAAATAGTGAAAATTGGGCATTCTGGTGAGCAGAACAAGCAGAGGGGAGTGGTGACATCCAGCTGTTATCCTCACTGTTACAATGACATTTAATTTCAGTGATTTTTCCTACACACAGCTCTACTTTGATTAAAGCATTTTTGCTGGCATACTCAGTCACGTCAGACTCTTTGTGATCCCATGGACTATAGCCCACCAGGCTCCTCTCTCCATAGAATTTTCCAGGCAAGAATACTAGAGTGCGTTGCCATTTGCTTCTCCAGGGATCAAACCCATGTCTCATTGACAGATGGATTCTTTACCACTGAGCCACTAGGGAAGCTTTTACGGACTGTTTATCCTAGCTTAGTTGGGTACATCAACATAGATTTGTAGTAACACCTGCCTCTGCCAAGCATACAGTTGAGGGACAGAAAAAAAGAAAAGGTAACAGCGCTGGCTTCTGCAGCGCATATACTAAGACTGAAACAACACAGAGAATTTTAGTGCCACTCCTGGGTAAGGAAGACACACAGATTCATGAAGCGCCCCATATTTGGGGGCCGTTTGGGATGAGCAGATGCAAACTGGTGTACATACTGAATAGATTATAATGGATAAACTACAAGGTCACCCTGTATAGCACTGGGAACTATATTCAATATCCTGGATAAACCATAATGGAAAAGAATATAAACACAGAGTGCTTTTAGCTGCATGTGAGATGCTTCACTGTACAGCGGTAATTAACACAACACTGTAATCAACAATTCAACTATACATCAATAAAAAGTAAGCTCAAAAAAAAGGTACTTTCTAACATGGAACACAAAACAAATGTGCTGGTTCCTAACACGAACATCATAAACAGAATCATAATAGGAGTCTCTGTAGATAAATTCTTCATGAATTATTTTATGAAATCAACCAGCGTTCAAGAATTGAATTTCCTAAACAGAACTTAAGATATTATTTCTTTTTCAGGAAACCTCAGGTTAGATACATTCAGTTGATGATTGAAAAGCAATGTCCAGAATGACCAAAATCCTGCTTATGATAAATAAACAGCTTTGGCTAACTGAGTCTAGTTTTTGGTCACGGGAGGTAAGGTTGACTGGTTTGATCTCTGGGTAGGAAGATCCCCTGGAGGAGGAAATGGCAACCCACTTCAGTATTCCTGCCTGGGAAATCCCATAGACAGAGGAGCCTGGCAGGCTGTAGTCCATGGGGCTGCAAAGAGTCAGAGGCACTGATCGACCTAGCACACACACAAAGCATTTGTTTGGAAAAAAAAAAAATACAAACAGCAAACACACACATGCCCCACGGTGATAAGATGACTGAAGATACCAGACCGCCCCTCAGCTTACTTTACATACAAACACGCTTATGTCAGAAGACAGGTGGCTGAGGACAGTAGCGGAGCCTTTCTTTCAAGTTTTCAGATAAATGCCAACAGGACAAAATATTCCACTATGACATTTATTGAGCATTGTGGAGTGGCCAGGTGTGTGGGGACAGGAGAGGGGCCCACACCACACAGGGCAGCCCCGAGCCTGCCCAAATGTAAGGCCTTATTTTAACATGATGTTCACCTGCACGTACATTGCTCACACAACTTAAAATATAATGTTTATGGAAATATATAATTGGAAAATTTAATAATTAAATGTGAGTACGGATGTAAAATAATAGAGCATTGGAAGCGGGAACACATGTCCCATGAAAACAGTAAATAGCCAAGAGAAGACTTACAAGATGTTGATTCTGTAGTACTCTCCCGAGGACCAGCATATCTTGTATTGTGATAATAGACCTGGGTTTCAGAAATGAGAGAGAAGAAGGTTTTCTAAATTAAATTTGTGAATCACAATATAACACACTCCTATTTGTCATACATTGCTGTTTATTTTCATTAAAATATATACTGGATAACTTGAAACTTCATGACTATGGCAATACTCTTATCAGATTTCTTAAATATTTACCAGTGAAAGTGATATAAAGAAATCTTATCCCATTTAGCAATAATAATAATACAGATAGTTATGGTCAGCAAGAACTAAGTGGACACGAAGGAATAAAATCCAACATACCAAAGTGTTCATTATTTAAAGTTAAAATTCCCTATGAATAGACTAATATCTTCACATTTCTTTAAAAAGGAAATTCTGGTGTATACTACTTACTAGAGTTACACATACTCATACTCTGTACAAAAAAATTTTAAGACTAAGTGGAAACAATTTAATGTAAGAATCACACTATTTATATTAAAGTGATTTTAGTTCATAAGGGTTAAAATGATACAAATTGATGACATGGCAACATCTACAGTTTAGACATAAGGAGTTCAAAATATTAAACATGATCAAGCAAAAACAATTTAGATAAACAAGGGAAACTGCATGGACCAAGAAAGCATTAAGAATCTTCAGTCAAAAAAAAAAAACAAAACAAAACAATTGAGGTAAAAGTAGATTTGAACAGTATAATTAAAAGAGATTAACGATAAACATACTTTGGCAACCTGATGTGAAGGACTGACTCACTGGAAAAGACTCTGATGCTGGGAAAGATTGAAGGCAGGAGGAGAAGGGGACGACAGAGGATGAGATGGTTGGATGGCATCACCGACTCAAAGGACATGAGTTTGAGTAAACTCCAGACCTTGGTGATGGACAGGGAGACCTGGCATGCTGCAGTCCATGGGGTCGCAAAGAGTCGGACATGACTGAGTGACTGAAATGAACTGAACTGAATGATAAATATGATAGATCTATAAAAATAAATATACCTAAGCTTTTACCCTGTGGAGGATATACAATCTCCCGGTACTCACAGAATGTTTATAAATATTAATCTCACATTGAGCTGTAAAAAATAGTGTAAATTTCGAAGGGCAGAAATTGTGAAAGCCCAGTTATCTTTTTAAAATAATAATTAAGCATAATAAAAAATGCAGGAATTAGAAATGTACAAACATTTTCTTTAAAAATTAATTAAAAATGCTTCCAAATTACAATTACATACTGTATGGAAATTATCAATAATAAGAACAACCTAGTTTATAAATCCATTCATTCAATTTTATGTCAGTCATTGAGAAGTTAGGGATAAAAGACATGGGATAGAGTGAAAATTTTAGCAAAGGATAATCGATAAGTTGAAAGCTTTTTCTTAATTAATAAAAAAGAAAAGGAGAAAGAAATGGTCAAAAATCACTTTCAGTTCCCAAACTAGCAGAACATCAAAATAAACCTATAATAATGGAAAGTAATACATTAATAACTATAAAAACAATTATATTAATTTATTAACCGGAGATAAGAATGATGTATAAAGCTAAAACGTTACTCCTTCATGAAGGTATAAATGTAGCAACAGGTTCTGAAATAAACATAAAAGCAAGTTATGGAAACTGCAGAGAAGAAAACAATAGTCTTTTGAAGAGTGAGGAAGAGAATGGAAAGCTAAACTGTCTCCTAATTTGAATGTTAAGACTGCACTTTAATATGGTGTTGAGCTATATTTTTCCAGAATAAGTTATCACGATTGACACATAGGAGAAGAAAACTCCAGAAAGAGAGAAGAGCACTAAATTCCTAAAGAGAGTAAAACCTAAGTGTTTTGAAACACAGAAAGAAAGCCAATGTGCCTGGAGCTTCCTGGGTGCTGAGGAAGATGAGGTGAAATGGACAGTGACAGATAATAACAATGCATTTGTTTGGGAAAATAAAAAAAAGTGCACTCATTCAAACCCTCCTATGCTGTGGGTAGAAATGTGAACTGGTGCAGTCACTGTGGAGAATAGCACGGAGGTTCCTTAAAAAGCTAAAATTAGAGCTATCACACGGCACAGCAACCCCACTCCCAGGCATAAACCCAGAGAAAGACATGGTCTGAAAAGGTGCACGAACGGCGATGTTCAGCGCAGCACCGTTTACAATAGCCAAGACATGGAAGCAACTTAAGTATCCACCAGCAGAGGAACGGACAGAGAAGACGAGGGACATGTGTGCAGTGGAGTTTCACTCAGCCATACAAAGGAACTCAACGGTGCCGTGTGCAGAGACGTGCATGGACCTGGATTGCCACACAGAGTGAAGTAAGTCAGAAAGAGAAAGACAAACATCGCCTGTGTATGCTGAACTTGGAAAAACGGTGGAGATGAACTTATTTGCAAAGCGGAAATAGAGACAGACGTAGCAAACAGACGTGGTTACCAAAGGGGAAAGAGGATGTGAGATGATTTGGGAGATTAGGAGAGACAGAGAGACACTGTTGATACTGTGTATAGAATAGACAGCTAGTGAGAGCCTGCTGCCCGGCACAGAGACCTCTCCTCAGCGCTCTGTGGCGACCTAAATGGGAAGGAAATCCAAAACAGGGGATATGTATACACGTATGACTGATTCACTTAGCCGTACAGCAAGAAACTAACAAAACATTGTAAAGCAACTATACTCCAATGGGTTAATTTTTAAAAAATCTTAAATTATATGTAACTTCCTTTTGGCCCAATACATTCTTTTTCAGGAATTTATTCAGAGACAGTAAAAGACATATTCAAAGATACTGTTATTTTCCAATAAGAGTGTTTACTTATTGTTGCTTTTAACAGAGACCAGTTACGGTGAGTAGAATGCAATCAAGCCATAAGACAGAACCTTGTGCAACCATTAGAAATTAGTAGCAGAATATTTAATATGGAAAATGTTCATGATACAGTGATTTTTGAAACATGCAGTTTATCAAACTGTGTGCTTTTATCATGGGAGTGGTGAGATAATGAGAAATATATCCAGTTCTGACACAGAGCTCCTAAAAGCTTCTTAATTTCCTGTGTGCATGCTCAGTCATTCAGTCGTGGCCAACACTTTGTGACCCCATGGACTGTAGCCTGCCAGGCTCCTCTGTCCATGGATTCTCCAGGCAAGAATCCTGGAGTGAGTTGCCATTTCCTCCTCCAGGGAATCTTCCAGACCCAGGAATCAAACCCAGGTCTCCCACATTGCAGGCAGATTCTTTCTCACTGAGCCACCGGGAGCAACAGTCTTTTCTTCCACTGAAGTACCAATGAGTGGGTTCCCAGATGGCTCCCGCAGGAGGACTGCCAAGACCAAGCCAGAATCAGTCTTGGGATTTTCAGCACCACCCCCCATTCTTGTGAGAAGTGAGAAGAGTGGAAAACGGAGTTAATGACTGATCACGTCTGTGATACAGCCTCCAGAAATTCCCATGAGTACAGGGTTCAGAGAGCTTCCAGACTGGGGAGCACATTCACATCAGGAGAGAGACACATCCCCAACTCCATGGGGACAGAGGTTCCCGCACTCAGACCCTCCCAGACCTCCCCTACGTATCTCTTCAGCTGGCTGTTTACCTGAATCCTTTCTCACCGCCTTTAAGTATTTGCCTGAGTTATGTGAGCTGCCTTAGTAAATTAATCAAACTCAAGGAAGGGGTGATGGGAGTCCCCGACGTGGAGCCCAATCAAGCAGAAGTGATGGGGATCTCTCAGCTGTCTTTCGGAAGTGGGGCGGGGCCAGTCTCATGGGACTGACCCCTCCCTTGTGGAATAGGACACTTTCTCTGGGTAGATGGTGTCAAAATTGAATTAAATTATGGGGCGCCCACCAGTCGTCTCAGATAGCTGCTAGACGTGGGTGACCAAAAGTGTCAGGAGTCTTTCAGGTCTTCAGTTTTCTTTGGAAATTCTCTGTATTTCTTACAGGGAAGAAACATAGGAGGCAGAATGGACTGAATGAGCTGAGGCTTTCTCCTACAGCAAGAAGGAAAGACTGAGCCCTCCCATTTGAGAAACACATACACAGAACATGGTCAGTAGACAGTGAGCTTATGGGTGAGCTTTTAAACTCTGCGTACATTGCTGTTTCCTTACATTTTTTTCCTATTTTCTAACCTCAATGTACCTGTAAAAAAATATTTGTAATTAAAGAAAGATCACATTAGTAAAGACACAAAGCCAAGAAGAACAAAAGATGTGGCAAAGTAATAACCAATAATTATCATTAATAAATAATAACAATTTGTGCCCTGTGTTTCTTGACATAGGAATAATAATTTAACCATAAGTAGTCATGCTGAAGGTCAAAAATATTCCAACCAAATATCTGCCATAAATCCCTATATTTAGTACTGTAGATGAAAAGTATGGAGTCAAAGTTTTAAGACTTATAAAGTGTGATTCCTTTAGACATCAGAGCTTCTCAAGCTTGTGTGAGCACTAGTCCTAGTATTAAGCACTGCAGAATAATAACGATAATACATATCAGCTCTGGAGTGACTATAGAAATTGTAATCTTACCAAAAAAGTATATTCTGTTAAATAGTTGAGATTTTCTAACAAGAATCTGCATTCTGATTTTGAATAATTTTTAACCGAGGTAGTTCCAATTCTCACTTCCAAATGATAAATCCCTTTGGGGCCATTAACCTGGTCGGGAGGTTTACAGTTCACTTCTATACTATTTTCTTTCGTCCGTGAAGCATTTAGATTATTGACCTTGCTTGGCTCTATCAAAATGAAAAAAAAAAAAAAAAAACAGTGGTTACTTTAACCATTTGTTAAATGAATATTTAAATTACTGAATAATATATGTGAACAATATAAACCATTCTAAGTGCTTATTTGGGGATGGGGAAATTAGGAGATAATGTACATTAAAAAGCTGTTTAAGAAAACATCTGAAAATAAATTACACATCTTTCAATGAATATTAGCACATAAGCTGTACTTGAAGCTCTGAGATGTTTGCGATTCTCCCAAAGAGAGCATGCTGTTCTTATTCTTCAGTCACTCAGTTGTGTCCAGCGTTTTGCAACCCCAAAGACTACAGCACCTCAGACTTTCTGTCCTTCACTGTCTCCTGGAGTTTGCTTAAACTCATGTCATTGAGTTGATGATACCGTCCAACCATCTCACCCCCTGTCACCCCCTTCTCCTCCTGCTCTCCATGCGTCCCAGAATCAGGGCCTTTTCCAGTGAGGTGGCTCTTCACATCTTGTGGCCAAATTATTGGAGCTTCACCTTCAGCATCAGTCCTTCCAATGAATATTCAGGATTGATTTCCTTTAGGATGGACTGGTTGGATCTCCTTGAGGTCCAAGGGACTCTCAAGAGTCTTCTCTAGCACCACAGATTGAAAGTATCAGTTGTTTGGCACTCAGCCCTCTTTATGGTACAATCCTCATAGCTGTACACAACTACTGGAAAAACACAGCTTTGACCATATGGACCTTTGCTGGCAAACTGATGTCTCTGCTTTTTAACACGCTATCTAGTTTTGTCACAGAGAATGTGTAGAAGTAGAAAACAGAGGAAATGAAGAGAAGGGGCAGGGAGGGAAGAGATGGTGATGGGGAAACATCGAAGACCTACAGACAGCTCAGGCCCTCCTTTTGGAAGCACTTACATGACCCTGGAGATACCTGGCTGAATTCTTCATCAGCAACAAATCGTCTTTGTGTCTGTGATAGCATAGGAATTCAGGAAAATAACCAAAGTGTAAAGTTTGAGGACTTGGATTTTTGAAGCATGAACTTAAATGACATTAGGAGCATTTTATACCCAGCCCCGAGTAGAACACCTGTCCTCCGTGAGCCTAGCCCCAGGGAGGGTCTCTGGAGCCCTGGCTGCTGATCTGTATAGGGCTGTTTCTCCTGTCCTGACCCTCAGGGAGTTCACAGTCACCCCAGAGATGGATGGAGCTTTGCACCTGGAATCTGTGATGCCTCCCATTGGTGGCAAGAGCCGAATGAATGTAAAACGGGACTTAAAACAGTACGCAGTTCACTGCAATGAGAAGAAAATGCTGGCAAGGCACTACGGTTTAAGAAGTGCTTGTCATGCGGGTGAAAGTCAGCAAGTGAAAGGTTTGTGAGTGTGGTATTCTCAGGTATCTGATAGCAGTTGAAATTTCCAGACAATAAAGGAAACAATAGATAATTCATTTTTCTCTAAGTTGGTTAGGTACTTAATTGCCTGAACTCTTACACACTGTACCAGCTCATAGGTTCTCAGGTTTCATTCTTACAATTCTGTGATTACACCTAAAGGACACAGAGAAAAGCTCAAATGAGAGCTTTTAAATTGTTGTTTTTTTAATTCTTAAAAACCCTAGATATTAACAAATGTGCCAAGTCAACGTGCTTCCCAAATGAAGAATAAATGTGAACTTGCTGTTTAGACGGTTTAGATTTTGCTTTTCGCCATCCATAGAAAAAAGCATTGAACTTCCTAACTTACTTGTTGCATTTGTCTTAAATTTACAGGTCACATCTCCACTGCGAACTATTTTTCCTGTGACGCAGGCTTGTAACAGCACCTCATAGTCTGTGAAAGGTGTCAAATGGTGCAAATCTCTTTCACTTTGGTTTGTATCCAGAGTGGTGCAATTTGGTTTACCTCAGAAGGAAAAACAGAAACATTTATTAAGTCATCAAAAGTCAGGATTACCACATATTTAACTTGGCCTGTACCATTAAATCATCCTGAGCCCACTCCAAACTGAGTGACTGAAATACAAAAATATTGTCTGTGCCTAGAAGTACATACAGCTATCAGCAAATGTACTGAATGAATGTAATTACTCCAAATAAACTCAAATATTCCAAACTAATGGTTTCATAGTTAATTTGGTACATAAGATATTAATAAATGAGTCCAAGCATATCAGTGAAGATGGTCTATTTTCTTTCTGAGAAAGCACAGCCCACGGCGGATATTATGAAAGTCTTTTTTCCAATACTTTAGTGAAGCTTTTCCTGATAACCTCCAAACTTTGAACTTTGGTATGAGCTACTGTTATGGACTTCAGATACAGAATCCATTTGATCACCGATAACTCCGTCTCCACGTCCTGCTCCTCTGAGCACTACAGGAATTGAGACAATGAGAGAAAGCAGCGGAGTCTGGAGGCCGCAAGAGACAGGGGACTGCGGGTGAGCTGGTTCCAAAGAACCCTTTGAGCAGAGTCAGTGCGTGAGCCACCGTGGAGGCTGGATTCAGCCAGATACCAACCCAGTTTCTGAGAAAAGGGCACACAAAGCCTGAGGTTGTATCCCTCCCTGCCCATCCCTCCCCATCCATTCTGTTCAAGGATTATCACAGGGCAGTCATAAATTTGGATAGCACTGAATAAGAAGGATCTGCACTCGTTACAAAAAATAAACAAGGACTTGTCTGACCACAATAACCAATGCATTACCTCCTTCTAAGCCGATTATTCAAATGCTTTTAAAAACTGTATCAAATGCAAAGGAACAATAAACATTGTTCCATAAATTCCCTCCATATACTCTGGCATTGAAAAAAACTCCATAGTGGAGAGAGAATATAAAAAGTGAGGAATACAGCAAGGGAAAGTGAGAAGGAGATTCAGAAAAGAGAAAAGAAAACCAATGTGCTCACACAGAAACCAAGCAAAGAGAGCTCACAGGAGAGGGGTCCAGCGAGGCAGACTATCCGACTGTCCTGCAGTTTTATCTTCCTATAATTTCCACTTTCCTTTTCTCATAGACATAACTTTTCAAAGTACCATAAGCTCAAATACATGGCAAACATTTCTTCTCCATAGCATTTGAGTCCTCTTATGCTAACTGGAAAACTACATGTGGATGGAGCTTTGCTTTAGGAATTTGATTATTATGATTCAACCAGCGAAAGGCACATGTTATCAAAATATGCAATAACACACTGAAGAGTAATGGCTTTCTGCCTCTTGAAATCTGAAAACTTCACCTACCCACTAAAGAGATGGAACTCTGTGAGATGTTCAGCTCAAAACTACTTTAAACTACAGGGCAAGGGCTGTCAAGAGGGCTATCCCAAGGGCAGAGTCTATTCTGAGATGGTCCACAGTCCCCACTGTGTTCTACAGGCATTTTAGATACCTCGCATCATCCAAGAGAGGTCTGTTCTCTTAAATAGTCCCTCCAAAGGAAGGGCGAGTCCAGTGGTTGGATTCATCATAGCACGTGTTTTGGACTGCCTGTACTTCTGCAGAAGTTTCATGCTAACTAGAACTACGTTCTAAGATTCCACTGGCCGGTAAAGTGCCCTCCATGACTAAATGGGAATATGTTCATTTTTATTTACCCAATTTTGTGTGGGTGCCAGTTGGATCAAGCTATGAAAGTGATTTGTTTGTCATCCAGAACAATGAGTTCAAGCCAGTGCAGCTCACTTACATAATATGTGGAAGACAGCTGAGTATTATCGTCCAGAGATTTTCTTTCTCTAGGCTTTAGAGTGTAACGATTATAAGTAAGAAGGACAAGCAATATTGGGGATGTTTTGAGCTTCGGTCATCTCAGAGGCTGGGGAGTCCATGGTAAGTGGAGGCAATTCTTAAAATCAGGACATACAGGATGCCCATCACGGTTGCTGTGTAGAAAGCTCTGTGGCTCACTTGCTCCCTCCATATATCTAGTGTTTTCCAATTTTAGATTTATCTTTCCTGATATGGAATTAAATTTTCTACAAATTACCTGAAGTAATCCAATAGCAAAGAGAAAATCTATCAAAATAATTTTGAGGTGGTGTCCAGGTAATCTTTCCTTCAGTTGCACTTTTAGCAGAACAAATAATATTCTGAGGTGGTTTTGGTTCTGTTGAGAGAATAAGAAGATAAAATATGAAAAAAAAACAAGACATAGAGAAACCATTTTTCATATTACTAGCATGCATTGTTAATAGTCATAATTTGATTATGAATCAAAGATGAAATTGTAAGAAAGATACCTGCTCTTGTTACATTTTCTTTAGGGATCATTTGGCTCAGAAAGTAAAGAATCTGCCTGCAATGCAGCAGGCCTGGGTTCAGTCCTTGGGTTGCGAAGATCCCCTGGAGAAGGGAATGGCAACCCACTGCAGTATTCTTGCCTGGAGAATCTCACGGATAGAGGCGCTTAGCAGTTTACAGCCCATTAAGTTGTAAAGAGTCGGACACAACTGAGCATATAACACTTCTGTATATCTTCTTTTGTAACTATATGTTTTATAATGTACTAGAGGATTGCCTTGGTTAGTCATTCATTTACTATTCAGTACCTACGTGCACGGAAGAGACCGGCTTACAGTGGCCTCATCTTTGCGCATGTTTGGTATCCGCATAACGGTATCCCTAAGCCTATTCCAAACCCTAACAATAATCAAAGTGAGTTGATAGATTTACATGTTTTCTATACTGTGGGGTAGTTTGGATAGGACAGAAACTGTAAGCTTACCTTTCTGGTTTTTCTTTTTTAAAGGGTAGGTGAGGTAAGCAGTCAGGGAGTGTGAAGTGAGTGAAGAGGTATTAGACTGTAATTTTAAGTCTAATTTTCTAACTTTTCCCCTAGGCAAGTGCTCATAATTCGTATGTTCTAGAAAATTATCCATTTTACCTCACTTTTCATATTGGGTACAAGATTCTTTATAATCTGTGAAATTTCTGCTGTATTTTTAATGTCCTTTTGTTAATGCATGGGGAAAGGTTGTTTTGCTAGAGGTCTATTTTATTATTCTTTTCAAACCAAGCCTTCAAACTGATTAGTAAATTCCTGATATTTTTGCTTGTTTCTTCTTTCAATAATCTGTACTCCAGGCTTTGTTACTGTCTCCTTTCTAACATTTTTGTTTTGTTTTGTTTTGTTGTTGTTGTTGTTCTTTTCCAAGCACTCTCCACTGATTTCATTTAACAGAAGCTAAGTGATAAAAGTTCCCATAAATTATCATTTGATCTTACTTAAGGTACAAATTCCCCTCAAATATGTCTTTACTTGATTTGAGTCTGAATGCCTTTGCTTCTAAAGGTAAATTTAAACCGTTTTATTTATACTAACTTTTGATACGGCGGTTTGTTTAGTCGCTAAATCGCGTCCGACTCTGGCGACCCCATGGACTGCAGCCCGCCAGGCACCTTTGGCCATGGGATTTCCCAGGATTTCCCCAGAACACTGGAGTGGGTTGCCTTTCCCTTCTCCAGGAGATCTTCCCAACCCAGGAATCGAACCCAGGTCTCCTGCACTGCAGGCGGATTCTTCACCAACTGAGCTAGGCGGGAAGTCCAGCTTTCGATATGCTTTGACATTTCTGCTCTTTCACCTACTGTTCGCTACTCGGCCTTTTCTCTCTCCCTCCCCGCCACGTTCTTCCTCTTCCTTCCCCTCCTCCTCCCCATTTTTCTTCTTCTCCTCCTCATCCTCCTCCCGCTCCTCCTCCTTTCTCCTTTTCCTCCTTTAACATGTAGAACATCTTTTATTCCATAACTTTCTTCTACTGATCATACACAACGGCATCTATTCATCTGTCCTTCACATTTTAGTGGTTGTTCATAAACTGCCTCACAATTACCATATTTTCCTAGTAAATTTCTGACGTCAACTGGAGCGTCTTGGTTGTCTAGTCACTCAGTTGTGTTCAACTCTTTGGACGGCAGCACGCGAGATTTCTCTGTCCTTCACACTCTCCTGGAGCTTGCTCAAACTCATGTCCCTCAAGTCAGTGACGCCATCCAACCATCTCATCCTCTGTCATCCCCTTCTCCTCCTGCCTTTAATCTTTCCCAGCATCAGGGTTTATTTCATTGAGTCAGCTCTTCCCATCAGATGACCAAGGTATTAGAGCTTCAGCTTCAGCATCAGTCCTTCCAATGAATATTCAGGGTTGATTTCCTTTAGAACTGACTGGTTGGATTTCCTTGCAGTCCAAGGGACTCTCAAGAGTCTTCTCCACAGTTCGAAAGTATTAATTCTTTGGTGTTCAGTCTTCTTTATGGTCCAGCTCTCACATCTGTACATGACTCCTGGGAAAACCATCCCTTCGACTATATTGACCTTTGTCAGCAAAGTGATGTCTCTGCTTTTTCACTGTCTCGGCTCATTCATTATAGCTTTTCTTCCAAGGATCAAGCATCTTTTGATTTCATGGCTGCAGTCATTATCTGAAGTGATTTTGGAGCCCAGGAAAATAAAGTGTGTCACTGTTTCCATTTTTTCCCCATCTATTTGCCATGAAGTGATGGGAACAGATACCATGATTTTAGTCTTTTTTTTTTTTCTTTCTTTTTTTTTTTTTTGATTTTAGTCTTAAGTCAGCTTTTCCATTCTCCATTTCACCTTCATCGAGAGGCTTTATTTCTACTAATCTCTCTACTTCCACTAAATATGACTGAAGTTTTAGCACTTTTCGATTCCTTCTCCCTGCCATCCTCCAGATGCTGTTATTTTCCAGAATTTTATTTTTCAATTGCTACTAGTTATAATAATCCTGTTAGTATTTATGTTGCTGGCTTCTCAGTAGTAACAACTATTATTTTGCTATCAACAATTCGCTTTATCACTGCTTCTCATTAGCTTCTGTGCTGACCTTACTCCTGTGAGAGGCAGGATTTGAAAGTGGCCCAGAAGAGGCAGGAGACACCAAAAGGAGGAGGCTGCTACAGGAACGAGGAGATGCAATGGGGATTGTGCGAACAAGCATGTCACTTACCTCACAGTCTTGTTTCCACCTGGACCTCACAGCAGCCTACAGTTTGCAAAAACTTCATGGAGGTTTGGATTCTCTGTCATTTATTTCTAAATTCTCACTTTAAAATGGACACAACTCCTTTCTGTGAAACCCCTTCTCCAAATTCATAATATCTTTTTCTATGATTTTGAAAGAATCACAAGACTATAAAAAGAAAAGAAATTTAACATACAAATGTAAGCAATATACTCACCTTCAAAATCCGTTTCAATAGTTTTATTCTGGCTAGTAAGAAGCCATTGATTATAGAATACTTGTGAACTACAAGTATAATTAGTTCTGGGTTGAAGGTCGCTCACTTTAAATGTGTCTTTACTTTCATTTTGAAAATGGCCATCTAAAAAAATAAGTATCGCATATGAGTATATGAATGTAATATATCACACTTAAATTTCACTTTGGTTTTATGTCTATAGCTAATGTCTATTCGATTAAAAACCTATGCAAATAGTCAAAACAATAAGTAGAAGATCCAGAGATCTGCTGCAATAATGTGTGATTTCGCTACACTCATTGTTAAAGAAAACACTGGTAAGTAGAACTCAACTTGAGAGTGTCTCTAATTTAACTGAGGAAATGAGGTGTTAGCTCATCGCTCTCTGTTCAGAGCTGAGACTGCATTTGAGTTAGCCTTTATCTCGCAGATATCTGAGACCATGGCTGTGTCGTCAGTCCGTCATACGTCTGCTCTTGCTTTCCTCATCCTGCTCGTGTCCAAGCTGCATATCTTCCCTGAAACATGATGTCTATAGCTAGTCCCGCACTCCACCCTCTGTGAGAGTGTGTATTTTCGTCTGTGTGTCTTGCCAAATACGGCCTAGCAGGTGGCTTTATGCCAAGGGAGGGAGATTTCATCCCAATAACCTCAAATGAAGAGAAATTAAAAGGTATTAGATCATTAATTATTAAAAAGAAATTCTATCTCGAGTGTCCCCCCTTCCATGAACACCAGCTCATATCCCTTGCAGCTCTGATTTTTCTTTTCCTATTTTCCTCTGTAAAAGTCTTCTGGCAGTTTTTTATGAGTGTTGTTGATGGAAGGCTGAAAAAGGAACTCATGGAATCACATGAAATCGCTTGCTTTCCCACTCATGCTAAGAGAATGAGCATCTTAACTTTTTAAACTCTTCTCTGATAATCTCTTCAGCAATGCCTCCTGAGTAACTGTTGCCAAGAAAATTCTTATAAATAAAAATGATACTGCTATTTCAAAAGTTATTCTTCCAGTGAAGTATGTGTCCCTTTTATGAGTTTGAGTGGTATAAAGAATACAAGTGTTCAATTCCAAACGTATCATGGACTGTGCAAGAGAGAGAGGGAGAGAGACTGAAAGAGAGTGGATGAAAGGAGGGAGGAAGGAACCATTAGATAATATTTAGAGAAACTTCCCACTATAGAAAGAAAAAAAAGGAAACCTCCTCTGATCAATGTTAAATTCTTACCACACTTAAATTTGTATTCAATTTTATTTTCATAACACTTGAATGGTCCATTATAGGGAAAATCTTCATTTTGCCAACGTAAACAAAGGGAAGTATCTGCTTCTTTAGGTTCCACACAGTCTATCAGCTCAAACTGATTAGGATCTGTCAGAATAAAGATACAAAAATGGATGATTAATATTCCATAATGTGTGCCGTATGCTCAGTGACAGTTATTCAAATTATATTCATGATGCAGAATCTGGCAAGAATTTAGATTACTTTTGAAAAGTTGAATAATTCTCAGGGTTTTGCATTTCTTAAGCTGTTATTCTTTTTTTTTTTTTTAGATTTTTGTTTGGGTTCTATTTCTTAAAAGTAGCATAAATTCTAAATGAAATGCTACCAATATATGTAATGCTAATTCATTTAAAATTTACACTACTTTTAAAAAGCAGAACCCAAGCAAAAATCTAGATAAAATTGCATCTTTTGCACATTTTTAAAAACTGGCCTCATTTTGTATTCTCACTTATATTTTCAGTTTTTCCTTTACGCTTTGATTATTTCCATTGACTGGTCACTACACAGAGCGTGTGAGATTCCCTCTGGGTGATGCATTTTTAAAAAATTGTCATTTTGTTTTTATTTGATCATTTATTTCAGTAATATTTTTTAAAAATGAGTAGGCTAAGTTTTCTTCTCCAAAAGCATCAGACGTTTAGCCTACATAAATGTTAATAAGTAAATCAATGATCTTGGATTAATAAAAGACGTAAGAGGCTTAAGAAACTTACACAGCTCCCAAGTCTCGTTTTGAAAACACATTTAGTGAAGGTTGTGCCCCTGAAGTCCTCATAGTACCTTAGCCCCTTCTCTTTCCCAGCAGTCACGGAGGCACCAAAACCAGCTGGATCCCCCTAATGTGACTATAACTCTCCTTTTTAATTTTTTTTTGCAAAAGTACTTTTTTTCCCCCACAAACATCAAATTTTTGACTTTGTATCCTTCCCCCAAGATATTCTAGACATGCACATGCGCGCTCAGTCGTGTCCGACTCTTTGCGACCCCATGGACAGTAGCCCGCCAGGCTCCTCCATCCATGGGATTCTCCAGGCAAGGATACTGGAGTGGGCTGCCATGCCCTCCCCCAGGGGATCTTCCTGACCCAGGGACTGAACCCATGGCTGCTGCAGCAGCGGATAGGTTCTTTCACCACTGAGCCACCTGGGGAACCTTTATTCTAGATACACTTGCAATTAATTAATACATCAATTAATATATACATATGTGTATTGATGTGTATATACGTATAATGTATGCACATATGTATATACATATAATGTATAAATATATATATATATATTAAATGACTTGAATTCAGTTGAGGAGAGAAAAGAAGCTCGTGAATAATCGCTCAGAGGAGTAGATTATATCTGGTCGACACAAACCGCGCAGTAAAAGAGGTGCAGGGAGGCGAGTAAGGGATGAAGACAGAAGGCTCCTCCCAGGTCACCACTTTCACTGGGGCAGGAGAGCGGCATGCCCCGCCCCCACCCCCCACCCCAATCCCCACCCCCCACCCCCCGCCCCCCAATCCCACCCCACAGCCCCCGCACCCCCCTCGCCACCAGCGTCCCCTCCCACCGCCTCCCGACAATCCACACACAAAACCGCGCTGTTGTTGTAAACACACAAATAGAAAGCACCTGGCATTTACCTGGTGGTACCTCTAAGCGATATGCCAGCGGAGGCTCACATGAAGGGTGTGATATATTGATAGCCTTAGCTCCACATGCAGGCAGGCCACGGTGCTGCTTTTCACATCCAGGAGGTTCACATTCCTTTCCCTTAACATCGAGCGTTGCGGTAAATGTGTCATTGTTCTCGTCCCAAGTGTAGTCCACAGACACACCCCTGTATTTGTCCGCTGAAAGAAAATAAGACAGCCAGGATTATCTTCGATTTTTCAGAACAAACAAACCTACATTAACTACAAACCCCTTAACATATATTTTTTAAAATATCCAAACATCAACAAAAATAGCCCCAGGAACATAAAATGGAGAAGGAACACATCAGCGCCTCCGGGTTACTCCTTCGTGATTGTCTTTAGATCGCTGCCCCATCAAAGACCCCAGCTCAGGAGTCTGTACTTGGATGATTACTGGACTCATGTGTCTTCCCAACTGGACTGTAAATTCCATAAGAGCAAAATCGATTTTGACCATCACCATAAACTCAGATCCTTGTGCAAAACCTGTCACTAGCAGGGTCTCAAAAGTGGTTGAATTTACGCAAAAAAGAGCGACATAGAGGACAAATTTCTTATTCCAGCTCTCTCATTTCCCTTGCTTTCTAAACTGCAGAACTTGATTATCTCTTTCTCCTGAACACTAATTAGAGAGCAGAGGCCTCACCATGCCTCTGCTTATGTAAAGTCAGGAACAACAGCTCCTCCTCAAGCCTTCTCGAGTGTCATCTCACACTCTCCCCTTCATTCGAACAGATGCCACTGACTCACAAAAACACCTTCTCAGTACACGCTGATGTATTCACTCATTTTTTAGTGCAACAAAAATTATGACGCACTTGTTTTAAAACACTGTCCCAAACAACAGGAATACAAATGTTCCACTGCAGGGTCTCTAACGTGGAGATGGGCACAGGAATGGGCTGGAGAAGACAGGAAAAACGCCGAAACAAGATGATGCACAAAACAACACGGGAATAAAGAAGTGGAGGACCTGGAGAGGCTCTCCAGGGCACACGACTCAGTTTGCAGTTTAAAATAGGAGCAAGACATAGAAAAAGTGACTGGGGAGCAGGGGGTGGGCAAGGATGGCATGGAATTCCAAGTGTAGGGAAAGAACCTGGGTGAGCACAGAGGCAGGAAGAAACTTGTGCTCAGAAACCTACAAGCATCCCTCTACGTCTGTCGGTCTGTTCCTATTTTGTAAATAAATTCATTTGTATCACTTCTTTTCAGATTCCAAATATAAGGGATACCATATGGTATCTCCCTTTCTCTGTCTAACTTACTTCACTCGGTAAGACAATCTCTAGCTCAATCTCTAGAGAACAAATTTATAGGGGAAAGGATCGGGGGAAGGGATAGGTAGGGAGTTTGGGATGGACAGGGACACACTGCTATATTCAAAACGGATAACCAGCGAGGGCCGACTATACAGTGCAGGGAACGCTGCTCAATGTTATGTGGCAGCCTGGATGGGGGAGAGTTTGGGGGAGAATGGATACATGTATATGGACGGCTGGATCCCCTTGCTGTCCACCTGAGACTATCACAATCAGCTGGACTCTAAAACAAAATAAAAGGTTAAGAAACACAACAATGAGTATTTCCGTGTTACTTAAGTGAAAAGAGTAAAAAAGCAATAATGCAAGAGGAATCTGATCAGGAAGGATCAAATCAGTTAAGCAAACATATGAAGGCTGGTGTTTGCACTGAATGTGAAGAGCTACTGAAAGCAGGGACTCCGGCGGTGAGATTTAGAAATACGTGGAGTGCATGAGCCCAGGTTGTGAAGAAGGACTCTGCTTTCACTGAGAACAGAGGAAGAAGATGGGGGGACAGATACAAACTGTTTTCAAGCATCTGCTTTGAGGAGAACCCTAGCGAGACAGAGAGACAGGGGAGATTTTTCTTCTTGATTAGCCTTGAAGGTGCTATTCACATTCCACATTTATCACTACACAGAATCCTCCCCCAACCCCCAAGCAAGCTTGCTGTCACCCCACTTTAAACACCCAAAGTAAGAGTAAGTGGCTCCACCCAGAGTTGTTTAGCTAGTAATGATTGATCCAGGTCCTCAAATCCAGGTCTGAACATGACATCAAATTTCTCACCCTGAAGGACTCTGGCTCTTAAGAGCTGGAGATAATCATTGGTTAGAAATTAGAGCCACTGAGTTTATTTTGCTGGGGTGGGGGAGCAGGGGTCTTGGAAACTTGAAATAAAGAATAAAATCATTAAAGTGATATACGTTGCCTCTAGGTAGACAAACTTACCACATGATGGCTTAGCTGTACTAGTAGGAGCTGAAAGAAAAAAAGAGAATGCAGATGATTAAAATCAACTTTTAGGATATCTCTGACCTTAGTCATTTTGGGGAAGGGTGGTTTACAATGTTTCATCTTCATAAACTGTAGAATCTACCAAATTAGATTTAACAGAAAAGCCAGAGTTTGCAGTGCCTAGTCCCATGTTTGTATCTCAGAATCTCAAAGGTTGTAAACCAAGGAGCTAGCCCCATAAAACATTTTCATGAATTTACCTAATAAGCCCAATTGTGATAATACAATATTAAGACTTTGACACACATCTGATTATGGAATGGTGATGTGGCTGACTACTCAAGCAGCAAGAGGCATTTTTAAAGTCTTTATCCCCCTGATTAATCTCAAAAGAGGTTTATATATTTATAACCCTAGAGAGTTCAGTTTGCATCTCTGCAAAGAATGTCTCCCTGGTGGCTCAGAGGGTAAAGCGTCTGCCGGCAATGCAGGAGACCCAGGTTCGATCCCTGGGTCAGGAAGATCCCCGGGAGAAGGAAATGGCAACCCATTCCAGTACTCTGGCCTGGAAAATTCCATGGATGCAGGAGCCTGGTGGGCTACAGCCCCTGGGGTCAAGAAGAGTTGGACACGACTGAGTGACTTCACTTCATTTGCAAAGAATATCAGAAATAGGTAAGGGCTGCCCATGCTCTGGTCTCACTTTTGTAAGCTCTTTGCCCAGATACTAGACTCAGGGTGAAAAATCTGTCCATCCATTGAGACAAGTCTTGTGTGAGCGTATATATTTAACTAATGAACATGACGGAAATGTGGCTTGTGGAAGATACGAGATCCCTGCTAGGCTGGTCTTGGAGATGGAGAAACTGAGGTGGGAACAGCGCCCCGGCAGGCTGTGATTGGCTGACCCATCGCAGACTCCGCCAACTCCTGGGCATTCACTCCCGCATGGAGGCCTCCTCATCTCTGTCTCCATACCCCCAGCCCCAGAATGCTGAGGCTCCCCTGCCATTGACTTCTTGATACGGAGCCTCCCACTGAGAGAACTGTTCTGTTTCATACCAAGACCGAAATCCACTCTTAAAAGTCCTGGTATAGCTAGCTGGTCATCTCTACGCATTTTCCTCAAGTTCACACCCGAGGGGAATGCTACGACCGGGATGCACTAGGTTATCACAGTGGCACCGGCCCAGATCTCAGCGGCTCTGGCACTGCAGACACGGATCAGTGCTTTGGACCAACTGCCCCTCCACAGTACCAGGACTAGGACACTCAAGTGAACATCCTGAAGAAGGAGCCTGGGGTAGATGGGGCCAACGCAGTGCCTGCAGGGAGCCTGTCCCAAGGGCATGGTGGTGGGGTGACTGCAGGACTGGGACCAGGTCGTCACCTGTGGTCGAGGGAGCAGTTGCAGAACTGACGTTGGATGCGGGGGTCAGTGCAGGGGTCGTGGTCTGCTCATCTGCAAGGAAGTGAACAGAGGCTCACAGTTAATGAGCTTGTCCCATCGAAGGGCGAGGGGAAGACGCCTCCGCAAAGATCATTTCTTAGAGGAATCTTTGCTAGAGGCTTCCTCCTCATTTGAATGGACGCTGGCTTGTTGCTAAAATAAGAAAGTGAGCCAAAGATTTATCTACGCGTGGCCCTTTAAGATGACTAAGAGTTCATACCATTGGAACCAGATACTGTATATGCTGAGAAGAAACCCTTCTTTGGTGTAATTCTGACATGTGCAGTCTCCCTCCAATTGCTTCTCATTCTGTTATAACTCTCCTTATTCTAATTGTTATACTAACGAGGATCCCGGTAACCTTTTTGTATTATTCATCTCATACCAGGCTTTTTACATATCCCACCCTCACATCAATCCTATGAAATGAGTATTATTACACCCTTTTTACAAGAAGTGAAAAACAGACACACAGAAAGTAGGAGCAACTTTCCTGAAGTCAACCAGAAAGTTGAAGAGGCTGGATTTGATCTCAGGGCTATGGGACTGAGAGCTTGTTACCTTTCTTCTTTGCCATGAACTTTTATAAAATAAATAACAAAATAAAACATGCCCAGAGGAAGCTTACTGGTAAGGTTTTGTTGCCTAATTTAGTACCAATGTGTGAAAATTTGTAAAACAGGAAACCCACTGAGCCCTGTTGGGTGTGAAATAAAACAGCTGCCTAAAGGTCTCAAGTTTCCATTTCATGATCCAGCATCTAACATGCCTAAGGCATCACAGTCAAACCTGAGGTGTTATCCTGGGTGGTCGGGTTGGAGATGAGTGGAGGTGAGGCTTTATCTTGGGTGGTCGAGTTGGAGGTGAGTGGAGGTGAGGCGTTATCCTGGGTGGTCGGGTTGGAGGTGAGTGGAGGTGAGGCAGCAGTGCTGCTGAGTGCAGGGCTGCGGGAGGTGGCTGGTGGGGCAGCGGGGTCTGCAGGCAAGGTGGCCGTGGTCCCTTCTCCTGGGGCACCTGCAATCACAAAGGCCATCAGCATTCCCGCCGGGCAAGTGCAGGGCCACGCGGCCCGTGGAGGCATCGCCTACTGATCAAGCTAAGGCCGGGCATCAAACACTCAAGCACTCCTGCAGCATCACAACGTACCCGTCTGCAAACCCGGATGAAAACCAGCGCGGCACGCGGGAGAGATGACTTGAAGGGCGTCTCAACTCACATTGTAAAAGCACAGGGGGTTGGGTGGGGGGAGCTAGCCTGATGGCTCAGGGGTAACGAATCCTCCTTCCACTGCAGGGGACACTGGGTTCCATCCCTGCTCTACGAACACCCCACACGCCAAGGAGCAACCAAGCCCGCGCACCGCAACTGCGGAGCCTGCACTCTAGCGCCCAGAGTTGCAACTACGGAAGCCCCCGCGCGCTAGAGCTTTTGCTCTGCAACAAGAAAAGCTACCGCAAGGAGAAGTCCCCATCTAGAAAGGAGCCCTGGGCTTCCACAGCTGGACAAAGCCCGCGTGCAGCAGCAAAGACTCAGCAGCAGGAGTAAACGAGGCATCTGGGACCTGGAGAGACAGTCTAGGTCTGCCCTCCCACCCAGGGAGGCCTCGCTTCCTGGCGGGGGTAGGGGGGTATGCGTGACCCTGAATATGCACAGAGTGGGTGCTGCTGGCGGGGCAGAGGCCGCAGAGGTGGAAGTGAGCTCTGAAGGTGGAAGGCTGCGGTGAGGTCCCCACGGAGGACCTGCCCCCCAGCCCTGCCCGGAGCCTCGGGGCGGAGGAAGCCCGTGGTGCGGGTGCTCCCTCCAGATTTTCTGAAAACAGAGCTGCGGGGGGTCTCGCCTGCACCTTTGCGGAACTGGGTACTTTTTTCTTCCAGCTGAGGGTCACGATGTTCCCTTCAGGATGGCGGCTGCCCTTGCCAGGGGAAAGTGGACTGGTTTCGAGCCCAAGAACGTCATGCTACACTGTCAGCAGCCCACTGGGTTTCCAATCACAGACGAGCTCACGGGTGTAGCTCGTGGATGTGGAATCAAGGATGGCCGCCGACGAAAGCCCACCGCGAACTTCCTTAAGACCCCTCGTTGTCAAGGTTCAGAGCACCCACCGCGTGTCACACATGCCCCACCCCCAGACACACTCACTCACACGCACACACACTTCACCCAGAATCACAGCACAGGGGAGCAACGAGTATTCACTCAGTGCTAACTAGACGCTTCGTTGTCCTGGCAGAAACGAAATACGGGCTAGCTCCTGGGTGAACTTGTGTGGCGGCTTCGCTGCACTGACGACTGGGGTCACTGGCTCAAAGGTACGAGGTTGGCTGCGCTTCTGCAGTTAGATGCTGGGTGTGTCAGTGTGTGACACGCACGTGCACGTCCTGCGATGGCTCTGACGTGAGCGCGCAGGCTCCCTCCCATCACGCACATCCATGCCTGCCAGAACTGAATGCGCGTCTTTCCCAGATTCTGGGTCTGAGTTCTCAGCTCAGGCTCCAGAAGCCCCTTAACCCCCAAATGTAACTAAAGCTGCTCCAGAACGGAGAACGTAAACACCCGTTCTTCAGTTCCAGATCCTCCGAAGCAGCTTCCCACAGAAACAGAAGAGCGGAAACTTGGTTGGTTTGTTTGTTTTAAGCCTTCAAAAAACCGGCAGGCACACGACTGGCCCTTCTGAAATCGAGCTTGACTTGAGGCTTCCTGCTCACCTTTTTCTCCTCCTCCACTCACCAGCTCATTCTCTCTGTCCCTCCCGAGGGTCCCTAGTCCTCAGGGCGTCCTGAGAGCCCTCACTCTTCCCGATCCAGACATCCATGACCTTCCCTCTTCAAGGGAACCTGCTCTTCCTGGAGGAGTGATCTCAGAGACGGAATAGGAGTGGCAAGCACAATTTTAACGAGGTTAATTGATCCTAATCGATTTTTCACTAGTGGACGTAGCCACCAGGACAGAAGTCCCTGATGGGACAAAGCAGACAAGTCTGTGTGACAATCACCCCTGCCCTCATTCGTGGATGGGAAGCGTCTCGGAAAAAGTCCTTCCAGCTACAGTTCTTGAATCTATGGATTTGCTAAATCTCCAGATCTTTTTAGGGCTTGCCAGGTGGCTCCATGCAGTCACAAAAAGTCAAACACAGCTTAGCAACTGAACAACAATAGGTGGCTCAGTGGTGGAGAATCCTCCCAAGGCAGGAGACACAAGATACACAGGTTCAATCCCTGGGTCAGGAAGATCCCCTGGAGAAGGAAATGGCAACCATTCCAGTATTCTTGCCTGGAAAAGTTTCCACGGCAGCTGGAGTCAGTGAAATGGGGTGGCTATTTAAAGCTCGTGGATTGCCTGTCATAATTTTTATCCCAAAGGAATGGTTTTAATATTTCAAAATAATAATTTGATTATTGCCAAGATTATTTTTCAGAAAAGAAAATGTGTTTTGTTTGAAAGCATATGAAGATTTCCATGCTAATTTCACCATCAGTGTTACTGTGCCAGAGCAAGTTAGTATTTGTAAAGAATTCATCCTTATGTCCAATCCATTTCCTTTTAAACCTTTTTTTATCGAGCTTTGCTTCATACGTAAATCTCTGGCTTTAATGGCTTTGGGGGGAAGTTGTGGAAATAAAAAGTAGTAATGTTGTGTGTGTGAGATAAAGCAGGGAATCTCTGAAACAGAGAACTTTGTGCACCGTGCTGTTACTCAGTCATTAAAAAAGTTTAGCATGAACTAGACATCAGCTCCCTCATCCTCACATTCCTTTTGTTAAAGGGAATTTGAATGCTTGCCATGTTTAGGTAGGTCCCAGCCACCATGCCTGCCCTGTGGTTGCAGGGGAAAGTGGGATAAAGATTAAATATAAATTACTGCAATTGATATAACTGCTTACCACAACCAATAAACTTCACTGGGATGGTACTCAAAACCCTATGTGTGCCGTGGAACATGGGTCTGTGACTGCACTACCCAAGCTAAGATTGATGATCTAATTGAACAAGTAAATTTCTTCTTCTCTTTAATCAGAGCAGGCCTATTGAACAGTTTGCCTCAGAAAATGGCACCCAGCACATTATTAAGGCAAAAAGCAGGAACAGTCCTCAGGATGGTCAGTTTATGTGGCAGATACACTTGCAAACCTGACATTAAACAGAGAACCAGCAGCTCACTGGTGTCCCCGGATTCTAGGAACCTCAGAGATTTTTCCCGGCAGAAACACCTCCCATGCACTCTGCCACTTTGCTACCAACATGGCCCTGCTATCTTAAATTCTAATGTTGGGACTCATGACCCTAATTAAATAATGAAAAAAAAAAAAAGAATCCCTGAAGAAATCCAAGAACAAAGCTGTATTATTACCCTTCAGCGTGATTAAAAAAAAAAAAATCAAAGGTCTGTCTCCAGTGATTTTCTGATATTGAGAACCTGGGATTGAACCAAGAAAAGCTCTGCTTTGGGGTAAAAGCCAGGAAGGGTAAGACTGACAACCTGAAAGGGGACATTCTGACTCTTGGAGGGCTACAGAAAGTCTAGGTGAGCAGGATCCAGGAAAATGAGGTGGTACGTGAGCCAGAGGACACTCAGAACCCACTCCCCACATCCATGCACACACTCATACTACCTAGGGGGCTTCCCTCTCTCCCCTTCTCCCCAACAACAGGCTTCGTGACTTGAGTCTGCCAACATTCCACTAAAACCTAGAGGTTCTACACTTTACACACTTCAGCGAAATCACATACACAGACACCGAACACAGAATTTAAAGGCAAACTGTTCTGATAACTTTAAAATTAAAAAGAGAGCGAGAGAGACGAGTTTTCCTAATCCTGTGTCAGTTAATCTCTGCCAACCTGGCACAGCAGTGCTATCACTTTTCCAAGAGGTCAGGGGTGCTGTTGTGGTGAGACTGTGTGGACTCGCAGAAGGTGAGGTCTCTGAGGAGTCTTTTCCTCGTTCAGAGGTGTCTGCGGGTGAGAATGCAGTGGTGGGAGCAGGTAAGGGGCCACCTGGAGTCGGAGCAGAGGACTCTTCTGTTGTGTTCCATCATGTTCGCAGGAGATGCAGGAAGGAGAAAACAGACACGTGAGTCATACCCCAAATCACACCATCTGAGCCTGCCAACTCTCCCACCCATTACTGTGTGTACATCAACACACACGCATATACGTAAATACATACACACACCATCCTGCCAGGAGCCGTGGTATATATGTGTATATGGGGTGTGTGTATGTGATACACATGTGCACACGCATATATACAAATAAAGATGCGTGCAGAGGTATAGACAGAAGATGTAGACATGTGTAACGCAAGCTACAAAATGGGGGCTAAAGGTGAAAATAGGGAAATGGAATCAAAAGCAGTAATCCTCTCCCCGCCTCTTACTTCACTGGTGGATTCTGTCCGAAGCACTCAGGTTCAGAAGGATGAAACACAGAACGTGAAGATGATTAAAAGAAACTACAGAAGACTCATCAAGGAAAAGGATTAAGAAAAATAAAGTTGAAGAGGTTCATTAGGAGGGCTAGGGTGCCAGGAGATAAAAAATGAAAGACAAATGTGCTAAATGCACACGCTGATTTTTTTTAATTAATCAGATCCAAACAAACCACAGTGCCACGTGGCAGCCTGGATGGGAGGAATCTGGGGGGGAATGGATACACGTATATATATGGCTGAGTCCCTTTCCTGTCTACCTGAAAACTATCACAGTATTTTTAACCAGTTATATGCCAATACAAAACAAGAAGTTTTTTAAAAAATTAATAAAATGGAAAAAAGAAATTCAAACAAAGAGTGAGTAAAAGACTGGAAAACAAAGTTCACAAATATACAAATGACCTAAGTCTCCAAAAAAATATTTTTTCATGATAACAAATGAAACATCAGTCTGAGATGCTGAGGTAACATTTCCCCCAGTTTCAGTTCACTTCAGAAAAAAAAAAAAATGTGGCGAGGGGGCGGTGGAGTAGAACGGTGCACCGCCGAGATGAGTGCGCAGTGGAAGGGGCTGCAGGCAGGGCGAGCAGGAGCCATGGGCCTGAGGCCGCAGCACGTGGGCACTCTTCCTCGGTGAGCAGGCTTCCTCATCTCAGAGGAAGGGGGAAGTACACCCGCTGTTTAAAACAAATAAATAAATAAAACAACACGGTGATCTCTGACTAATGGGATTATAGAGATCCATTTTTTTCTGAATTTTCTGTTTAACCTGTGTTTACTTCCATGACTAGCAAATTTCATGTTATGCAATATCTAATTCATGAAAAGTTGAGTTCTATCACACAAGCATTTTGATTCATTCAGTTCAACAGAACGAAGAACAGAAATGGAAGATCCGAGCAAAGGATTAAGAAAATAGAAACAGCAAACGACGGAAGGAATTCGCAGCTTCAGTCATCAATGTCGAAGGTGACGTGAAATCCATTCTTCACCAAATAGCTATGAAATCTGCCTGAGTCACATGGAATTGCCCGGAGGCCAGAGCGCCCGAAAGGTCACAGAACTAGTCTGTAATTACAGAGACAGTGCAGTTGCTCCGTGTGGTCTTTGCCAAAGACAGGCCCCAAATCCCTAAAATGTCATAACCTAGGACGGAGGAGCCTGGTAGGCTGCAGTCCATGGGGTCGCTAGGAGTCGGACACGACTGGGTGACTTCACTTTCACTTTTCACTTTCATGCATTGGAGAAGGAAACGGCAACCCACTCCAGTGTTCTTGCCTGGAGAATCCCGGGGACGCGGGAGCCAGGTGGGCTGCCGTCTATGGGGTCGCCCAGAGTCGGACACGACAGAAGCGACTCAGCAGCAGCAGCAGCAGCAGCAGGACGTCACAAATAAGGAGTTTAATTAACAAACTTTCATCCACAGTGACACGCCAACACATCCAGCTGAGTAATAAGCAAGTGGCACCTTCCTGTCTGTGACGGGAGGGGCGTGGGGCCGGGAGAGACTGGAGGAGGGCGGGGGCGGGGAGAAGAAAGAAGCGCGGGAGGAGCTGAAGATTCTGCCCAGTAACGTTAATCCACAGCCAGCACTACGGACTTGACCAGGGTCTTGTTTTTAGGCTAAACTAACATTTGTGTCTGCACGGTTCCAGTGAGTCCTTCTGCTTTCAGGAAAAGAGACTGGTTCCCACCGATCGTATTCTCGTACTTGGGAGAGAATATTCTGGCTTGCATCCGGGGCCACTATTTTCACTTACCCGGTTTCACCGTTTGGAGGCTTGTTGTGATGGGTTCGTGCAGAGAGCGTGGAAACTCTCGCAATAAGGTGAGGGTCACCTACTGTTTAAAATGTTCCCTCTCCTTTCCACCCCGTTCCCACGCCCTCCGGCAAAAGTAACCAGTTTCTGTGGTCGAGACGAACTTACTCTTCTGTAAAAGGTGGGTATGTCAGCAGGTGGGAATGAACTGATTGATCACAATCTGCTATGCTTCAATGACTTTCATATATTTATAAGACCTCTCTGCCATGGGCTAAAGTTTCTTTAGGGAGCGGACACATATATACCTGTGGCCCATTCATGTTGATGGATGGCAAAAATCATCACAATATCGTAAAGAGATTATCCTCCAAATTAAAATTCTTTTTTTAAAAATAACAAACAATTCTGAGGAGATTTCAAATGTGCCTCATTAGAGCTGTGCTCTATAATTGTTAAACCAGGGTTATCTTAGGGACATTACCTATCTTCTTAATGATTAATGTTATAGGGTACCTATAACATATTTTCAATAACAATAACATTTAACCAGTGTAATTTATTTTTAATCGGATGTAACCTAATTTTTCTCTCTCCTTTGACATGTGAAATATATGAACTAATTGTCAGCATCTTCATTGCTTAAATTTAATTTACCTCAGGATTAGGACGCTTGTTAAAACAGTTTGGGTGTGACAATACAACTTGGAAATGATTATTTAAAATATCTCAATACTGTCAAAACTTTTCTGTTGTAGGAATTTATACAGATATATATGAAATTATGTTTAAAATTCTAATTTATCATAGTTTCCTAACTATGAAGCTCTGCAATCTGACCAAAATAAATTGATTTCTTTATAGTGATAAAATTTAAAAAGAGATTGAAAACTTGCCATATGGTTTACTGTCAGGTGTAAGAAAAGCTATAATTTATACACAATAATTCATCTACAAATAATAATATGTTCAGGTAGTTATTAAACTTTATAACTTTCAAGTAGGAATATTAAGAACAAGAGAATGTCAAGAGCCATTCATGATTATAAGGCTTGTCTGTATAAAACAATTTCACTAGAATATCACAGAAAATTTTATCAACATTAAATATACAAAGTTAGCAACAAAAAGTAAAATAAGTAAAATGTAAATACCTTGAGTGGAAGGACCGGTAAAGTTTCCTGAAAAAAGGAGAAGAAACATCTCTTAGAAATTTTCAAATTTCACACATACATATGTAAATATATATATATATATATACATATATAGCATCTCTTGGCACCCCACTCCAGTACTCTTGCCTGAAAACTCCCATGGATGGAGGAGCCTGGTGGGCTGCAGTCCATGGGGTGGCTAAGAGTCGGACACGACTGAGCGACTTCACTTTCACTTTTCACTTTCATGCACTGGAGAGGGAAACGACAACCCACTCCAGTGTTCTTGCCTGGAGAATCCCAGGGACGGGGGAGCCTGGTGGGCTGCCGTCTCTGGGGTCGCACAGAGTCGGACACGACAGAAGCGACTTAGCAACAGCAGCATGTTGATTCACATTCACACAGTCACAATTTTCAGCACCTTTTTCTCGGTGAAACCATAGCTATTCTCTTAACATCGTGTTTATAAAGCCAAAGTATGTAAAAAGTACCCTATTAATATTAGTTTTTGAATTCTTGGGTAAAATAAAAATAATAGGCTGAAGAAGAACTGTTGGAATTAATTTCAAGTCTGCAAAAAAAAATCTTAAAGGACTTCTGGAAAGTACTTCGCAAACGAATCCCTTTCTTGAGATGATAAGTATTGATTGCTGACTATGTTCTGTACATTATGCCACATTCTAGGGTTAAATATGATCAAGATAAAGAGATTCTCTACCCTCAATGAACTTAGTCCAATGTGAGATATACACAAAAAAGAAAAGAAAGAAAAAAGAAAGAGAAAAGCCATCCAGTGTGATGACAGACGAGAGGAAATACGACATAGAAAAGAATATGCTGCTGCCAAGTCGCTTCAGTCGTGTCCGACTCTGTGGGACCCCACAGAGGGCAGCCCACCCAGGCTCCGCCGTCCCTGGGATTCTCCAGGCAAGAACACTGGAGTGGGGTGCCATTTCCTTCTCCAATGCATGAAAGTGAAAAGTGAAAGTGAAGTCGCCCAGTCGTGTCCGACTCTTAGCGATCCCGTGGACTGCAGCCCACCAGGCTCCTCCGTCCCTGGGATTTTCCAGGCAGGAGCACTGGAGTGGGGTTCCATCGCCTTCTCCGAGAGAAGAATATGAGGATCACCTAACGCAGACTCCCAGTGTTGGTGGCTGGCGGGTGGAGGAGGTGTTGGAGAGCGTTTCTCGGTACATTTAGCCTGTGAGCTCAGGGATTACGGTCAGCTACTGTACTGGCGTGATGAGAGCTGGATTCCAGCCCATCGCAAGGAGTGGATCCATCCGCCCTCTCAGTAAACAAGTATTGAATAAAAAGATACTGTCGGTTCTCCCCCAAAAGACAGGCAGCTGACCTTGTGAGAGGGTAGCATAATGCGTGGGCTGGTATTTAAACTACTTCCTGCCTCGAGATTTTATTTTCTGAGGACAAACAGATCTGAAAAAAAAAAAAAAAAAAACCCTCTCCCCTCAAAAACACCATCAGAGGTGTATCAGCGAGGAGGGTCCTTCAATTACATTCCCTGGTATGCTCTTCAAAATAAAACATATTCTTGTATTAGGAGATCAAACCAGTCCACCCTAAAGGAAATCAGTCCTCAATATTCCTTGGAAGGACGGATGCTGAAGCTCCAATACTTTGGCCACCTGATATGAAGAACTGACTCATTGGAAAAGACCTTGACTCTGGGAAAGATTGAAGGCAGGAGGAGAAGGGGCTGACAGAGGATGAGATGGTGAGATGGCATCACCAACTCGATGGACATGAGTTTAAAGAAGCTCCGGGAGGTGGTGATGGACAGGGAAGCCTGGTATGCTGCAGTCCATGGGGTTGCAAAGAGTCGAACATGACTGAGCGACTAAAATGAACTGATTTTATAGATAGATAGATACACACATATATACTATACATTATTTATGTAATATGAGCTTCCCTGGTGACTCAGATGGTAAAGAATCTGCCTGCAATGCAGGAGACCCAGGTTCGATCCCTGGGTTGGGAAGATCCCTGGAGGAGGAAATGGCAACACACTCCAGTATTCTTCTTGGCCTGCAGAATCCCATGGACAGAGGAGCCTGGCAGGCTATAGTCCGTGGAGTCTCAAAGAGTCTAACACAACTGAAAAACTAACACTTTTCCACTTTCATATATATAATGTTCATTAAAATATTCAGGCACTACAGCAATGTAACTGGAAAAGACACTTTCATTTCCATAAGCCATATCCACTAGACTACAATTAAAATATTTCAATTAGTTTTTAGAATTTAGCTATAATTTGCAAGGCGGGAACACATATAAAGACAGTCTACATGAAGTAGACTAGTCAAAAATCTAAGTCATATGGAAAGGACATGTGTGTATGTGAAGTGTGTTAGTCGCTCAGTTGTGTCTGACTATTCGCGACCCCATGGACTGGAATCCCCCAGGCTCCTCTGTCCATAGGATACTGCAGGCAAGAGCACCGGAGTGGGTTGCCATGCCCTCCTCCAGGGGATCTTCCGGACCCAGGGATCAAACCCAGGTCTCTTGCATTGCAGGTGGATTCTTTACCACGGAGCCTCCAGGAAGCGCCTCTAAGGACACATCCACGCTCAGAAGTCCTCTGATGACTGTTTCACAACAGAACACAACAGATACTTGTGTGGAGGTTATCTCCCCACGTGAGATAAAGAGCGGATAGAAATTGCCTGGCGGTCCAGTGGTCAGCACTCCCCGCTTTCACTGCTGAGGGCTCAATCCCTGGCCGGGGGGAACTAAGATCCCGTAAGCCCAGAGATGAAGCCAGACACAAACAAACAAACAAAAACTACAACAAACAAAACCATGATAAAGTAGCGGAAGGTTGAAACTGTGTCAATATTGAGAGGAGGCTAAACTACCAAATGTCTGTACAGTCTGTTGACGCCCCTTCCTAACCGGCAATTCTTCCAAAACTACATAAGCAGTGACTTCAAGTGTCTATTGCACTTGGTGCATCAGAACGTTAGCAAAATCACAGGCCGAAGGGACTCTGCTGAATCCTTTTCACTAAACAAGAAGACCTGATGAGAAGGGTTGTGTGAGATATTTAACTATGTCACCATTCAGCCATCTGGTCAATGCGTTTGGTCACTGAGGGATCTGATCGGCCAACGAAGGTGGCGCGGTTACCTGTGTTGTGTGATATAGGCAGGCAGCTCTCTTTATACCCAAGTTCGTGTATGATTAGGAAGCAACCACCTACTGTTAGTGGAATCAAACAGACCTGGAAAAGCAAATAAGATATCTGCCTAAAGCACTTAATAACTTATGTATGACAGGTACCGATTTAATACTGTATATATGTGCCCAGTCATTCACTCGTGTCCAACTCTTTGTGGCCTCATGGACTGTAGCCCGCCAGGCTCCACTGTCCCTGGGATTCTCCAGGCAATAATCCTGGAGAGAGTTGCCATTTCCTCCCCCAGGGGATCTTCCCTACCCAGGGGTCGACCCTGCATCTCCGGCACTGGCAGAAGAAGGCTTCACCATTGAGCTCCCTAGAAAGCTATTTAATATTAGGAGGCTGTGCTAACACAAATAGCATTACAATAGGTGTCAAACTTACATGAGCAATACGGAAACAATCTGGAGAACAGGCGGAGAAAAATGTGTGAAATAGCAGTAGGAATTATGAAGGTACATGCTCAGGATGTGGCAGTCAAGAGAAGGCGTCAAGATTTTTCCTTTTTTCACATTGAATGGTCTCTTGGGTTCCACACACACACATCATATCCAATAAATATAATAAAATAGAGCACCATTAGATATCAAGTGTTTCTGTATGCTATAATCTGACTTTTTCTCTTCCGGGAATAACATTTCTTACCCTTTAAAAATATATATTTATATATGGTTAAGAACTAGTTTTCACCGATTAGACAAAGGACTATTTAGAAGTGTTCCAGTAGGTGGCACAAGAGCACCAAAAATCTGCAAATCCTGTCCTAGCATTCCCATCCCGCTGCTGTGAATCACCCACGGAACTGACGAGGTACATTAAACAGATGAAAATGGAGATAACAGGCCACTTGATCTTCAAAGCCGTGTTATTCTAACACATGTCTTGTTACTGAATTTACCTTTCCCAATATGTTTCTTTTACAACTCAAAATGTTTAACTGATTGCAAATCAAAGTTACCTTGAAGTCACACCCCTAAGTCCCCCACCAGAGATTTCAGCAAAAACTAGGAATCAATTGAGTGAAAATGACATTTCAAAAGACATACTTGAGCTTTAAATACCAACTGTGCCTATAACCACCACTGCCCCAACCCCCTACGCCCTCAAAAGGGATGGAACGCCATTTCCAAAGGGATCCAAATCTGTCTCGTTTGGCAAATCTAAGAAAGGTACAAGGACAGAGCAGTGAGCAGAAGAAATGAAATAAATGCTGATTTTCAGGATCCAGCCTCCAACGAGTGGTTGCATGTTTTGAAGGGTAAAAATGCACATCTGACCTCTGTAAACATAAAAGCAAAATATAAAAATGGAAAAGGCAAATCAAGAACCCCCCCCCAAAAAAAAATACAGGTCAAGTAAAATAGATATGTATGGTTTTCCTTGGTTACTAAGGCATGATAATAATAAAACAGAATAATAAATATAAAAGGATTCTACCTTAACTTATTCTTTAAGTGTATGAGCAACAAACAGCAAATCCAACAAATATATCCAGTTACTACGCATCTATGGCATGAGTCTAGACACAAAGCATTGGCTAGACTTCGGAAAATTGTAGGAAGTAGTCTCTCCTTCCCTCCTTCAGTGAATATAATAATTAGAGCAACAGTTTGCCAAAAAGCTGTGTATTGGACACTCTGCAAGCCTCTTTACATGTTTTTGCCCTTAAGCATCCCAGCAAGTCAATGAGTCAGCAATTATTTTTCCTATTTTACAGGGAATGAAACTGACACTGAAAGGAGATTAGTAAATTATTCAGTTGCACACTGAGCAAGTGGCAGACATGAAGAAGACTGTCTGATACTAGTTCTCCTATTTTTTATGCAGAATTTGTATTAAAACATAGCTTACATTTTTAAAGTGTCTAAAGTCCCATGAATAAAACAGTTCCTGCTTACCACCAGAAAATCATTTTAGATATTTCAACTGGTAAAGGAACATAGGATTTTAATATCTGTTGACATGGAGCTCTTTTGACAGATAAGGAAACTAAGGCTCAGTGAGTTTTAATGCCTTTCTGATTTCATGCCACGTAGAAAGACTCGGAGATTTATTGGTGATTCAGTGGTAAAGAATCCACCTGCCAATGTAGGAGACATGGGTTCAATCCCTGGGTCAGGAAGACACCATGGAGAAGGAAATGGCAACCCACTCCAGTATTCTTACCTGGGAAATCCCTTAGACAGAGGAGTCTGGCGGACTACAGTCCACAGAGTCACGAAAGAATAAGACACGACTTAGCAACTGAACAACATGATTTATAAGCTCCATCAGTTAGCACAGATTTTCACATCCCTTTTGGGAAGCCTCATTCTTAGATGCAATGGGCTTCCCAGAAGCATGGACTGACTAAAATTTTTAGGAAGGACAGAGACCAGAATAAGCAGAAGAAAGACCCGGGAGAGACAAGAGCGTGCAAGGAGCAGACAGACCGCTGGAAACTGTAATTCTTCTCAGAAATGAGACAGTATTGTATCCACGAGCAGAAGGAGGAGCACTAAAAAGCAACATTTCAAGAACAAGAAAGGAGGTCAAGAGATACTGGCCAAGACCTTCAGGAAAAACAAACAGCAGGACAACAGGAAATACCTGTTAAAGACGGTCAAGAAGCTCCGTGTTTGTGTTTTCTTCTCGACAGCTGGAGGATGCTAACTAACAGGTGGAGGGCCGTGGCCTGGTCTTACTACAGACCTCCCAGTCCCATCTCATCAGAAACCCCAGAGAGGAGGTGGCACTGTCCTCTTTTAACAGAGGAGGTCTCAATAAATAAACACATGCAAGGCTAAAGAACTCCTAGCAGGAGTTTGGTTTTAAATGTAGATGTGGTTCTAAACGGAGAAGGCAATGGCACCCCACTCCAGTACTCTTGCCTAGAAAATCCCATGGATGGAGGAGCCTGGTGGGCTGCAGTCCATAGGGTGGCTAAGAGTCCAACACGACCGAGCGACTTCACTTTCACTTTTCACTTTCATGCATTGGAGAAGGAAATGGCAAGCCACTCCGATGTTCTTGCCTGGAGAATCCCAGGGACAGGGGAGCCTGGTGGGCTGCCATCTATGGGGTCGCAGAGTCGGACACAACTGAAGCAACTTAGCAGCAGCAGCAGCATGATTCTAAAATGTCCCAGGCTTTTTCAACTACACACTGCCATAAGGGAAACATATTTAATGCTCAATCCAGTAGTTACTCTAAAGAGACCCACGATGAGTAAAATGCCATGTGTGAACCATCAAAGCGGGATTCAGAGTAAGTCATACATTGAAATTTATTTTTTAAAAGCTGAATGATGGCTGTAAAAGAGGTAGCTTCTTACTTAGAAACAAACAAAAAAAAGTGACGGGGGCGCATGGAAGGCAAGGAAGGGTGTGAACAGAACTGTGGTGAGCTAACAGAACTAAAGCCAAGCTGAGGGACATCCCTGGTGGTCCAGCGGTTACGACCTCACCTTCCAGGGCTTGCGGGCTCCATCCCCGGTCAGGGAGTTACATGCCTGTCACATGCCTCACAGTCAACCAAAACATAAAACAGAAGCCATATTATAAAATTCATTAAAGGCTTTAAAAATGGTCCACATAAAAAAATCCAATCTTTAAAATAAAAATAAATAAATAGAACCAAGCTGACACCTTATCCTTCAGTGTGTGTGTGTGTACTCAGTACTGCCTGACTCTCTGTGACCCTGTGGACTGTAGCCCACCAGGCCCCTCTGTTTGTGGGATTTCCCAGGCAAGAAGAGTAGAGTGGGTTGCCATTTCCTTCTCCAGGGGATCTTCCTGATCCAGAGATCGAGCCCATGTCTCCTGCTTTGAAGGCAGATTCTTTACCACTGAACCACCAGGGAATCCCTTATTCTTCAGTATTTGTACACAAAGCTTCAAGGAAGGGAAAATAAAACATTCCTGAAAATGGTTTACTCTTATTATGTGCATGCTTTAAAACTAAACAAGCAAAAAAGTCTGTGATCAAACCTACATCTCCTAAAAGAGGTGGGATATGGGAGAGAGAGGGTGGTGGGTGGGCTTCCTGGGGCCAGGGGTTGACAGCTGGCTGCAGGGCTGGGCACTGATCCAGGTCTGGGTCAAGGTCCATGACTTAGCACCCACAGACTTTTTTTAAAAAGGAACCAAGAGTGAAATCTAAATTATAGTGGGTTGGCCAAGAGGTTATGGAAAACCCCAAATGAACTTTTTGGCCAGCCCAATACTATCTTCTAGTGAACTAAACACTAGACAGTAATAG
Source organism: Ovis aries (assembly GCF_016772045.2). Taxonomy (NCBI): domain Eukaryota; kingdom Metazoa; phylum Chordata; class Mammalia; order Artiodactyla; family Bovidae; genus Ovis; species Ovis aries. The sequence continues at coordinate 76,990,706 of NC_056065.1, read as the reverse complement.
ATAAACAGGAGAAGGACGCTAGGTTGCAGCGAGTCTGCCTAACCAACCTGTCTCCCCTCTGGCAAACAAGATCCCTAGGTCTGGCCAGGCTGCCCAGAAGGGAAGGGAAATAAAAGCAGAGTCTGATAACACGCGCTACTAACTTCATTTCCCCTTGCTGAAAACTCCGAACAGAAACACTTGATTGACTTTCAAAATCATTAAAGGAACCTGGCCTAATGGGAAAAGCTCCCCTTTCAAACAGAAGAGGTTCTCAACACACTCTTCTCATCAGAAGGCTGTTTGCACAGCGAAGAGCAGCCTTGGTGGCTTTTCTGCTCTTGTGGTTTCTCCTCCTCCAGGGTACTTCTGTTTTTCTGATTCTGAGTCTTTATAGGAAAGGAAGAGGTGTAGCCGTGCGGTTAAGCGCGCAAGCCTTTGCAAATGGTGCAGCGCGTTGCCATGGCAGCGTCGGCAGCGGCCCCAGCCCGGGGTTAAACCACAACTTCTCTAGTTGATGGCGAAGCCGGCTGATAAGACAATGAGCTGGTGCTGCAGCCCTGAGTTTCAGAGCTCTCTGTTTTTGTTTCAATGAAAAGGTGTTTCAAGGAGAAGGTTGAGAATTAGGAGGGTGGTTTGTACCCCTTGGAAGCACTCCGTTTGGAAAGGCGTTTGCAAATCATATTTTAATGAGAAAAAAAAAAAAGTTAAATCCAAGCTCCTCTTCAATAAAGTAAAAAGTCACCGTCTCTTGGGCCCGCAGTGAAATTGGATTCATTAGTTACATAATGCAGCTTAGAGAAAACAGGTTCCGAAGAAAAAAGTAAGACAGATGTGCTTATTTGTAAATAGAATTCACACTCTTTTAACCTTAAGGTTATGAAATGACCAAAGAGGGCAGAGGTGAAAATATTTCACCAAGTGCAGAGTTCTTTATCATCACCTACGAATGTTACTCTCCCGCTACGACGCAACACATCACACCCTTTGCAAGCAAATGTTCTGAGCTAAATATGTTCAGCAACTTCCTTAATATCACACTTGAAGCCTCCTGAAAGGTCACGCCTGAGAACCCAGAAATGTATAGGTCCGTTCTGGTCCCTCAGGCACGTCACCAACCGGCTTCAGCCCTGGTTAGGAACCATTTTCCATGCCGAGTGTTTCTACCAACTGCCCTGATGTTGTTGTTCAGCTGCTAAGTCGTGTTCAACTCTTTGAGACCCCGTGGACTACAGCACGCCAGGGTTTCCTGTCTTTCACTGTCTACCGGAGCTTGCTCAAGCTCATGTCCATTGAGTCCATGATGCCAACCAACCATCTCATCCTCTGCTGCCCCCTTCTCTTTCCACCTTCAATCTTTCCAACTGCCTTAGGTCTTAGCTGAAGATAGTTAATGATATACAAAATATTAAAACAGCATATGAACACCCATAAATTATCAATCCTGGAAAAGGTCATGAGATCATTTTTATTGAATGTTTTCAGGAAGATTCATATTGGGTCAGTTTCTTGGGCCTTTGTGTCTCAGGAAATTTTCCTCTCTCTCAAGTAAAAAGGAGCGTTTTTGGAATACCTACTTTCTTTGGAATAACTCTGTGGGGGTGTTAGAACTCTTGCTTCATAAATGAGAAAACAAGGATGCTGACAGTTTGAATAAATTGGATTAAATGAACACAGAGGGTGAGTAAGTTAACAGTGCAAAAACTCAGTCCCACCTCTGCCAGACAGCAAAGAGCCAGCATTTTTTATCAACCACAGAAGGCCACCCCTGGCACTGCAGGATTCAGAGCATCCATTTCACATTACTCTTGAGCTCTGGCTCAGACTCCGTGAATATCTAATACCTGGGCTCCGAGCTTCTTTCCCCAGCCTTTCCCCTAGTCTGACTCTGACCTCGTCCGATTTCACCAACCTTTACACTCGGGCCTAAACTGTGAACCAACCCCCCACTTCCCCATGCATTTTAGATACAGCCACGAGGAGTCCACTTTTACAATGTACTGACATATGCTTGATTCTTGTTAAAATAACTTAGTAGAAGATTCCAGAATCTTTACTGTTATTATTGAAAGCCCTTCCCAATCTATCTCCAAATTGCCTTTCCAATGACATTATCGGTATGCTGAAATGAAATTACTTATTTAACTTCAAATTCAGTTTAAGTGCAATTTATTGCAACCAAATAGGGTTTCAGCACACTTCCCCACTTCCCTTTCAGTTTTCTTTTACCCTGACCTGGAGTATCTTTCCTTCTTTTAATGACCCTGAGTCGTGGCCATCCAAGACTTGATTCAAAATCCAACCTCATGACAACTTTCCTGGTCCTCTCAGGTCACCAAGGTCTTCCAGTGTTTAGAATAATAATGATGTATGGCACTCACGGGCATATATATCATGAGTAAACTTATCTATTTAGTTATCTCTTTCCATGGAATGTTCCAGTTAAGGTCATAGCTGTTTGGAACAGCACAGGATGGCTTGAATCCCTCCATCTCCACTCTCCAGCTGTCTGACCTTGGAAAAGTGGCATATCCTCTCTGAACATCAGTTCTCCAGTTAATCTATAATATCTACTAGGGCTCTGTCTGTTAGGTAAGACAATGTGAAGCACTTAATGAGTGCACTCAGCCCCTAAGTAATCACTGAGCCCTTCCTCACTTAGGGACTTACATGGATAACGACCACTGTTTTTCTCATGAACACCATGATTATCACCTTTGGGAATCTGACTTGTTAACTCCATTTGTGTTCCTTAAAGTTGCTGGTGAATCGTCAGGCCTTGTGTGTTACACAGGGACTATTTATGGAAGGTAAATAATAAATATATTGGGTTTTAGCCTTCATGCAGTTCGTACATGGAAACACAACATTGAGCAAGATAATTCTGAAACTCATTGTAAGATATGGGATGTGTAATTGCTCATTTCATAAGACAGTACTGTGGTTCCTCTTGACATGTTCGTGTGCTTCCACATTTTCCTGCACGTCTCTATTTATGTCCTGCAATGAAGACCAAAATGCAAACCCATACCCACAGCAAACCGAGCTCTGCATCGCAGTCACAACGACCTGGTGTTGAATCCTAGCCAGCCACTTAGGACCTCGAGCAGACTGAATAATATCTGTGAGCTTTGTTCTCTTTGTGTGTGGAGACAGAATCACCACACCTCATGTACGTGTAGGTACAAAGGATTAGATAGAGTAATACTGGTGGAGGGTTCACAAACTGCACAGCAGGCACACAAGTGGTGTTGAATCAACGTTCATCCCAATGGCACCCATCCAGCACTCTGCTTTCTTCACTTGGTGACTCTCAGTAGTCCTAATTTTCAAAAAGAGTCAGGAATCCAGGGGTCGTTAAAGCTACCATTTTAAGAGGCTCTCAGGGCTGAGTCACCTATTCATTTAATTGGCACTCCAAATCTCATTTTATTTTCCATTATGAGTTGAGTAAGAATCTACATGTGCCTACCATCTTGAATTCTCAATTTTTGCAGAACTTTTGTGCAATTAATGCAACTTGTGCTGGGAAAGAAAGGAAAGACTCTGAGCTCCCCCCAGAGTATGTCGTGTGCCCTTAGCATGGATGTGCTTTTCATATCCAGGGGTGTGTCTTCTATATTTCTTTTGCATGCTCCTCATCCGTCGGATGAAGGACTGTTGCTGAAGCTCCAATACTTTGGCCACCTGAAGCAAAGAGCCAGCTCATTGGAAAAGATCCTGATGCTGGGAAAGGTTGAAGGCAAAAGGAGAAAGTGGCAAAGGGTGAGATGGTTGGATGGCCTCGCCGACTCAATGCTCATGAGTCTGCACAAACTCCAGGACATAGTGGAGGACAGAGGAGCCTGGCTGCAAAGAATACGGACATGACTTAGCAGCTGAATAACAACATCCCCTGGAGGGCTTTGGAGAAATTTTATCAAAGAAGGGCTTATGAGTGAAAATAAAGATACCAGCCCTCAAAAACATGTGGTTTCCTAATGACCCATCAGCTGTGATTTCTGTCTCGGGCAAGCAGTGGAAATGGCTGGGGCCCATGGGTGCTGAGCTCCAGGCCTCCCTTCCCAGAGGTGCTCAGACACCAGCGCCATGCAGTCTGGGACCCAGCCTTCTGGCCATCACCCAGAACACTACCCCAAACCCCTCACCTACTGACACAGATCTTAAGTTGTATAATAGTGATAGCCTATGAAAGACTTTTCTTCTTGCCTCTAACTTACATTTATAGGATATCAGAGGCTAACGCAATATTGAAATACTAAGTGGTCCTAAAGAACTATGGGAGTACTATACAGCTCAAGCTTCTGTCTGTGTGTCTCTGTTCTTTGTAGAGTTAATATAGCAACACTGTAAATAAGTTGTATGCACACCAAAAGATAATAATAGCAGTTTGCTGGATGGAGACAGGCGTGCCTTCCTTTCAGCCTCACGTCCAGTTCACTGTCCTCCTTACCGACTGGCCGAGGCATTGCCCAAAGTCGAAAGCATACCAGAGGCTTTCGAGCAAGCCACGCTAATGTTCTCACTCTTTTAAAACCTCCAGACATGGCTTCATTAGACCTGAGTCCTCAAGTGTCCAGTGCCAGCTTGGGGGCCCAGACAGCACGTCAACTCTGTGTATTGAGTTGAAACTGGTTTGACTGAATCTCGTTATTAAAAAACACAGCAGCATCACAACACTGAAGCGCGGGCGTGCGGCGGCCAAAATAAAACGCCTCGCCATGCGTCTGTTTCTCGCTGCAGCTGCGTCTTGACTTACTGCTCACATTAAGGCGCCACTTTCACCTCACAGAGCATGCATACCCCTGAGTGCGAGGTGTGGCCCTCAATCCTGAGGCAGGCGCGGACTCTGGGCAGGCAGAGCTCTGGAACGGTGCTTTTCACAGGCTCTGGTCATCCTTTAAAGTGAAGTCAGCAGTGAGAACAGAAATTGGCCCACCCATTTCAGATCCAGGAGCAGAGCCACTGGTCAAATAAAGGGGGCATTCAGGGTCGGGAAGCCTGAGAGGTCCTCTGGTGCTCCAGTGGCTGAGACTCTGTGCACCCCTTCATAAGGCATGGGTTCAAGCCCTGGCCAGGGAACTAGAATCCTGCCAGCTGTGAGGTGTTACCCAAAATGTGTGTGTGTGTGTGTGTGTGTGTGTGTGTGTAATGAAATAAAATGGATAGAGAGGTCTTCTTTCCTTTTATAAGTGATAAAATGATCCAACAAAAACAAACCACATGGGTTTGAATTATCAGTTCATTAACATATTTGCATAACTTATACCTAATTTACAGAGATAGAAAAATCATTTTTATGCCTGACTTATAATCAAAGAAATCTGGTTTCTGGCCTAGTACATCATTTCATGTCATAGAACAAAAAAGTATACTTGGGCTGAGATAATTCTGATGGAAATCTCATGAGAAGCTCATAGATTTAATTTTTTCACATCATTTTTCTCCTTATGAGAATCTATTCCAATTGACCCTAGTGAGGGGGAAGCTGAGGCCACAATTAAGTGAATTCTTACTGTAATGAGAATTATCAATGGTATTTTTTTTTTAAGAATGAAAGTTACACGCAAATGAAATAAAGGTAAATTGGAGCACATTTAGTGAGAAAGCACTGGGTTTTTTTTTTTTTTTTTGTATTATAAGTTCTTATTTCATAGTCTCTCACCTATCTCAACAAAATTACATTTTCTTTAAAATTTAGATTTTGTCCCTGATTGCTCAGTTGGTAAAGAATCTGCCTGTAATTCAGGATACCCTGGTTCGATTCCTGGGTTGGGAAGATCCCCTGGAGAAGAGAAAGGCTACCCACTCCAGTATTCAGGCCTAGAGAATTCCATGGGCTGTTTAGCCCATGGGGTAGCAATGAGTCAGACACGACTGAGTGGCTTTCACTCATTTTCACTTGCTCACAAAAATGAATTACACATCAAAAAACTACAGTTACTACAATCTTACAGTGAGTGGAATTGAGAAATGTTGAAAGTTTTCCAAGGATGACTGGAAAAAATTTGTTATAACTGAAATCAGGCCTTCAGATTACAGAAATAGTTAAATGAAATTCACGTGCTATATAACTGTTAATAGATAATTTTAAAGAATTATGCAAACTACTGGGGGAACTGCAGAGTCTCCAAAAACGGAGTGGGAATTCTGGTAGAGTGGTTTTGCAGCATATGGTATGATTAAAGTTTTTGGTAAATTAAATTGAGTCACTTTGGTATATGCATGGGGAAGAGAATCTAGAAGTGTATGCATCATTATATTAACTAATAAATATTTTTAACTGCTTACCTTATTGTCCATCTATTTGCATACTTCTGTGTCTACACTGTTATTGTGAATATATTATATTTGTAATTAGAAAATTAATATTGACTGTGTGTTAAAGAAGTTCATTTAAAGCTACATTTAATCTCTATATTTTCTGCTAATTGATTTTGAGACAATGATTGAAAGACTATGAAACAGAACATAGCTATGTTTTTAGAAGTTAAGGGTCACGTCATACAATATCCTCAACTTGTGGATTCTTGAAAACTGCTCTGAGAGTTATAATAAATCAGAACAATGGACCCACTGTGAATCTTAGAACATGTAGCCACATCTTTTGGAAATGGAGAATATAAAATAGAATTAGAAAAATGGGAAAATATTTGAAATGGCTTAGAGCGTCCCTCTCAATGTAGAAATGACAGCAACAATGATGATGATGAAGGTGAGGGTACTAGTTAATGCTGAGTAAGCTCTTGCCCTGCTGGTGTGATGGACTCCCCCAGTGCTTCAGCGGTAAAGAATCTACCTGCCCATGTAGGAGACACGAGTCTGATCTCTGGGTTGGGAAGATACCCTGGAGAAGGGAATGGCTACTCACTCCAATACTCTTGCCTGGGAAATCCCATGGACAGAGGAGCCTGATGGGCTACAGTCTGTGGGGTCGCAAAGAGTCAGACACAACTTAGCAACTAAACAGGAGCTACTGCTAGTATGACATCGGGGAGCTTAGATGGATAGTCTTCCCTTGAGGTGGCCTCCTGACACTCCGCTCAGCCAGGACGAGGTCAGGATAACCTACCTCCCTTGCTGCTCCTCCAGATAACACCAAAGCCACTGGGTCTTCAAGACCATTATTTCTTTAATATACGTCCCATGGGGTGCTAGGTGGCATCCTCGAATTACCGTGGACTGGACCACCGTGCAGACAATGGTCCAGGCTAAGAGGGCGGGGGGCTCAGAGGCTCTGCCTTCCACCCATGGATTTAGGTCCCGAGAGTAAGGTTTGCCTTCTTATCTTAATACTGGGTGGATAAGCCCCATCTGTCCGTAGTGTGGTGAAGAGGAGGAATCCGTAAAGACTCAGAGGCAGAATAAGCTTTCCAAGTCACAGGCAGCTGCTTTTATTGTCAGGGATGCAAATGTGAAGCAGGAAAGGGCCAGCTACAGAAAGGTCATAGCAAAGACCCGGTGGAAGTTTCCATAAGGAAATCTGTATCCACTGATACTTGAGTGAGGGTGTCGGTGATGGAGGTACTACCTGCATTTCAGAGGGGAGGTCAATGCCACGTTGATGAGGACAAGTCACTGCGATAACAGCCTAGCTGCAGAGTGGCGCATATGCCACTGGGGGTCATGGGACCCCAGTGACCCGCAGTGAGCCCCGGGCTCCAGCATTGCTGTGGGAGGTGACCCGCAGTGAGCCCCGGGCTCCAGCATCGCTGTGGGAAGTGAACAGCGCACTGCATGTTAGTGCTGTGAGTTACTCAGTCCTAAAGGAGGCTAGTTTAATAGTAAAATCCTCTTGAGAATTACTCATCATTAGTATCTCCGTTCAAGAGAGAGCATCGCCGTTCGGTTGGTCCGTCAGACAAACCCCAGTTCAAATTCATTCTACAAGACACCTGACCAGTAACTCTTCAAGAGTTTCGAGATCATGAAAACCAAGGGAAGACGTTAAGAACACTCACAGGTCCGAGGAGACTGGAGAGGCTTGGTGAATAATTACTGTGCTGTTCTGGACTGGACACCGCAGCAGAAGGAGGGCACTGGCGTTAAAAACTGGTGGAATCTCAATGTCTATTTCTCAGTTTTGACAAATGGACCGTGGCTATGTAAAAGGTTAAAATTGGAGGAAGCTGAGTGAAAAGTGGATGGGAACTCTCTTGGCAACTTTTCTGTGAATCTAAAATTATTCCCCAATTAAAGGTTATTTTAAAAAGCGTTTTATTTTTATGCTTCTGAGAAACATAAAGATTGTCTTGCACTCCTACAGAGAATTACTCTCGAGATTCAGAGGAACTTTCGTGGCACATCTGGTAAATGCTTGCCGTCGTGGCTCTGTGCTCGTGGAATTGCAATGCAGATGCTGTAAATAGCCACTGGGAAAAAGGCCGCATTGGATACTGGGCCGTTTTAGGAATCATAAAGTTTCAGGACTGAATGAGGCAATAAAGCGTCCTTAATCATCTGCTTAACATGAAGTTGCTTTAGAAAATCCCTGCACGCTATGTGTGAGTCCACCCTTGAACATCTTTATAGAAAACGTGCTCACAGCTTTTCATGGACATGGACACAGCATCCGTCACCTAACAGGAGGGATGGTGGGTTTGAGACAATTGCTCCAGGTTCCCAGGAAAAGAGGACATGACCTTCAGGCCAAAGAGCCAGCGTCATTTCTACTACAGGTAAGGAATAAACAAATGCGGGGAAATAAAGCCTGTGGGTGAAGAAGATAAATCTGGATTCTGTTGAAAATGTGTAAATATAATTTTTTTTCAGAGTGGTTTTTGATTGGTACTTTATGGTATACCAAATGAATATATGAGTTTACCAATAGAGCTTATAAATAACTCTACTTATTTTTTAGGGTTTTTAGCCCCTATATGTTTACACAATTCACCATGGCATGAAAGTCATTTAATTAAAGCAATGTTTGGAGAGAAGTATATCATGAACATCTCCCAACTATAAATTTCTTAAATTTGGGTTTGCTTTTTAAAAAATATCAGCAAAGTAAATACATATATGAAGCGCAGTGAAATGTTAGTTGCTCACTCTTTGTGACCCCATGGACTGTAGGCCACCAGGCTCCTCTCTCCATGGGATTCTCCAGGCAAGAATACTGGAGTGGGTTGCCATTTCCTCCTCCAGGGGAATCTTCCTGACCCAGGGATAGAACCTGGGTCTCCCACTTTGCAGAAGGATTCTTTACTGTCTGAGCCACTAGGCAACCCTATATGGATAGATAGACAGATAGACAGACAGATAGATATCACAAACCAAAAGATGTATTTGTGGAGAAATTCTGCTTCACTCTGAGAGCATATTCTTCTGTGGTCTTCCATCATATGTTATTAATTTCTAATAAGAGACTGTGTTCCTTACTATCACTGGAAGAGAGATAAACATGAACTCTTTCATTTTCTAAATAACAAACTGAGAAACTGGGGCTTTGCCCCTATAAAGGAAACAGCCCAAACAGGGTCTTCTTGTTTAATAAAAGCCAATGTTTCACTGTTAATTCACTCAATGCTGCTGCTGCTGCTGCTAAGTCGCTTCAGTCGTGTCCAGCTCTGTGTGACCCCACAGACGGCAGCCCACGAGGCTCCCCCGTCCCTGGGATTCTCCAGGCAAGAACACTGGAGTGGGGTGCCATTTCCTTCTCCAGTGCATGAAAGTGAAAAGTGAAAGTGAAGTCGCCCAGTCGTGTCCGACTCTTAGCGACCCCATGGACTGCAGCCCACCAGGCTCCTCCATCCATGGGATTTTCCAGGCAAGAGTGCTGGAGTGGGGTGCCATTGCCTTCTCCGAATTCACTCAATACATGTAGTCAAACCCCTGTTGTATGCAAGACGCCGTGTCTGTGACGCCAGGGAAAGGCAGCCTCTGGTGTCGGGTGACGTCCAGCCCAGTCGACATGCAGTCCTAGTAACACTGGCGCCTGCGCAGCCCCTGTCACGTACCCGCACCCTCACACCCCATCTCCAGTGTCTGCGTGAATGTGCCGTACGTATTAGCTTCCTCGTTCATTGCAATCACGTGGCGTGTATATAATTCCCACCCCGACTCTGGAGATGGAGAAGGCACAATAAGGTACTGTGAATCATTTGTCCAGGCCTATTCAGCTCCTGAGCAGCAGAGATGGGATTTGAGTGCAGACAGCAGGGCTTGAAGTCAGCTCTCTTCATCACTGGGCTGTAACCACACAGCATCATGCCAAGTGCCTTAGTGGAGCCGAGCACAGCTGACTGCAGCAACCGACAGATAACGCCTAGCCCGACCCTGGGGGGATAAAGGAAGATGACCTGGAAACAGCAGTGTCTAGGCTGAGAAGGACAGGCTGGAGCTGGCCAGGGAGGAAAGATGAGTCTTTCAGAGAAAAAGACCAGTGAGGCCCCGAGTGGAGAACCTAGAACATTTCAAAAAAGTGAAAGCAGGAGGAGAGATGGAAAGGGCTCGAATCTGGAAGGGAAACTGCTCTGCCGGTGGAAGGACCTCCTATTCCCCACTCTTCTCGGGCAACCAGACCTGCAGGGGCGCTTTCAGCAGGTGGGTGACCTGTGTGTGGATTCAGAGTGGAGTTCAGGCAAGATGAGGGCGCAGGGTGGGAGCCTGCCAGATGCTCTCCAAATGCGGTTAAAATACCTTCCGCTGCAACTAGCAGAGGCGGGGAAAAAGAAACCCTCAAACAGAATAAACACCAAGGAATTTACTGTTTTCCCCCAAAGGGTTAATTCAGTGCGTCCACAATGGTATCAGAGCCCAGGTTCCTGCCGTAGATTCTCTGACATTCACAGGGTGTTGACCTCACTGCCCTCAAGGTCTCAAAATGACTAGGTGCACCGTCTCATAAAATACAGACCGAAGACAGAAAGGTGCCTCGCCATCCCTTTGCTTCTTAAACCTGAGGACAAGGTCTCCCCAAGCCCACTTGATGTCTCATGGATCTAAATCACACCCCTGTTAAAGGGAGAACGTGCGTCACAAGCTACTCTGACCCATCAGGTGCCGCCACCCTGAAGCGGCCAGGTCGAACCGAACTTTATCGTACAGAAAGGCATAAATAGATGAATAAACAAAAGAAGGCAAAACCCACTTCTGTTTCTAAAAAGTTCTCATTAGCAAGAAAAACACAGAGGTGTGGGGTTACAAACTCAGATGTTTCTCTTAAAAAAAAAACTTTTTATTTTGTACAGGGGTATAACCCACTAATGGGCTTCCCAGGTGGTGCTAGTTAGTGGTAAACAACCCGCTCGTCAATGCAGGAGACATGAGACCTGGGTTCAGTCCCTGGGTTGGAAGATCCCCTGGAAGAAGGCTGGGCAACCCAGTCCAGTATGCTCTCCTGGGGAATTCCCTGGACAGAGGCGCCTGCTGGGCTACAGTCCATGGGGTTGCAAGAGAGTCAGACGTGACTGAAGAGACTTAGTTTGCACGCAGGCATAGCTGATTAGCAATGCTGTGATCATCGCAGGGGAACAGCGAAGGAACTCAGTCACACATATATGTGTATCCATTCTCCCCCAGACTCTGCCCTCGCATCCAGGCTGCCACATGACATTGAGCAGTCTCAGAGGGCTCTACTGTAGGAAGCCAGGTGGGCTGCATTGGAGCTATGGCAGCCGAAGTGGACAGGAGTGAATATTTCAAGAGATAGAAAGACTGTCAACTTGGGAATATTTTATAAGTGAAGGATGAGTAAGAGGAATTAAGACATTCAGAATAGGTTCTAAGTTTCTGCCTTCCAAACTCACTGTGTGAAAACTGATAGGATTCCTGGTTCAGGTACTGCAAGAGCAGAGTAGGTTAACGGAAGAAGGTTTTGAGTTGAGTTTTGGTAAGGCTGTTCTGAGATTCCTGGGATACGGGTTCTAGGTGTCTGGTGTATAGTTGGACAACTTGGGTCTTTAAAACAGAAGAGACAGCAAAACTTGAGACACAGACCTAGAAGCCTGGGAGGGAGTGATCACTCCCAGAAAGATACCAACACCAGTAATTAAGGAGTCAGCCTAGAAAGGGGAGCCGGAGGACTGAGATAAGGAAGAAAGCCTAGAGAAGGTGGTTTCATGTTTCCTGGAAACTAGGAGAGGAAAGAGATTCAAAAAGAAGAAAGCCAAACATCTGGGAGGGGTGGAGTAAAATAAATGTTCAAGCTTGGTCCGCAGGATTTAATTCCTTAGAAACTGGAAGATGGGGGGGGGGGTGGGGGGGTGATGTTGGTGTGTGAATGTGAGCAGGTGTAGAAACTGGAAGATGGGGGGGAGCGGTGGGGGTGATGTTGGTGTGTGAATGTGAGCAGGTGTAGGAGGAAAGGACTGAGAGGGTGGTAGGCGGGTTGATGAATGGGAAGTGAGGGTGTTGACTGTGAGGTTGGAAAAAATCTTTACAAAGTCTGTGACCAAAGAGCTAGAGAAGAAAGACTTGCAGAGACGCCGAGTGGAGAGAGGGGGCTTATTTGTTAATTACACTTTCATTGCAATTACTTCTCCCAAAATTGTGTTTTGATGATCACATTGACGAATTGTTCTGGAGCCTTCATGGCAGAAAGCTTTAAAAAAATGTAATTATCTCTGGGATGTATCACGTACTAAATCCACTAGGAAAAATTTTGGCATTTAAACCTTTGTTTTTAAATATAAGTGATGAATGTGTCTAAAGCTATCTTCTGTTGTTTTTTCTGCATGTTTCTTCAGTGGTTTTTCCTTATATTACAAATCTTTAAGCCTCAAACTGCTTAGGTTTCACATTTAGGAAGTTAAATACACTTTTTATGCGTAATAGGGCTGTATAACATTAATCAGTTATCATGAATTTTGGCTTCCAGTGTTTTTCAGTATCTGACATAGTTACCATGAATTTTAAGTCTGTGTCTTTCCTTAAAAGTGCTAAGGAAATAGCAAATAATGTGACAACTTGAAAAACAAAGGAAAATATTTTAAAAGAAATATTTCACATTTAAATCTAATTGTATCATCTCTAAAGAAATAAGTCAATCTACATCTCAGCCTTTATAACTTGAAAAACTCTTCATCAAACAAATCAATTAACCCCCTGCACAAATGATGCCTACTGGTAGACCTTCTAAGTCATCAAATGATTTCTGAGTGAAACAAAGGAATTAATTTTTTCCCCCTAAGCCTAGAATAGCTCTAGTTAAAGTCAGTTACAAATATGCTGTCCTTTTCGCCATAAACACACATAAACCCACAGGCACACAAAAACCTCATCTGCCAAACACAGTAGTTCATTACCAATTGGTTAAAGGTAATATTAAAGACCAGTGGAGGTAAAGAACGGCGATTCTCAAGGTTTAAAAAAATCTCACAGGAATCCCTTGGCAATCCAGTGGTTAGGACTTGGGGCTTTCACTGCCGAGGGTGTGGGTTCAATCCCTGGTTGGGGAGCTAACATCCCACGAGCAGACAGACCTAGCAGAAAAAACAAAACCAGATCTTGCTTTGTGGCTGAAGCGGGAGGGAGGGCACACACGGCATCACAGGGGAATGCCGGGTGAGCAGGTGGGTGGGTGTGAGCCCCTGCAAAGCGGGCAGAGAGCCCACAGGAGCACGGCCAGTCAGAGAGGCAGAACGGAGCCCTGTGCAAGCCCCTGGCAGCAGAGGAAATGGCGCCGAGAACTAGTCATTCTCAAACACACTCACATCGACCGCCACAATGTGAATTCTGAAAATGGGTTCATTTCTTGCGGTTACTATGCAACCAAGCAGTGACTTCTTTGTAAACTCTGACCCATTAGCTATGGGCACCATTTCAACCATGTTATTTGCACAAAAGTTAGCTGTGGGCACCATTTCAACCATGTTATTTGCACAAAAGTCACTCCTTTGAAATGACTGCCATTAAGCTGGATCCCAGAAAACGGTTCCTTCTGAGAGTCAACAGTGCCTGTGTTTCAGCCTGTCTGCCCCATGTCACCTACTGTACGTGTGAAAATGACTTCTAGCCAAATGTGTCATGGCCTCGGCGGTCTTGCTATGTGGGTGGATGGAAGGTCTTTGTTAAACAACCTTCAGTCAGTTCAGTTTAGTTCAGTCGCTCAGTCGTGTCCGACTCTTTGCGACCCCATGAATCGCAGCACGCCAGGCCTCCCTGTCCATCACCAACTCCTGGCTTAATCTCCCTTAAATACATATCTGTTCACCAAAGAACTCTAATTCTTCCATAGAGATGGATAGAGATGGATGTTCCCAATCTGAAGGCTAAAACACCTGCCCACGCCGTTCCGAGTCTGAAATCTCTGTGACTCTGTTTATCTCCTCTAGAATGTACACTCTTAGTCTCCTTTGCTCTCACGTACCTGTCTCACCTAATCTGAAAAAAATCTTTGCTTGTTTCTGGAAGACACTTTAGCTGTGGCCATATCCCCTGCTTCCTCTCAAACCATCTCCCTTGATATAGAAGCGACTCATGACTTAACCCCCATTCTCACCTGGCCCCTGATCAGTGGTTTTTCCTCCAAACCATGCAACTGGAATGATTATGCTCGTTTGGCACTAACCTGCCAAATGCAAGAAAGGCTCTTGTTTCATTCTCCGGCATACTGTCTGTGCTGAGTGGCAGTATGGGCGGTGCTCGGGTAAATTAGAGCCGTCGCTTTGCAGGCAGGTTCGTGCCCCAGATGTCTGAATGTGTCTGTGTGCGCTCCAACTCCCCAACTCCTATAGGATCTTTAAAGCTCGACCTTCGCTGATAGTACTTTTTGCTACCGTTTCACTCTCTGTCTACGCTTATATAAAATGCATCACACTGTATCGTCACTGTATCTTCTGATTTGAGCACGTGGAATGCTCTTCTCCCACATAGGTATGTGGTAATTCTCACCATTTCTGCTCTTCCTCTGAAGTCACTCTCTGTGACTGCCCTGGCCCCTGTAACAGTCTCTATTCCACTGGTATGAGAGCGCATTTTAACTCCGACTTCCGCTTTCAGAGTCAGCTACACGCTGAATCCCTGAGTAATATTCTAACACTCCCCCACTCGGCCTGTGTTGTCGTTGTTTAGATGGAGGCCATGTTTTAAAGTCTTTATATTGCATTTTCTGTTTTAGGTTTTGGTTTTCTGGCCGTGAGGCTTGTGGGATCTGAGCTCCTTGACCAGGGATCAAACCCACACCCCCTGCCTGGAAGGTGAAGTCTTAACCTCCGGACCGTCAGGAAAGTCCCTGCCACTGTGTGTTTTTATGACTCTACTTTCTTAGGCTGTGTGCTGCCCAAGACACCTGTGACACAGCAACAATGTATCCAAATCTTAGGGTTTAAATTCTATCAACCACTTCAGTATTTCTCTAGACACCCAATGTGTGGTTACCTGTTCAGCATATTTCTATGGTGCCTTGTGAACTGCTGGTTTGCAGACATGTTTGTGTATGTCTGCAAATACCCTAAACATGTTTCTGAGGCAAAGACCAAGACTTTATCCGTTCTGTGTTGTGCCCAGTGTTGAGTGCATTGCTCTCAGATAATAAGGATTGGATAGCACGGCTAGAATGACCGCAATGACCCAGCACCTGGGTGAATGAAGGGCCTTGCTCTTTGTTGCCTGTCAGTAAAGGAACTAAGCCAAAACCTTCTCTTCCTAAACTCATTTGGCCAAAGAGGCTGGCCTCTTACATCACCACTAACTGTATGACAGAATCGGTCCCATCTGAGGTCAGCTCACTATTTTTCTTTGATCTTTGCACCCTGGGAAGCTTGTCAGATAAAATGGCCTAACACAGATTTAATCATAGGCAATGAGCACCAGCTCTGGCAACGAGCAGACACCGTGAGTACTCAAAAGCTCCTCCTAACCCTCTTCTTCCTTGTCCTAGTCTACCACAGAGGCTGGAAGGTGAAAATGTTTTATTTCTCCTTGCCTCCTCCCTATCCCGAATTTCAGTGGGTGCCCCATGATCAATTTTCTGGCCAGTAAGTGAAGACAAAGCCTCTGGGAAAGGTTTCCATCTCTTAAACAAAAGGCAAAAGCTTACAAGAAAAAAAAAAAATTGTCCTGCTACTTTTGCCCTTCCCTTTCTTCCTTCTTGGGATGCAGATGAAAAGTATGGATGTACAGCAGCCATTAAGAGACACAAGATGGCCAGCATGAGGACAGAAGCCTCTAAAATCTTAACAGAATTAGATCAGACACATGAAAAGAGGAGCGTCACTTTAGCCATTCCAATACCTCTGTGCTGGGCATGGATTAAACTCTTCTAGATCCCTAGTTGGATAGTTTTCATTTGTTTGAATTACTTTACTTTGTTTGCTAGCTAAATACCAAGCTGACTGATACAGTAAGCTGCAGGATCATTGTTGAAGTTTCTTAGAGTTATCTACACTCAAGGGAGGTTAGATTTTACTTTTAAAGACAAATGGAAATAAATCTACTATGTTTAAAGGTAGTGTAAATAAATATTACTTAAAATTATTTACATAAATAAATTAATTAAAAATAAATCTACTATGTTTATGATGGAAGTACTCACAGTCTACCTTGAAAACAGTGTTCTTTTAAGAAGGTCGCTTTGCTCATGGAGTGCGGTATGCCCGCGAATTCTGCGTCTGGTCTGACCGAGGCTGGATAAAATCTGTTCATGCCATCTCTGCTCTGGCCCTGTGCATCTTAAAGACTGCTGTGAGTCCTACTCTTCAACTCAGTTAATAGATTACTAGATGTTTCAGTTTTACGCTTACTTCAGCATCTAGATAGCAAATTGCCTTTCGTCATCGCCTTTTCTTTCTAAGATAGAGCAACCTCACCTCAACAGTTGTTTCTAAAAAGTATTTGGCCTAGAAAAAAAAATCTATTAAATCCAGAGATCACCACGTCTACTAAATTTACAATCACCAAGGGAATCTCACCCTTGTTTCTGCCTCTCCTTCTTCTCTAAGTGAAAAAAACACACTTTTCCAGACACATAAGTTTGCTGTTTCCACCATTCAAACCTCTATCAGTCAGCGTCCACAGCTCCACCTGCACCTTTAAATGTGAAGATGGGAGTCAGTTAAAAGACAGTGAGCTCCCTTTATCGGTCACAACACATGAATGACAGCGTGAATCGTGCATGAGCTGTCTTTCCAGGATCAGGAAGAGACGCACTCAAATTTCTCCATATTCTCTTTTTATCCTGAATGTGCCTATCAGAATTTATCTGCCTACACTTCAACAGTTTGCCAAAGAGACTCTTCATTTGGCCTTTCGTGCCACGAACCCTAAGGAACAAGCTTGAATGTTTGTGCTGTGTTTACCAGCCAGAGGGTAGGGAACCAAGAGGACCCTATACTGAGTTCAGAGGTATCTGTTCTTGAAGTGAAGTGAAAGTCGCTCAGTCATGTCCGACTCTTTACAACCCCATGTGCTATACAGTCCATGGAATTCTCCAGGCCAGAATACTGGAGTGGATAGCCTTTCCCTTCTCCAGGGGGATCTTCCCAACCCAAGGATCAAACCCAGGTCTCCCGCATTGGAGGTGGATTCTTTACCAGCTGAGCCACCAGGGAAGCCCAAGAATACTGGAGTGGGTAGCCTATCCCTTCTCCAGGGGATCTTCCCCACCCAAGAATCAAACCAGGGTCTCCTGCATTGCAGGAGGTTTCTTTACCAACTGAGCTTTCAGGGAAGCTTGATATCTGTTCTTGGAGACACACAAATGTGTCAAGAAATCAGAATGAGGATGTCAGATGCTTTGGGGGCTGACCTTTCTGCTGCTTCACTGGCTTTGCCTCCAGCCTGCTTCACTGCCCTGGTGCCTAACTTGATTTTTCTTGCCCATTTTGATGTCAAAACACATCCATCAAAATTATAATAAGTAACAACATGTATTCCCCTACAAAATAGGATATCCAAATGATCTATTGAACTGTTATAAAAGGCTGTGGAAATCTTCCAAAATCACTGCCTTTTTGTTGGACCCAAACCCACTCAGATTCAAGACCCTCTCTGAATTGGAAGACCTGAATTTTTCTTCATGGGCTCCCAGAACATCAGCCTTCGAGGGCTAAAGCTAGCATCGACTACTGTTGATATGTAAATATCACAAAGTCAAAAGAAAGTAGCTGTCCAGTTGCTTCTTCAGGTGTTAGAATCTATAGGAGTTAAAAGGAGGAGGCCCGGTGGGAAAACTAGTCCTTAACTTGCAAGCCAGTGCTTCTTGGGGTCCTAAGTAGCCTCAAAGAGGAGATTCTTGTCTTCTTTCTCAGCCAGAGTTTCACACTCATGGGCCATAAACATCAGAGCAGGTCTTGGCCTCTGGAAGCCAGAATTTTCCAAATTTCCAAAAAGCATTCATTAAATACCATTACGAGTCCCTCTACTTGGCCTTGTTATCAAGTAACACGACTAGTGAAAATTATGGGGACTTCCTTGATGGCCCAGTGGCTAAGGCTGCTTGCTCCCAATGCAGGGGGTCTGGGTTCGATCCCTGGTCAGGGAACTAGATCCCATGTGCCATAACTAAGGCCTGGTGCAGCCAAATAAATAAAACCAGGAAGAACAGAATCAGGCTTCAGTGTTTTTCCTAAAAAAATTATGAGTTGACTAGAAAGCCCAGCTTTCTACAGGGAAACAGTTTCTACATTGGGCCCCAAGAAGACGGCCCTAAGGGTCTGAAAAACACCATGCCCTTTGCAGCTTGTTCTCAGGAAGACAGGTGGGCACTTGGTTTTCGTACACACAAAGCATCTTTAAATCTCTTCTCACCAACCAAATAGCTTATTTGCCGTTAACACCCTTCACAGACGCCGCAGAGTTCAAATCAGCCATTTTGAGCAAATACTTTCCCATTTTTGTGAACCTTTCAAACGTGGGAAGATGGTCTGTTCCTTATTTCTCACAACCAGCCACAGATGCTGAGAGAAACAGAGGAACACCCGCGCTGTCACCTCAGTTATCCACAGATCAGTTTTCTTAGAACACACAGGCTTATATGGATGCATAAAAATCAGAACAACGCTGCCCCAAACAGTATAATTTCCTTCCCCTCCTCACCTCCATACAGTCTCACCATGTGATGTACTGGTTCCTAGATGACTTAAGGGCATGCAGGAGAAAGCAGTACTGTTCTGAAACACTGAAGGTGCTTGTTGCTATTTTTAATTTTAATTTTTTTTTTTTTAACTTTTTTGCCACGCTGTACAGCATGTAGGATCTTAGTTCCCTGACCAGGGATCAAACCCGAGCCCCTGCATTGGAAACTCGAAATCTTATCCAACTGGGTTGCCACAGCCCCCTTTACTGTTCACAGAGAAAAGCTCTTTTGTTTGTGTTCTACTCTGTTCAAAGGCAGGCAAGGTGACGTCAGACATAAAGAAAATAATGATCCAAATAACAGTGTAGCCATGACGATGTGCACGCTCAGTTGCTTCAGTCGCGTCTGTCTCTCTGCAGCACCGTGGACGGTGATCAGCCAGGCTCCTCTGTCCATGCAGTTCTCCAGGCAGCAACACTGGAGAGGGCTACCCTCGCCTACTCCGGCGGATCTTGCTGACTCAGGGATCAAGCGAACCCTGGTCTCCTGAGTCTCCTGCATTGACAGACAGGTTTCTTTACCATTAGAGCCCCCTGGGAAGCCCACGATAATAACAAATGCTAGCTAATATATGCTCACATATATTTAACGCTTTCTCTGGGCTAATTGTTTATTCTTTAGGACTTGGGAGGTAGATGCTCAAAATCTCCCCATTTACAGAAGAAGAAATGGAGGCACAGGGCGGTTGAGCAACTTTCCCAAAGAAATCCAGTATTGGAGGGGCTGTGATTTAAATCCAGGAAGTCTAGTTAGTCAAGTCCCCAATCTTAAGCAATGGAAAGACTACCCTATAACTGAGAGTGTGTCTCCAGGCCACCAGGTCCGCTCCGGATGCAGAGGAGGCTACGGGTCTGCAGTGACCTGATCAGGGCATGGCCCATGGGATCCCCTTAGAACTGAAGCCTCTTTCCATGCTTCCAGAAGCTCGCCAGTGCCTCCACTTATCCAGACTCAGGATTTTTTCCTTCTATTTCCACAAACCCACCTGAGCCCCTCTACACTTCACAAGGGGTTGGGGCTTATTTAATCAGATAAAGGAACCGTATAGCTTCAAGCACTCTTCAGAATGCTGTTTTTTAAAGAAAGATAAAAAGTTCAAGACCATTATTATTCAGATTGTGAGCACTCCCAGCTTGGCTCGGCTCCATAAATGGACTGAAAAGAATAAAATTCAGCAAGGTGTCGAAGGGAGCAGGTGTACCCAGCAGGGCTCAGGTCTGCGGAATTCAGAATTACATAGCGGAGTCGTGATCCAGGGCACCTTGCCTGCAGGGTAATTGTGCGGGAGAGCATCTCTGCTCCCCAGGAGCGTGGTCACAGACTCGCGAGGCTGTGGTGGTCCCCAGGAAGTAGGACACAGAGGCTCCCCTTCTGTGGCAGGCGGTTTGTGCCCTGGCTGGGGACCATGGCAGTTCAGCCCCTCCCCCCCACCCTGGGACATGTGGCATTGTTGCAGCAACTGCATAAATGGATGGGTTAGTCCAGAACGAGAGCTTGACCGACCATCACTTACAGACTGCTTGAAAAGATATGGGCTTCCCAGGTGGCACAGGGGTAAAGGACTGCCTGCCAGTGCAGGAGATGCAGGAGACGTGGGTTCGATCCCTGGGAGGAGAAGATCCCCTAAAAACAGCAACGCACGCCAGTGTTTTTGCCTGAAAAATCCCATAGAAAGAGGACGGGCCACAGTCCATGGGCAGCAAAAGAGTCGGCCAGGACTGAGTGAATGCGCACACACACAGAAGAGACATATGCAGGTTCTCACTCCCACAAAAGTGCTCTATATCTTATTTGTGGTGTATCTGGCTTCCCAGTGTCTTGATCTTTAATATATAAAGCTTCTTTCCCTTCTTTTTTAATACTTCATTTCAGATAATATTGAAATAACTGAAAACAAACAAAAAAAATGACTCATACTCACATCCTCAATTGCATTGTTTAAAGTCCACATCACCCTTTGGTCTGTTCATGAATGTATTCAGTATTTGCTTTTTTACCCTAATATCCGCAGGTGGAGTTTTACAGTCCACATTTTCCATTAAGAAATGTCACGTTGATTTCGCCAGGTTGCCTCCTTCTCCCCGAATAGCGACCTCTCCTGCTGCTGTCCCCTCGCCCTGACTCTCCACCCTAAATCACGCCCAGCGTTTGTTTTCCTCATCCACACCTGGCAATTAAATTCCTGTTAAACCAAATAATTATCAGATCCCTTAAGAGAAAAAGAACAAGGGCTTGAAATAAAGACCTCAGAGTTAAAGGAGAAATCATCATTTTCATAATTGCTATGAAAACACAGTCAGGTAAGTTCAAAGAACAGAAATATCACTGTCCGGGAGCCGGCTATCTGTAGCATCTGTTAGGCTGTAATGGCAAAGCGGCGAGTGACCCTGGTCTGTGTGTGGAAGGTCACTGGGTAGATTTAAAACAGGAGTCTCCAGCATAAGGGGAGGACAAAGCTTGAAATTTTTTCCAGTCTTCCTAAATACTTTTTCATTTCTTCTCTCTCTCTCTCAGCATCCTACTTTATCCCTCTCATTGCTACCAAACAAACTACTCCTACCTGTGATGCTCTGGACTAAATTATATACTGAGGGACTTCCCTGGTGGTCCAGAGGTTAAGAATCCACCTTCCAATGTAAGGGATGCAGGTTCAATCCCTGATCATGGAACTAAGATCCCACATGCCTAGAGGCAAGTAAGCCCAAGTGCCCCAACTAGAGAATCCGGGGTGCTGCAACAAAGACCCAGCACAGTCGAAATTTTTTTAAAAATCAAAAAAATAAAACATGCATCGATATTTATGTTTATAGTAATACACACTTATACTGTATTTTTATATATTTATCTAAACACACAGCCTCCAGAACACTCCTGGTCAAAATGAACCAGAGTCAAAAGGTTTCAGACCATATCTTCACCCTGCTTCCTATGAGCCATGTAACGTCAAACAACTTACCCAATTTTCCGACACTTCCCATTCTTTATCTATCAGATAGGGAGGACAGATGTATGTGCACCATAGGACTGTTGTAAGAATTAGGTGAGCGAATGAATACTGCATTCAACATAGCACATTTCAAGCGCTGAATAGTGTCAGTCATTTTAATGCTTATCCCTGTTGATGTTATTATTTAGAAGCCAATATAGCATGGAAGAAATATGTCACAGGAACCCAGTTATGTGGACTCTGAGATCACCAGGGTTTAATGCAAAAAGTTAGCCTATTAATTGGACATGGGCACTTCTTGATAGTCATCCTTAGAAAGACACATGTTTGCTGAGTCAAGATCCTAGGTGTCTGAAGAGCCAGATCCAGCCCTGGATACCACACTGAGAATGGAATTGAAATCCTGGACTATTCAAAAGAGGTTAACCCAATCGTGTGGGGAGCAGAGGATGAAATACTACATGTCAAGCATAGAAATTTAAGAAAATGTAGAATATTTTTTTCTGAGATAAAATAGTGTTGTGAGGATATAAGAAATACATCCAAATACTTGGAATATTATATGGGAGAAGGTATCATCCTATTTTATGCCAATGTAAGAGAAAGAAATTTACCAAGTTGGTTTAAGTCAGTAGGTCTCCAAGTGTGTTCTGGAGACTCACAGGGTCCCCAAGGATCTGTCAAGGTGTCTTCAAGGCCAAAACTACTTTCACAGCAATGCCTATTTTTCACCCTTTTTTTTCCCACTCATTGGTAGAAAATAGAAGGCAATGGCACCCCACTCCAGTACTCTTGCCTGGAAAATCCCATGGATGGAGAAGCCTGGTGGGCTGCAGTCCATCGGGTCGCTGAGGGTCGGACATGACTGAGCAACTTCACTTTGACTTTTCACTTTCGTGCATTGGAGAAGGAAATGGCAACCCACTTCAGTGTTCTTGCCTGGATAATCCCAGGGACGGGGGAGCCTGGTGGACTGCCTTCTAGGGGGTCGCACAGAGTTGGACACGACTGAAGCGACTTAGCAGCAGCAGATATTCCCAGAGGCTACATGGCATATGATATAACAACAGTCAAAATGCAAAAGCAGGGAATCCCTTGGCAGTCCAGTGGTTAGGGCTCAGCACTCTCACTGCCAAGGGCCTGGGTTCAATCCCTGGTCAGGGAACTAAAATCCCACAAGCCATGTGGTGTGGCAAAAAATAAATAAATAAATAAAAGCATATATGAGAATCCAAGTATTTCTACTAAGACAGACATTAAAGAGATTTGTAAAAATATAAAACATTGCCACTAGCCTTACTAAATTCTTATTTTGTAATATGTGATTATTTTAAATAAATAAATAATAAATATTTATTATTTTAAATAATTATTATTCTAAATACTGTTTATATTCACACCTATGGGGTTTGTTTCTATTATTAAATTAATAGTAAATAAATACTACACAGTCTCAGTTTTCTCTTTCATTATGGTCAGTAGAGATATGACCCACATAAAGAAAACTCTTCAAGGTTCATAATGATGCTGAAGAATGGAGTTTACTTTAAAGAATGTTCAAGAAGGTGCACTGGAACTGAAATGTCTGAGGTCCAGTCACAATGGAGAGGCTCTGAAACCAGTAATTTCAAGTAATTTGAGCTGCTCACCACCAAAGTAGACTTTCCTCTTATAGTTATTGCTTAGTTGCTAAGTTGTGTCCAACTCTTTGTGACCCCATGGACTGCAGCCCGCCAGGCTCCTCCGTCCATGGGGTTCTCCAGGCAGGAGTACTGGAGTGGGTTGCCATTTCTTTCTCCAGGGGATCTTTCCAACCAGAGGACTGAACCCACATCCGCTCCATCGGCAAGTGGGTTCTTTACCACTGGAGCCACCAGGGAAATCCCCCCTACAGGAAGGGTATGTGCTAAACGGACTCATTGATATCAATGGCCTCTAAAATTTGTTTCAGTTCAGATTGTGCAATTCCCTTGAGAAAGGAAACGAAAGAGAGTTGGCTTAGATACTGTCCTCATGAGGCTGCTGGAGGAGGGGGCAGATTGGCATGTGGTCACGGGTAGAAGTTTGAGGTGAAGCAGAAAGTGAAGAGTTCTCCCCAAGCCAGGGACATGCACTCTGACTGCTGTGCCTGAGGTAGGTTCTCTGAGAAGAGGCTCTGGGTTCACAGCCCAAGTCACTTCTATTTCTTAAGGACCTCTGTCTAGTCAAAGCTATGGTTTTCCCAGTAGTCATGTATGGATGTGAGAGTTGGACTATAAAGAAAGCTGAGCACAGAAGAATTGATGCTTTTGAACTGTGGTGTTAGAGAAGACTCTTGAGAGTCCCTTGGATTGCAAGGAGATCAAACCAGTCAATCCTAAAGGAAACCAGTCCTGAATATTCACTGGAAGGACTGATGCTGAAGCTGAAACTCCAATACTTTGGCCACCTGATGCAAAGAACCGATTCGTTGGAAAAGACCCTAATGTTGGAAAGATTGAGGGCAGGAGGAGAAGGGGACGACAGAGGATGAGATGGTTAGATAGCATCACTGACTCAATGGAAATGTTTGAGTAAATTTCTGGAGCTGGTGATGGACAGGGAGGTCTGGCATGCTGCAGTCCATGGGGTCACAGAGTTGGACATGACTGAGCAACTGAACTGAACTGAACTGGAAGGATAAAGGCTGGTTTTCCTAATGGCCCCACAAGTCTCCCCTGAACATTCCAGAAACTAATGGTTAAGAGTCATTTGAAGAGGAAAATTGGTCAAAGCACATATGATTCCTCCTCTGGACTATGTCACCTCCAATAACTTGGAAGTCTTGACTCTGCAGACTCATTGTTCTGGTTCTACTGCTGGGATCAACATTTGCGTCTAACATTCACAAATACTTGTTGTTGTCGTCCAGGCGCTAAGTCATGTCTGGCTCTTTGCAACCCCATGAACTGCAGCACATCAGACGTCCCTGTCCTTCACCATCTCCCTGAGTTATATACATATATGTTTCTGTTCTCTTCCACTCAGTTTTATATCAAAATTTAAACACAGCTGCACCCAAGATAAATGTGCAAACTAGGAGAATGCAGTTCACAGAGGAAATGCAAAAGATGATAAACAAATTAAAAAAAAACAGTAAGTCAGTATCAAACTAAATGCAAAATAGGCACGTTAAGGAGTACCAGTTGCCCCTATAAAATTAACACGTTGAAAATGATGCAAGTAAACCCTGGCAGATGTACATGAGAGACTGCCATACCTTGCCAGGAAGAGCCCAGGCAAGAAAATCTTTCTGAAAAGTTCTTTGTGCCTTTGCATGCAGAGACTCAAACTGTTCCTGGTGTTTGACATAGAAATTCCAGATCAGGGACTCTGTCTAAAATAGTCACATATCTATGGTCAAAGGTTTCTGCATAATGATATGCATTTTAAAGAGAAACTGCCCAAGCATTCTTCTTTGACAACAAACTAAAGAATTAGTTCCATGGGAAAAAGTAAGACACCTAACCCTCAGGACCAAATCGGCTTGGTCATGAAACACACACTGTCTGATTCTTGAGACAGCCCCCACCTGCTGTTGCCTGAAGCTTCGGTCCCCTCCACGTCTCCAGGGGGGGTCACACAGGGGAGGTTCCATGTAGGGAGGGGCCAGAAACTTCCCACCACTGCTGTGTCTTCCATCCCTTGGCTCAGAGTGATGCGTACATCTGTTGAGTCCTTGTAGGAAGTAAGCAAGTAATTGCTGTGACACTGTACGTGTGCAGTGACCACAGGCAGGAGCACAAGATGGAGATCACAGTGTGAGGATGTGGTACCAGATCGCCAGAGAGGTGGGGCTCATGTGGACACCGGCTTAGGACCAGGCACCTTAGGACCGGCCACCTCCACTGATCCATGTTGGGTTTCCAGTCTTAAGGAAATAGAATCTCACTTCTCTGAATGTGTTTATTTTACTTGAAATCACTTGGTCCCTAATTTTGAGTTCACCATTAAGACTTTGAAAAAAAAAAATGTTGTTAACAAAACCAGGCCCGTGTAGAAAACGGCCTTTCTCGTTCACCAGTGCCGAGGCAGAGCGCTGCCTGCCGGGGGAGACACTTGCTGTCTGCTGCCACGAGGTAGGACCATGTTGCTTTCTCAACTTGACATTCTCAAGTCTCATTAACAAATGTCCTTTCTTCTGGAGACTTACTCCCAAGGGAAGCTGTCTTCTCTGATCATTATGAAAAGCTTCCAACAACCGAGCCATGTTCTCAGCAGTCATTGTGGGGGACCGGATGAGTAGGGTTTTCCAGAAACTCGCATCAGAACAGAAGAGCCATTTCGCCACTTCATCGTCTTCGCGTTTGTGTGTGCATGTATGTGTGACGGATGTGCTTCATTTACTATTCCCAGGTCACAAATGCTGAAGTGTTAACCAGCTTTTTGGGGGTGCGAGGGACAGGAAAGGGGAGGAAAGGCACAGAAAACTTATTACCTTAGTCTGTAAAAGACCAAGTAAAAAGCCTCTACGACCCAAACCGCTGCACACGGAGGAAATGTTTTTCTCACGCACCAGAGACTGGCCAGTCACAGGGACCATCCCAGCCTCTCCGAGTCTTGCTGTCTCCATGTCCTCCGATTGCGGAGGACGCAAAGCATTTACGTCCCAGGTTTCCTTCACTGGTTCATTTATTCTCGGTGCATGCTGCTTTGTTCTGTGCCCTCCTGGTACAAAGAAGTAACATAATACCATCCTACTCAGACCCAATGGTTTGCCATTTTTCTCTCAAAATAGCAGCCATCAGTATCAGTGTCTCTATACAAAACAGTCTAAAATATTCCCGTGTTCACAAGGAACCTCAGAGTGTTAAGGGTTCATTCATTCATTTCTTGTGAATCCAGCAAAGATGTGTTGAAAGACTGCTCTCTAATGCGAAAGCATTTGCCCCTGAGGATATAAAAGCAACAAGGACAAGTCAGTCCTTGCAGGGACTCACAGGATTATGTGCGTGATGTGTTTAGTGGTTCAGTCGTGTCTACTCTTGGCAACGCTGTGGGCTATAGCCCTCCAGGCTCTTCTGTGCATGAGATTCTCCAGGCAGGAATATTGGAGTGGGTTGCTGCACCTTCCTCCAAGGAAGGTTGGGAATCTTCCCAACCCAGGGATCGAACCAGCATCTCTTGTGTCTCCTGCATTGGCAGACGGGTTCTTTACCTCTAGCGCCACCTGGGAAGCCCTGCAATATTTCTGAGAGAAACTAAAATGTCAAGGGAAGAGCATTCCCATGAGACAGGTCAGAAGACGTCCCTGTGGAGATGTGGAAGGCTGCAACCTACAGGCACATCAACCTCTTTCCTAAAAATGTGAATATAGAAAAAAAAAAAAAAAAAACTGGGCTAGGCCATGGAGCTGGTTACCAGGCTACAGTTCAATATCTAAACATAATTAGACTAGTCTGTATAATTATGGAAGAGATGCTACCAATGCTTATCGAATTTTAGGGGGCCTGGAGGAAGCCCATGGCAACAAGAAACCTACAAGAACTTGTTCAAGATGAAAGCAGGAATGTTAGCACATGAGCAGAAATTTTGAATGGGTAGAGGTACTGTCGTGTTGGAGGAGACTCTTGAGAGTCCCTTGGACTGCAAGGAGATCCAACCAGTCCATCCTAAAGGAGATCAGTCCTGAGTGTTCACTGGAAGGACTGATGTTGAAGCTGAAACTCCAATACTTTGGCCACCTGATGCAAAGAGCTGACACATTGGAAAAGACCCTGATGCTGGGGAAAGATTGAAGGCGGGAGGAGAAGGGGAAGACAGAGGATGAGATGGTTGGATGGCATCACCAACTGGATGGACATGGGTTTGGGTGGACTCCGGGAGTTGGTGATGGACAGGGAGGCCTGGTGTGCTGCAGTCCATGGGGTCGCAAAGAGTCGGACACAACTGAGCGACTGAACTGAACTGAGGGTGCCCAAGCGCCGCGGTGGAGACGCAACCCTGAAATGCATGTTTAGCAAGAATGGACTTTCCTCTCAGACTTCTGGTATCTCCATCTGGGCGGAGATTGAAAAAATTGAGCCAAAGTTTTCTCACAGTGCTTTGCCACTTCTGCTTCCGGACTCATTCAGAAACCCGGAAGAAGCAAGAGAGATAAAAATGAAAACACTGTTTATTTTTTTTTCGATGACAATTGATTTTTATCCACAAAACTCAGTCTACTTCATTCAGATATGTTTGAGATTATAGGCAAATATCCCTAATGAATCTATCTTTATTTAGAGAGAAACATTGTTTATTCTCGACATTCTCTACCTTAGCTTGGGGAGAAATAAAGTCTTCACTGTTTGATTTCAATAAATACACAAAATGGAATTAGTTACAAAATTTGAATTTCTTTAATGAAAAAAATATTAAAGCACCATATTGGTGAGTATTCAGGATCAGAAAAGCTTCTTTTCTCCATTAGTAAACTTGGAAAAACTTAATTTTCTGAAACAGTTCATTATCAACACTGATTAGAGAAAAGACACGGGTAACTTTCTCTGCTGTAATAACCAAATGTTTTTTTTTTTAATATCAGCCCAAACTTTTCTTTACTGTAGGAAATCAGAGTCTTAAGTTTAAATATTCATATACATGTAAATATTGTATTTTTATACTATTATTTACTATTTACACCTACCAGTGTAAAATGGTCTTAATTCCATGCTATGCTGCATTTTAAATGTTCCATAAACCCAAGAAACACATCTTCTGGTCGAAACAAAACTGGCTTTCCTCTCTAACTGAATCTCCTTCTCTAGCGCACTTTGCTACGACTCCCTGCTAGAAGGCTGCCTGTGTCCGCTTTCAGTTTCGAGTCACAGGATGTGGCTGCCTCAATTTTTATCTCCATCTGGCAGAACATAACCAACCTGTTTAAGTTCTCAGCTCCGACTTTATAGCAACTAAATGTTCCTTGGGTTCCCAGCCCCCCACCAACTCCACGACGCATATTTCCTATAAAACCTTAAGTCAGTACCCTTGTTTGGGGAGCTTGCAGCAATGCGTGAACAACAGCCTCAACTCGCGGCGCCCAGCCGAGCTGCATCAGTAGCTAGACAAGTTTCTGAGACCCCTTTGGTAGCTCCCGAGCACACCTTGTTCTGAATTAGCCTCTCCTATTCTCCTGGCAGGTGCTGGATTCAATGGGGGGTGGGTGGGGGTGGAAATATTGAGGACGAAAAAGAGAGAGGAAGGAAAGCGACAGTATCTTCTAGCTTAAAACCTGAGGATGGTGGGTATCTCTTTCTTCCCTGTGTAAACAATGCAAACACATCTGTGACCCTTTTCACCAGGAAACGCTTAAGGTTGGTTCTAGAACATCTTATCAGAGACAACTGCCTGAGACAGTTGAACTGCTCTTAGAGAGGAACATGCCTTGTGGCCCCCTATGATTAGAAGTGGGTCTCTACTCATCGATGAAATAGGGACCGAATTGCTGTTTTGCCTTTGGGACAACTGGTAAATGCACAGATAATTCTTACATGGGGGAAAAAAAAAAATTATGCCCTTACAAGGAAGATGTTTTTATATTGTTCTGTTGAGCCTTCTTAAACCTTTTTACTATTTACTGTCTTGCGGCTATAGTAAAATTCTCAAATTTGTGGATATTTCTGATCTTTTAAGTTTCTAAACAACAACAAAAAAAATCAGTGTCCCCTTTGGTCACTTTAAACAGGAACCCATCCAACTTCCTGGTGAACAATGCTCTGTATGTCGTTCCTGGAAGCATCCAAGAGTTATGTCCTTCCCAAATTGCACAACAGTACTGCTGGGGAAGTCCTAAAGAAGTGATTTCAGCTAAACCACCAGTTCCCAAGGAAGGTGATGAGGGTCTGAGATTTTACCCTCAGACCACTGGCAATGCCTAAAGACTTTTTGGGTGGTACTGACCGTGGTGGAGGGGAGAAGGGGGCAAAGGAGGCTATGATGTCTAATTTGTAAAGACCAGGGGTGCTGCTGAACGTGGTGCAATGCGCAAGACAGCCCAGTTATCCAGCCCAAAACGCTCATCACACTCAGACTGCGTTCATTTCACTTTAGGGAACTGAGCTCCGAGGACATCAAGTGACTGCCTCAACACCACCCAGAAGAGTCTGAGAGAGTTGAAGCAACAGAAACTGGTGACAGGGTCAAGGTTCAAAGCGTGTCCCTGAACGTCTAATCTCATATTCATTTCATTCTGTCAGGCAAATCGCTATGAACCTCAGGGTGTACAAGAGCATTTCTGGACTGGGGTTCCTCATTTTAGAGCATATAACACAGGGCAAGTCTTAAACGATCTTGAGTTTCAGTCTTTTTCACTCGTAAAGTGGATGAGCTAAAATAGATGATTTCTAAAGTCCTTTTTAGGATTTCTTTACTCTAAAATTCTATCATTACATAAACAACGATGCCTTACATTATAATTGTCTCCAAATTCCCTTCCTCTTTCTCTCTAAACATCTCTGGGAATCCTAACCCCAAAAGAAGCAGAAAATATTGCTGCTAATTTAAACAAAACAGCACCTAACAAACACTTGGCTCTCAGTAAATAGTGAAGAGCATAGCGTGCATACGATTCAAATATGTAATCTAAAAATAAAGTGAAAGGAGTAAAGGCATCCTCAGTGTCTATGATTTTAGTAGGAAAACAAGTGTTTCTGGTCCTTTCCTATCCTATGTACATATTAACTTATTTTGACCATAAACATGCAATATAAATACTAGGAAAACACAAGAAAATCAGTCATGTACTCAGCAAGATGTTGCTACCCAGTTAATGGAATTTGCTTGACAGATAAAATCCATGATATATTTCCTGAGATAAAAGTCCCCCAAAACCTTCACTGATCTTAATTATCAGTAACTTTGATAATATAGATAAGAAAAGTTAATCAGTACTTTAATTCTCATACTCATGCATTTAGAGCAAAAATGGGATTAATGCTGCTTGTTATGTGCTCTGTTTTGAAGACTAAAACACTCAGTAGGTTAATTGCTACAATTGAAAAAGAGGACGAGGGATTTTTTTAAAAAATGTATAGTTCTCCTCTGTTCACTAAAAACAAAACTATTACCTGTAACCTGTATACATAAATTTTTTTTTGGGGGGGGGAGGGTTACCATGTAACTTTTAAGTCCTAATTTTAAATCCTCTTTCTTTATTAAAAAAAGGGCAAATGGCATTTTTAGATGTCAGACTGCTGTTAATTTTCCCATTAGTTAATTTTTAAATCAGAATTAAATGAGCTACCATTTCTCTCTCTATTTTTTTGTACAAAAAGAATTTTAATCTGACCCATGTGCTGTCATTATTGTTGACCTCTGGATGTTTTAACAACATTTTGATGAATCTTAAATCAATTAACACTCTAAAGGAAAACATCTGTGGTCCTAATACTTTTTAGAGTGGCTCTTAATATTGTTTTTATAAGGAATTTTAAAGGGTATTTAGTTTTAAGAAGTCATTGAAAATTCCATAATTCACTATGTGTTAAAACAGTAGATATGAAAGTCATGTCCATTTTACTAACAGACATGAGGCATGTGCATCTGTAAGAAATGATTATTTAAAAAGTCAGCGGAAGGAAATATTTTCCTGCCCATCAAATCCAGATGTTCAGCCCATAAAATGGAAGCCTAGAAAGAAAGGCGGGCTATGGTATCTGATAGACTTAAGAAGTGTTGCTTCTGGTAAAATTCATGGACAAGGAAAGCCAAATTAGAGTTTTAAGTGAATTAAGCTTTAGTTTTAAAAGAATTGTAACAATATTTTCTACATTCAATGTGGAATGGAATAAAGGGTGAATTAAAAGACACAGGATTTTTTTCAGAAATAACATTATAAAACACTTCAGTTTAAAATATAAAGATTACTCTTTTAGCAAAAAAAAAAATAATGTAGATCCATGATAAGAATTTTCTTTCAAAAACTGACAAAACAGATATCAGAGCAAATATTCCACAAAACCAAGGCTTTGTGGGTTGCACTGATTTTTTTTCTTTTCTTTAGTCCATTGGTCTTTAGCAAATACAGATATTTATAGAATAGTTTGATCACAAAACAGGTGTACACACTGACAGTGGCTGAATATTCCATATTTCCATTTGATTTATAGATTGATATGAGAACATTTTTTATTTTTTAAATCAAGATTTCAACTTTTATTCCGATTCATAAAGCGAAAAACCAAAAGAGAGCTAATGATTACAGTAATAACGGAACTTCCTACTCCCTCTCGGCTTTCCAAATTCTTAAAGAATTCCTTCTATGGCTTCATTTCACTGCACTTTATGAAGTGCTTTCTCGTTCATTTTCGGTAACCACCCCATACTTAGAAAGTACATTTTGACATTTAGTTTAAGAGAAGGCATTCTGTTGAGGATCACAAAAGTCATTTTGGACTCCTTGAGCCTAATGCACTTTTTTTGTTTTGCAAATTGATTAAGCTAGATGGGGAAAACATGTAAAGTTAAATTGATGTTAATAGACAATATCTTTAGTTTTACACACTCCTGAAAAATAGAATGTGACAAGCTGGCACAAAGTTTACGCTTGACAACTAAAGGTGCTTTTGTGATTCTTATTTCCTCAGCGTTGAAGTTCTGCTCATACTCCATCTGACTTGTTCCACGTCCAGAATGCTGAGGTTCTACTTGTCTCTGACCCTGCACTGGCCATCCCCTGTGGTTCTTTCATCAGCACCTTCTAGAAGCCCTCAATGTAGCATCGCCTTCTATTCTGAGAACAGGGATCCTCTTGTATTGCAAAGGCTTTGGTGAGTTTGCATTGTAAGTCACCCTGAAAATGGTCTTCCTCTCTGTATAAGAACCTCCCTCTCTCAAATCTGTAGACTTGTGGGTTCCATTTGTGCTCAAGTTACCAGCGAGCAAACCAGCATCACAGCTGCTCACATGGAAAGCTGTTTCGAGTTCTCTTTTATTTAGATGGAAAGTCATTCCCTTCATTCAAACTTTTATCCTTAAAAAAATGGGCAAATAAAGTCATACTTGCTCCATCACTGAGCTAATACCTCTGAAAATGGATTACTTGGTTGTTCCAGGCTTTCTCACCCTACTCCTTACACACAAGTGGATGGTCTTACAGCAGCAGCTGCTGCTGCTGCTGCTAAGTCACTTCAGTCATGGCCGACTCTGTGAGACCCCAGAGATGGCAGCCCACCAGGCTCCCCCGTCCCTGGGATTCTCCAGGCAAGAACGCTGGAGTGGATTGCCATTCCCTTCTCCAATGCAGGACAGTGAAAAGTGAAAGTGAAGTCGCTCAGTTGTGTCCGACTCCTAGAGACCCCACGGACTGCAGCCCACCAGGCTCCTCCGTCCATAGGATTTCCCAGGCAGGAGTACTGGAGTGGGGTGCCATTGCCTTCTCCACTTACAGCAGCTAGGCTTTCTGATTGACTGATGCAAAAATCACAAGCATGATCATCTATGTCCCCTGTAGGAAGAGACTGCTTACAGTACTTTGGTCCTCCTTCTCTCATTCCCTCTCCACCAACCCCAACCTTGCATGCATGTGTGATGAAGCAGTTGTGCCTAAACTATGCTTTATACCTGAACAAAGATACAGCAGGGCCAGAAGAGAAGGCCCTACAACTGTCTCTGCGCTGAGCCTTTTTGGTATGACTTCATTACTGGGATCACAGTAAATGACCCAAACATTCGACATGCCTGTCTTTCAACGTAAGTGAGACACCATCCCACAAAACTAAATGTGATAATATCTCTATTACTTGCACTTTGGGTTTAATCTTTTTAATAATTCCTCTGTCCTCCAGTAAGACTAGAGACCGAGGAGTGTCGGAGCATTGATTTGATAGTCTGCAGGATTCTGAATACAGAAAGTGTAGAAAGGGACATCAAAGAGCAGTGTGGCACAGGCGGCTCATCCTGCCGCGCCAGGCACACGGGAGGGGCCCTAGGCTCCTTCCTTCTCAGGCTTTGTACTTAAAACCAGAACAACAGCCAAGGGGGAGTCTACCTATTCCCTCTTGGCACAGGACAGCCAGTAGCTTTTACGATAAATATCGGGAAACAAATGAACAAGTCAAGTATGAGCCAGACTTGATAATGGCTGTGTACCTGTTGCATGAGATCGCATTTATAAAATGTTGAGAGTAGTATTTGGTCAGCACTACTTTTCTTGCTAGTTAACTACCAGTGAGTCCAAAAATAAGCTCCTCTAAAGATTTACCTGTAAGAAAACCTCTAAGCCTGAAATTAAGATTTTATTTGTGTGTGGTCTCGAAAGGACAAATCCTCGTGTGTATGCTGCAGAGTTATCAAGGCTGTTAGTTCCACCTGGTACAAGACTATGGTGTCACCAACTGTTTTCACTTTTCTCAAGGAAATGAAAGATTTACAATTTGAGTTGGCAATAAGCCTCTTACAGAGAAAGACAAATGCTATATGATGTCACCTCTATGTGGAATATAAAAAAATAATGCAAATGAATCTATGTACAAAACAGAAATAGACTCGTAGACATAGAAAACATACTTATGCTTACCAAAAGGAAAGGGAAGAAGGAAGGATAAATGATAGGATTAGCAGATACATACTACTATGCACAAAATAGATAAGCAACAGGGATTTATGGTAAAACTCAGGGAATAATATGCAATATCTTATAATAATCTGTAGTGGAAAA
The DNA here is from genome assembly GCF_016772045.2 of Ovis aries. Lineage (NCBI taxonomy): Eukaryota > Metazoa > Chordata > Mammalia > Artiodactyla > Bovidae > Ovis > Ovis aries. The sequence continues at coordinate 76,956,110 of NC_056065.1, read as the reverse complement.
TAGAATATATATAACTGGGTCACTTTACTGTACACCTGAAACTAACACGATAATATAAATAAACTATATTTCAAAAAAAGAAAGAAGCCTTTAATGTAACAAATTCACCCCCAACAACCCACCACAACCTGTCCAAGTATTGCCTTAAATAGTATTTAAAAGATTTTTTTACCAGTTAGCATCAAAACAAGGTCCCCGCAATAGACTCAACAGAGCATTGTTTTTTGAGTTAAATTCCTAATTTATTAAGTTCTCAATACATTTTACATAGTTTTCATTTAAAAACTATTGTACCTTTCTTTTTTAATAGCTAAGCCAGCAAGCTATACATATGATGTGTGAGATATTTGATATTTAATATATCACATATAACACATACATGTGATATTAAATATACCATGCTTCTAAATATTATTATAACTTCATTCACATTTATTTTTGTGATAATATTCAAGTCAAATGGGGATATTTGACAATAATTAGTAAATTCATAATCTCTGATCAATAACCTTTCAAGAGGCATCATGAATTGGGATTTCTAATGGGATTTACTGGATTCTTATTACATGCCAGCAAACATGTTAAGCCTTTCACAATCATCACTTCTTTTTTTCAACATCCGAAGCAAAACATTCTCCATTTTCCCACTAGCTACCCCTTCTCACATTCTTCTCTTAAACCCTCCTGCCAACCCCTTCAAACACGGTGCACCAGGCCTCAGCTTCGAGTCCCCGGTCCTTCTCCACCTGAACATTCTTCCCGGTGTCTCAGAGTCAGTCCCTCAGCTCTGAATCCGTATGCACACAGTGAATCCCAAAGTTATGCCTCCGATCAAGACCTAATGAGCCCCTTAGTCTTCAAAAAAAAAAAAATTATTGGAGTATAGCTGCTTTGTAGTATTTGTTAGTTTCTGTGATACAGCAAAGTGAATCAGACATATATATATATATATATATATATATGCTTTATTATAACAGATACATATACATGTATATACATATATACACGTGTGTGTGTATGTGTGTGTGTTAGTCATGTCCAGTTCTTTGTGACCCCACGGACTGCAGCCCACCAGGCTCCTCTGTCCATGGAATTCTCCAGACAACAATACTGGAGTGGGGGGTCACTCCCTTCTCCAAGGGCTCTTCCCAGCTCAGGGACCAAACCTGGGCCTCCTGCATTACAGGCAGATTCTTTACCATCTGCGCCACCAGGGAAGCCCCCACATCTGTGTCTCCTCTTTCCTGAATTCCCTTCCCATTTAGGTCACCGCAGAGCAGTGGCAGAGCTCCCCATGTTAGACGGTAGGTTCTCATTAGTCACAGAGGACCAACAGGGCACATATGTCAATCCCATTAAACAGGGAGACCCCCACGCTTAATGTAACTCCAGCTGACTTCTCCACATCTCTAGATGGATGTCTGATGAGAATTCAAGCATGGACAAAATAGACCCTGGATTGTCTGCCTCCTCCTGGGATGTTGCCCATCTTCACTGCTCGTGGGGAAAATAATGAGTCATTCTGCACGACGCCTTACTTCCTTTCCACACCGCAACTCCTCCAGACCCTGTGCAAACCTCTCCTTTCTGTCACCATCAACACTCAGCCCAGATTCTCCCTTCTGCCATCTCGCCTGGTGCTAACTAGTCCCCAGACTTGTCTCCTCCGCAGCCTGCTCTCCCCACAGCACCAGGATTGTTTCTGAAGAGAGAAAAGAGGCTAGGTCATTCTCTGTGGGAAAATTCCAAATGGCTTCTTCTCATTGTACTTAGGGTGAGTCCACACTCTCCCCACCCCCAGGAGGTGCCGGGAGCCTGCCCCTCCTGCTGCTCTCTGCCTCTTCAGCACACCTCAGTACTCCGTCTGTACCTGCCACACGGAAAACCTCTCACCTCCTTCCTGGGCCGTGAACCCATCCATTGTTTGCTTTTTCCAAAGGGTCTTTGCACCTGCCAGTTGCTCTTCACATGAATCTTTATATTCTTGGCAGCTGACAAGGAGCTTGATGACACTTCCTCAAAGAAGCCTTCCTTGATCACTCTGTCTGAAGGTCCATTCAGGCCCGCCTGATGGGGGTCGTATCACACTGCCTCACTTCCCAACACTCATCAACATCCGCATGTTCTCAGTTACGTATTTGGTTTTCTGTTATCTTTCTTGCTAAGATGGAGGCTTCAAGAAAGTTGTATTTACCACTATTTACCACTATTTTTATTCCTGGTGTGTTTACCCTTATGTCAGCACTTTTCTGGCACATAGTAGGGACTCTAAAAACAATTAAATCAATGAGTAAATTGTCTCATTTAAGAAAGGCTGCCATGATTCCCATTGTACAGATAATGAAGCTGAGAATTTAAGAGGTAATTTTCCTCATGTTTCGTAGTTGGAAAGCTCAGAATGAAGTCTAGGCAAGATGGCAAAGGTTAATTTCTTCAGCACTTTAAAAGTAGAACTTGCCTGAATCCAACATTTTTAGTATCATCTCTTTTTTAACTAGTAATAAGCAGGTTTATCTATCTGCAATATTCAAGGAGTTCTTCAAAATCAGCAGGGAAAAAGGTGGCAATGGCAATGCATATGGGCAAATATAAATGGCTTTCAAAGATGAAGTTTAACTGCTAGTTACTAGTAAAGATGAAATTTACTAGTGAACCAGAAAAGTAAATATTAAAAAAGAGGAATATGGGGGCGGGGGAATTGCCCCTATAAACTTGGCAGAAGGGTAAAAGAATGAAATACAAGTGGTGACAAGGAGAGGGGGTTTGAGAACTCATAAATTTTTAAGCATGTGTTGATAATGTCTAGTATTATCTCCTTAAATTTCTTCTGTCAACTTCCCGACCCTTTTCTTGTCCTCATCTACCTCCCTCATATCATCACTTCCTCTCACAGTCAAAACTCTGAACTGGTGTCTTCCACTGTCTTTATGTTTTTTTCATGAGTATAGATCTTGATCACACCTGAAGAATCAATAAGCAAATTAAGAAAATAAAATCATGGACCACCGAAAAGCAGAGAGACAGGGTTTATTAGGGAAAAGTTAAAGTCTTGGTTTAGCAACACAAAAGGGGTTAAGAAACCAAAGTCTGAGAAGCCAGAGTACAATATTTGGCCTGAATTATCTGATGGGCAGCCCACATTCATCAAGGCAACCAAACAATAGATATATTTTTTTCTTTACTTTCCTTTAAGCTATCATCAACTTATTCCTGGAGTAGCAAACTGCAAGAATGCTCCACCTGATTCATTTGCTATGCCTCTGGGATGACCACGAAAAGATAATCTGGTGTCTACACTTCCTGGAATGAGACGAGAACCTCATATGTTTTCCATGATCAAAGCGTCTAGCAAAGGTCAAGTTACTTCCCTTGCTTCAAACTTCAAAAGCAAAAAAAAAAAAAAAAAATTCTAGATACTTCTGTAAATTATTCAATAGCTTTCACTTTATACAATATCAAAACCAAATTAGGTATGGGGAAAATCCAGTATTTCCATTCTGTCACTCAGCTCCAGTCAGAATTGGTACTACGCTTTTGCTAACCACCGTTTCAAGACAAGGGTCATACACCAGTCTTGCATTATTGACATGGCATCAGTATTCATAGCTAGGCCCAATTAATCGAAGATGTCTTTTTGCTTTTCATAAGAGATAGTCTTAGATCTCGCTAATGACACGGAAGTGGCTCAGGGTACAATGGCTCACTCATGGAGCTAAATCAGGTGGATGTGGATTAATGTGTATCTCACCCAAATAACCTCTAAGCACTGCCTCCTCAGTCTTGGTGTGAGTTGCCCATCACCAGGCAGCCATGTGCAAGCGTCCCTGCTCTTTAAGCTGATCATTAGGAAGGCTGAGAAAATAAACCTAGAATCAGATAGCCTCAGTTTGAAATCACAACCCTGGATTTCCCTGGCGGTCTAGTGGGAAGACTCCATGCTCTCAATGCAGGGGGCACAGATTCAATACCTGGTCAGGGAAATAAGATTCCCACATGCCACATGGCATGGCTAAAAAAATAATAATAAAAATTTGATAAACGAAATCACAATGCTTACCCGCCCCCCAACTCCCATTCTTTATGAGGGGGTGACCTTAGAAAATTACTGTGAAAGATCACCAAAAACAGTGGAGGATTTGTGTGTGTGTGTGTGTGTGTGTGTGTGTGTGTGTGAGTGTGTGTATGTCTAAACTTCCTCTCCAAGTAAATATTTTATTTTCAGTTTAAATCATAAACCGAAACAAACTGATACCGTTGGCTAGCTCCTCCATACGTCTGTCACCTTGATTGATTAAATATCTAATAATAATCTATACAACTCAGTGGCAGCCCCAAAACTTCCATAACCAAAAGCCTGCCGAAGAAACCTGGTTGGAATGGGTCCTAAATGTAGCCTGGCAAGAATAGAATTTTTATTTAAATTATGTACTATATGTAGATTTTAAAGGAATAATTTATCATTTGTAAAAGATTGAGAACACAAATAATTATCTGTTACGAGTTGAACTATTCCTTTAAGGAGACAGCTTATGAAGAATTTGGAAGATTCAGGGACTTCCTTGGTGTCCAGTGGTTAAGACTGCAGCTCCCACTGAAGGTGGCTTGGGTCCAATCCCTAGCCCAGGAAGCAAGATCCCGAATGCCACAAGGTGGAACCAAAAAGAAGAAAAGACTCTGGAAGATGTAAAACCTTCTCCCTAAGCTGCAGTGCCACATGGAGATCCCAGACTACACAAGGAAAGCCATGGAGTACGGTATTCCCAGCTCACGGTACAGGGGAAACACTCACAGAATATTGATTAATTAATACATGAGTAAATAAATAGGGTTCACTAGTCTGGTAAAATGAAATACTCAAAGTGTTTAGGTGATGGGTATTGGTAACTGGTTTTTATTTCCTTATGTATTGATTTCTGCATTTCTCAAGTTGTCTAGAATAATCGTGGTTCATCTGTGGAGGAAAAATGGGATATTCAGTTTTATACACAGCATGTGACTGAAAGAGAGGAACAGCAGGAAAGAAAGAAAAAACGCTAGCAAGGAGTTTAAGAATTTTTTTTCTTTGATCTATTTCTTGCAATTTTCTTTCACATAGAAATTTTTCTATGAATAATTCACTTAAGGAACAACAACAACAAAACGGCAATCCAACTCTTTTCTATGACTTAAGTTCTTTCCAAGGACAGAGTCGGGTTGGACCACTCAACTCGGGTAAATGAGTAGAGACCTGCTGAAAACCTACCGGAGCTCACCAGCAGCGGTGAGAAACAGCCAGAGAAACAGACCTCTGGCTCAGAAGAGGACCTACCCAAGTGTGAAAGGCGCAGACGACCAGGGGAAGTCCAGGAGGGCTGCCTGGAGGAGGTGACCTTTAAACTAAATTTTGAAGAGCAATTATACTTTGAACAACTTAAAACCATTATGGAGGGAAGAAAGCGCAGTGGAGGAGAGTTGCAACAGCTTGCAGGCAGGAAAACACTGTATTTTGGGAACATGGAAGTGACAAGAGTATTCAGTGCATGTCACAAAGTGGCTCCAGATGCAGCTGGAGAAATCTAGAGGGATTCCCCGAGAACCGTGTGTGCTGTGCTACCTGCTTTCATTTCTCCTAAACGCACAGAGAACAGAGGAGGGTGCTCATGTGTTAGTCGCTCAGGCATGTCCAAGACTTTGTGAGCCCGTGGACTGTAGCCTGCCAGGCTCCTCTGTCCGTAGGATTCTCCAGGCAAGAATACTCGAGTGGGTTGCCAGTTCCTTCTTCAGGGGATCTTCTAGACTCAGGGATCGATCCCTGGTCGCCCACATTACAGGCAGATACTTTACCATCTGAGCCACCAGGGACGCCAATTAGACACTTCATTCTTTTACTTCACTTGCCATGGTGTCTCGAGAACATTTTTTTTTTTCTCGAGAACATTTTTAACTTCTGTTGATTGTTCTATTTATCTTTTGCTCCACCAGTTACTAAGAAGTTGGCACAAACAAATGAGAATTAACATATAATAATGCTAGACTGTACAACAGTCCAATCAGTGTTTCTAAAGTTTCCATTGGCTACCTGAGACATAACAAAAACTCCCAATCTCAAAGGAAGCTTGTGGTAAAAGAGCTCTCAATCACAAAATGGGTGTTACAAATAGAGGTATCAACACAAAACAGATCTGATGGTGGCTAGTACTGCCCAATCTAAAATTTGACAAAAGTGAAAAATTATATCACATAAATTACATTTTATGTGACTTCGAAATGTGAAAAAAGAAAGCAAGAAATCAAGTGTCTAAAACTGCACACAGGAAATGTTGTTCCTGGCTACATAGAAAAATTAAAGCCTTTTGGGGGAATTTAGATCTGTACTGCTCGACAGGAAAAATCACACTTGGAAAAATAATAGGGCCTCCCTGGTGGCTCAGATGGTAAAGAATCCTCTTGCAATGTAGAAGACTTTGGTTCTATCCCTGGGTTGGGAAAGATCCCCTGGAGGAGTGCATGGCAACCTACTCCAGTATTCTTGCCTGGAGAATCCCATGGATGGGGAACCTGGTGGGCTATAGTCTGTGGGGTTGCAAAGAGTCAGATACAACTGAGCAACTAAGCACGTATATTGCTTGACAAGAAAAATTACACTTAGAAAGAAAAAAATAGAAAAACAATAGCCATAAAGGAAAAATTCCCACAGGCATAAACTATAATCAGTAAATATGATATGAATAAAAATCAATTCATGAATTTAATAGCAATCGTAAAAGCTATATGAAACCTGATGCTGTTGAACTTTGGTTCAGTAAAATAAAAATGGAAACACTGGTAATGATTCAATTAAGTTATATAAAAAATACAGAATTAAATTGGCTTAACGGAGGGAGATTTTTGTGTGAAATCTGTTTTCAAGGAAAACTCAAAAATGTTGGTATATTCTAATTTAATGTTTATATTCATAAATGTTGAGTCAAAACACTCCTGAGATCAAAATCACAGGATCGCTATGTTCTCCACCCCTCTGGGAGGCACTGACTGAAGAAGGCATGAGCGAAGGTGAGTTTTGCCTTTTACAGATAGTCCTAATGGGATCTGAGGGAAAGCAAGGTTCCAGACTATGGTTACAGTAAGAAATAAGACTCTGGAGCAGAGCTGTGATACAGGATGGATCTACAAATCAAGAAGGAGAATCCAGAGGAGTCTGCAAACCTCTACCACAGGGGATACGGAATTTAAAACATTCAAAGATTCCTAAGGGTTTATTCCTCTGCCGCACAGATTCCAACTTCATCTTCTCAGATTCTCCAAGGAAGAAGTGTGACGTGGACCCATTTTTCAATGGAGAAGAGCTGTGTGCTGACTGCATGGGATTATAAATGGAATTTTCAACTTTGCAGAGGGTCTCATCGTTTTCAAAGCATTTTGAAAAGATTATCACTTTGCATGCCAATGACAGTTTATAGATGAGTAAACTGTGGATCAGAAGTGGAAAATGATTGGACCCAGATGATACAATTCATAGAATTTGATTTCCAATGTATTTCTCATTCCACCTGCCATGGTCTTCTCCAACTTAGAATGGGTCCTGACTCACTTTCTATGATGCTTAATATGTCTCTTTCATCAGTAAATGAAGGACTGGTTTTTTTTTTTTTTTTTCCTTTAAGTAGACATATTTAAAATACAGTGACCGCACTTTATTCCCTTGATATTGCCCCTTTGATAACATCACTTATACATGTGTCTCTAATCCCTTTTCATGACTGTCGGGCATTTTTTTTAATGAACAACACAGAGATTCTTCTTATCCATCAGGGATTTTTGCTAAGTGCACTTGGCCACCTGCTCATTTCCCAACACTAGGAAATGAGCAGGACATTGAGGTGCCCTCAGCCCTTAGGCTCTGCTCCAGAAGATCACTTTTTCAGGGGGTTGATGAATTTCCTCCAGTCAATCACATTTTGTTTGAAGGTAAATTTTTAAATATATAAATGACAATTGTTTTCATTTAGATACCATGACATGCAGTTACAACTTTATCACACCTGCAATCCGCTTACAGGAGAAACTGAAGTTTTAGTAAAAGGCAAATTCTTTCCACTTCAGGTCCGTGCGTCTCATTTTTAACAGGAAACGAATGTTTAGTTTTCAACACTGTATAACTATGCACCATAAAAGATGCTAATGTTTGCTTCAGTCTGGGCCATCAGTAAAGAACCTAATAAAAGCATTGATAATCTCCCTGATTATTTTTTCAAAAATGAGTCAGCGGGAGGTACAGTGATGGGTCGTGAACAGTTCTTGAGGACTTCACCAACTCTGGCCTTCTGTTTGCTTATGGAGCTGAGAGAGTAGGAAGCTTTCCATTTCTTTATTTTCCTTGTTTCCATTGTTATATCTGAACATATAATATTCTGCTTACGAGAGCCATTCCCCAAGCTCTTGAGAGACTGAAATTTAAGGAACATATTGATGTATATATTCAGAGGTTAAAGGGATGCATAGTAAAGATTTTAGGAAATAATTAAATAGTTTCTAATCTAAATATCAGTTGGGTTAAGGAAATGGCAACCCACTCCAGTGATCTTGCCTGGAGAATCCCAGGGATGGCGGAGCCTGGTGGGCTGCCATCTATGGGGTCGCACAGGGTCAGATATGACTGAAGCGACTTAGCAGTAGCAGTAGTAGCAGAAGCTGTGTAAAAAAAAAAAAAACTAATAATTTCTATAATATTTACTTCTATGCGTTTCAGAAGTATGTAAAAATAGATATCACGTGGTATTTTTAAATGAATAACCTGCCATATTTTTTTTCTTTATCCTTCCATAAGACTACTATCTTTGTTTTTTTTTAATTGAAGTACAGTTGATTTATAATAATGTTTTAGTTTCAGGTGCACAGCAAAGCGATTCAGTGATTTTTTCAGATTATTTTCCGTTATAAGTTATTACAAGATATTCAATATAGTACCCTGTGCTATATAGTAACTCCTCATTGCTTATAAGACTACTACTAATATCTTTATGCTTGTAAACGTCATAGCATTAATTCTGTAGTGTTAGGCAGCTTTGATGTGGTTGGGTGCCTTATAATGAAAAAAACTATTTAGACAAGATTAAAATTAAGTTTAAACTGAGGTTAAGTTAAATTTCATTGTTTTCTCTCCTAACAATTCTCATAAACATAGAAGATGACTGAAAACAACCAGGGAACTGCCCTGAAGACGAATTTCTTTCTCTGCACCATTGCCTTACACACACAGGGTCTGAAAACAAAACCTTGCAATGTTCACACTAGACTTTCAGTAGCAAATTTGATCAACCTGACTACAAATCTCTGCTCTTCACCTGCTCAGACCGAAATTCAGTGTCACATTATCCAGCAAGAAGTGATGCTCAGACTCCTCCAGGCTTGCTGTGCACAGGCGGTGAGGCTGACAAGGCGAGCTGTCTTCCATCCACCCTTGGAAACAGCCCCAGTGCTCTAGGTGCCGCCCACGTGGGTCTGTGGAAAGGCTGGACAAGACCCCAGGTGCCATGTACCCCTGCCACGTGAGTCCCTCCCTTCCTAGTCCGTACTTTTTGCCCCAGGGACATCTGGATTTGAAGAACAAAACTGATCCTTCTAACAAGAATGTCCAAAAGAGCAAGTCAAGAACAATTTAGGAACAATATTCTTGAACATTGAATTTTTAAGAAATCAGAGGCTCTTTCCAAATAAAAAGTAAAATGATATGAAAGAAGGAAATGGGGGTAGGGGGAGGCAATGCCTGTAAAGATTTAGATCTAAAATGATTTTATCTAATCTTGATAAAATTGTTCGTTTTATCAAACAGCCTCCATCCTTCCACTTGGCCTCTGTCTAGTTTTTTCATCTTATATTTCTCCTCTTTCTGTCTTTGCTTTTTTCTCTTCTCCTCCCCCTACCCCTGCCTCATTTCTCTACTGTTATAATCTGCAGGTATGCACGCCCCCCCCCCACCAAAAAAAAAGATGCCCATTACTTTTTCAGCACCTGGGAAGAAATCAAGCACCAAAAAGATGGTTCCTGCTTTCATGTAAGTTACACTGGGAAGCATGCTCTGATTGGTAAATAGGAATGCCAAGAGCCAAAGTACTGGAGTTTCCTGTGGTCATGTATGGATGTGAGAGCTGGACTGTGAAGAAGGCTGAGCGCCGAAGAATTGATGCTTTTGAACTGTGGTGTTGGAGAAGACTCTTGAGAGTCCCTTGGACCGCAAGGAGATCCAGTCCATTCTAAAGGAGATCAGCCCTGGGTGTTCTTTGGAAAGAATGATGCTAAAGCTGAAACTCTAGTACTTTGGCCACCTCATGTGAAGAGTTCACTCAGTGGAAAAGACTCTGATGCTGAGAGGGATTGGGGTCAAGAGGAGAAGGGGACGACAAAGGATGAGATGGCTGGATGGCATCACCAACTCGATGGACGTGAGTCTGAGTGAACTCCGGGAGCTGGTGATGGACAGGGAGGCCTGGCGACTGAGCGACTGAACTGAACTGAACTGAATGCTAAGAGCAAAAAATTGAAACAGTATGTGAAACACTGTTTCATTTTTTTATACAAGGAAGGGTGATGAAATGTATAGAATCATGGTGGAGATATTTTGCGGCAAGAGTGATGACAGAGAACTTTAGAGGGGAAATAGGATTTGCACAGTACCTTAAAGGTCTGAAGCAAGTGTAGAGAAGCAGGGTGTTGAAACTGCCTCCTGCTTGTTCTATTTTAGTTCATCTTAAAAGGAAAAAATATCCCTGCCCAGCTCCTGTCTCCCTGAGGAGTGCCCCGGCAGTGAGTTTAGAATGCAAACCAAGGCGATGAGATGTCCGAGGGTGTTTTTCTCTTTCATTTCATGTTTTTAAAGCTGTAGGGTGTGAAAAGAAATGGACAGACGATGAGATCGTTACAATATGAGTGTGAAAAGTGATAAAGACATGAATGAAAGGGATGGCAATGGAGAAGAAGAGGGGAAAGATTTTAGACATCTTTATAAAGTAAAGTGATAGGACTTGGGGACCATTTAAATATACGTATTTCAGAATTTCTCTTTTGCAAAAACCCAAGGCAATGGAACAAGATTCCATTTAGGCAAGGAGGTAGGTTCACCCGTGTAAGGGCTGAATCTGGAGACAGAGAATAAGGACCATTAGTACAGAGCAGGTGATGATAAGGAACTCTGAGTTTCAGTTCAGTTCAGTCACTCAATCGTGTCCGACTCTTTTTGACCCCATGAATTGCAGCACATCAGGCCTCCCTGTCCATCACCAACTCCCGGAGTCCACTCAATGAGAATAAAACTGGCCGAAGATTGAGGCCTGTAGAACCACAGTGTTAAAAGCAGACAAATATGGAGAATCAGTAGACAGATGAGAAACCACTATATACTCATATATATGTTTGTATGTGTGATGAAATAATTGGCACATACTGCATATAGAGCCCACACACGTATAACTAGCCTGTTCATGTGTGTGTATGGACATGTAGAAGCATCTGTATTCTTACAGAGGTTAACCATCACTGGCAAAAGGACACCATGTAGCCCAGAACACAGCAAGGACCTAGCTCAGTACTGAGTGTGCTGACCCTGCGCTCCGTCTCGTGAAGCAAGGGTGGAAACGGAAACAGACCCCTAGCCTCACCTTACCTTCCCCTCACCAAACGCGCTTCAAACCCTAGCAACCAGAAGGGCCCCAGGCAGATGTGTGTTAGGAAAAATGCTTTCCAAAAACTCAGTACGTCTTCATCCCCACACCCCCGAAACTCTACATTGTATTTAGACCTCAATAGGATTGCCGATCCGATTCCATTAACAGTTAGACTGAACTCCTGCAAGTGTGCAAGGCAAAGTACGCATTTGTAACATAAGCTACTTATTTTCTGAGGATGGAAAAATGAAAAACTATGTCCAGGAAACAACTCTTAATTGTTTTGACTCATAACTCAACATAATTCCCGCATTCATAGCTGTGACGGTACAAAGCTGTAACCTGGCCATGCTTTGTTCAAGCCAGAGATCATTCATCTCTACCTGCATTCTTGAAACCAGCGCTCTCCCCGAGAATTATTTAGAAAATTTAAACAAAATGTTGGTTTCCTGTTATCTCAACAAAGAGGCACAGAGCAAAGAGATTACTGACTTTTATGTAAAACTCAGCCCAGCATTGTGACTGCTCTGGGAAAGTTGAACTTTGCCAACATTTGCATTTTAGAGATTAAATAACATATCCAAGTTGTGCATCAATTTATCCATGGATGTCTCTCTCCATTTGGCTCTATTTCTTTATGTGTTTAGAATACACAATATAAATTTGACGTCTAATATTTCTTATAAACATTAAACTCAATTTAACACCTTCAAATAAAACATACACTCCAGCTCACAGCTTGCTAATAAAAGAAAATATATCATTGAAAGAACTAATAAGTTCCCAAATTATGCAGTGAATCACAAAATCGCTCTTGGGACTTCAAAGTATGATAAACAAGATTTGCCCACCTAGATAACTGTATGTATATTTTTTTCCCAAAAAATGAGTATATGTTACAGGAAGACTAGAAAATGTTTGCCCTTAGTGTTTCTCTGAGCAGTTCAGGTTAAACTTGGTCTCTCAAAATAAATCTTTGTACACCTATTCATTTATCTATGGTACAAACTATTCAGCAAAATTGCTTTAAAGGTTTCTAGATCATTTTATACTCTCATGTTGAATATAAATTCAAAGATGTTTCTTAGAGTAAAAAGCCTTAATAGGCGAAGTTGAAATTTTTATGGTAGTTTGCTCTATGGCCTACAAAATATCTCATTTAGAAAGTTGTGCAACAGTTTCTGAGGGAAAATTTTAATGGAAATTTACTCTGACATGAAAATACATGTATTACCTTATAAAAATTATTATTCCTTATAATACTTTAATTGTGATAACCAGCTTCATAGGAATGATAACTTAATAAACATTTCCTGTACCAAGACAAAATGCTATACCTACATAAAAAATATTTAATCCATTTTTGCAGTTAAAAATATATATATATATATACACACACTACTTTCTACTATCTTTAGTTTCACAGAATGTAAATTAACAGTGTAGCATGTTCAAAAGAAAACTTCTGTCCTGCCTTTTAGAGAAAAGGAGAGTGGTGCAAATTTTTTTAAAAGGCATTTCAAAGCGAATTACAATAAGCAAGATTTTTTTAAAATATGTTTCCCATTTTTTTAACTTTTTTAGAAATCTGCAAAAATATCATTTCAAATATCCTTTCAATAATAATTTTTTAAAAAAGCTTTTCGATCCTCCACCGTAAGAAGTCATACTAAATATCAACCGAAATGCACTCATGACCCACACTGCAACCGTTCAAGAAATGCCCACTAAGTGGGCCAGAAGTGTGCAAAGATCTTAAAGCTGAATAGATGCAGGAGCTCCAGTCAGTTACATTTTCCTATAGAATGCCTCATTTACATGACTCTTAAGAATTTAAAGTATTTTTATCTCGTCAAGGCTGTAAGATTTACCCAGCACCCAGGAAGGGCGGTGGCCCCGCAAGAGTATTCAGAGGAAATAATCATTCAAAGGATTGTAAGGAACAAAAACCTTGATTTAGAATACATTTTGTGGTAAAAATTTTGCAAAAAGGTACTCTTTAATGCCATATCCAAATTTGTTTTTATTTTTTCAAGTACCATACACTTAAGTCTTCAATAAAACATTTTGGCCATAATCAAAATTTGAGGAAGCAAACCCCCGGTCTGAAAAAAAAAAAAAAGGAGTGGTTTGTGTGCAAACAAAGCCATATTATGATTTTTACAAATGCAGTTTTTGTTAAAAAGACCAAAATTTAGTTTTTTGGTCATTCAGATATCTTCAAACTTTCAACACTGCTGTTGTAATGTCCTTGAACAGTTTGTAAACCAAGATACAGATAGACAATGTTTGTCTTTGGAATGGTGATTTTGGGGCCAAACATGTACGCCTTTTTAAACAGAAAAATGTATTCTGTCCCCCAGGGAGCCATGTCTCTCTGAGGGACAATGACCTTGACCGTTTTACAGAGGGCTTCCTCATCTCCAGTCACCAACACTTCACTTGCTTATATGTCTATTTCAAACCAGTGTCCTTACACACACACACACACACACACACACACACACAAATAACTAAGGAAATATGAATTTCCTTGTGCTTACCTGCAACAGACACTGCGGTGTCCAGGAAGGCAAAGCCAAATGCCAGAAGTTTAAGCCACAGATACATGGTCATATCTGGAACTCAGCCAAACTCCCGAGAGACAGCATGCGTCCTTCTGAAAGGCAAAATAATGGTTATCTCCGAACCAATGTTTCTCTGTAAGGCCGAATCAAGAAGGAAAGAAGTGAATGCGTACTCTTCAACTGGTGTCTTATCAGACAGGGGCGATTTCCTCCTGCTGCCCTGAGAACAAACCACTTGCTGAGAGGCAGTGATGTCAGATTCGGTTTTACTAACTTCTGCAAAAAGGCTGCAAAGGGTCCTCTTTGCAGGAAGTCAAGAAAGTTGTTCAAAGTCACTGCCAAGGCCTCTTACTTCCGTAATTCAAGTAATTAGACTGAGTTACTAGGCCTCTCAATAGATTTTCCCTCAAGAAAGATGCATTTTTCATATCCAAATACTCCCATGCAGTATTCACGATAACTAGAAAATGACATGCCCCACCCCCCAAAATCCATTACATTCTTACCTAAACAATGATAAAACAGTCAGCATAGGTATAACAAAAATGAGGACTGGCAAGATGATATGCTAATTGAATTAATGAAGAAAAAACAACTGTATTTGTCTTAAAATGACCAAATGAATGAAAAAGCAACTACCTCTCTAGTTATTTTCGACAACCAGAATCTTGTACCATTAGGGCATTCAGAACTCAGCAATACGACAGTTCGAGTATCCAGCCACTTTCTCTGCAAAGCACTTTCAGAAAGCTTAATAGGCTTGCCCCAAATCTTTCACAGATATTCTTGTAGGGCTGGGAATGGAATCAGAAACTCACCTCTCCTGCAGTAAACCAAGCTTCAATAAAGGGGTGCCTCTATGACCTGAGATATTCTTGGTGTTGCCGATGAGGGAAAGAAGAGACATTCAATCAAGAGCTATTTTTTTTACAAAAGTTAAACTTTTATTCCCCCTCAGCCATACTGTCTCGACCTTTCTGATTAAATGACTGCAAATAAATACACAACATCCTTTGTGATTTTGATGGTGTTCTCAGTAAGTCGATTAATTAGGAAAATGCGTACGAGAAGGAAGCCTCTATGACATCAGCAGTACAGGACTGCCCTGGTGGTTCAGCGGCTAAGACTTCGAACTCCCAACGCAGGGGGCCCGTGTTCAATCCCTGGTCAGGGAACTAGACCCCACGTGCTGCAATTAAAACATCCTGCACTCTGCAACCAAAGAACCCATGTGCCGCAACGAGGACCCGGCAAAGTCAAATAAACCAATAAATAACGAACATTTTTTAAGAAGTCAGCAATACAGTGGAGTGAGCTGGTCTCATCATCACAGAACCTGCAGGCATGCATTAATAAAACCCTTACTGCACACATAGGCAAGGCATTGTGCTCTGAACTACAGATCAGGTGGAAGGGACTTGGAGACAGACCCCTTGCAATGATCTGGCTAGGAAGTGCTAGGGCAGGATTCCTGTGTTGACGTGTATAAACCTTTTGATGTCTGCATACTTATCTGTTTTTCTCTTACTTTAGCTGCTAGGAACTACAGAACCCAATTTGCACACATGCCCCCCCCCCCAACTTGGTACAAATGAAAATAATTCCACCCCTTAATTTCTGAACACTAAGTAACATTTTAATGAGATTCTTTTCATTATTATGATTTTAAATGATGGTTGTTATAGTAGCTAACACTATTGTACTCTTACCACATCCAGGAAAATGCTTAGCCCTTTAATCATATAATGCAATTTGTATAACAAACTTGGAGATAAAGAGATACATAATTCATCTTATCTGTAAAGTTCAGAGAGGTTAGGTGAATTGTCTGAAGTCTCATAGCTGGGACGTAAGCAAGCTGCGTTTTGAACCCAACCTCAACTTTCCTTATTTGCTTTACTATTTTTTTTTTTCATGTTTCTCATCTCCTTCTCCAATCTTTTATACTTTGTACTTTTCTAATTCTTAATCTCAGAAAGATAGAACCTGATGGCATACCGATGATACTATTCTCTTTTTACAAACGTGTGTTTTAATTAAGCGTCCGTGCTCGTCAACACTATTGTTTAGGAGTTAGGCCTAAAGAAAAGCATTGATCTATGTCAGAGGTCATGAATTTTAGTTCTTCTCACCTCAACGTGTTTCTTAAAACACATTTGCAATGGAAATCTATCTGGGGATTAGCTGTATCTTTAAGCAAATATCTGTGTTCTGTTAGCTCACTCTTAGGGTAGGATATTCGGTAAACTAAAAGCCAGGGAAAACTGTGTGACATGCCATTTTTTAAAAGGGAGTTAAGACAATATACTCTGACTGAGCTGAAGAGAGGGGATTAGAAGCCTTTAAGAGACATTTTTAAAAGGGCTTTGCAGGTTATAATTTTGAAGGAATAGCAAGAAATCAGGAGACTTAATTTCATTTCAGGCGAGTGGGCAGAGCAAGTCCATCCAAGGAACACTGAAGTTAATCAGCAGCAAATGAACCGGGTGGTGTTTTTATTTTAAAATGTTAAAACTGAGTTTGGTGTCAACAAGAAACCGTAGACTTTGAGGTAGCAAAATGTATAAGGGATACTGCTGCTGCTAAGTCGCTTCAGTCGTGTCCGACTCTGTGTGACCCCATAGATGGCAGCCCACCAGGCTCTGCCGTCCCTGGGATTCTCCAGGCAAGAATGCTGGAGTGGGTTGCCATTTCCTTCTCCAATGCATGAAAGTGAAAAGTGAAAGTGAAGTCGCTCAGTCGTGTCCAACTCTTTGTGACTCCATGGACTGCAGCCTACCAAGCTCCTCCGTCCATGAGATTTTCCAGGCAAGAGTACTGGAGTGGGGTGCCACTGCCTTCTCTGATAAGGGATACTAGAAAGGTATAAAGAAATAGGGCCTCATATAGAAAGACAGCACTGGGTAAACAGTATACAGTTCAAGTGCTCTCGGTGACTTCCCTGGTGGTTCAGGGGTTAAGACTCTGCCCTCCATCACTGGGGACACAAGTTCAGTATCTCATCAGGGAGCTAAGATCCCACATGCCATGCCAAAAGTTTTATTTTTAAATATTAATTTAAAAAAAAAATTTTTAAGCCAGACATGAAGAAGAAAAAAAAGATCTGGCTCAGAAGGAGGTGATAGTCAAACCCTGCCAGACCTCGTAGGTTCTAAGCCACTTATCACTTTATCCTTAGAGACACAGGAGCTGTTGGAGTGTGTGAAGAACTACTCCCGAGTCTCCTTGCTGATGACCCCTGCATCCAAGATCTGATCCCCACACTCACTTCCCTGCCCTCATCTCACGTGACACAGCAGCATCAAGCTGTTAGCCTCTCCGCCAACCCTTGTCTCCGGTCAGCTTCCAAAACACATTCCCTGACCCTCACTGGCTCATCTGTAGCGGCTGTCATGAGAGGTCCCTCCTGTCCCTGACACAGGACAAGCTCAGGCCAGGCCCGCTTCACTCTTCCTGGACCTCAGAACCCCAGCTCTCCTGGCGATTCTCGGTAACCTGGCCCATGGATCTGCAAACATCACTGCCAACTGATGTAAAAGCTTCGGTGTTGATGTGCAAAAGAAAAGAGTCTGCCTAGTGGCCAAGAAACAGGGTTAACTCCTAGTTCAAGCAATGACTTGATCTCCTTAATATGGAGCTAATAATTCTCCCTAGTGTTGCTGTGAGAACTGAATTAATGAAACAGCATTCCATTAATGGTGTGGACATACGAGGTTGCACTTAAAAGCATACACATTAGAGCATGCATCCTGTCCTTCCTTCCAGCCCCAACCAAAAGAGGAGAGCCCCAGAGGAGGGAGGGGGAACACCCAGAGGACCTCACCTCTCCAGAACCTTCTACACCTCCTCCTGGCAACGTCTGTGGACACAGAAGGAGAGGAGGTGAAAGAGCTTTGCTGGTTGAGGTTCAGCTCAGCTGGATGGACCTCTTTTTAACCCCAATGTAGCTAGGCAGTTGGGGTACCTTCCCTACTAATGTTAACAGATGGAAATGAAAATTCCATATGCTTTCTTTAATTGGTTTAAAGACACTGTGGATGGTAAGATGCATTCTGATTTCAGCCAGATCAAAGTGCTTTATAAGATATGTGTCTCAGAATCAACGAAATACATTGAAAGAGATGACCCATGGCAGCAGGGTTATACAATTATTTTAATGAGCTCAGACTGTTTAGTAAACCAGTAATGTATTACAATGAGTTCCGACAGGTTTCCAAATCTGCCTCAATAAGAAAGTCTTGTAGCTTTTCACAAATTCAGAGAATATTCCACTCTGGCCAGTTGGTCTATGGATCCCACGTTGTCCTTATTCTATAAGGTCTGAGCCTGGGTATGAGTGCTCTGCTTCAGCAAAATGACTGATGACGAGCCTCGTTTAACATTGGTTGGTTCCTTTCAAGGCTCCGGGATGCTATTTCTCTCTCTCTATCTGTGTGTGTGTCTGTCTGTCTCTCTCTCTCCATCTCTTACTGCACAGGCTCCTGGCAATGGATGACTTCCTTTTCTGGGCCATTCCAATTACCTAACTAGATGCATAATATGAGACGAATTGGCCTCCAAATGCTATGAGCAATAGAATGTTGGAATCCTGTTCATGTTGGTGTAAAAGAGAGGCCTCTGCACACTCTACTGTGCATGCCTCGACTGTGACCTGACATGTTCACTCTAAGCCTTGTACTGAATGCTCACTCGACTGATTTAGTTTCCCGGAGGCTCAGACAGTAAAGAGTGCCTGCAAACCAGGAGACCCAGGTTCCATCCCTGGGTCAGGAAGATCCCCATGAGAAGGAAATGGCAACCCACCCCAGTATTTTTGCCTGGAGAATCCTATGGAGGAGCCTAGTGGGGTCACAAAGAGTCGGACACGACTGAGTGACTAACACACAGTTTTCACAGCCCTAAGTGTCATGACTTGTACAACAAGATAGAAAATAAAAAACCAAAAGACGCTGTACACTTGGCTCCATCTGAGCTGCCACTGACACCCCCTTCATACCGTGTCTGCACTGCTGGGGTCCTGCCCCTTGGTGTCCACGGGTTTTCCTTTGTGGGGCTTTTCCCATCGCGTGTCGTACCATGCTCAAACTCCTTATCACCAGCTCAATAGCTTAGTAGCTCTTATAGTTTGAAAATATTGTTAAATAGTCATCTGCATTTTACTTACATTTTCACAAAAAAATTTCTAGAAGTTCATGGTGCATTTAAAATAGATTACCAGCAAGTACCTACTGTATAGCACAAGGAATTTGGCTCAATATTCTGTAATACTTAAAGGGGAAAAGAATTTGAAAAAGAATGGATACTTGTGTGAATCGCTTGAAATTACTGAAATTAACTTGAATTAACTGAATTAATGCGAAATTAACTGAATCGCTTGAAATTAACACAACATTATTACTCAACTATACTCCAACATAAGATGGAAATTTTTTTTAAAGTCCATATTTTAACCACACAGTGGTTTGACAGCCCTGTGGAGCAGTAGGATCGTATCAAAAAATACATCAGTAGACAGTGCTATAAATGTTACAAAAACACAAGTTTCAAGTTAAAATTTATTAATCCAGCATTAAATTAGTCCATACAAATAATCAATGATTAAAAAAAAAAGTTCCATCAAAAAAGTTCACAGTAAATCTCAAAATGTCAAAAATATGGACATGCCAGTGTTCCAAGCTTGTTACACAGAATCACAAGGGAAACAGTATTAGAGTGGCGATGGATTGGACCCCGTGAAGCTAAGTTACACAGAATCAAGGCCAAGAATGTGAGAAGGTGCACATTCCATGTAACGTGCCCTAGAGCTTCAGTCTCCTGGAAGTCTCAACTTAAACATGCCCTTGGCATCACAAAGACATTGCATATTGCTTTGGCCAACTTATAAAGCACATTATAGAACAAAACAACAGGGAATAACACAGGAAACTGTACTCAGTATATTGTAATAACCTGCAGGGGAAAAGAATCTGATAAAGAATATATCTCTAGTTGTATATGTATAGTCTTCCCAGGTGGCACGGTGGTAAAGGATCTGCCTGCCAATATCGGATACACAAAAAGATAGGGGTTTGATCCTTGAGTCAAAAAGATCTGCTGGAGAAGAGAATAGCAACCACGCTAGTATTCTTGCCTGGGGAATCCCACAGACAGAGGAGCCTGGTGGGCTACAATCCATAGGGGCACACAGAGTTGGACACAACTAAGCCAGCACACACACACATATGTACACTTGAATCACTTTGCTATATACCTGAAACTAACACAACATTGTATATCAGCTATACGCTGATAAAAACTAATCAATTAAAAGATTCATTCTCCATTCTGACTTGTTTAAATTTGACATGTAAGCACAATCAAAATTGTGCTGGTTTCAATTGGACATGATTTCGAAGATGCCCTTAGGTTGATAATGTGAGACATAACATGTTTGGGGTTTTGTGTTTCTTTTTTGGCCAAGTTGTCCAGCGTTGGGGATCTTAGTTTCATAACCAGGAACTGAACCTGTGCAGCAGAAGCATAGTCTTAACCACTGGACAGCCAGGCACGTCTCATCACATTCTGTTCTGAGGGTGATGAACTCCTGTATGATTTTTTTTTAATTTGGAGAACAATTTTTCATAAAAATTTTTATTTGCTTGAATAAGGTCCAGTGGTGGAGACACCTGAGGCCACCTCCTCCAAGGAGCCCTCTGGTCCAGCCCTCCCCACAGCCCCTGCAGCACAGCACACTCATGGAACACCAGCCCCTGGACTGCTTCACACCAAGTGTCCTCTGGGGCATGTTACTCGGGAGGAGCCAGGGCAGCGCTGTGGATCCCTAAATCCCACGTGTTTCTTGCAAACCGATGAACTGAAAGCTAGGTAGCTGCAAGTCGAAGCTTGCCTAACTCGAAGCCTTGCAGGTGCTGCTTCTGAGAATTAGAAGGGTGAGAAAACCTGCCACTTGGGTCACTGAGTTGTGCAGTGTACTTCCTAGCGCAAACATGATTTCTGAGAAGCCAGCTTTCTCTGCGGACAAAGGAAAGACACAAGGGTGGGCGGTGTGACTTTGTGAGCCGGTGTGCAAGAGACCCAGGCCAGCTTTCCCTGCGGGCCGGCCTTGGTCGATCGCTTCTTCTGAGTTCTGTCTGCTTTACACTCACCCATGGCACTGGAACAGGGCTGTGCCCCAACATATACCACTGAGAGATCCTAGCAGAATAGTGACAACTCTGGCAGGACAGCCGGCCAGTACAGTAAGGCGCCTGACAGGCCCAGAAAACTGACCGAGCGGATCGTCGGGGATCTGCCGGAGACAGCGGACAGCACACTCATAACCATTCTCCCCCCAAACGTGCTTCTGCTCTAGAGTGTCCCACCTCGGCTCGCGGCACTCCCAGCCATCCTGTTGTGAAAACAGAAACCTCGGTGTCATTCTCGAAACTCAGTTCCTCCAGTCCATCACTAACTCCTCTCCATGTGATCTCCTAAGGGCATCTTCCATTTCTCTCCATCCACCTCACCAGCCAGGGGACCACCACCTCGTGAAGATGCAGTTAAGATGAGCTCGTCACGGCTCTGCCTGTTTCTGCTTTAACAACATTTCCTACTCCCCAATTCACTCTCTACTCTGTAATCAGCGGGGTCTTTTCAAAAAGAAATTGTATCTTAGGCACCTGCCCTCCATCCTGTAAATATTTTTCACAGAATTTAGGTTAAAAGAAAAATGCTTAAGAGGACCTTCAGTGGCTTTGCATGACCCAAATTTCTGCTTCTTCTACAACCCAGTTTTTCACCATCTCTTCACCCCAGTGATACAGACATTGGCTCACACCTTCCTGTTTACCACAGTTTCACCCAGGTAAGAGATTTTACATCTAACGTCCTCTTCTCCACCTGTCGACACTCTGAATCCTACAGGTAGGACCAAGCACCCCTATCTTGGGGAGCATTCCTTTACATCTCTGATTAGACCGAATAACCTACCGTTACCCTCCCAGTGTTTATTTCATCTTCACAGTCACATTGTTTGGGTAATTGTTTGATTAATTTCTTTCTCCACCACCAAACCAAATGTCCCATGAGGTCTGCACCTCCAGCGCGTGGGCAGAGGTGAACTCTCGTTAGTTGTTAAATGAATGAATAAACACAAAAGTCTTTCCTGATGTTTCTGGGCGGCCTAAGACTCTCAGGACTTGAGTGCAGCCCTGAGGTGAGGATTCAAGTTTCCACCCTTCCTGGTATAAAGTGGGTAGCAGCTTAGATTTGAGTTACAGAAAAATAAAGAAGAGTGATAACCTGAGGCTACCTGAATTAAAGTCACAGAATCATATCTGCTATACAGACAGTCCCCAACTGATGGTTTGACTTGACCATTTTTTTGATCTTATGATGGTACAAAAATGATATGCATTCATTAGAAATCATACTTCAGATACTGAATTTTTATCTTTTCCCAGGCCAACGATACATTATACAATACTCTCTCTGAAGGCTGGGCTGTGGCAACCTTAGCTCCAATTCAGCCATGAGATCAAGAAGGTAAACAAGTCATACACTCACAACCATTTGGCTTTTCACTTTCAGAACGTATTCAGTCAATTACATGAGATGTTCAACACCTCACTATAAACTAGTTTTGTGTTAGATCACCTTGTCCAGCTGCAGGCTAGAATGCAAGTGTTCTGAGCACAGCGGAGGCAGGCTAGTCTAAGCCACGATGTTCAGTAGGTTTGAAGTACGAAATGCATTTTGACTTGTGAAATTTTCAACTTACAGTGAGCTTATCAGGACATAACCCCATCACAAGTGGAGGAAGATCTATGCTTGCTGAGCAGGGCACCCTTATTCTTCCTGTTTACCAAGACAAGTTCATTTTATGCTCTGTATCCAGGAAGAAACAAAAGAGCATGTAACACCAAAATCATCTTCCAAAAGTTGTAGCTGTGTTTTGACGGAAGTCCTTTTAACAGTAATAATAAGCACTCCATTAAAGTGAAAGTGAAGTCACTCAGTTGTGTCCAACTCTGCAACCCCACGGACAGTAGCCTACCAGGCTCCACGGTCCATAGGATTTTCCAGGCAAGAATACTAGAATGGGCTGCCATTTCCTTCTCCAGGGGATCTTTCCCACCCAGGAATCGAACCTGGGTCTCCTGCATTGCAGACAGACGCTTTACCGTCTGAGCCGCTGACACTCCATTACGTAGGGTTAATTCTTCCTCCTGGATCAGAGACCCTCGAATCTATAAAGGCTTTTTCAAACACGGGGAAAGCTGATTTCTGCCTCACCAGATGCTTCACGTCTAGTGTCCCCAGGCTGGAAGTTGATCGGCCCCACACAGTGACTCAGGGACCAGGTCCTTTCCGTCTTGCTGCTTCACACTTCCTGGCCTTGGAGTTTCCAGCATTCAGTGGCAGAAGGCTAAAGACAGCGCGGATACGTCATGCACAGCACTCTGAGGCCTTGGCCTGGAATGGATACGTCATGCCCAGCACTCTGAGGCCTTGGCCTGGAACGGATACGTCATGCACAGCGCTCTGAGGCCTTGGCCTGGAACGGATACGTCATGCACAGCGCTCTGAGGCCTTGGCCTGGAAATCACACTTTGCTACCCACTCCGTTGACCATGATTTGTAATGTCAGAGCCAGATACGGTTGGGGAAGCGCAATGGGAAAATGCAGTCTCCAACTGCGGGCAACAATTCTACTCTATGGAAAAGAGAGCACATGTAAGTTTGGGAGGACAGCTAGAGTTTTTCCAAAAATACCTTAGGTTTGCTGCTGCTAAGTCGCTTCAGTCGTGTCCGACTCTGTGCGACCTCAGAAATGGCAGCCCACCAGGCTCCACCGTCCCTGGGATTCTCCAGGCAAGAACACTGGAGTGGGTTGCCACCTCCTTTTCCAATACATGAATGTGAAAAGTGAAAGTGAAGTCGCTCAGCTGTGTCAGACTCTTAGCGACCCCATGGACTGCAGCCCACCAGGCTCCTCTACCCATGGGATTTTCCAGGCAAGAGTACTGGAGTGGGGTGCCATTGCCTTCTCCACCTTAGGGGAAAAAAATGTCCAGGAGAACTTGGAAGTAGACACAAGAGAATGTTGGAAAATAAAAAATACTGCTCTGTGTCGAGTGCAGTGCAAATAAAAGTGAGTAGATCTTATCCACACCCTATAGGAGTTGGGGCTTCCCTGGCAGCTCAGATGGTAAAGAAGCTTCCAGCAATGCAGGAGACCCAGGGTCAATCCCTGGGTCAGGAAGGTCCCCTGGAGAAGGGAATGGCAAGCCACTCTAGTATTCTTGCCTGGAAAATCCCATGGACAGAGGAGCCCGGTGGGCTGCAGTTCCTGGGGTTGCAAAGGGTCAGACATGACTGAGCAACTAACACACTTTCAAGCTAAACAGGAGCTCAAGCCAGGGAGGAGAGTGGCAAGTGCCCAGTAACTGTACCATAAGATGCCGTGTGACGTAAGCGTGAACAGACGTGCACGTGTGCACACGCGTGTGCGTTTGCTTTTTTTATGAATGTAAGACTTTTCAGATTTTCAGGACATGCTTAGATCTTAGGGATTATCTTTATTTTCTTCAGATGATTATCAAGCATTGGGTTTTGTGGCTGCCAAAGGTATATCATCTGTAGAAAGTAATTTATTAGATAACTAAGGAGAACCTACCATACAGCGCAGGGGGCTCCACTCAGTGCTCCGTGATGTCCTGAAAAGGAAGGAAATTCGAAAACTAGGTGATCTATGTGTGCTTCTAGCTGATTCACTCTGCAGTACAGCAGAATCTAACACACCACTGTAGAGCCACTATACTCCAATATAAAATTAATTTTTTAAAAAAATGTTTCTTGTCTTATAGGAGAAGCATAGCATTTGTGACCCCTTATCACCTGTCAGATAACCTCAACACTTTATTTCTTTTTTCATGAATTGAGGATGTATTTACTATGTAGGGGGCTTCCCTGGTGGCTCAGCTGATAAAGAATCTGCCTGTAATGCAGGAGACCCTGGACTGATTCCAGGGTCGGGAAGATCCCCTAGAGAAGGTATAGGCAACCCACTCTAGTATTCTTGGATTTCCCTGGTGGCTCAGATGGTAAAGAATCCGCCTACAATGTGGGATACCTGGGTTTGATCCCTGGGCTGGGAAGATCCCCTGAAGAAGGGAATGGTAACCCACTTTAGTATTCTTGCCTTAGAGAATTCCATGGACAGAGGAGCCTGGCAGGCTACAGTCCATCGATCCCAAACAGTTGGACACAACTGAGTGACCTTCACTTTATTATGAAAGGCAGTAAAATTTTCACAGAAAAAAAAAAAAAAAACATTGTAAATTAAGCAAGATAAGACAGGCAGCATGGTAGGGAATGAACTGGAGTGAAAATGGGAAAATACCATGAACCTGGACAATTTTACGGAACAAGATTATGTTTAAAGAGCCAAGAGGGGAGAGTCATCTTTCATTAGTTACGTTTTCTCAAGCAGTACTGAGAGCAGGAACAGCAGTAGTAGCGGTTGTAATATAGTCATCAAAAGCTGCTCTCACATTACCACGAATTTTCTCACAGGGTCAGAGCACCAGTATGAGGCAGGCAGTATATGTCACCACATTCTCAGGCTCAGATCAGTAAAGAAACTTCCCCCAGCTTATTAACACTGTAAGAGACAGAACTTAAATTTGAACCCAAGTCCTGAGTGTAAGCACTTGAACCCCACCCAATCTTCCAAAATTCTACGCTAAAGGATTTTATTTGCAAGTTCACATAATTCTATGAGACTCAAATGGAAAAATCTCAGAATCAGGAAACGTTTCCAATCAAACTTACCTTCGTGTCTCTCAGAAGTAATAAACAGTGCAAACGCGTATATAACGCAGTTTTTCGGGGTTTGATGTCCAATCTCTTCTACCCACCTTCTAAACATTGCAGGCCCTGCTCCTCCGCCACACTTCCTCCCAAGACAATCTGATTGACTCCTGTGAACTAAAAAGCCATGGACCTCCACTGATTCAAATCTTCATCGGTATTTTCTACCCGAGGCCCAGACTTTACCTCTGTGCCCCTTTCCTATTGCCTAATGTGACAGGATTGTGCTCCACCGACAACGCGTGGACCCTGAACTCTCTATGCTCCCCCCACATCCCACCCTCCTGCCCCGTGTACAGCCCTGCCCCAGTGAAGGGCACCACAACCTACCCAGCTACTCAGGCCAGGAACCTGGAG
Source organism: Ovis aries (assembly GCF_016772045.2). NCBI lineage: Eukaryota > Metazoa > Chordata > Mammalia > Artiodactyla > Bovidae > Ovis > Ovis aries. The sequence continues at coordinate 76,929,694 of NC_056065.1, read as the reverse complement.
ATCAGCCTCACTGTCCATGCTCATCTCAAATGGCCAAGTCCAGTCCAGAAGTAAGTTTTCTCAATCCTGGGTCTAAACTGTGCATCCCTTTCATGACCTTCCTCCCATTGGCATCATTGCCATGTCGGTATGACACCAGTTATCTCCTGGAGAACCAGCAAGGTCTCCTAACCCGGCTCTCGGGTTCCACTCTTGCCCTGCTCAAAGCCATCCTCCACAATGGCAGCAAGAGAATCTCCTAAAATGTAAATAAGCCCATGATAGGAACTTGCATACAATCTGCTTAAAGGTCCTGTTTGCAATTCAAATAAAATCCAAACCCCTTAGGAGAGCCCCGAAAGTCCTGTAAACTCCAGCCTGGGTCTCACACTTAATCCCGCTGACTGTTTGTTCCACGCTTCTGGGTTTGTTCTCCCTTATGTTGGCCATGACGTGTGCGGTTAACTTAAACTACACTCCTTCCCTCCTACTTCCGATCACCAAATCTTTCTTCTGGAACCCTGAACCAAGGTCAGAGGACAAAAAAAAAAAAATCTCTGGAACTGACCAAGTCCCATAGCGACTGTTTCTATGAGCCTCAGGATCTAAACCGGTCAGTTTTCTGACCCCATATCGGGTAAAATATCCACCTATTATCCACCCTATGACATCCCAATCAATCACCTAATGCCACCCTTCCAACAGGAATTTTCTGCATCTTCTCGGTCAGTCAGTCAGTTCAGTTGCTCAGTCGTGTCCGACTCTTTGCAACCCCATGGACTGCAGCACGCCAGGCCTCCCTGTCCATCTCCAACTCCTGGAGCTTGCTCAGACTCATATCCATCAAGCTGGTGATGCCATCCAGCCATCTCATCATCGTCCCCTTCTCCTCCTGCCTCAATCTTTCCCAGCATCAGGGTCTTTTCCAATGAGTCAGTTCTTCGCATCAGGTGGCCAAAGTATTGGAGCTTCAGCTTCAGCATGAGTCCTTCCAATGAATATTCAGGACTGATTTCCTTTGGGGTTGACTGGTTTGATCTCCCTGTAGTCCAAGGGACTCTCATGAGTCTTCTCCAACACCAACACAGTTCAAAAACATCAATTCTTCTGTGTCTTGAGGCTGTTTAAGAACTGGCTACTAGCCTGCTAAAGGGCTCGGCTCTCCCTTGAGCCTGCTGCTGTTCTAACAGCGTCTCCCACTCTAATAAACTCTCTTCTCTCATTCTGCCTCACGTCTGGAACGTCTTTCCCATCTCGTTCATAGACCACTACACTCCTGCTTTCCACATCATGGCTTGACCATCAGAACAGCCTTCCCAAACCATCCTCCCTAAAGAAGACCCCAACTCTGCTTCTCTCCTCTAGCTCAGCCCTCCATCTTTCCCTTTGTAATGTCTTTCAGTAATTGGGATATTTCAGTTTGTCCACTTATTTCCTAGACTTTCATCCACGTTCCCCACTTGGATGTAAACTCCATAAGGGCGGTGGTCTGCTCACCTTGCCCACCGCTGAATCACTGGTGCCAGGCACAGCACCTATTCTTTTTTTCCTGGCCTCACCGCACGGCATGAGGGACCCTAGATCCCCAAGCAGGGATTGAACCCACATCTCCTGCATTGGAAGTGCAGAATCTGGCCACTGGCCCTCCAGAGAAGCCTAGTGCCTGTCTTCTGGAAAGTGCGCAGTTCATGTCAGTGAAGGAGAGTGTGGTGGTATGCACGAACAAGAAGAGGATTACATGAGTAAGTGGGAGATGTGCGTTTATTTTTCCCATGTGAGGAAACCTTAACATATATAATTTTGGTAGAGACACAGCATAATATATTGACAGCTTGCACTTTGGAGTAAGCTTTCTTTCCTAAAAACGTAATAGCTGCCACCAAGTTTGGAGAACTTTGCATGAAAGCTACTTTGCTCTCTGCACGTAAGGGTGCTCTTTCTTAGCACAGCTTTCTCGGTATAGAATGGTCGACACTACTTGACTGAATTGGGGCATGAACTAAATGAAATGCATGTTGAGCGTCTGGCACCACGTCCTGTGTATGAAACGACAGTTCCTTGGAGAACACAGCCCGGGATCTACATTGATCCCGAGGTCAGAGAACTTGTTTCTATTCGTGAGCTTCCCACTTGCTTGCTCTCAGTTAACCACTCTTTTATTTTTTACTTAAGGGCAATACTCCATCATTTTCTACCCATAATATTATCTGTCACATATTAGCTTCCGTAGATAATGTGATAGGATAATAACAAATTGCTTTTAGCTCTAATTTAGAGGCTTAAATCCATCATCACGCCATTTGGGAAATGTTTAATGTAGTTTTTCGTGAACCTTAATAGTTGCAAGGGTTTCCCTAGTGGCTCAGATGGTAAAGAATCTGCCTGTGGGAGACTCGGGTTCGATTCCTGGGTTGGGAAGATCCCCTGGATCTGGCAACCCACTCCAGTATCCTTGCCTGAAGAATCCCACAGACAGAGGAGCCTGGCGGGCTACAGTCCATGGGGTCACAAAGAGTTGACAGGACTGAGCAACTCACGCACACAGTAGCGGCAAGAAGGGCAAAAATGAAAATGCTAACTTTTTACAAATGAGATTTTAGTCCAGTTTCCAAAATAAGCTGTAACTGTGTAAACATGAGTTTCAAAAATCTGCAAGCACGTCTTTCCTTATCTCTTACTTGACAATTTAATGACCCGGTTCAAGAGTTTGAGAATGACTAATCTGAAGGAATCTGCCACCAGGCCTGCCGGGGGCACTTGTGTTTCTGTCAATGGACTTCGCTTTCATATGTAACCAGTTGGCTCAGATGGACAGACAGTTGTGGGGTTTTGACCTTTGTTTCTTTGGGGAGAAGTACTGTGTTTTGGGAAAGCCGCCCAAGGAAGGCACCTTCGCACTTTCTAGAACCACAGTGAGACTCCATCCTCCACTCTGAACACACGGAAGGGCGACCAGGTAATAAAACCCCAACCCCATCTCGCTGTGATTTGGCATGCAGCAGGAGTCGAGGGGACTTATGTAATCGTCAGCGACTTCTCCATTAGAGAGGAGTCAGTTACCCTTGTTGGGAACAATGGGGTGAATCGTGAACATGCCCCATGGCAAGACCAGAAACACAAAGCTCTCAAGTTTATTAGAAGGGGGTCGGAACACCGAGAGCAATCAGAATTCTAAAGTCTCCGCTTCTCCATTGGATCCTCATTTCCAAACTGAAGATGAAGTAAGATGGAACGAGCTTTTCCCCCTCAAGCTTGATATCAAGGCACAGAGATGTCATCAATTTAACAACTGGAGTGCAATTGCCCACATGTTTATTGACTTAGGGAAAAATAATTCAACAAATGTCCTCTACCTTCCAAAAATCTCCTCTTTGGGGAACAGGCTATAGGTCAAGTGAGAGAAATGAAGGAGGCCACACTATCCTTAGCAAGATTTGAACAAGAGGACATACTTTGGGAAAATAGCAGCTTCCACGCCCTGTCTCTTGAACGCTCACGCTTGAAGCCTTGAGCCCATGTTAGCCACGTGCGGAGGTCATTCACCATAAAGGGCAGCAGATTTTTCCATAAAGGGCGCAGTGGTTACTGTTTTTCAGGATATACAGTTGCACAGAGTGGATAACATTTAAACAAGTGTGTGTTGCCGTGTGAACGAAGCTTTATTTATGGCTACAAATTTGAATCTCATATAACTTTGAGACTTCATGGAGCTTTATTCTTCTTCAGATTTTTTTAAAAACATTGATACATTTTAAAACTTTGCTTGGCTCATGGGCATCCTTAGTTCATGATACAACAGGCTGCAAGATTGCACTGGAGAGAAAAAGATGCAAACCCATCCCTCAACTGCTCCAGTCCTTGACGTGTGTGTTATCCCAGATGAGGCCCCAGTTATCCGGGCAAGATGAGTCATCTGGCTGTGCTCTTGCCAAATTCTTGGTTCCTAGAGCATGAGATATGATAATAATAAATCATTTTAAGCCCTAATTTTGGGAATCATTGCTTAAGCAGCAGTAGATAACCAGGATGACTCATAACAAAGACAGCAATGAAAAGTGATATTGAATATTTCTGAAAACTTGGAGAGCATCTCACTAGCCTGTCCTTCACAGATACTCCTTTCCTTTGGGCCCTATGAGTCAACAATTTTGATTGTATTGATCAAAGTAAGCAGTTTTCTTGGTGCTGTAGATACAACTCTATTATCAAAACAAGCAGTTTCCATTTAAACAGCACACTGAAAGCTATGCAGGGGCTTCCCTGGTGGCTCAGGGGTAAAGAGTCCGCCTGCCAATGCAGGAGACATGGGTTCGACCCCGGAGCCGGGAAGATCTCACATGCCATAGAGCAACTAAGCCCAAGTGCCCCAAGTACCGAGCCTGTGCCCTAGAGCCCAGACACCGCCACTGTTGAGCCCACGCGCCCGAGAGCCGTGCTCCACAGGAGAAGCCAGTGCAATATGAAGACCCAGCAAAGCCAAACAGCATTCCTGAGTGTTCCTTCTATCTTATGTTAGACCCCAGATTACCTCTTTGCCTTAATTAAAGTCCAATTTTTTTGACAGTTGCAAGAGAAGGTGCCCTGAGACACAACATGGGAAAAGCCTTTCTGGCAGTGGAATATTCATTTATCTACCCTTTGAGCAACACTTTCAGAATTACATCAAGGATATTCCAGGCGTCAGTGACAGGCCATAACACCACAAAAACAGGTAGGCACAAAGTCCACCGCCAGCAGCAGCTCACCGTCTAGTAGTAAAAACAGACAAAATAACAAAAAATTCAAATGGAGTATGAGTACAGGGGAACAAGACGGTGGCCTGAAGGAGGAAGTGATAACCGTGCCTGAGTTGACGGCAGAAGGTGCCCTGAGCAGAGAGGGAGCTGGGCGGGGGAGCGGCAGTAGGAACACTCACCCTGTCCCCAGTTCTCAGCAAAACTTCTTGTTTGAAGACCTGCAGAGATTTCCAGGTCACAGAGCCACTGTGTGCAGGGGAGGGGTTTGAAGTTCAGTTACCTCCTCAGGTAATAAAGGGTCCTGGATATGACACCAGTGGTTTGGAGTTCAGCCCGTGGGCAGTGAAAGATCCTCAGAGCCTTCTAACATTTCCTTTTGGTAAACTGGTCTGTCAATACTTAGGCTGGGGGACAAGCCTCATGTCACCAGGATGAGAGCCTGGACCAAGACAAGGCCACCAGGCTGAGGGTGGGAACCAACAGCCAAAGCTTCTCAGGATGCTTCCTCAATGCATCAGAGGCTGTCAACAGGAGGGGGTGACATGGAATATTCCCAGGCCGCTCCCAGGCTTATACAGACCAGACGAGCAGGCCATCGGGCACATGTGGGTAACTGAAATCCTCTCCCCGTTGGCCTCAATCCCAGCTTCTGTTTTGTCTTATACATGCTTCCTTTTTTCTTCCTCTCTGCTACCAACTCATTTCCATTTTCCCTCAAGAATGTACAGTTTGGTAACTTCCCTTTTTTATTGTTTGCTTTTTATGTTCTTTATGTCATCGCCTCCCTAACAAGCCTTTGGCTGATTTATGCTCTCTCTCTCGCTCGCTCTCTCTCTCTCTCTCTCTCTCTCTCTCTCTTCTTTCTCTTATTTCTTGGTCTTTCCTTTACTGTTTCTTCCTCCAAGCCCGTGGAACATGTCCAGGGCCATGACATCCCCGGACCACCGATGGAGGGTCTGAGTATGTTCGCTGCAGAAGGTCCCTGGGAAGGCCGGGTGAGCAAGGGCGGCTCCCCACAGCCTGAGCACTTGCAGGGCAGGTCTCTCCGCACCGCGTCCACGTGGCCCCCGCAGCACATGGCGTAGGAAGTGGCATTTTGGTCTAGAAGATGAGAAACAGCTAAAGGAGGGCTCAAGTGCAGCTCCCCACAGCCTCCTTGCTGCCTCTGATGTGGGCGGAAGTGAGCTCAGTCTGCCCTGCTCCCTGCTTCCCCTCCCCCCCCCCCTCCCTTCCCCCCTCCCCCTCCCTTCCCCCTTCCCTCCTCCCCTCCCCTTCCCCCTCTCCTCCCCTACCCTCCCCTCCCCTTCCCCTCCCCCTCCCTTCTCCCCTCCCCCTCCCTTCTCCCCTCCCCCTCCCTTCTCCCCTCCCCCTCCCCCTCCCTTCTCCCCTCCCCTCCCCGCCTCCGCTGCGGTGCAGCTGCAAAGCATGTTCTGTGAACACTGGGGCCACAGAGCCGTGACGATTTTGCCGCTGAGTTAGAAGCAGACAGAAGCGGAGGCTGAGTTAGAAGCAGACAGAAGCGGAGGCCCGGGGGCCGTGAACAATGGGAAGGTGGCCCTGGGTCTCCCTGCAGGGGGCCTTGCCCACCGACAGCTCAGAGCTCCTTGGAGCAGCCCCTCCAGGCCCTGGGAGCACCTGCCCTGCGATGAAGAGCGGGTTCCCTGTCCACAGGGCCGCCCGAAGCCGGCCTCTCTGGCTGCCTGGACCCGGAGGAGCGGGCGGGCTGCTGGCCCTGCCCACCTGGGGGTGCGCTCCAGTGGCGCGTGGAGGGGAGCGGGCTGGGCAGACCCCCCAGGGAGCCCCCTGACACACCCTGGGGCTCACACCCGTCCCTGCCCTTAGCTGACACACACAGCCTACCTCTGGAAGGGATCCTTCCTCATTTACATAAGAAGCTATGCTTTGAGGGCTCCTCGAGTGGACTGAAAAGTCTGCTAGCCTAGAAAAAGTGCAAGGGAGGAGAGAGCCGTTCACCTGTTACCATGGCGCCCAGTGTCCCCTCCATGAAAAGTGATGGCCCGCAAAGAAAGAAGGGGCTGGGAGATTGAACAGGTCAATGCCAGTGGCGAGATGACTTACTGTCTAAAGCATATGATGAAGGAGAGTATATATTCTAATCCTAATCAACTGATTAAAGACTGCTGAAGGAACCCAGTTCATTCTGTAGGGCTTATTCTCCTGATGCCCACAGTTTCCAATGAATAAGATCCAAATGAATAAGCCAGCTTTTCTTCAAGGACGTTTACATTGACTTTCGTGTTTTTGAAATACAGGAACCAGGTCCATATTGTACTGTGTTTGAATACAGCGATGCTCTGCCTTATGGTCTGGGGTAGTGCTTTAAAGGATGTACATGAATCTTGGGGTTCTGAATAAAGAGGTGACTCCCACAAACAGGCTGGGCTTCTGTACCAATGGTAGAAACAGCTGAAGCTCACAAACATTGGCACACTGTAGATACTAGATGTCCACAACAAACTGAATGCAAAGGAGAAGGTGCCAACCGATACACAGTTGTCTGTCCATTTGTAATTAAATGAGAATTTTTTTTTCCAAACAGTTGTCTCTCCATTTGCAATTAAAAGGGCTTTTTTTTTTTTTGCTACTAGCTTTTGAAAATTGACTTTTAGAAAAAGTCAGTTCTCAATATTAAACGATATTCAGGATTGTATGGTCATTTTGCTAGGTATGTGGTAGTGGTACCTGATGATACAAATGTGAGTGCAGGAGAATGCTAATAATTTTCATACACCCTGGCTGAAGTCTTTAATAGCAAAGTGTCATGTTGTTTTTATAATGCTTCCGAATAAAACATCAAAGAGATTAAATTGAGAGATTGATAGATAACAGACAAAGAAAATACACCCGAATTTTAAAACTTGATGGGTCTAGGTATAGTATGCGAGTGATCGCCATGTAAGTATTTTATTTAATTTGGATAATACAAACTTGAAAAAGAATATATGTAGCAAACATGCAAATTTTCCTTCCAGTTAACAGTATCTAGTCATAGCTCTTTGATACTCACCATCTAAAATATCTTCATTCCGTATCATATTACATCTAACCTGCCTCTTGAGAAATCTGTATGCAGGTCAGGAAGCAACAGTTAGAACTGGACATGGAACAACAGACTGATTCCAAATAGGAAAAGGTGTACGTCAAGGCTGTCTATTGTCACCCTGCTTATTTAACTTCTATGCAGAGTACATCATGAGAAACACTGGGCTGGAAGAAACACAAGCTGGAATCAAGATTGCCGGGAGAAATATCAATAACCTCAGATATGCAGATGACACCACCCTTATGGCAGAAAGTGAAGAGGAGCTAAAGAGCCTCTTGATGAAAGTGAAAGAGGAGAGTGAAAAAGTTGGCTTAAATCTCAACATTCAGAAAACGAAGATCATGGCATCCGGTCCCATCACTTCATGGGAAATAGATGGGGAAACAGTGGAAACAGTGTCAGACTTTAGTTTTTTGGACTCCAAAATCAATGCAGATGGTGACTGAAGCCATGAAATTAAAAGACGCTTACTCCTTGGAAGAAAAGTTGTGACCAACCTAGATAGTATATTCAAAAGCAGAGACATTACCTTGCCAACTAAGGTCCGTCTAGTCAAGGCTATGTTTTTTCCTGTGGTCATGTATGGATGTGAGAGTTGGACTGTGAAGAAGGCTGAGCGCCGAAGAATTGATGCTTTTGAACTGTGGTGTTGGAGAAGACTTGAGAGTCCCTTGGACTGCAAGGAGATCCAACCAGTCCATTCTGAAGGAGATCAGCCCTGGGTGTTCTTTGGAAGGACTGATGCTAAAGCTGAAACTCCAGTACTCTGGCCACCTCATGCGAAGAGTTGACTCACTGGAAAAGACTCTGATGCTGGGAGGGATTGGGGGCAGGAGGAGAAGGGGATGACCGAGGATGAGAAATCTGTATGCAGGTCAGGAAGCAACAGTTAGAACTGGGCATGGCATGCTGGATGGCATCACGGACTCGATGGATGTGAGTCTGAGTGAACTCCGGGAGATGGTGATGAGCAGGGAGGCCTGGCGTGCTGCGATTCATGGGGTCACAAAGAGTCGGACACGAACTGAGCAACTGAACTGAACTGAACTGATTATTTTGCTACTACGTTGAAAGCATGTACAACTGAAGCTGAGTTGGAAAAGGATGCTACAAATACACATTCATGGGCACAGGGAACTCTGCTCCATGTTATTCCGTGTTAGATGGAAGCCTGGGTGGGAGGGGAGCTTGGAGAGAGAATGGATGGTCTGCATGCATGGCTGAGCCCCTCTGCTGCGCATCTGAAACTGTCACAGCGCTGTTCATCGTCTGTGCTCCAGTACAAAATAAAAAGTTTAAAAGACGCACACGTTCAGGGGTGAACTTACCCATCTTCCTATAAAAGGGGTGCATTTTATTGATGAATATAAAAGTAGGTTCTGGAAATCACACTTTGCAAGATTCCACTGATGTGAAGATCTCTGTGTGTGTGTTTGTGTGCACATACATCATAGACAGATGACCGTTTGCCAAGAGGTGAACGAGGATTATCTTTGAGTGCCGGATTGTCGGGTGACATTATCCTCTTCTTTGTATGTGTTAATTTTGCTTGGTTCTTTACAATGAGTGTTATATCCTCTTAAAACACAAAAGTGTAAGAAAGCACATAGTCATTTTGTCTTTAATCCCGTCCTATTTAATCTGTTCCTGTTAACCAGAAACATTCTATACACACAGTACCCAGACATGAAATTGACTTTCTCAGGAAACATGCAAAAGCATGGAACTGTTTTCGCCTTGTACTTAAACCCATATTTCTTTTTCTTTTCCACTTAGGATAGCATTTGGGTTTGTGGTTTGTACTTCAAAGAATTAGAAATTCTAAATAAATAACGCCCTTCAGCACTGCGTTTCCTTTGTACGTTAGGAAAGAATTATTCATGTGCTGTAGGCAGGCCAGACCATGAGAAAAGCAAGTCAAAATGACTGTTACGTTTTCAATGAGTCTCTGTTTACTCACTTAAAGCATTGTCATAAAGGCAGATCGGCACATTTCCCATTTCCACAGACCTGCCTGTTAGCTTTCTTATCTCATGGTATATCTTACAAATGGATTGCACACACTGTGTTTTCATATCGGTATACATGATTATGAAATGAATTAAGCTCAAACTACATTGTAATATAGTGTATACTTTTCCTCATCCTGTTTATTACGATGATGAAACTTATCCTTAATTTTTAACATCTTCAGCCGTATTTATTGGACGTTCACCGTGACTGCAGGTGGATCCCGCTTACAGAGTGGTTAATTTAAATATCTCAAAAACTAGCAACATATATGGCAGAAGCCTTCACAATATTGTAAAGTAATTATCCTCCAAGTAATATAAACAATAAATTCTTAAAACCTAGCAACATGCAACAAGCAGAACAAGAATAACTTTCTTACCCTCTTCTTTAGTGGATTAAAACATAATCACTGCTGTTCACGCTGATGTACTCAGGGTAGCTCATGCAAAAGCAGAAAATTGTAACGACGCAATTATTAGTGTCTGTCTTTCTGGTTTGCTTCGTTCATCCTCCTGAGCAAACTCTTTCTGAAGTAAGGATCAGAAAAATTCCCTAACAGTGATGTAGCGGATAGAGTCTTCAACTAAAAACATCAAAGATCTATTAATACAATCTAGTCTTATTTCTGCTATTAACTAGTTAAGTGATTTCTACAAATTACTTAACTGATCTATCGATTTTGTAACTGGGAGAACAAATGGTTTGGACTGGTCTGTGTTTGAGGTCCTAATGCAGTGATGTTCAAATCTGGAAAACACCGTCTCTGATCTCCCTTGAAGAGAGGACGGTGAAGCAGAAGGGCCGTGTCAACACAGCCAGGCTCTAGAGCTGCCCCGGCCCCGGTGGATGCGTCCGTTCCCCTCACGCTGTCAGCCTCTCCCATACCAGTGTCTAAGCAGCAGAGTCCTGAGTTTCCGTTCAGTGATCCCTTGTCTGTGCTTGTTTGTCAGATGCAGCGCGTAGCCTGGCTGAAATCAGCACATCAGTGAGATGAACTCCCTTTTGAAGCCACTTCTCCCTGCAGCTAATGAGGCTTGTCCATCCCTCTTTGTCTCTGGGGCTCCTGTGTTTTTTTCTCTCCATATCTCCCCCTGGCCATTTCCCCCTTGTCTGAATAGCATCACAGGTTGATGCTTAGACCTAGCTCTGGTGTAACTCCCTAGGATTCCTGTAAATGGTAAGAGCATTACAACTAAATGTACAACTGAAATCTGAAAGCGGCTTTGGTAACAAAGCATCAGGGCATCGCCGCTTCTCCAGCATAGGATACAGTGGCGATTGTTTCTGCTGTGGTAAGATGCCCCTGACTCGGACAGTAACATCCACAACAGGGCACGTCATCGACAGAGCTGCAAAGGAGGAGAACCAAAGACGGTGAGGGTGGCTCAGAGGATGAGTCAGAGGCAGCACATGTGAGACGGCCCTCTCCTGCCCCGCAGACGATGCTGGGACTCCTGGAAAGGGGTGCTGAAAAGGCCAGAGTCCACAAATGGCAGAAGGATATTGTGGACTTCCTCTTGCCATCTGCTTAGGAAACACATTTACATCTATTTTCACAGCATACTATTTGACTCCAGCTGCCTGAAAATCCTCTCTGGCTAGTCTAAATCATCTATAATTAGCCTCAACATTTTCCATGATTTCCAGAATCCTGACACTAATACAGTATTCCACGATATATGTCAAAGGCTTTTAAGCACATAGATATAGGTCACTGCTGAGTCCCCGATGACTCAGCAGATAAAGAACCTCCCTGCTCTGCAGGATATTCGGGAGACTCAGGTTTGATCCCTGGGTCCTAGGTCGGGAAGATCCCTTGGAGGAGGGCAAGGCAACCCACTCCAATAGTCTTGCTGGGAAAACCCGATAGACAGAGGAGCCTGGTGTACTACAGTCCCTGGGGTTGCAAAGAATTGGGAGCTGTGCCTGCTGCAGCCTGTGCTCCTAGAGGCTGAGACCAGAGAAGCTGCCAGCGAGAAGCCGGTGCCCCGAAGCTCGCTGCAACTAGAGAAAGCCCGGCAGCCACGACGAAGACCCAGGGCAACCAAAAACAAATACATAAAACCGTAGCAACAGATCAGGAGGCACTGTCTGTCAGCCACTTGCTGCACACCAGGCACTTTTGAAAACTTTTATTTAATTGTTGAAACCAATGTTGAGCAGAGTGGTGTCATCTCTCTCCCACAGCTGGGAGGTGGCTTTCAAAGCCAGCTTAAAAACTTTGCGGCGATTATTTTTTGAGGGGGTGTTCGTATTGTGTTTGTGGTTGTTTTAATCTGCGTTAACTGTTACCGTTTAAACATGAGAAGGATTTACTGCCACATTCACATTTTTAATTTCTCTCAAGAAACTGGAAGATTGTGTGCTGCACTAGGGCTTCACGTTTTACATAATAACACGATAAAGCTGAATCATGGATGTCAGCTCTCAACAAGGCATCAGGTGTCCACTAATGTATTTTTTGAAAAATGCAAGCAATTTAACTTCATACATTTTCACAACATTAATAAGAAGTTAATTTTCACAAAGAAGTGCCCACAGCAGAGAACGGGTCATTAGCAACACCTCCTCACCGTTGAACTCTTCCCCGCCCACCCCCATCCAAGGTCATTACTACCTTGACTCTAGCACTTGGGTTATTTTTTACTGTTTTGAATTTTACGTGAATCATACACAGTTAATTTTGTGTGTGCCTTCTACCACACATCACTGTATTTTTGAGATTCATTCACGTTGTACTGATGATCTGCAGCTTGTTCATTCTGGTTGTGAATTCTAATTCCATTCACAAATGTCAATTTTGTTTAGCCATTCCACTGTTGATAGATAGACATCCTGTTTTTCCCCTAGTTTTCGGCTATTGCAAACAATGCTGCTGTGACATCCTGGTGCGCGTTTTCTGGTGAACACACCTGCATTTTCCTTAAGAGAATTAGCCAGCGTAGCACTGCTGGGTCACATGGTGTGCATGGCTTCATTCCAGCACGCATGCTCAGTCACTCTTTGCAACCCCATGAACAGAAGCCGGTCAGGCTCCACTGTCCGTGGGATTATCCCAGCAAGAGTAGTGGAGTGGGCTGCCATTTCTGCCTCCAGGGGATCTTACCAACCCAGGGATCACATTCGAGTCTCCTGAGGGTCCTGACTTGTCAGGTGGATTCTTTACCATTGAGCCACCTGGGAAGTTCAGCTTAAGTTACTGTCAAAAATATTTCCAAAGTGACTATGCCAATTTACACTCTCCTCAGAAGTGTGTGAGCACCCTGATTGCTCCCAGTTCTCATCTTCCTCTTTCACTTTTCTTTCCATTTTCCTTCTTCCCACAGGAGTATAAGAGTATGCCATCATGCTTTTAATTGGCATTTCCCTGATGGTGAATGAAACTGAGTGCTTTCCATAAATCTGTTGACAATTCTCTTTTGTAAAGTCCATGTCAGTCTTTTACCCATGCTTTTTTGAGCTGTCCTTCCCTTCTTAGTTAATTAGTAGAAAATTTTTATATGTTTGAGATATAAAACTTTGTGAGATGTATGTATTACAAATCCTTTTCTCCTACTATGTAGCTTAATTTTTATTCCTTAACAGCGATTTTTAGTGAACAAAAATTTTTCTTTTTTTTGAAGGGGGGGCGGCGCTTCCCTGGTGGCTCAGATGGTAAAGCATTTGCCTGCAATACGGGAGACCTGAGTTTGATCCCTGGATTGGGAAGATCCCCTAGAGGAGATCTTCACTGGATATCTGTCCTGGAGAATTCCATGGACAGAGGATCCTGGTGGGCTACGGTCCACAGGGTCACAAAGAATTGGATACAACTGTGACTTTCAATTAGTAAACAAAAATTTTCCTTTCTACTGTAATCCAATTTGCCATTTCTTTCATTTCATTCATTCATTAAAAAATTTTTTTCTTAATTGTACTGGATGTTCATTGCTGCACCCAGGCTTTCTCTAGTTGCGGCAAGAGGGCTTCTCATTGCAGTGGCCTCTCTTGTTGCGGAGCACATTCTCAGAGCTCAGCAGCTGAGGTGCCCGGCTTTAGCTGCTCCGAGGTATGCAGAATCTTCCAGGACCAGGGACTGAACCTCGCCCCCTGCGTTGGCAGGCGGGTTCTCACCTACTTCACGCCGGGGCAGTCCACCTTCATTTTCTATGCATTCCATCCCTTCATTCATTTTGTGCTTTTACTTCTATAAATTTTCATGTCCAGTTTACAAAATTGCTGCCTAGAAGTTCATGAAGATATTCTGCTGCTTTCTTAGGGACCATGTGTTAATAATTTAACTTCTGACATTCAGATCTATAATCCATCTGAAGTTGTTCTTTGTCCATGGTGTTGATGTAAGGGTCAGGATATTTTTTTCTGCATGGATATACAACTGACCCAGCACAATTTATTGAAGAAAAAAAAAAAATCCCATCATTAGAGTGGCAGCTTTGTCATAAACTGTTACACAATCAGTGTTTGGGATGTTTTCTGGACTCTTTCAAGTTTTTTGGGCAGTTCATTCTTATATAAATACTGCTGCTAAGTCGTGTCCGACTTTGTGTGACCCCAGAGATGGCAGCCCACCAGGCTCCCCGGTCCCTGGGATTCTCCAGGCAAGAACACTGTAGTGGGTTGCCATTTCTTTCTCCAAAGCATGAAAGTGAAAAGTGAAAGTGAAGTCGCTCAGTCGTGTCCGACTCTTAGCGACACCATGGACTGCAGCCCACCAGGGGTTTTCCAGGCAAGAGTACTGGAGTGGGTTGCCATTGCCTTCTCTTGTCTTAATTACCATACCTTTACCAAAAAATAAGCCCTTCAGCACTGTTCTACAAGATTGCTTTGACTAGGCTTGGTCCACTGCATTTCCACATAAATTTCATTTTATTTTTTAACTGGAGGCTAATTACTTTACAGTATTGTGGTGGTTTTGCCATACGTTGACGTGAATCCTCCACGGGTGTACATGTGTCCCCCATCCTGAACCCCCCTCCCACCTCCCTCCCCATGCCATCCCTCAGGGTCATCCCAGTGCACCAGCCCCGAGCACCCTGTCTCATGCATCGAACCTGGACTGGTGATCTACATGGATATTACCATATGTGAAACAGATCGCCAGTCCACACAAATTTTAAAAAGAGTTTGACAGTTTTCTGAAAATATCTTCTGAGATGTTGACTAAGATTACATTATATACTTCAATTTTGAGAAAATGTATATCTTTACATTATTTGTCTTCTGACCGATTGAACGTGGTATATAATCTCCATTTATTTAGATAATCAGTTTTTCTCAGAAATGTTAGGCATCTTGCAAATTTTACTAGATTTATCTCTAAAAATTTGACGTTTTTGATACTACTGTAAATTGTGCTGTGTTTTTACTTTCATTTTATGTTTGCCCTTGATATATAGAAATGTAATTGGTTTTCACATAATGACTTCATATCCAGCAAATGTAGTTTCAGTGTTATTAAATTCACTTGTGAATTTTAGGAATTTGTAGACTCATTTGGATCTTCTACACCATATTTCCTTCATTCCTAGCTTTCTGTCTTTATCCCTTTTCCTGCCTTTATGTACTAGGATGGCCCCCCGGTACCCGGTTGAAAAGCTATGATGATACTGAGAAACAGTTTCTCAACCCCAAACTCAGAGGGGAAGCCTTCAATATTATACGATTAACTATGCATCTGTTGTAGGGTTTTGTTTTGTTTTTTTAAATAGAAGCTCCTTTTTTTAGATTAAGGAAGTGGCTCTCTGTTCCCAGTTCGCTGAGTTTTTTTATGACACCCTTTATCGCTTTTGTTTTTGGACCTGAGGAAATAATTATAGGATTACTGTCTGTCTCTCTCTCTCTCTTTCTCTCTGCCCCTGTCTCTCTCTCTCTTTCTCTCTCAGTTACATGGTGGAATACATTGCTTTTTGAATGCTAAACTTTCTTTTCGTTCTTGGAGTAATGTCGTGAAGCATATTATTATTATTGTATTTCTTTATATGTGCTAATATTTTATTTAGCATTTTTGCTTTCTTTCGTACTTTCCTTGTAATGCCAGTGTAAACTTTCAATAATAAGACTGTGCTGCCTTCTTAAAATAAAATGGAAGATACTTCCTTTTGTTCATTCGTTGGGAGAGTTAATAGAAGACTAGAGTTACCTCTTATGAAAGCTGTCTGGGTCTGGAAGGTTGAGAGGAGAAGGAATGGAATCATTAATTATGGAATCAGTTTTTAGGTTAAAAAAGAAAGCAGTTTTGCTCATTCTTGTCGAGGAAGTTTGGATAAGTATTCTCAAGAAATGCATTTATTTAGTCTAAATTGACAACTTTCTTAATATAAAGTTGTTCTTAATGTTCTTTTGCTATTTTTTTAAAAGCTTGTAAGATCTAACTTGTGCAGCCACTGAAAAACAGTGTTTACTTTGCTTATTTATAGTCGCTAAGAAGTAGAACCCTAAGTATCCCTCACTAGATGCATGAATAAAGAAAATGTGTTTGTGTGTGTGTATGTGCGTGTGTGTAAAATCATTTGTTGTACACCTTAAACTAATTCAATGTTCTATGTTAATTGCATCTCAATAAAACTGGACACAACTTTTAATATTCACATTTTGGCAGTGATATCATTTTTTAAAATTCCTGGTGTCAATATTTTATCCTATTTTTCCTCCTCTGTCCTAATCAGTTCTGCTAAATATATACTAATCTTTTCAAAGAACCAGTTTGAAGGTTTTGTTTCTCACTTATATTTATTTTTTATTTAATTGATGATTTTGCTCTTTTATTCATTTCCTCCTTTCTTGTGTGTTACTTTGGTTGACTTGCTACTCTATTTCTAGTTTCTTGAGATGAAGGCCTAGATCTTTGATTTTCGATGTCCCCTATTGTCCTTCACCACTAAATTTACTCATTTATATTACCTCTTTCATCTCTAACAGCATTTGGGGTTCATAAATCCTTTAAATGGTTTAAGATCAGTGTGACATATTTATATGTTGATAGGAGGTAAAAGAGCAAAGATTCAAATCCAGGCTATATTGCCCTTAAATTCATGCTCTTCCTTCTCACGTAGGATTGATTCTATGAGCCAGTAGGTGAAAAGAAGAGCACATAGGAAAGCAAAGGAGAAGCCTGACTGATGCCCGCTTCTTGCTGAGTACAGAGCAGCTTCTGGAGGAGACAGAGAAGTGAGAGGAGAGCCAGACTGGCTGTGTCGAGATCCTCCCTAAGTATCAACCTTTCTGCTTCTGTGGCCATTGCTTCCTCAACTGTAACGCACAAAGCGTGGACTAAGCATTCCCAAGTTTCCTTTCCATGCTAAGAGCAGAGCTTAAAGAGGAAATGATGACCGAAGATACTGAAGGTTATAGAGAAGTTTAAAATGCACGGTTTAAGAAACAGGCAATGCACTTTTTAATCACATAATCATTCTACTTCTAAAAGTGAAAGTGTTAGTCACTCAGTCGTATGCAACTCTTGGCGAGCCCAAGGACTGTGGCCCACCAGGCTCCTCTGTCCACGGAATTCTGCAGGCAAGAACACTAGTGTGGGTAGCCATTCCCTTCCCCAGGGGATCTTTCTGACCCAGGGATCAGACCCAGGGATCAAACCCAGGTCTCATGCATTGCAGGCAGATTCTTTCTGTTTAAGCCACAACAGAAGCCCCATATTTCTAAAGGCGGGAGCCAAATGGCAACAGTTTTAAAATTAAATGGGTTTTATACCTTTCTCAAGTGGATGGGGAACTCTGTGCGGAGAAACATCTTGCAGAGTCTTACACAGCGGGAGAAAGTCATAGCAGGGGTAGAAAGCACAGACTTTGTCAGCCTGAGTGACACTTGGGTCCTGGGTCCTCTTTTTCATAGCTAGAGAGTTACAGGCACAAGATGGGACCAATCAAGAAAGATCATCACAAATGGCAGAAAATAATAATAATTAACTTGGTTTTCAACATCAAGAGAGTACTGTAAAGAGATTGTATCAAAAAAAAAAAATCCAAGATAAACAGCATCTTATCCAGTCAAGACAAACTCGATAAGACAAGTCGTCGCACAAAGACAATTCATAATATGGTTGTAACAAAAATCCCTTCAGTGACCTGAGGTTTTCATCTATGACTTTACGGGAGCAAAAAAATTAAAAATAAGAAGTTTAATTCTCCCTGTTGAAAGTAAGGGGAAAGATTTTTCTTCCCTCATCTTTCTTAAAGCATTGACGTTGGAAAATTTGTAATTTTAAGTACTTTCTCCTCTCTTTAAAACGTGTGCACACATACTTTTGGAAACAAGATAGAAAGCCTTTTGTCAGCTTTGTGACCGGGACTGCGCTCCCAAGCACTTGGGAGAGTTCTCCTTGAAATGTAGCTTCATGGGAGTGAGCACCCCATCCCCCAGTGTCCACGGGAAGGCAGAAATCCAGCTGCAGTGGATCCCTTGCTCCAAGCTCAAACTGGAAAACTGAAAATAAAAGTCTCTCAGTTGTCAACTCTTTGAGAGCCCATGGACTCTAGCCCGCCAGGCTCCTCTGTCCATGGAATTCTCCAGGCAAGAACATTGGAGTGGGTTGCCATTCCCTTCTCCAGGGAATCTTCCTGACCCAGGGACTGAACCCTGGTCTCCTGCATTGCAGGCAGAGTCTTTACAGTCTGAACCACTCCATCATAAAAATGTTAAGCATTTGTTTCTTCTCTGGATAAAGCCAATAAGCTAACATAGATGGTGACGCCAATCTCCAAAGTAAAGTTTGGATGAACTACGAGTTTTCTTACTTGAAGGCTAGTTATTCTTTATTTCAAGTCTGGAAAATATTTATATAATGGATTGTATCCACCTGACTGTATCAATCAATGAGGGTTGTTGTTTTTTTTTTTTTTCCTTTTGTCTTTTCAATCTCTTAGCAGATTACCTGTGGTGCATGGATCTGGATGAAGGCTTATTCAAGAACAAAAGTGCTTTTGTTCCCTACGAACTTTGTGGAGAGGGCTTCTGAATTTGAAGATGATTTTGTTCTTATTTATATCTGCCAAATGCATAGTAGGGTTGAATCTAGCACTGACCCTCCTGAGACTTTAAAGTATATTCCAAGATAAAGAACCTCATCTCTGTAGCTAGACTTCTCTGATGTCTGCTCCCAGCCAACTGAGTGTATCACTGCCTAGACGTGGATTGTGCTAGGAGGGGAAAGGAGATGGAGAGAGTGAAGTCTTGAGCCTGGACCCCAGGAATAATGTTCCTGACATCAGAATTATTATGTTTATCTCCCAGTAACTTTCTGGAGCTGGGTAAGTGTCCTCCATGTGAACACTCTCTCACATAGAAGAAACAAAGGCAGGTATTAAAGTCCAGTGATCCAGAGTTCAGAAAGAAGGAGAGCAGATGTGAGGACCCGGGATTTCCTTGGTGGCCCAGTGGTTAAGACTTTGCCTTCCAGTGCAAGGGGCGCATGTTTGACCCCTGGTTGGGAAGCTAGATCCCACATGCTTCATGGCCAAAAACCCAGAACATAGAACAGAAGCATTATTGTGACAAATTCAATACGAACTTTAAAGATGGTCCTCATCAAAAAAAAAAATCTTAAAAAAAGAAAGGAAGGAAGGAAGAAAGAAGTGAAGGTTCGTGAAGCTACTGGGTGTAAGTTTCAGGGC
The DNA here is from genome assembly GCF_016772045.2 of Ovis aries. Classification (NCBI taxonomy): domain Eukaryota; kingdom Metazoa; phylum Chordata; class Mammalia; order Artiodactyla; family Bovidae; genus Ovis; species Ovis aries. Next base: position 76,910,279 of record NC_056065.1, on the reverse strand, counting down.
CTTTGGCTTAATGGGCCCCTTGCAAGGACCTAAGGAGGTGTTTACATGGTCATATATGTTTATAAAATTGGCAAAAGTAAGAAGTTTCTGTATTCTTTTTGATAAAGCTGCTGCTGCTGCTAAGTCGCTTCAGTCGTGTCCGACTCTGCGCAATCCCATAGACGGCAGCCCACCAGGCTCCCCCATCCCTGGGATTCTCCAGGCAAGAACGCTGGAGTGGGTTGCCATTTCTTTCTCCAATGCATGAAAGTGAAAAGTGAAAGTGAAGTTGCTCAGTCGTGTCCGAATCTTCACGATCCCATGACTGCAGCCCACCAGGCTCCTCCGTCCATGGGATTTTCCAGGCAAGAGTACTGGAGTGGGGTGCCATTGCCTTCTCCAAAGGACCCACCAAATCATGAAACCTGTAAGCTCTTGCTGTGAGAGGAAGGAGAGAAATGAAACAGGAGCAAGAAAAGGCGGAAGAGTAACTGTGAATTTATGTATGTTCCCGAGACAGGGTTTTCAAAAGAAAGTAGGCACTGTCCAAAAATAGCCACCACATTTTCGTAGGGAATAATAATTTTTTAAAAAAATTCCTACCAAGTAATAGGAAATTCAGCTACCAAGATGACCTAAATTCTTGACATCCAACTGAAAGCCTGTCAGAAAATAGTTCTCCAATACATCTGCTTTTCTTACACATAATTTATTTCACACATTTAAATAGCACCAGCTGAAAAGAAAATAATGTGATCACTACAATTGTACTTTCTTTCAAAAACAGAAAGTTTTAAGAGTTTAGGACTTTAAATTATGAAAGTGCAGGTGAAATTTTTTCTCCCATATACTAAAAGTATTCCAGCAAAAATGCAAAAATCACTACTTCTGGGCCATTTTTTCAAATTATTATAAAAATGCAAGTCTATGCAACAGAAGATAACGAAAACCCTTTGCCAACATCCTTGTTTCTAAAAGACTCTGAATTAAAATAAGAGGAAAGTTCATTGAGCACAGCCCCAGGTGGGTTGGGGGCTGCAGAGACACAGAAAGAGCAGCCAGTACAAGCATCATCCTCCAGAGTGAAAAGGCACCCGCCAGAATCCCGGAGGGTCCTGAGCTCACGGCCTCCTCCTTTGTATTGGGTGGGGCTTACTGAAGGTGGAAGAGTGAGCAGAATCTGGACTCAGAGACTAGAAAGGAATGGATTTGGGAGCCTCCGAGATGAAAGGAGAGCAGTGACTTGGCCCCCACCCACCCTCTGGAGGCCTTAAGCTTTGCAGACTTACTGTGAAAAACCCATGGGGTTGCTGACGGTGACTAGAATATGTTGTTGCTGTTGTTTCTTTTCCATTATGTTTTTTTAAGGATATTGACTATAACTCCCAATAGAACCTTATTGCTTATTTATTCTATATATAATATAGAACTGTAACAGTGAAGAAGACTCTTGAGAGTCCCCTGGACTGCAAAGAGATCAAAACAGGTGATCCTAAAGGAAATCAACCCTAAATATTCATTGGAAGGACCGATGCTGAAGCTGAAGCTCCAATACTTTGGCCACCTGATGCGAAGAGATGACTCATTGGAAAAGACCCTGATGTTGAGAAAGACTGAGGGCAGGAGGAGAAGAAGGTGGCAGAGGATGAGATGGCTGGATGGCATCACTGACTCACTGGACATGGGTTTGAGCAAGCTCTGAGAGATAGTGAAGGACAGGGAAGCCTGGTGTGTTGCAGTCCATGGGGTTGCAAAGAGTCGGATATGACAGCAACAACATCTGCTAGTTCCAAACTCCCAACCCACCCCTCCCCTGGGCAACCACCGTCTATTCTCTACGTCTGTTCCAAAGTTCATCTGTGCCATAGTTTAGATTCCACATATAAGTGACATCATATGGTACCTGTCTTTCCTTTTTGACTTACTTTGCTTAGCTGATAATCTCTAGCTCCACCCATGTTGCTGCAAATAACATTATTTCGACCTTTTTTATGGTTGCGTGATATCCCATTGTTTACACACAGCATATCTTCTTTATCCGTTTATCTGCTGATGGGCATTTAGGCTGCTTCCACGTTTTGGCTGTTGTGACTGTTGTGGCTCCATTTTTTGAGGAGCCTCCATACTGTTCTCCATAGCAGCTTCACTAATCAACCTTCGAAGGTGAGAACCTTAGCCTTGTTTCACAGGAATTCCCTCCAAGACTTTCCTTGCCCTGCACAAAGTGTGTGCGCCACAGAAGCTGAAAAACCAGGGTCACAGGAGGAGGAGGCTATCTTTATCCAGTAATTTTTCAGGCTCTGGTAGGCAAAGAGCATGGGCCTACCCCAGGCTTCCACCTTGAATTCCAATGAGTGATGAAAATGGGCAGTGGTCCAAAATAAAAATAGGGGGCTGGGTCCCCTGGAGCAAGGGCAGCATCTGGGCATGAGGTGTGCAAGGGAGCCGGCGGGGCCACAGTCAGGCCAGCCGCCAGGTCCTCTCGGGATTGTGGGTGGTGGGGCGGCACGTGATGGGTAATGAGCGAGGCCTCCGTAAACCACGCATTTGATTTTTCATGCTGTTCTCTTCATATAAGAACTTTGGTGATTAAACAAATTTCACTACTTGTTTCAGTAGGGGCTCTCTTCAACCAGCCTGAAAACTCCTCAAGGTCCCTCTCTCTCTCTCTCTTTTTTTTAAATTTGTGTTTTGGGGGTTTATTTGTCTTTATTTTCTCTTTACCATGGAACAGCATCCAGTGATTCTCAAGCAGCAGCACTCGGTTTGATAATACCAGGTAATTCATTATGAATTAATGATATTATAAAATAATAACTGTAAGAATTGTTGTTCAAAAACACAAATAGGGAGCAAATCCTAAACAACAGACGTCCTAAAACTTAAACTATTAACATTTTCTTAAATTAACCATTATAAGAGTTTTAAGTTTTGTGATCATCTGCTAGACATCAACAGAAACAAGGGCAATAATTCCACCAAATTTGAAATAATTCTTCCAAAAGCTCAACTCATTTTCAAAGGATGTAACTTTCTAAGGCAAATGTGTAAGGAGATGAGTTGATAGCACTTTTCATTGTACACGGAAGTCACTGGGGCCCAAGCCTGACCGCCTCCATAAGCTCATGACTGAGGGCTAATAGCTACAGATTTTATTTTCCTGGGCTCCAAAATCACTGCGGACAGTGACTGAAGCCATGAAATTAAAAAGCACTTTGTCCTTGGAAGAAAAGCTATGACAAACCTAGACAGCCTGTTCAAAAGCAGAGACGTCATTTTACCATCAAAGGTCTGTCTAGTCAAAGCTATGGTTTTACCAGTAGTCATGTATGGATGTGAGAGTTGGACCATAAAGAAGGCTGAGTACCGAAGAACTGATGCTTTCAGATTTCGGTGCTGGAGAAGACTCTTGAGAGACCCTTGGACGGCAAAGAGATCAAACCGGTCCACTCTAAATGAAATCAACACTGAAAATTAATTGGAAAGACTGATGCTGAAGCTCCAATACTTTGGCCATCTGATGTGAAGAACCAACTTATTGGAAAGGATCCTGACGCTGGGAAAGATTGAAGGCAGGAGGAGAAGGGGATGGCAGAGGATGAGAGGGTTGGATGGCATCACCGACTCGATAGACATGAATCTGAGCAAACTCAGGGAGACAGTGAAGGACAGGGAAGCCTGGTGAGCTGCCGTCCATGGGGTCGCAGAGTTGGACACAATGCAGCAGCTGAACAGCAACCCCTATCATCAGATCTAGAGGCTGACTCACACTTCTGGAGCCATTTCTAGGAACCACCTGAAACAAAAAGTTTAGAATTCTCCTTTTCATTCAACCCGACTCAGTTGGACTGGCTCTTGTCTCTTCATGGATGAGAGCACTTGGTGTGAAGGCGTTTACAGTGCTGATCTGGTACATGAAAACAGTCAGCTGATTATCGAGACTCAGAGACTGCCCCTAAATCCATCGAATGGAACAATGTGTCTTAAAAGGCTGTGATAACAAGTCAATTAGTACAAACAAGGTTCTTCAGTTCTCACAACGGGTGACATTGTCTATTTTACGCAATGTGGCCAGCGTTGATTTGACAGCTATGAGGATTTTAAACACTGAGTAACGTGCTTCTACCTGCAGAAAGCTGAAAACTGCCAAGTACATTTCCTGTTAGCACAAAGATTTTATTTGTATGGTGAAAAAGAAGCGGCAGCCCCCAAATGTGCGTTTACTTTCGCGCTTCCAAATAGAAAACGTAAACACGTAAACCTAAGAAAATGCCGAAAGTGGGATGAATCACACAAAATACACAGTTTGAACAGTGCATCCCACAGCTAATGCTGACCACCTCAGCGACAGCAAAATGCTGCTCCTACACAATAATTCACCGTGAGCCCAGTCACAGGGGCCGAGCTCGAGACTTCATAGGCTCACGACCCTCAGTTTGGCCCAAGAAACACTTTACAGAACTGAACACAAAATGATTTATAACATGTCTCTTCCTAAGTAATTTTCATTTCAACATTTTTGCTTTCTTATGCTTGGTCTTGCAATATGAAAATGCAGGCAGATGATTTAGGAAAACAAAAACAAGAAAACAGCAAAAACAAACTCATATGCTATTCACTTATAGTTTCAAGCAATAATAAATGAGATTTTGAGGTTTTAACTAGGTGTCCTAAAGTTATCATTATCTAAGTTTATTTGAAGCCTTTGAGACTTTTAAGTCTAACAATGTTTATGATATAAAGGGATTTAAATGTGACCTTCTGATGTTATAGTTAAAACAGCCATATCTGGTTTACACAAGATAACTTTCATTTATAAGCTGCTGTGATCACTCTGTTTATAGAAAGATTGGTATTCTAGGGTTTTATTTATTACTCATAGCTTTATTATAATTAAGCTAATTTTCTATTTTGAGCAAAGAGGTAGTCTTAAAGGGGTGTGTCTGAGTAGGTTTCAGTTGGACTCATTTCATATTCAAGATCTATTAATGTATTATCTTTGAAAGCCCAAAAGTTTGGAAGCAAACTCTTTTGACTCTCAGAATAATCGCTGAGTTTCCTTGAGTAGATGGACAATTTACTTGACATATTAATAGTTCAATGAAGGACAAGTGTTGGGTTCCACCTATGTCTTCTCCTTTTTCTTCTTTTTTCTTATTTTCTTGTCCGTGCCACACGGCATGTTGGATCATAGTTCCCTGATCAGGGATGGAACCATCATCCCCTGCATTGAAAGGGCAGAAGTCTTTAACCACTGGATGGGCAAGGACGTCCCTAGGCATATGTTCTTGGCATCGAATCAGGCCAGGATTCCTTAGTATCGGTCTTACGCTTGGGTAGTTCTTTGTCATGAGGGCCTTTCCTGAGCACGGTACCATGTTCAGCCGAATTCCTGGCCTCTTAACACTGGATGCCAGCAAGACTTCCCAGTTGCAACAACCAAAAATATCTCCAAATGTTCTGGATGTAAGAGGTGGGCAGATGGACGGGGTAAACTGGCCCCCAGTTGACGACAACCACTGGATTGGGTGTTAGGAATTTTAGAAAGTCAGTAAAATACGGAAGAAACAGAAGATTCTCTTTTACCTAGCATCGGCTTAAAACCTCTTTGAACTCGCCTCAGCTAAGGATGGCAGGCTTTCTCTTCCGCTCCCGCAGCGCGGAAGCGTGGTCCCCCGAGGTCAGGGCAGCGGGGCTGGAGGGACGCCTGCATCCCCCCGGGCCGCGCTGTGCGCGTGAACCGCCCAGGAATTGTCTCCACCGGGCTCTTCTGGGGTCCGTGGAAAATCTCCATCTCTCACACATATGAATTGCAGAAACCGGTAAGCTTTTCAAGTGCGGAAGAATGGGCTTTGTCTAACCCGAAGTGATTTTCAATGAAAGCGCACATTTACATCGGTCGGGGCCGCTCCCCCGGGGTGTGCGGGACCGGACCCCCGCGCGGGGTGACCCTCCCACCGGGCCTGTGGCCCCGGCCCGCCTGTGGTCATTTTTGATGTGGGCTTGGGGGTCCTGCTCGGAGCGGGCTTCGCCCGGGGCCGCTGTCCTTACAGAAAATGTTAACAAGCGCACACACTGAGGACGGGGGCCTCCTGCAGCGATCCTGACCCGAGGCCACAGATTCGGCAGTGAGTTTATGGCTTCATAGCATGGTTTTAATTTAGTCACCTCAAAGATTTGTATTCCTCAGACTTGCAAACCGCCCGCCCCCTCCCCTCCCTGGAGCGCCCCTCGCCGCCCCGCAGCCCCCGGAGGAAGTTTCTCTTGTAAAGAGCGCAGAGGCCGCTGGGGAAGCTAATGAGCAGCAAACACAGGGCGGAGAGGCAGGTGGTTTCTTTTTTTTTTTTTTTTTTTTCCTCCTTCAAAAGGCAGCTCAGAGGGCTGCTTTCTTACCCAAGTCTCCACAATACCCCCTGCCCTGTCCCCGCCGCCACGTTATTTCCTATTTATCAGGCTTTTAGTCAGTCTGAGCTGCTTTTCATCTGGGCTGACCGCAGGAAATTTAGATAGCTCTGAAAAAGACAAGACTGAGCTCTGAGAAAGACTGAACCTTTTCTGCAGATGCTGCACGGTGGGCCGACTTGCTTCACAGGGTAGACCGGGCTCAAGCTGACTGGGCTCTGCTTACTGACGTTTTGGCGGTGGGCTGACTCTCCGCCGTGGGGTCTTTCCTGGGGTGTCTGCGTGTTCAGCACAACCCCTGGGCTTTACTCACTGGATGTTATAGCAACTCCCACTCTGGGCATGACAACCAAGAACATCTCCGGCGGTTGCCAAGTGTTCCCTGGGGGTAGTATTACCCCCTGATTGTTTAGTTGCCGAATCATGTCTGATTCTTTGTGACCCCATGGACTGTAGCCCGCCAGACTCCTCTGTCCATGGAATTCTCCAGGCAAGAACACTGGGGTGGGTTGCCATTTCCTTGCCCCTGATTAGAACCATTGATTTAATGTCACAGGGAGTAACTGTTTGTCATTTTATCATGTTCCGGAATTTTAAGACTGCTGAACATTTACTGCTAGAAACCATGGACACAGAATTGAATTGCTTTGCTTTTTTCCAAAAGAAAACATTCCTCCCATTTTTTTTTTTTTTGAAGATTTTGATTTTACTGATCATCAGTTTTTCAAAGACAAGTGTCATAGATTTTGCCAACTTTTCATTTTCTTTAGGAAAGGAAGACTCATATACTTAATTTTTTTTTCAATTTTGCCAAATATCTTGATAGAGAAGAAATGGAGAGAAACCTGTTCAGTCAGAAGCCAGGGTGTTTCATTTTTCATGAGTGTTTTCAGGGTAAGTGGGTTTTTCATAGTCGAGAAGAATGTGATTTTCTCTCCAGCACTTGCCTGCTGCTCCCTTCATGACACCTTCCCATTTTTCCTGACCGAGTCCGGATCCTCTGTGCTGCCACAAGTTCCAGGGGAGCTGGGCTGTGAGATAAGGTGAACCCATTCTCAATCATTCACTTGTGACTGAATAACAGGGATCCGAGGGGCTTAGGATTTTAGTAAGGAAATATTCCCTGGTCAACAACTGACAAATTACACCACGTAGAACTCTTCAAAATTAAATCAATTCATGTGGTCTTTATACCAGTAGTACACAAGGTATATTTTAAGACATGTTTTTAACTAAGGGCATTTTAATTTTGTGAAAACTATAAATAAAAAAATAAAACTATAGCTATCATTGCAACTGAGCACTCTTTGATTTTTTTTTTCAAGTAAGCAATTAAAATAGAGCTTGCCCATTGCATTTAAGCTTGATCCTTGACACATGAACTTTAACTAAGGGTCATTTGCTAGAATCTACAAGGAGAACTCTGGTGGAAAGAAGAGGACTTGAGATGGGACAAGTAAAACAATCTCAAAGATGGACAAATAAAGACTCAAAAGACATAGTTATGCTTAAAAATACAATGATATTTGTGCATTCATCATTGCATTTTACAGGATACTGTTATTATTGTACAGCGTGTTCAGTTGCTAAGTCGAGTCCAGCTCTTTGTGAACACCAGGACTACAGTCCGCCAGTTCCTCTGTCCATGCAATTTTCCAGGCAAGAACACTGGAACGGGTTGCCGTTTCTGACTCCAGAGGATCTTCCTGACCCAGGGATCAAACCCACGTTTCCTACATTGAGGGCGGATTCTTTACCATTGAGCTGCCAGGGAAGCCATTATACATGATAAAACACAATAGAGCATAAGAAACTTAAGTAATAAGATCCCAGTGAACAACAAACAGATAGCGTTTAATTATTTATATATTGATTGATTGATTGGTTGTTCGTAGGAGCAGAGGTGGGGTGCAGAGTATGAATTTTGTGGTGCATTAGGTGAAACAAAGTAAGATGAATTTCTCAGTACTGAGTAGTGCTGGAGAGACTCTTCAGGATAGCAGTCAGAAGTGAATGTCTGTCTCTGCAAAACCTCTCTTGCTGTGCAGAAAGGAAAGCAAGTTTTTGCTTGCAGGCATTATGTAACCGGCCACAGCAACTGGAGGGATTTTATTGCCTGGATCTGTGAGGTGCCAAACATGAACAGAAACTGCAGAACTTTAACAGTGGGATCGAAGACCAATTAAAACACTGAACTGAAAAAGACTGACTTAGGAGTGAGTGTGGAGAGACGGGGATCATCTCTAGTTAGTGCAGCAATTCCGAGGTAAATTACCACCCAGGTGAATTGTTTGGGCTTCACACGGTGTATAGATCAGAGTAAGACCCAGAAGATGGGCAGAGAGTGTCAACCGAAGACAATCGTCAGAAGGGTCAGGAACAAGAAAATTGCACTAATTGCTCCTGACTGCAATTCTCTTTAATAATCAGGTGAGAATAAATGGAAACCAACACAGAAAAACATTGCTGTTAAATTTTCATACTATTTGCAGACAGTGGGCTTCCCTCATAGCTTAGTCGGCAAAGAGTCTGACTGCAATGCAGGAGGCCTGGGTTCCGTCCCCGGGTTGGGAAGATCCCCTCGAGAAGGGAATGGCAGCCCGCTCTGGTATTCTCGCCTGGAGAATCCCATGGACAGAGGTGCTTGGCGGGCTACAGTCTACGGGGTTGCAGGAGTCAGACACGACTGAGCGACTAAGGGCCCAGCGGGGCACTTGTAGAGAGTAGATATGTTTATGCGTAGGTTAAGCTGTTTTGTAAGCTGGGCATAGCTTCTTTCTGCCCGACTAGTTGTTGTATTAGCTTTATCTTGTTGAATGTTTGAAGAATAGCTTCGAAGCATCATCTTAAGATGGTAAAATGATGGACCTGAGTAACAGCTTTTGACAAAATTTTAATGCTTACAGTTGAAGACCCTGTAAAACAGCAGAACTGAAATTAGCCTATTAGTTGGGCATGTGCTCATACACATTAGCTCAGTACTAATGTGAATTAGGTCAGTCAATACTGTCATGTCTCATTGCTACACTATCCTGTTACCCACATGCCAAGTCACTTCAGTCACGTTGACTCTTTGTGGCCTTATGGACCACAGCCCGCCAGGCCCCTCTGTCCAGGGCATTCTCCAGGCATGAATACTGGAGTGGGTTGCCAAGTCCTCATCTGGTGGATCTTCCTGACCCAGGGATCGAACCCAGGTCTCCTACATCTCCTGCATCGGCAGGCCGCTTCTTTACCACCCCCCGGGAAGCCCCTGTTATCCACATAATATTGCAAAGAGGCCCTTGGAATACCCTTTCCATGAAAGGGAAGAAACTCGTTCAAAGAACTTTTACTACAGGCATTTTAGGTATTCTGATGACAATTACTTGCAGTACCGCCATCCATTCATTTATCTAATATGCACACCTGCGCACAAACACAAGGAAGTATAGGAGGCACCGTCCTGGTTTGCTCAACGTGAGATGTGAACGAAGCTCCAGCCCCTTTCCTCGGGAAGTTCTCAGCCTGGCGAGGTACGGTCCCTGAGGAGGGATCTGAGAGCAGAACAACGGGAAGGTCATTAAGAGTTTTAGGCAGACAGCAGCATAATCTGATTTACACTTTTTAAATCTCCTAGGACTCTGCAGACAGTGTCTTGTAGGGAATCTAGAATGCAAGTGAAAGAAACAGCTGGATGCTGTTGCTGTGGGCAACATGAGAAAGGATGGTGCCTGAAAATAAGGACTGTCAGAGGGAGGAGGAGGGAAGGGACAGGCTGCAAATGCAGTGTAGACTTGACGTCCCCACCCTGACTGTGGTGGTGGGCATGGCATGGGAGTGAGATGTAAAGGTAGAAAGGTTCAAATTTGGAACATTCTTTGTAAAAAAAAAAAAAAATTAAAAGTCTAATTCATGGTACTTTAATACAGGAACCAAACCAGAAGAATTTGTTGGTAAAAGGGATGACAGAATTTTTGAATTTCAAATTAAAGGATAGATGTGATATTGAAACCGGGTAATAGGATGAATTCCAGGGCTGAATAGAAATAAACTGATTTGGAATCATTGGACTGTGGCTAGGATGACGGTGATAATCAGAGTTGGTTAAGCTAACTTCTCTCTTTTTCATCACCCACAACAAATCCTGGACAATTACCACCCCCGATATATTTTGAAACAAACAGTTACTTCCGTTCTCCAAGCTCCCTCAGATGCAGGGATTGCAATGTGGACTTAGGAACCACCCTCCTTCTGGGTAGGCTCTTAGAAAACTTGCTTCTTGCCAGATGGAAGAGCCGGAGGAGGCCTCTCTCCCTCCCTCTTTCCTCTGCTCTTCGTCAAATCCCCTTTGCCTTCCACCCACGCCCTCTGATGTGTCAGCCAGGGATCATCTGCTTTAGTGATGTGTCTCGTTCTCTCTCCTCAAGGTGCCATGACCCTTGTGTGTGTGCTAAGTCGCTTCAGTCGTGTCGGGCTCTTTCCGACCCCAGGGACTGTAGCCCACCAGTCCTTGGGATTCTCCAGGCAAGAACACTGGAGTGGGTTGCCGTGCCCTCCTCCAGGGGAGCTTCCCGACTCAGGGATCAAACCAGCATCTCATTACATCTCCCGCATTGCAGGCAGATTCTTTACCACTAGCACCACCTGGGAAGCTTGCCATGACCCTTGCTTGGGTCCATAAAACATGATGAATACGAAGCATCATTTCTAGGTGGCAGCGGTAAGAAGCCCCACAAAATTACAGAATACCAATCCAGGATTTTGGTAAATCAACTCCAATCTTCTTGTTAAGAAAGCGATAAACACCTTCATGCTTGAAACGACAGTGGGTAGGATTTTCTGTCATAAATTAATCCTTGCTAGTAGGGGGTAGTACACTCAAGTGTCAGTTTAGACTAAAAAAGAGTAATAATAATAAGTGGAGGGCAGGTTAGCCATGGTTATACTTGTATGAGTCCAACTTAACTGAAATCTTAATCAGTAGCATTAATATGATAAACTAGACTTTTTAAAAAGTTGTTTAGAGTAGTTTAGAGTCTCTTTTTAACAAAAAACAGCTTGGCATAATGGAATAGGTCTGCCAAACACAAACTTAATCCAAAATCCGCTCCTCTCTATTTTAGCTTTGTGACTGTTGGCAAAGTTACTAACCTTTTTATAGTTACCTAAGGTGGTTGTGTCCAACTCTTTGTGACTCCATGATTATACAGTTCATGGAATTCTCCAGGCCAGAATACTGGGGTGGGTAGCCTTTCCCTTCTCCAGGGAATCTTCCCAACCCAGGAATTGAACCAGGGTCTCCTGCATTGCAGGTGGATTTTTTACCAACTGAGCTACCAGGGAAGGTGGTTGTGAAAATGAAGTCAGAGCACCTAGGTGCAACATGTGATGCGTGAGCTTTGAATGTGGTGAGCTGTTGGTAAACAGTCTCCAAGCATCAAATTTCTCATGACAAATCCACAGGCTTAACGTGAAAATCAAATGATGTAGCGCATATATTAAATGTCTAGCAGAGAGAAAGTTCTCAAAGAATACCCAACACCTCACCTCTAGATCAATAACAGAGCTAAACTGCTTTCATATAAAATGTCTGGTGGAAATGAAATACACAGTAAAATTAAGTGTCCATTTCTATAAGAGGATGAAATAACTTGAAAGTGTTGGAATCTACCTGGTTTGAAGATCTTTGAGGTCAGGAACTGAACATAAAAATGAGGAGGCTCTAGAGAACGAGGGGCTTCCCAGGTGGCTCCTGTGAGTAAAGAATCCTCCTGCAAGGCAGGAGACAGGATACGCAGGTTCAATCCCCGGCTGGGAAGATCATCTGGAGGAGAACATGGCCACCCACTCCAGTATTCGTGCCTGGGAAGTCCCAGGGACAGAGGAGCCTGGTGGGCTCCCGTCTATGAGGTTGCAAGCCAGACAAGACTGCGAGACTAGGCACACACACAGAGAACTAGATATTCTGTGTCCATTAGAATTAACATCTGAATAAATGTCAGATGGAGGAAGAAAGCTCTGGATATCCATTCTAGAGACTCAGGAAGCCTGGCCGTCTGCCTAGATAATCTTTTTGTTATGGCTCAGAAGTTTGCACTTACCCAGCTAAGCCTCACCTCAGGTCCCCCCTTCTTGGAGCGCTTCCTGACTTGTGTTCCTGGCCTTGGATCATTAACCCTGGAGCTGTTACAGCCCCAGACCCTGGCAGCTCTGTCTCTAACCGCAGTGCGGTGACCCGGCCAGGAGCCTTGGGAACTGCCACATGCTTTCTGTTGCTCTATTCCAGCCTGAATAGTTCTGCCCTCTTGATTGCTTGTCCCTATAAACTTTGAGCACCAGTAACATGTGACTTCTGAGGGGCAGCATTAAGATCCAGGGTATGGGTCATTGAGTTTCCTTTCCCGTGGCAGGCAAGACTGGAGGCAGAACTATATCTGATCGCTGAGTAGACTGCAATGGCAGAGAGAGAAAGACCCCCTGCCAACCCTCGCAGTAGAAGCAAGAAGCAAACCTGGTTCTTCTAAGTCTCCGTGAGGTTGAGGCTGTTGGTACCCACTGCCTAGCTTACCCTACCCAGATGAAAACCTTCATGAAAGGAAGCTCTCTACCCTTGATTAAAGCACTCAGATCTGCAGATCCAGACAAGTTATCTCAGGAGAGCTCACTGAAGATCCCTTGCGTGCTTAGTCATTCAGTCATGTCTGACTCTTTGCCACCCCATGGACTGTAGCCCACAAGGCCCCACTGTCCATGGGAGTCTCCAGGTAAGAACACTGGAGTGGGTTGCCATTCCCTTCTCCAGGGGAACTTCTCAGGGATTGAACCCACGTCTCTTGCATTGAGGGCAGATTCTTCACTGTCTGAGCCACCAGGGAAGCCCAAAGCTCCCCTACTGAATTCAAATTCTCCAATGACAAAGTACGTTTCTGAAGGTCCAGTTGGAGGAGCCAGCACATTTGGAGATATTTTAGCATCTTTTATTTGATGTGTTATGCTCAAGGACCCAAAGGAAGGGTATATTAGTTAGGATTCTAAAAAAGAAAAAAAATGTACCTTTTTCAATATCTCTGTTTTGCAACATATGAAACATCAGCTTTACTTGGTAGCAATATGGGTTCATGGCCAACTGGAATTAGCACCAGCTTCATGAAAATACTAATTTGAGAAGCTATATGTAGCCCAATGTTCATAGCACATTATTTACAGCAGTCAAAATATGTAAACGACCTAAGTGTCCATGGATGGATGAATGGATAAAAAGATGAGGTGTATGTATACAACTGAATGATACTCAGCCATAAAAAAATACAATCCCACCGTTTGGGACGACATGGATGGACCTTGAGAGTATTATGTTAAGCGAAATAAGTCAGAAAGGAAAATATCATATGATTTCACTTACAACCAACAGAGAAAGGGAAGGGGAGAGGGGGAGGGGGAGCAGAGAGGAACTGGGGAGAGAGAGAACAAGAGACGGAGGGAGGGAGGGATGAGAGAGAGAGAAACTGGCTTAGAAGTCCCCGTGACCTGTCATCTGCAAGCTGGAGGCCCAGGAGAGTGGGTGGTGCAATCCAGTCTGAGCCCACAGGCCTGGGAACCAGGGAAAATCCCATGATGGAAATCCCAGCCTGGGGGCGGAAGAGATGCCCCAGTTCAGCAGTGAAGCAAAGCAGGGGAGCGCTCCCACTTCCTCTGTCCATTGTTCTGTTCAGCCCTCGGGACTGGATGAGCCTCGCACACACATGCTGGGGCAGGGCATCAACTTTACTGAGACACCCACTCAGCGCTAATGTCAGCTGTCGTCCTCCCAGACACACCCAGAAATCATGTATCCTCTGGCACCCCAAGGCTTGTCGAGTTGACACATAAAACTGGCCGTCACCAAGAGGAACATAAAACAAGGCTAAGAATCAAATAAAGAAGTGAGATGTCAGTGGCTTGGTCGTGTCCAGCTCTTGGTGACCTGTGGACTGTAGCCCATCAGGCTCCTCTGTCTATGGCATTCCCCAGGCAAGAATACTGGAGTGGGTTGCTGTTCCCTTCTCCAGGGGATCTTCCCCGCCCAGGGATGGAACCTGGGTCTCTTGTATTGCAGGCAGATTCTTTACCATCTGAGCCACCAGAGACTCGGTGCCTGCCAGTGCAAGAGCGTGGGTTTGATCTCTGAATCAGGAAGATCCCCTGGCGGAGGGCATGACAACCCACTCCAGGATTCTTGCCTGGGGAATCCCATGGACAGAGAGGCCTGATTGGCTACAGTCCATGGAACAACAAAAGAGTTAGAAACAACTTAAAGGCTAAACAAGAACAGAAGCATCAGAGCCCTAATAAAGTAGGGGAGAGGCTCTTTCTGGACTTACGCCCTCGCCTCTTGTCTGAGAGAAGCTGAGAGCGGTCCTTTAAAGCATGGCTGCTACCAATCTCTTCAGGACTATCGATTTCAAACTTAGGAAGTCACACGGTGGAAAAGCAACTGACTTTTCTTCCTCATTTCTTTCTTTATTCACTTTCAAGTCAGATAATTGGAGTGTTTTCTTTGTAAGTTTGGGAGGAAGGACATTCAAGTGGGCCAGCTAGCTCCCTGCACCTCTGATGGGTTAGGAGCTGTACGCATGGTTGAAGAACTTCACGGGCTGGGCCCTTGACACCCAATGGAATGCACATTTATTCCAAACACCCGCATTTTCTGACCCTTCAAAGCTCTCACAGTACTTTTTCTCTAAAGCGATCATATCTTAAAAACAAAGCTTGCTTCATTTAGAAACTATATCACTTATGGGTTATTTAAGCCATCCAAGATGGCATCTAGATAATGATGGGAAAACAAGAAGTGCTGTGTGGAGTCAACTCAGGCACGGAGAGTGGAGTAGCTTTAATGCTGTTGTTCGGTCGCTCAGTCCGACTCTGCGAACTCGTGGACGGCAGCTTAAACGAGGCAACTGCATTTGTAAAGTTAAAAATCAAACCGACATGTTGAACCGTGTGTGTAAAACATTGAGTGTATCTATGAGCCTCTTAGGAGATGTTTCTCTTGAAATTCCTTTCCAGTGGTTAAATAAAAATTAATTTAAGGTTTTAAAATAAAAAGCACAAGCAAGACCATAGGTTTGACAGTTATTTTATTTTGAATTCTTTTCTTGCTGTTTTTTTTTTTTTCTTTTGCTTTGCTCCCCACAGCATGAGTGATTTAGTTCCTCCACCAGGGATCAAACCCCTGCCTTTTGCGGTGGAAGCTCGGAGTCCTGACCACCGGGGCATCAGGTGAGTCCCTTCTTGCTGTTTTTAATCACGCATGGAGTGTAGTATTTTTAACATAGTGAAAAGGAGAGTGTTCTTTATCAAGCTGCACCTTTTGGTTCTTGCGCATTCCTAGCATCTTTGGGGATACATATAGAGTATGATGATGTTCCAAAATAAAGAAAGAAACTCTGAATGGCTTCTTAGGTCTTGGTCAAGAGACAGTAACTCTCTGAGCACAGGGCGAGCCCACCCACTGCTAGGTCAGCCCTTCTAGGAATGACTCTTGTTGCCCCTCAAATGGTAGGGCCCCCATAATTCCACACTGACCATCAAGAAGCCGGTGAGGAGAAAACGGAAAGCATAGGGTACCTGTTGATTCAGACACAAACAAATGAGCAAAATTTTCAACCAAACTCAGGAGAAGGAGAGAATGTGGGTACACCACAGACCTTCAGTCTCATCAGAATTGAATTTAATAAATGCAATCCCTCTAATATTTGAGGCTGGTGAGATGATAAATGAGCTATTCCTGAAGACCTTCGTATTGGATAATCAAATAGCAATTCTCGGTTTCTATCTTTCTCTGTAACCCTCAATAGGGCTGATCCCTCCCAGCTTCTTTCTTTTTTCTCTATATCTGGCTGCCTCAGGATCTTTATCACATCAGGCAGGATCTTTGTTATGGAGTGCAAGCTTAGATGACCCATGGGATGGGTCTTGGTTCCCCAACCAGGGATGGAACCTGCGTCCCCTGCATTGCAAGACGGATTCTTAACCGCTGGACCACCAGGGAAGTCCCTGCTGCTAAGTCGCTTCAGTCGTGTCTGACTCTGTGTGACCCCATAGACGGCAGCCCACTAGGCTCCCCCGTCCCTGAGATTCTCCAGGCAAGAACACTGGAGTGGGTTGCCATTTCCTTCTCCAATGCATGAAAGTAAAAAGTCACAGTGAAGTCGTTCAGTCATGTCCGACTCTTAACGACCCCATGGACTGCAGCCCACCAGGTCCTCCATCCATGGGATTTTCCAGGCAAGAGTACTGGAGTGGGGTGCCTCTATTTCTTGGACTGCTTTCTCTGCTTGGCTTCCAGGATGTCAGGCTTTTCATTTTTGCTGGCTGCTCCTATATTGGTCTCTTGCTGATTCAGCTCAATTCTCCAGCCTCTAAAGTTGAAGATGCACCACCATTCAGTACTTGGACTTCTCCAAGCCTCACACTTCCTACTGAACCCCCTGCACAACACCACATGTACCCTGATGATTCTAGAATATCTCTAACCTCTTTGTGAACTCCAGACTTGAATTTCCAATTGCCAACCTGACATTTCCACTTGCATCACAAAATTAGATAATTTTATTTTCTCTGACAACACTCTTCTCTCTGTTAGGAAATGAGACCGTCATTGAAGTCAAAATCTCAGGAATACGTCTTTACTCGTTTCTTGGCCTCAGACCCCACATTCACTCTATCAAATCTTATCAGCATGCCCTTTAAAATATTCTAGAACTGAATTATTTATTATCACCTCCAGTGCTATTACCCTTACCAAACTGGAATCCACTCTTGACCCCTTATGATCAGTTTTCTACTTAGCAACTAGTGTGAGCTTTTAAAATGTTAAATCTGCTGCTTCCAAACGTACACCCTCGCTAAAAATCCAACAATAACTTCTCATTGCACTGAGAATGAAATCCAAAGTGCTTCCTTCCTACGAGTCTCCTGTGATTGGAGCACCTGGCTCTCTCCAGGCTCGTCTCCGTGGCCCCTGAACTGACTCAGGCACGTGACCTGCGCGTGTTCACTGAGGAGGGGGCGATCGTGCTCCCATCACTGTTCATTCGTCTATTTTTATTGCAGTACAGTTGTTTCACCGTGTGTTCCTCCTATACAGCAAAGTGAATCGGCTATAGCTAGACATATACCCCCCTTTCATTGGATTGCCTTCCCATTTAGGTCACCACAGAGTACTGAGTAGCATTCCCTGAGCTATACAGAAGGTTCTCACTGCTTATCTATTTCATGCATAGTATCAAGAGTATATACATATGTGTGTACATATAGACGCATATGTGTGTACACATATATACACATGTCCACGTCAATGCAAACCTCCCAATCCATCCCACTCACCCCATTCCCCTTCAGTACCCATATGTCTGTTCTCTACATTTGCGTCTCCATTTGTACTTTCCAAATAAGATCATCTGTTCCATTTTACTAGATTCCACATATATGTATTAATATCCTATATATGTTTTCTCTTTAAGATTACTTCACTCTATATGATGGTCTCTAGGTCCATCCACATCTCTATAAATGGCACAATTTTGTTTCTATTTATGGCTGACTACTATTCTATTCTACATATGTACCAAATCTTCTTTATCCAGTCCTGTTGATGGATATTTAGGTTGCTTCTACATCCTGGCTATTATAAATCGTGTTCCTGTCACTCTGCTTAACTTTGCTTATTTCTCTCCCCAAATGCTCTTCTCCAGGATAGCCTCATGCTCACTTCTTCAGTACCTTTATTGTTTCTTCGAATTGTCACTCGTAGAGAGTCCAGAGCTGTCTTTCCAGATCTATACTCTATTCCATGTTGATCTTTCTCTCCCCTGCGTTGTGCTATTTTTCTTCATAGTCGCCAAAATCCAGAACAAAAAAATGTATAAAGCGGTGATTTTCAAGAAGTTAGACATCAGGTAATAAGAAGTAAACCCTGGAAGACAGAAGACAAACAAAGTCAGGTATACCAGTGCCTCAGACTGCTGACTACCAGCTGTGCGGTGCTGGAGCGACTGTGAGGAGACATCCCACATCCAGGGGTAAAGGAGAGGGCCCAGCAGGACAGTCCAGTCCAGTTCAGTTCAGTCGCTCAGTTGTGTCCGACTCTTCGTGACCCCATGAATCGCAGCACGCCAGGCCTCCCTGTCCACCACCAACTCCCGGAGTTCACTCAGACTCACGTCCATCGAGTCTGTGATGCCATCCAACCATCTCATCCTCTGTCATCCCCTTCTCCTCCTGCCCCAAATCCCTCCCAGCATCAGAGTCTTTTCCAATGAGTCAACTCTTCGCATGAGGTGGCCAAAGTACTGGAGTTTCAGCTTTAGCATCATTCCTTCCAAAGAACACCCAGGACTGATCTCTTTCAGAATGGACTGGTTGGATCTCCTTGCAGTCCCAGGGACCCTCAAGAGTCTTCTCCAACACCACAGTTCAAAAGCATCAATTCTTCGGCACTCAGCTTTCTTTATAGTCCAACTCTCACATCCATACATGACCACAGGAAAAACCATAGCCTTGACTAGATGGACCTTTGTTGGCAAAGTAATGTCTCTGCTTTTCAATATGCTATCTAGGTTGGTTATAACTTTTCTTCCAAGGAGTAAGCGTCTTTTAATTTCATGACTGCAATCACCATCTGCAGTAACTTGGGAGCCCAAAAAAATAAAGTCTGACACTGTTTCCACTGTTTCCCATCTATTTCCCATGAAGTGATGGGACCAGATGCCATGATCTTAGTTTTCTGAATGTTGAGTTTCAAGCCAACTTTTTCACTCTCCTCTTTTACTCTCATCAAAAGGCTTTTTAGTTCCTCTTCACTTTCTGCCATAAAGGTGGTGTCACCTGCTTATCTGAGGTTATTGATATTTCTCCCAGAAATCTTGATCCCAGCTTGTGCTTCTTCCAGCCCAGCGTTTCTCATGATGTACTCTGCATATAAGTTAAATAAGCAGGATGACAATATACAGCCTTGACATACTCCTTTTCCTATTTGGAACCAGTCTGTTGTTCCAAGTCCAGTTCTAACTGTTGCTTCCTGATCTGCATATGGGTTTCTCAGGAGGTAGATCAGGTGGTCTGGTATGCCCAACTCTTTCAGAATTTTCCACAGTTTATTGTGATCCACACAGTCAAAGGCTTTGGCATAGTCAATAAAGCAGAAATAGATGTTTTTCTGGAACTCTCTTGCTTTTTTGGTGATCCAGTGGATGTTGGCAATTTGATCTCTGGTTCCTCTGCCTTGTCTAAAAACCAGCTTGAACATCTGGAAGTTCGTGGTTCGTGTATTGCTGAAGCCTGGCTTGGAGACTTTTGAGCATTACTTTACTAGCATGTGAGATGAGTGCAATTGTGCGGTAGTTTGAGCTTTCTTTGGCATTGCCTTTCTTTGGGATTGGAATGAAAGCTGACCTTTTCCAGTCCTATGGCCACTGCTGAGTTTTCCAAATTTGCTGGCATATTGAGTGCAGCACTTTCACAGCATCATCTTTCAGGATTTGAAATAGCTCCACTGGAATTCCATCACCTCCACTAGCTTTGTTCGTAATGAAGCTTTCTAAGGCCCACTTGACTTCACATTCCAGGATGTCTGGCTCTAGGTGAGTGATCACACCATCGTGATTATCTGGGTCAAGAAGATTTTTTTTTTGTACAGTTCTTCTGTGTATTCTTGCCACCTCTTCTTAATATCTTCTGCTTCTGTTAGGTCCAGACCATTTCTGTCCTTTATCGAGCCCATCTTTGCATGAAAAGTTCCCTTGGTATCTCTAATTTTCTTGAAGAGAGCTCTAGTCTTTCCCATTCTGTTCTTTTCCTCTATTTCTTTGCATTGATCACTGAGGAAGGCTTTCTTATCTCTCCTTGCTATTCTTTGGAACTCTGCATTCAGATGCATATATCTTTCCTTTTCTCCTTTGCTTTTCACTTCTATTCTTGTAAGGCTTCCTCAGACAGCCATTTTGCTTTTTTGCATTTCTTTTCCATGGGGATGGTCTTGATCCCTGTCTCCTGTACAATGTCATGAACCTCTGTCCATAGTTCATCAGGCACTCTGTGTATCAGATCTAGTCCCTTAAATCTATTTCTCACTTCCACTGTATAATCATAAGGGATTTGATTTAGGTCATACCTGAATGGTCTAGTGGTTTTCCCTACTTTCTTCAATTTAAGTCTGAATTTGGCAATAAAGAGGTCATGATCTGAGCCACAGTCAGCTCCCGGTCTTGTTTTGGCTGACTATATAGAGCTTCTCCATCTTTGGCTGCAAAGAATATGATCAATCTGATTTCGTTGTTGACCATCTGGTGATGTCCATGTGTAGAGTCTTCTCTTGTGCTGTTTGAAGAGGGTGTTTGCTATGATGAGTGCGTTCTCTTGGCAAAACTCTATTAGCCTTTGCCCTGCTTCATTCTGCACTCCAAGGCCAAATTTGCCTGTTACTCCCGGTGTTTCTTGACTTCCTACTTTTGTGTTCCAGTCCCCTATAATGAAAAGAACATCTTTTTGGGGTGTTAGTTCTAGAAGCTCTTGTAGGTCTTCAAAAAACCGTTCAGCTTCTACAGCATTACTGGTTGGGGCATAGACTCGGATTACTGTGATATTGAATGGTTTGCTTTGGAAACAAACAGAGATCATTCTGTCATTTTTGAGACTGCATCCAAGTACTGCATTTCAGACTCTTTTGTTGACCATGATGGCTACTCCATTTCTTTTAAGGGGTTCCTGCCCATAGTAATAGATATAATGGTCATCTGAGTTAAATTGATACTTTTGAACTGTGGTGTTGGAGAAGACTCTTGAGAGTCCCTTGGACTGCAAGGAGATCCAACCAGTCCATTCTGAAGGAGATCAGTCCTGGGTGTTCTTTGGAAGGAATGATGCTAAAGCTGAAACTCCAGTACTTTGGCCACCTTGTATGAAAAGTTGACTCATTGGAAAGATTCTGATGCTGGGAGGGACTGGGGGCAGGAGGAGAAGGGGACGACAGAGGATGAGATGGCTGGATGGCATTACTGACTTAATGGACCTGAGTCTGAGTGAACTCCAGGAGTCGGTGATGGACAGGGAGACCTGGCGTGCTGCGATTCATGGGGTCATGAAGAGCCGGACATGACTGAGTGACTGAACTGAACTGAACTGAACTGAAGTTAAATTCACCTGTTCCAGTCCATTTTAGTTCGCTGATTCCTAGAATGTCAACGTTCTCTCTCGCCATCTCTTGTTTGACTGCTTCCAATTTGCCTTTATTCATGGACCTAACATTCCAGGTTCCTATGCAATATTGCTCTTTACAGCATTGGACCTTGCTTCTATCACCAGTCACATCCACAACTGGGTGTTGTTTTTGCTTTGGTTCCATCCCTTCATTCTTTCTGGAGTTAGTTCTCCACTGATCTCCAGTAGCATATTGGGCACCTACTGACCTGGGGAGTTCCTCTTTCAGTATCCTATCATTTTGCCTTTTCTTACTGTTCATGGGGTTCTCAAGGCAAGAATACTGAAGTGGTTTGCCATTCCCTTCTCCAGTGGACCACATTCTGTCAGACCTCTCCACCATGACCCGCCCGTCTTGGGTGGCCCCACACAGCATGGCTTAGTTTCATTGAGTTAGACAAGGCTGTGGTCGGTGTGATCAGATTAGCTAGTTTTCTGTGATTATGGTAGAACAGTGGCTGCGATGGACCGCACAGGAAGCGCAGCAAGAGGGACTACCCCATACCCAACGTCAGGAGTGGTGACCTAGTGTGCCAGGCTGCAACAACGCAGGAGCGGCCGAGAGGAGCTACTCCACATTCAAGGTCAGGAGGGGCGACTCGTCCAAGGTAAGAAGCAGCGGCTGCACTTTGCTGGAGCAGCCGTGAAGAGATACCCTACGTCCAAGGCAAGAGAAACCCAAGTAAGATGGTAGATGTTGCGAGAGGGCATCAGAGGGCAGACAGACTGAAACCATAATCACAGAAAACTAGCCAATCTGATCACACCAACCACAGCAGGACAGTAGGAGGGGTGAAATCATGTTTAGAATCAAACTCATTCCCACCAGGGATACTCAGAGGGCTCAAACAAACCTTCTGCGCACCAGGACCCAGAGACTGAGCCAGAGCTGTTTGAGCACCTCCAGAGGATGTCCGGGTCAGCAGCGGCCTGCCTCAGGCCAGGGGCTCTGGGAGCAGCAGACCCGGGTGTGGCATAAGCCCTCTTGGAAGAGGTCGCCATCAACCCAACCATAGCGCCTCCAGAGCTTACACAGGACTGGGAAACAGACTCTGGGAGGGCACAAAGAGGACCTCGTGGGCACCAGGACCCAGGAGAAAGGAGCAGTGACCCCACAAGAGACTGACCCAGACGTGCCCATGAGTGTCCAGGAGTCTCCAGTGGAGGCGTGGGTCAGCGGTGGCCTGCTGCAGGGCTGGGGGCATTGAGTGTAGCAGTGCATCATGGGACCTTTGGAAGGAGGTCTCCATTATCCTCATCACCTCCACCATAGTTTGGCCTCAGGTCAAATAACAGGGAGAGAACACAGCCCACCCATCAACAGAAATTTGGATTAAATATTTACTAAGCATGGCCCTACCAATCAGAACAAGACCCAGTTTCCCCCTCAGTCTTTCCTATCAGGAAGTTTCCATAAGCCTCTAATCCTTCTCCTTCTGAGGGCAGACACTGGAAACCACAATCACAGAAAACTAACCAATCTGATTACATGGACCACAGCCTTGTCTAACTCAATCAAACTATGAGCCATGCCCTGTAGGGCCACCCAAGACAGATGGGTCACGGTGGAGAGTTCTGACAGAATGTGGTCCACTGGAGAAGGGTATGGCAAACCACTTCAGTATTCTTGCCTTGAGAACCCCATGAACAGTGTGAAAAGGCAAAATGATAGGATACTGAAAGAGAAACTCCCCAGGTCTGTAGGTGCCCAGTATGCTACTGGAGATCAGTGGAGAACTAACTCCAGAAAGAATGAAGGGATGGAGCCAAAGCAAAAACAACACCCAGTTGTGGATGTGACTGGTGATGGAAGTAAAGTCTGATGCTGTGAAGAGAAATACTGCATAGGAACCTGGAATGTCAGGTCCATGAATCAAGGCAAATTGGAAGTGGTCAAACAGGAGATGGCAAGAGTGAACATAGACATTTTAGGAATCAACGAATTAAAATGGACTGGAATGGGTGAATTTAAATCAGATGAACATTATATCTACTACTCTGGGCAAGAAAAGTAGAAAAAGACATGGAGTAGCCTCAGAAGAAATGGAGTAGCCATCATGGTCAACAAAAGAGTCTGAAATGCAGTACTTGGATGCAATCTCAAAATGACAGAATGATCTCTGTTCGTCTCCAAGGCAAACCATTCAATATCACAGTTATCCAAGTCTATGCCCCAACCATTAACGCTGAAGAAGCTGAAGTGGAACAGTTCTGTGAAGACCAACAAGAGCTTCTAGAACTAACACCCCAAAAAGATGTCCTTTTCATTATACAGGACTGGGATGCAAAAGAAGGAAGTCAAGAAATACCTGGAGTAACAGGCAAATTTGTCCTTGGAGTGCAGAATGAAGCAGGGAAAAGGCTAATAGAGTTTACCAAGAGAATGCACTGGTCATAGCAAACACCCTCTTCCAACAACACAAGAGAAGACTCTACACGTGGACATCACCAGATGGTCAATACTGAAATCAAATTGATCATATTCTTGGCAGCCAAAGATGGAGAAGCTCTATATAGTCAGCCAAAACAAGACCGGGAGCTGACTGTGGCTCAGATCATGACCTCTTTATTGCCAAATTCAGACTTAAATTGAAGAAAGTAGGGAAAACCACTAGACCATTCAGGTATGACCTAAATCAAATCCCTTATGATTATACAGTGAAGTCAGAAATAGATTTAAGGGACTAGATCTGATACACAGAGTGCCTGATGAACTATGGACAGAGGTTCATGACATTGTACAGGAGACAGGGATCAAGACCATCCCCATGGAAAAGAAATGCAAAAAGGCAAAATGGCTGTCTGGGGAGGCCTTAGCTGTGAAAAGAAGAGAAGCAAAAGGCAAAAGAGAAAAGGAAAGATATACCCATTTGAATGCAGAGTTTCAAGAGTTTCAAAGAATAGCAGGGAGAGAGAAGAAAGCCTTCCTCAGTGATCATCCAAAGAAAAAAATGAAAACAATAGAATAGGAAAGACTAGAGATCTCTTCAAGAAAATTAGAGATACCAAGGGAACATTTCATGCAAAGATGGGCTCGATAAAGGACAGAAATGGTATGGACCTAACAGAAGCAGAAGATATTAAGAAGTGGTGGCAAGAATACACAGAAGAACTGTACAAAAAAAATCTTCATGACCCAGATAATCATGATTGTGTGATCACTCACCTAGAGCCAGACATCTTGGAATGTGAAGTCAAGTGGGCCTTAGGAAGTATCACTACAAACAAAGCTAGTGGAGGTGATGGAATTCCAGTTGAGCTATTTCAAATCCCAAAAGATGATCTGTGAAAGTGCTGCACTCAATATGCCAGCAAATTTGGAAAACTCAGCAGTGGCCATAGGACTGGAAAAGGTCAGTTTTCATTCCAATCCCAAAGAAAGGCAATGCCAAAGAATGCTCAAACTACCACACAATTGTACTCATCTCACACACTAGTAAAGTAATGCTCAAAAGTCTCCAAGCCAGGCTTCAGCAATATGTGAACCACAAACTTCCAGATGTTCAAGCTGGTTTTTAGACAAGGCAGAGGAACCAGAGATCAAATTGCCAACATCCACTGGATCATCAAAAAAGCAAGAGAGTTCCAGAAAAACATCTGTTTCTGCTTTATCGACTATGTCAAAGCCTTTGACTGTGTGGATCACAACAAACTATGAAAAATTCTTCAAGAGATGGGAATATCAGACCACCTGACCTGCCTCTTGAGAAATCTGTATGCAGGTCAAGAAGCAACAGTTAGAAATGAACATGGAACAACAGACTGGTTCCGAATCAGGAAAAGAGTATATCAAGGCTGTATATTGTCACTCTGCTTATTTAACTTCTGTGCAGAGTACATCATGAGAAACGCTGGGCCAGATGGAGCACAAGCTGGGATTAGGACTGCTGGGAGAAATATCATTAACCTCAGATATGCAGATGACACCACCCATATGGCAGAAAGTGAAGAAGAACTAAAGAGTCTCTTGATGAAAGTGAAAGAGGAGAGTGAAAAAGTTGGCTTGAAACTCAACATTCAGAAAACTAAGATCATGGCATCTGGTCCCATCACTTCATGGCAACTAGGTGGGGAAACAGTGGAAACAAAGACAATCTTTTTTGAGGGGCGGGGGCAGCTCCAAAATCAACACAGAAGGTGACTGCAGCCATGAAATTAAAAGATTCTTGCTCCTTGGAAGAAAAGTTATGACCAACCTAGACAGCATACAAAAAGCAGCGACATTACTTTGCCAACAAGTCTGTCTAGTCAAAGCTATGGTTTTTCCAGTGGTCATGTATGGTTGTGAGAGTTGGACTATAAAGAAAGCTGAGTGCCAAAGAATTGATGTTTTTGAACTGTGGTGTTGGGGAAGACTCTTGAGAGTCCCTTGGACAGAAAGGAGATCTAACCAGTCCATCCTAAAGGAAATCAGTCCTGAACGTTCATTGGAAGGACTGATGCTGAAGCAGAAACTCCAATCCTTTGGCCACCTGATACGGAGAACTGACTCATTGGAAAATACCCTGATGCTGGGAAAGATTGGAGGCAGGAGGAGAAGGGGACAACAGAGGATGAGATGGTTGGATGGCATCACCAACTCGATGGACATCAATTTGAGTAAACTCTGGAAGTTGGTGATGGACAGGGAGGCCTGGCGTGCTGCAGTCCATGGGGTTGCAATGAGTCGGACATGACTGAGCAACTGAACTTAACTGAACTGACTGACTTGGATGAGACTCCAGTTCATGAGATCAGGACAGAAGATCAGGTGTAGCCTAGAACATTTCCTCTCTTGAGGAGATAGAACTATAAGAGTTTGGGGGGATAAACACAACGTGAAATGCGTTTGAGAAGGGCATTTATTGGTGCTGCTGTTAGATAGAATGTTGTGTATATGTTTGTACATATCCATTTGGTCTAAGGTATATATATTTCCTTATTAATTTTCTTTCCGGATGACCTATCCATTATTGAAAACATGATATTGAAGTCCCCTATAATTATTGTATTTTGTCTACTTCTTCTTCAAATCTGTTAGTATTTCCTTAATATATTTAGATGTTTTGATGTTGGGTGCACATATATTTTGGGCTTCCCAGGTGGCTCAGTGATAAAGAATTAGCCTGTGGATATAGGAGATGCAGGAGACGTGGGTTCCATCCTTGGGTTGGGAAGATCCTCTGGAGAAGGAAATGGCAACCTGCTCCAATATTCTTGCCTGGGAAATCCCATGGACAGAGGAGCCTGGCGGGCTACAGTCCATGGAGTCGCAAATGATAGGACACAACTGAGCAGGCATCCACGCACATGTATTTTATAATTCTTTTCTCCTTTTGGTGAATTGTCCCTTTATTGCTCTGTGATGATCTTTCTTGTCTCTGGTTATAGCTTTTTTTACCAGACATAAGTTTACCCTGCTCTCTTTTGCTCTCCATTTGGATGGCCTATTTTCCCCACTGCTTCACTTTGAGACTGTGTGTCCTTAACGCTGAAGTGAGTCTCTTGCAGGCAGCGTATAGTCGGGTCTTGTTTTGTGAGCAATTCAGCCACTCTGTGTCTTTTTCATTGTTATTGAATTTAATCCATTTATATGTGACATAATTAATAGGTAAGTACTTACTACTGCCATCTTGTTGTTTTCTGACTATTTTGAGGTTCCTTTCTTCCTCTCACTGTTTTCCTTTACAAATAGATGCTTTTCCTGAATGGTATACTTTGATCCCCTTTGCTTTCTCTAGTATTTACTATGGATTTTTTGCTTCGTTATTGCCCTATAGATAGATCATTATATAAACATATGGTTGTTGGTTGTCAGTTGTGTCCAACTCTTTGTGACCCCATGGACTGTAGCCCCCCAGGCCCCTCTGGCCATGGGGTTTCCCAGGCAAGAATGCTGGAGTGGATTGCCATTTCTTTCTCAAGGGGATCTTCCTGACTCAGAGATCAAACCTGCATTTCTTGCATTGCAGGCAAATTCTTTACTACTGAGCCACCAGGGAAGCCCACTACAGTCTATTTAAAACTGAAAAGTAAAGTGAAAGTGAAGTTGCTCAGTCATGTCTAACTCTTTGTAGACCCCATGGACTGTAGCGTACCAGGCTCCTCCATCCATGGGATTTTCCAGGCAAGAGTACTGGAGTGGGTTGCCATTTCCTTCTCCAAGGGATCTTCCCAACCCAGGGATCAAACCCAGGTCTCCCGCATTGGAGGCAAAGTCTTTACCATCCCAGCCACCAGGGAGGTGATACATATTAAGTTTAAAACTGATTATGTGTTAATTTCAACTGCATATGAAAAGTCTGTTTTTCACCCCCCTGTAGATGTTTTGGTCTGGATGTCATATTTTGCACATTTTATTTTTATTTTTGGGGGGCATAGTTGCATTACTCCCTTGTGTTAGTTTCTGTGACACAACGGAGTGAACCAGCCACACGTGTACATGTATCCCCTCCCTCTCGGGCCCACCTCCCACCCCTCATCCCACCCCCCTCGATTATCACAGAACTTAGAGCTGAGCTCCCTGAACTATATAGCAGGTTCCCACTAGCTATCTAGTGGGATTTTAGATTACCTGTAGTAGGATTTTCTTACCTGGCTCCTGAGAAACCTGCATACAGGTCAAGAAGCAACAGTTAGAACTTTACATGGAACAATTGACTGGTTAAAAATTGGGAAAGGTGTACAACAAGGCTTTATAATGTCACCCTGTTTATTTAACTTATAGGCAGAGTACATCATGCAAAATGCCAGCCTGGATGATTCATAAGCTGGAATCAAGAGAAATATCAACAGCCTCAGATATGCAGATGATACCACCCTAATGGCAGAAAGCAAAGAGGAACTAAAAGCCTCTTGTTGAGGGTAAAAGAGTGAAAAAGTTGGCTTAAAACTCAACATTCAAATTACTAACACATGACATCTGGTCTCATCACTTCATGGCAAATAGAAGAGGAGAAAGTAGACAGATTTTATTTTCTTGGGCTCTAAAATCACTGCAGACAGTGACTGCAGCCATGAAATTAAAAGATGCTTGCTCCTTGGAAGGAAAGCTGTAACAAACCTAGACAGTGTATTAAAGAGCAGAGACATCGCCTTGCTGACAAGGTCTGTATAGTCAAAGCTATGGTTTTTCCAGTAGTCATGTGTGCATGTGAGAGTTGGACCATAAAGAAGTCTGAGTGCCGAAGAATTGACATTTTTGAATTGTGGTGCTCGAGAAGACTCTTGAGAGTCCCTAGGACAGGCAAGAGATCAAACCAGTCAATCCAAAAGGAAATCAACCCTGAGTATTCATTGGAAGGACTGATGCTGAAGCTGAAGCTCCAGTCCTTTGGCCACCTGATGCGAACAGCCAACTCATTGGAAAAGACCCTGATGCTGGGAAGGATTGAGGGCAGGAGGAGAAGGGGGCTGGAGAGGATGAAATGGTTAGACAGCATCACTGACCCACTGGACATGAGTTTGAGCAAACTACGGGAGACAGAGAAGGACAGGGAGCCTGGCATGCTGCAGCTCATGGTGCCGCAAAGAGCTGGACACAGCTTAGCAACCGAACAGCAGCAACAACCCGGTTATGAAGGTTTACTGAGTTCTTTGCTGATGTCGTGTTTCCCTTGATGCTTTGTGATTCCTGTAGCCTTGTGTAGGTATCTGCACATTTGAAGCAGCGGTCACCTCTTTCTGTCTCTACAGATTGACTTCAGTATGAAGACCACTTGTGGAGAGAGACCCACCAGAACTTGCTGTGGCCCTGGGTCTAAGGCTGCAGGGCTCTAAATGCAAGAGTACGTGGTGGCTCTGCGTCTGGGGTTTCTGAGGTCTGGAAAGCTCAGGCTGATGGGGACCATGACACTCACATGGTTCTCAGCGTTCTTAGACTGCTGAAGGGGCCTGCAGAGGCTTCAGGAGCTGGTGGGGTCCTTGGAAGCACTTCTGTGCCCACCAGTTAGGGAGCGGGGCAGGGCAGCCGGGGTGGCCTGCAGGGCGGTGCACACACGCTGAGCGGCAGGGCTGGCTGCAGCTGCCTGGGTAGCGACGAGGGCGGGCTGCAGACACACATATCGACTGAGGGCCCCCAGCAGCGGCTCTGGTCGAGTGCACAGGCTCTGCAGCTGTGGGCACCCTTGCTGTCAACAGGCACTCCCATGACTGCTGGGCATTCCCACTGGCACACTTGGGAGCAAGGTCAAGGAGATGCAAACACATGGATAGATGGGTTAGCTGCAGGGGAGCCCAACAGTGCTTGCCAGTGGCAGGAGAGAAGGCTGGTTCTGGGTCCACAAGCAGTCTGCGGGAAGGGGTACTCTACTGTGACTGCAGGCTCTCATCACAGGTACACACGTGGCATGGCAGCCTGTGATGGGGCTCAGGCCAGCGGCATGCAGGTGCGCAGCGGGAGGTGCAGGCCCACTGTGTGCACATGGCTGTGGAGTCCACTGCAGCGATCTAGGGTGTGTTGCCCCCCCCCACCCCGCTGCTGCAGAAGTCAGGGTTGACTGCCAGTGTGGATCCTGTGCTCCAGGGGGAGCTGGAGGGTGGGGAGGACGGAGATATTCAAGCTGCTGGCATCTGCAAAGATGAAACCGATAGGAAAGAAGCATGCGTGATGAAGTCTGCAGGTTTGGGGCGGGGGTTGTCCGTGGTGGCTGCGCTGGCCTTTGGTTTCTTGAGCTGCAAAGCCCACTGGGTCACCCTGTATAGGACGCACCTGGGCACCACGGTCACTCCCGCCACGTGGCTCTTAGTGGTTGCCACTGCCCTTTTCCTGTTCCCAACTGTCTGCTGTTCACCTCAGCCTCGCTGGGTCTCTGGGTGGGGTGGGTCCAAAGAGGGTCCTCCAGGAAGTGCCCTCAGGAGGCTGGGGAAGCTGGTCAGGCGCACTCCTCTGCCTTTCCTGGCAAGGGGCACTCTTCTGAGCTGGGGCGTTCCCTCTCAGCACTGACCAGCATCAGTCCGGAGGAGGGGATGATGTGAGCAAGATGAAGCTGTCGCTTCCTTCCCCTTCTCTGCGGTTTATCCCCAGGCTTTCTGTTTCACTGTGCTGCCGAGGTTTCCTATGTGTTCTCCTGAGCTCTCCTGAAGGTGTTTCTGTTCATGGAGCGCTGTCTAACGTTGATTTCTGTTGGGGACAGTGGCTAGAGTCTTCTGCTCTGCGATTTGGTGACATCACTCCCTAGCATGTATTACACTGTGGTCCCCAGAAAGGGATGAGTGAGAAAAAAAATGTAAGGAAGCCATGGGTGAACACTTTTCTAGCTTGATGAAAACTATAAACCCGCATATATAAAAGAAGTTAAAAAAAAAGAACTCATGCACAAAGTGTGAAGAAAACTATAGTAAGGAGCATCATAATCGAATTTCTCAAAACCAACAACAGATGAAAATATGAAAACATCAAGAGAAAAAAAGCACGTTACCTACAGAAGGCCGGAGATAAAGAGGACAACAGATACTTCACTGAAGCCAATAAAAGAGAAAAAGCACCATTAAAATGTTGAAACGTAAAAAAGATTGTCTAGAATTCCCTGCATAGGAAACATCTTTCAAAAGCAAAAGCAAAGATTCTTTCAGAAATATAAAACTTGATGAACTGATCGCATCTCCAGCAGATCTGTGGTACCAAGAAACAAAAAACGTTAAAGAATGTACTTGAGAAGAAAGAAAGTGGTGCTGAGTGAAAATATTAATCTACACAAAAGAAAGAAATCACCAACAATGGAAACTACATGAGTGAATGTATAAATTTTTCCTTATTATTTATTTAAGTTTATCTGGAAGATAATTGAATATTGAACAAAAAAATAAAGAGATATGCTGGGATTCTTGACCTATGCCAAAGTAAAATGTACATAACAAAAAACCACAAAGGGCAGGAGAGGGTGAATGAAAACACGCTGTTATAAGCTCTTATACGACACATAAGGGGCTCTAATATCATTTGAAAGTAAACTAATAAGCTAAATAGGTATACTAATAACCCTAAGCAATTATGTACAAAAATGTGATAGCTAATATCAATAAAAATATAACAAAAACAAAAAATATCCAATCCAAAAAAAGAGAGAGACAAAGAGAATTTTAAAAATGAAACAAATAGAAAGCAAATAGCAAAATGATAGATTATAATCTAACTATATTACCTACCACATGAAATGCAAATATTCTAAACAAACCACTTAAAAAGCAAGGGCAGTCATACTGGATATATAAACAAGACCTATACACGCAAGAATTGATGCTTACGCAGACATAAGTTTCAAAATAAGGGAACGGAAGAGGATATAACATCACAATACAGACTGAAGGAAAGATGCAGTGGCTACGCTAAGATCAGACAAACTCGATTTCAGAATAAGAAATGTTGGAGGTAAAAATGGCCATTTTGCAATTCTGAAGGTGTGAATTGTTCACGAGAACATTACAATCCTAAATGCATTTTATCACAGAGCTGCAAATTCACACAGCAAACACTGATGGGATTCCAATGAGAAGAAGACAAAGTTACAGTGCAGCTAAAGACTCCGACGCTCCTCTGTAAACAACCGACAGAACAAGCAGAGAACTGGCTACGTGTATAAAATACTCAGACAGCAAAGCCATTAACTAGATTGACCTAGTTCACGCTCCATTCAACAACAGCAGATCACACAAAGTTTTCAAGTGTGCGTCGGACACATCAAAATAAACCATATTCCAAGCAATGAAACAATTGTTGACAAATTCAAAAAAGTCAATACCTATATGTTTTTTATAACAGTAGGATTAAGTTAGAATCAAGAAGAGAAATAGTTTTGGAAAATCCTCATATATTGGGAACTAAATAATACACTTATGAGTAATTTATAGTTCAAAAAAGAAATGAAAAGGAAAATTAGAAAATATTTTGAAATGAAAATGGATTATGATGCATTTGAGTAAAAATTAAAAATTTAGGGATTCTTCAAAAGCTACCTGTAGGGGAGTTCATAACATTAAACAGTTATATATTTTTTAAAAAATCTTAACACCTAAAAAATATTGAATAAAACTCAGCAGTGGCCACAGAACTGGAAAAGGCCAGTTTTCATTCTAATCCCAAAGAAAGGCAATGCCAAAGAATGCCCGAACTACCTCACAAATGCACTCATCTCACACGCTAAAGTAATGCTCAAAATTCTCCAAGCCAGGCTTCAGCAATACATGAACTGTGAACTTCCTGATGTTCAAGCTAGATTTAGAAAAGGCAAAGGAACCAAAGATGGAATTGCCAACATCTGTTGGATCATTGACAAAGCAAGATAGTTCCAGGAAAACATCTGCTTCTGCTTTATTGACTAGCTCAAAGCCTTCGACTGTGTGGATCACAATAAACTGTGGAAAATTCTTAAAGAGATGGGAATACCAGACCATCTGACCTGCCTCTTGAGAAATCTATATGCGGCCAGGAAGCAACAGTTAGAACTGGACATGGAACAACAGACTGGTTCCAAATAGGAAGAGGAGTATGTCAAGGCTGTATATTGTCACCCTGCTTATTAAACTTCTGTGCAGAGTAAATCATGATAAATGCTGGGCTGGAAGAAGCACAAGCTGGGATCAAGACTGCTGGGAGAAATATCAGTAACCTCAGATATGCAGATAACACCACCCTTAGGCAGAAAGTGAAGAGGAACTAAAAAGCCTTTTGATGAGAGTAAAAGAGGAGAGTGAAAAAGTTGGCTTGAAACTCAACATTCAGCAAACTAAGATCATGGCATCTTGTCCCATCACCTCATGGGAAATAGATGGGGAAACAGTGGAAACAGAGAGACTTTATTTTGGAGGCTCCAACATCACTGCAGATGGTGACTGCAGCCATGAAATTAAAAGACATTTACTTCTTGGAAGAAAAGCTATGACCAACCTAGATAGCATATTCAAAAGCAGCAACATTACTTTGCCAACAAAAGTCCATCTAGTCAAAGGTATGGTTTTTCCAGTAATCATGTATGGATGTGAGAGTTGGGCTATAAAGAAAGCTGAGCACTGAAGAATTGATGCGTTTGAACTGTGGTGTTGGAGAAGACTCTTGAGAGTCTCTTGGACAGCAAGGAGATCCAACCAGTCCATCCTAAAGGAAATCAGTCCTGAACATTCATTGGAAGGACTGATGCTGAAGCATCCAATCCTTTGGCCACCTGGTGTGAAGAGCTAACTCGAAAAGACTCTTGATGCTGGGAAAGATTGAAGGCAGGAGGAGAAAGGGACGACAGAGGATGAGACGGTTGGATGGCATCACTGACTCAATGGACATGAGTTTGAGTAAACTCTGGGAGTTGGTGATGGAAAGGGGGGCCTGTGGTGCTGCAGTCCATGAGGTCACAAAGAGTCAGACAGGACTGAGCGACTGAACTGAACTGAACTGATTAAGAAAATTGAAAAAAAGGAACAGCAACTTAAACTCAAAAGCAGAAGAAATTAATGAAGATCAGAATATAAATTACTGAAATAGAAAAACGACAAAATAAGAGTGAAACAATGAAACCAAGGAGCTCATTCTTTAAGATCAATAAAATTAATAAAGCACAAAATTTCAACACCAGGAATGAAAGAGTTAACATTACTGCAGAATTTGTAGATATTTTGGATATTACGAGTATAGTGGTGAAGAATCCGCCAGCCAATGCAGGAGATGCAAGAGATTCCAGTTCGATTCCTGGGCCAGGAAGATCCCCTGGAATAGGAAACGGCAACCCACTACGGTATTCTTACCTGGGAAATCTATGGACAGAGGAGACTGGTGGGCTACAGCCCATTGGGTCACAAAAGAGTCAGGCAGGACTTAGCAACTAAACATAAACAAACTCTTCTCCCCCACGGACACCCCAGAATTACAACCACTTAGAGAGCACTTGGGGCTTCCCTGGTGGTTCAGATGGTAAAGACTTCGCCTGCAGTGGGGGAGATCTGGGTTGGATCCCTGGGTTGGGAAGATTCCCCCAGAGGATGGCTTAGCAACCCACTCCAGTATTCTTGCCTGGAGAATCCCATGGACAGGGGAGCCTGGAGAGCTACAGTCATTGGGTTGCAAAGAGTCGGACGTGACTGAAGCGACTTAACACGGTAGAGCAGTTACCTGTGAGAACAACCTGAAGATGAGCTGAAAAGATTTTCCACAATTAAAGACACGAAGAGGGAACCACGATGAGACGAGTAAGAGGAGCAGAGACGTAGCAAAGTCAGGGCCCTATTCTCAGGTAGCAACAAACAAATGGGGGGTAATCACAATTGCAGAGGTTCTCCCCAGGGAGCAAGGGGTCCTGCAGAGGCAAGACGAGGCCCCAGAAACCTGGCTTTGAAAACCAGCAGGTTTCGCACTCGGAAGACCCAGGTGATTGTAGGGGACACAGACTCCACTCTTGCAGGGCACACAGGAAACCTCACATGCTCCGGGCCCAGGGCAGAGGCAGCACTTGAGAGGAGGCCAGCTTAGGCACCCTTGCTGATCTTGGGGAGCCTCCTGGAGAGGCAGTGGGACCTGAAACTCCTCCTGGGGAAGGAGGCGATGGCAGCAGGCATTCGGGGAGCTCGTTCTACAGGGCAACATGAGTGGACACAAGCATCACTCTGGCGTCTTTCCTCTGGTCTGTTAACGCCAGGGGCCCAGCCCTGCCCCCCAGCAGGCCGGGGGCCCCATGCCCTCCTTGGCTTCACAGCCAACTGCCTGGGAAGCTGACCCCACCTTCCCTGTGCTCACAGCCATCCCCTGAGGGTGGGCTCACAGCCAGCTAGGCCAGGGCTGGGCGCCACCTGCCAGTGGACCCCCAGCAGAGCAAAAGAGTGCAGGCAGCCCACCTAGGGAGCACCCCTGAAGCTACAGCTCTGGGGACCAGACAGGAGCAGGCGACCAGGCCCGGAGGGTGCCTCTTGTGTTCATGACAAGTCTACAGCCAGCGCATTCTTAAAGGTGAAAACTGAATGCTTTCCCCTCGAGATTAGAAACAAGATAGGGTGTCCACCCTCCCCACTTCCGTTCACTGTATGAAAGATTCTAGCCATTAAGGCAAGAATAGCTAGACCAAAGCCACCCTGATTGCTAAGATAGAAGTACCAGTGTCTCTATCTGAAGACAATGTGATCGTCTTCGTGAGAAATCTAGCGGACATCACTTACCACTGGGGAAAAGTTCATTTAGAGAGGTTGTAGAACAAAAGATCAACCTACAAAAATCAAAATTGTACTTCTCTGTATCAACAAAGAATGATTTGAACTGAAAGGTTTTAAAAAATACTATTTGTAGTAGCCTTTAAATAATCAACTACTTTGAGGTGAATCTAATAAAAGAGGTGCAAACTGCATAAAACTGAAAATTATAGAACATAGCTGAAAGAAGGTTTTAAACATTTGAATAGAGAGATGTTCCCAGTTTATATCTCAGAAAACAAGACATTTCGATATTGATTTTCCTCAAATTGATCTGTAGATTCAGTGTTATCCCAATAAAAAATACTGTGTGCTTTTCTATACAAATTAATAGTCTGATTTGAAAAATCTGCACAGAAATTCAAGGAACCTAGAAAAGTCTAAACAAACCAAGGAGGAGTAACTTTAACTGATTTGAAGACTAGCTGTAAGGCTAAAATAATAAAGTGTGGTGTTGGTATAAAGGTAGAAAATAGATCAGTGGGACAGGATCGCGGGCTCATACATAGATGGACAACTTTTTGGCAAAGATGAAAAATCAAATCTGTGGAGAAAAGAGTCTTTTATGCAAATGGTGTTCAAACACAGTCTTTAGTTGATATTTTTATATGGTGATCAAACAACTGGATAAGCATATTCAAAATATAGACTGAGTCACACCTCACACCATGTACAAAAGTTAAGTAAAAAGTGATTCTAGATGTAAATGCTAAACCAAAAACTCTAACATTTCTTGAAAAAAAGAACAGGAGAATATCTTTCTTATCTTGTGTGTTAGGCAAAAATTTCTGTGCTACAACACCAAAAACATATATATTTTTAAAAAAAATTTAATTCAATTTCATCAAAGTTTAAAACTTATGATCTTCAAAAGACTGTTGAGATCATGAAAAGTCAGCCTAGGAGAAAATATTTGCAAATGATAAATATAACAAGAAATTTATATTCTAAATACATAAAGAACTCTCAAATGTCAATAATAAGGGGGGAAAGTCCATTTTTTTAAATGGAAAAAAAAATTGAAGGAGCCATTTCAACAAAAAGTATATGTGGATAAAAAGGAAGTGCACATGAACAGATGCTCAGTTCTATTAGTCATTAGAAATTTTCAAATTAAAACTGCAAGGCAAGAAATTCCCTGGTGGTCTAGTGGTTACGACTCTGGACTTCCAATGTACGGGGCTTGAGTTCAATCCCTAGTTGGGGAACTAAGAGCTCACATGCTGCACAGAGCAGCCAAGAAATAAAAAATAACAAAATTGCAAAAAATAAAATAAACTTCACTTTTTAAAAAGTCCTTAAAGCTTCATATTTATTAAAAAAAAAAAGAACAAAAGATGGCAAGAGACCATATATCCCTCTTAGAAAGGCAGAAGTTAAAAATACTGACCATACTATTGGCAACAGTGCGGAGAAGCTCTAATTCTTTTTTTTAATACTTATTTACTCGTTTATTTGACTGTGCCAGGTCTTGTGGCACATGGGATGTAGCTTCCTGACCAGGGATCGAACCCAGGGCCCCTACATTGGGAGCATGGAGTCTTAGCCACTGGACCACCAGGGAAGTCTTAGCAGCTCTAATTCTTATACATCAAGAATGGAAACACAAAATGGCACAGCCACTTGGCAAACTCTTTGACATCATTTAAAAAAATTATTTACATATATATATATATATATATATATATATATAGTGTGTTCTAACCAATCTGCTTCATACTGACTCATACAAAAGTATTTTCGCAGCTTTATAAAATCTGTTTTTGACAGAAAAGTGGGAATTCAGGTTGTGCCTAGAGGGAGGTGTTGTAGCCTTCATCTTGATGGTGATAGTTCAGGACTCTCTCAAAAGGGATTCAGCGATTCTGCTAGCAATGTGCTCAGAACGTGAGTTCTCCTATGTATTTACAGGCACACTGCTGAGGTTTGACTCCCAAGCGCGTTAGTTTGGTCCGGGTGGGTCTTTGGCAAGTTCCCTTCTCCAATCACATGAAATTGTTGGGAAGATTTAATAGACTGAGTGGTAAGTGCTCAATAAATGAAGGCTGTTATATTTTTATGTTAAAGTGTGGTTGGTGGTGATGCAGGGGGCGGGGGGTGGTTCATAGCTCTGGTCGGATGCTAAAAGAGTCCCATGACTCAGAAAGGCAACAAGTCCTCTGATAACTGAAGCTGTGGAAACAGGTGAAAAGGCTCAGAGACAGTACGGAACCCTGGGGGGACATCTGAGCTTAACCGACAAGATGATTGAGAAGCAATACAGAGGGGAGGTGAAAGCAGGAAAAGCCAGGGTCACAGAAGCTAAAAGAGAAAATAATTTTTTAAAAAAGTGTTATCAAATACTGCAGCCCTGTGAAAGCAGCTCAGCTGTAAGACAGATCCACTGGACTTGATGAGTTTGTGTTGCCCTTTTTTTTTTTTTTTTTTTGAGATATAACTGACATAGAACATTCTATTTCTTTCAGGTGTACAATGTAATAATTTGATATTTGTCCGTACTATGAAATGATTATCACAGTAAGTCTAGTTAGCGTTGACTCTTTTTTCTTGTTGTTTTGTTGCTTTGCAAGGTCATGTTAGTTTCTGCTGTGTGGCAGAATCTGCTGCTTGGTCATGTACATCCTCGTCGTCGCCACAGAGCCGAGCGGAGCTCTCTCTGCCATGCAGTGCGTTCTCACGGATACCTGCTTCACGCGCAGCACCGACAGCGAGCATCTGTCGACCCCAGTCTCCCGACCCATCTCACCCCTCCTCCCTCTGGGGCCCACCCATTTGTCCTCCACCTCCGGCTCTCTATTTCTGCTTTGCCAGTGGGTTCAGCTGTACCATTTTTCTAGATTCAGCATATATGCATTGATGTACGATACTCGTTATCCTCTTTCTAACTTACTAACATTGACCTGTGAGAGAGCTGTTCCACCAGAGAGGCGGGAAAGCAGGCAGGTGGGAAAGGGGTTGTGAATGAATGCTTTGGAACTGTTGGCAGTTCATCCAGACAACTTTTTCAAGAACTTTAGAAATGAATTTAAACCAAAAAAAAAAAAAAGGAGAAGAAGAAGGCTATGACTGTAGGCGTTAGTAGGTCAGAGAGTTTCTCCCACACTGCTGGTCTAGGGCAAGAGTCGCCTTAGAGGGTGGGTATGTTGATGGGCGTGGCTATATTCTATTAAAAGTTTATTCCCGAAGACAGGCAATAGTAGTAGGCAGTATCTGATTCTGCCAGAGAGGATGAATTGGAGATAATAAGACAAAAACTGGGGTCTGATGTTTCAGGAAGATGGTTAGAAAAACTGAGCAGGTAAAGAATGCAGAGACTTGAAGGAAGCCCTTAGCACAGGCAACAGAGAGGAGGGAACCAAGTCTAAACAGACGTAGGAGATGAAAACCACAGGTCTTGGCAGCCGACTGGATGGAGGCACAGATGAGGATGAAGGCCTGAAGCCTGGGTCTGGCTTGGGGGACAGTTGTTCCCGCTGACTAATGGGAAACCGCACAGACACAGTCACAGCTGCAGAGAATGCAGTACTTAGGAAACCTCTGTGTTCTGGCCACAAACCACAGTGCTGACCAAAATTCTCACCTCCATCCAGGACTAGCTACATAATTTCCGGGACTCACTGCCAAGTAAGTGAACATGTGGGACTTCTTGTTCAAAATTGTTAAACATCTCAACAATACCCCAGAGCATTCAACCAAGGGGCCATTCTAAGTGCTGGACAAGGTGCGACCACACAGGTCAGAAGACCGTAAATCTGACTGTACCTCCACCTCCAGCCTGGCAGCTGGCAGGGGCAGGTTAGCTACTGGACTTCCGGAAGCTGGCTACATTTACACAAAATGGAACCTCTTTTGCTTCTTTTTTTTCTTTCTTTCTTTTTTTTTTTTTTTTTTGACTAATGGTTTTCAACAGTGCTTTACCATATCAATAACTTAAGGAACTTCTTTTTACTGGGGTCCTAACTTTTTAGCATGCCTCAACAGCCCATTTTTCTCAGTCTCCCAATCTGTTACATAGAATAAATAGCTGTCCTTCGAAGATGTTTTCACTTTAACAGAGCTTTTTTTTTTTTTCTTTCCTCCAACTCACAGCTCAGACGACTGCAGCGTGTCAGGGTACATTCTCCAGGACGACTAGAAAAGCCCCTGGAAGGTGAGTTTCTCCAGTGCCTCAAGTTGACAAGTGCATTTTGGGAGCTGGTTTGAAAGTGAACACAAGTTCCAAAGCTTCAGGACCTGTGGATGCCTTAGCTGGCTAACCTGCTAAGAGAATTTTGTGTGGTCAGTGGGGGAGGTTTTCCTCTGACCAGGAGTCCAGAGCCACATCCTGTCCGTCCAGCTCACCACAGTTGTTTTCTGACCTTAATCGACTCACTTAACTTCACTTAATACCTCTGCCTCTGGTGACATAGGGCATCTGGATCTTCAAGATCCAAAATTCACTTTTCTATTAATTTTGCTGTCATTCCACAAAGCTCCCTAGGCCCTAGCATGTCAGGATATTCAATAATGAACATTTCATAACAAAGAACTAATTAAAATTTCATCTTCATCAACTGCAGTGATTACATACACATATTTTTTGGATTTAGATTTTCGTATATTTTTTAGTCATGACAACTATTATAACCAAATATCCAAATTGCTCTATCATAAAGGTTTTTGACAATTGTGAAGCATTTCCATATTTTTCATGTATGAAAATGTTCTTATACATCTCCTTTGTGAAACCAAAACAGCTTTGATATTTAACTTTACATATTAATAAGATTTCAGAGAAATTAAAATATTTTGGCTCATTCACAAATAAAATGTATTCTAAATTATTATTCACTTGCTCTTTACCTCAACTTTTTATTTTTTAATGTTTATTTGATTACATTTGAAAATGTATGTAGCTTATAAACAAATAACATTTAGAAATCAGAGGTAAATGCTGAAATTTTTCTATTGACTGCTGTGTTCTAAACTATATATATTGTGGTCTGCATAATTACCTATCATTGATAGTTAGGAGATATTCCAAAACTGGGTTGGTACTTTGTTCTAAATGAGCTCTAAGTTGTTCTTTTTTTTCCCCTTTATCTCTGAGTTTATTATTTTTAACAATTCATTGTTATCCCAGGTTATCCCAAGGAAAGAAAGTTACTCTTTCTTTTAGAGAGGTAGGCGGTCTTCTGGTTTTGCAAAAAAATAGTTTAATTTAGAGACCCAGGCCAGAAATATTCTTAAACTGCTCTGTGCTTCAAAATTTAGTGAAATGTGGGTAACTCTTTATCTTTTCTTATAAAACATAGTTTAACAGAGCTATTTAATATTTAATTTAATCACTTCTAAGGCATTTCCCAGGTAGTTCAGTGGGTAAAGAATCAGCCTGCAATGAGGGAGACCCAGGTTCGATCCCTGGGTTGGGAAGATCCCCTGGAGAAGGGCATGGCAACCCACTCCAGTATTCTTGCCTGGAGAATTCCATGGACAGAGGAGCCTGGCAGGCTACAGTCCATGGAGTCACAAAGAGTCAGACACAGCTTAGCAACTAGA
Organism: Ovis aries; assembly: GCF_016772045.2. NCBI lineage: Eukaryota > Metazoa > Chordata > Mammalia > Artiodactyla > Bovidae > Ovis > Ovis aries. The sequence goes on along the minus strand of NC_056065.1, from coordinate 76,868,996 downwards.
CACTTTCTACACTCCATCTGACAAGCTTATCTTTGAAGGTTCAGCTGACTTACAGCCTCTTTAGTGAAAACATTCGTGGTTAATCTGGAATATTTATGCACAACTATGCCACAGACTGTTATCCACAGGTTTAAAATCTTGTCTTCTCTGCTGGAATATGAGTTCTACACACAGTTTTGTTTTGTTTTTTAATTCACCTCCTCATGCCCAGTGCTTAGAACAGATCAGCTCGTTGTTGATAAATGTCTGAAAAATTCCAGAATGAATGAAAGAAAGAAAGGAAGAAAGAAGGAAGAGAAGAAAGAAAGAGGAAGGAAGGAAGCAAGGGGAAGCTTGATTAAATGAATGGATAAATACATGAACAAATGGTATTTAAAGGAGAAGTTGCTATTAGAGCTATTGGAAGAGAGCAACACATTTCCCATTCAGTGTTCTCTGTTAGACAATCAGTAGACTCAGCCCTGGGCACTGGATGGAGAGGAAACTCAAACGTTTGTAGCTGGAGCCAAATGCAGCCGGTAGTAAAAAAAAACAGTTAGCACTAAACCAGAGCTGGGCAGATACTTGAAACAGAGCTTCCAATTCAAAGAGCATAAACCTGAAGTTGGAATCCAAGTGAAACTCAAAGGAAGGAAGGAAGAAATGTAGAGCAAAGGAAAGAGACGGAGGAACCAAGAGAAATCCCAAAGGAGAGGGAGCATCATGACCAGCATCCTTTATGTGCTCGTGATGTCGGACACGGCCGCAGCGACTTAGCGCACAGCACCACGTCCTCGGCATCCGCAGCGACTCAGAGTCGGACCCTGGAAGAGGCCGCCCGAGCTCCTGCGTTCTTTCTACTGCCCACCAGATGCCTTTCTCTGCTGCTGACACTTCTCTCATTTGCAAACCAGGGATGACAGGCTAGCTCCCTTGAAGGGCTGATGTGAGAAATTAACTAAAACGTGTCTGTAAAGCATCTAGCATCATTCCAACATATAACCAGTGATAAATGTTAGCTACTGTTATTAGGAGGCCCTGATTCACTTGGACAGATAACGTAAAGTAAGAGAATAAAACATCTATATGGGTCTTGGTGTCTCAGATGGTAAAGAATCTGCCTGCAACATGGCAAACCCAAGTTTGATCCCTGGGTCGGGAAGATGCCCTGGAGAAGGGAATGGCAACCCACTCCAGGTATTCTTGCCTGGAGAATTCCATGGGCAAAGGCTACAATCGATGGGGTCTCAAAGAGTCGGACATGACTGAGCAACTAAGATTTCCATGGGTCTCGGATGAGGTGACAGTATTTTTTTAAGCTTTTTATTTTATGTTGGAATATAGCTGATTAACAATGTGACAGTTTCAGGTGCACGGCAGAGAGGCTCAGCCACACACACACAGGTATCCACTCTCTCCCAAACTCCCCTCCCACCCGGGCTGCCAGATAACAGTGAGCAGAGTTCCCGCGCCATACAGTAGGTCCTTGTAGGGTGACAGTATTTATCAGTTGCTTAGACCAGACCTCGTTATGCATGTCGTCTTGCATAACTAACATGTTCTTTCGCTAGCATAGATTGTCTTAGAACGTAGTTAGCATATCCAAATCAGAAATAATTTTTGAAACACGAAATAAAAGATGCAAATTATAAAGAAAAATATGCTAAATCACACTGGGTCAACATTTTAAATTTCTGAACAGAAGACAAAAAAATGAAAAACTACACTAGTAATCAAGAAAATACAGATAAAATACAATGGTGATTTTGCTTCTATAATAAGACAGAGGGGGTTATAGTGCAAAGCTCCCACAGGGACCAGGTAGAAAAGTTGGACACATTGTAAAGAGTTTAAATTAGACATAGTGGGAGGAGAGAGGGATAAATTAAGAGGCTGGGATTAACATATAAGCACTCCTATATATAAAATAGATAATCAACAAGGATCTACCATAGAGCACAGGAAAGTATACTCAATATTTAGTAATAATTTATAAGGGAAAGTAATCTGAAAATATGTATATATATAACTGAATCACTTTGTTGTACACTTGGAACTAATACAACATTGTAAATCAATTATACTTCAACTAAAAAAAATTTTAAAATCAGACCAGAGCTTCCTTGGTGATCTAGTAATTAAGACTCCGTACTCTCACCACGGGGAGAGCTGGCTCAATCCCTGGCTGGGGAACTAAGATCTCAAGGCTGCCTGGTGCAGCCAAGAACTTTTTAAAAATTAGACAAAGTATGTCCTATTACAATGACAAGCTATAAATTAGTAGCAGAAAGATAACTAGAGAATACCTAGATGTTGAGAAATTAGACAATATTTTTCTAAATAACCGATGGCTCAAATAATTAAATAAAATGTAGATGATATCAATGAGAATTAAAATATGGCTTAACAAAGCACTGAGAAATGTATAGTATTCATGAAAATATTAGAAAAGGAAAAAGTACGTATAGTGAATGATTTTTATTGATCTAAGTACCCATTTTTTAGACACTTGAAAAAGAGCAAATTAAACCCAAAAAAAAGTGAAAGAAAGGAAACACATATAAAAGCAAAAAGAAATGAAAGACAAACTATAGAACAAATTAACAAGACCAAATGCCATGGTCTTTAAAAAGACTTATAAAAGTCATAAATCCGTGCGGACTGGCATTTTTTTCTGGTATTTTTTTAACAAAGATGAAAATAACTAATACCAGGAATAAAAATGAAGTCATCACTACAGATATTTATTCCAGGTAGGCATTTACCCTTCAAGACCAAAGGAATTCACATTAATGGAATAAAGGAAAAACAATTATGTGATCGTTTCAATAAAAACAGAAAAGGCATTTGATAGAGTTCAACATCTATTCAAAATTCCTTTTCTAAACTAGGAATAAAAGGAAATTTCATTAAACTTATTTTTTTAAAAAACAGCCAGCTTTATTTTCATGGAGAAATATTAAAAGCTTTCCTCCTTGGATCTTGAAGGAGGCAATGATGTTAAATCATTTTCTTAAACCAGAGTAGAAAAATCAGAATCACATTTAGGTTAAAATGCGATATGGACGGACCTAGAGATTGTCATACTGAGTGAAGTAAATCAGCGAAGACAAATCCCAAATGATATCATTTATACGTGGAATCTTTAAAAATGGTGGAAATGAACCTATTTACAAAATAGAAACAGACCCATAGGCATAGAAAACAAACCTTCAACCGGGAGAAGGGAGGTGGAGGAATGAATTGGGAGCTTGGGATACACATTACTGTAACTAATAAGGACCCACTATATAGCGCAAGGAACTCCACTCAGTACCCTGTAATGGTCTATATGGGAAACGAATCTAAAAAAGAGGGGATGTACGTGAATGTATAACTGATTCGCTTTGCTTACACCTGAAACACACCAATAAAAATAAATTCTAAAAATGGAAGCTAAAAATAACCCATCTTAAAAAAATTCAACTTATTCTTGAAAGAAAGTAGTCATTTTTTAAAATGCATGTCGATCCCTAGCATCTGAAGCGTCCTTTTTCTGGGAGGAGGAGGTGGGAGGAAGGGAGAAAAAGAAGATCACTGGCTCTCTCTCAACCAGTTTTCTTTTTTTTTTTTTTTTTCTTTTTTCTTTTTTAATATGAAAAGGCATTTAAAAGACAGAAAATTGTAAGCAGTTCCAGAGGCTCACGTTAACACGTAGGTGCTACTGGTGTGAAAGAAAGGAGGATGTGGCAGAAAGCCAGACAAGCTGGGTGATTCATGGAGGTGCAGGGGAGAGGCGGGCAGGGCTGGGAAATGAAACACTTGCAGCCTCAGGAGTCCGGTTCTGAAAGTCCCTGTATTTTACATTTTGCTTCTGTTTTTTTTTCTATTATGGTGTCATAAATGCTCCTAAATCCTGCTACAAATTGGATCATTTGCTTTTCACTGAGTCAGAAGCAGCTATTATCTCTTTCGACTAGGATGAGAAAGTATCTAACTGCAGAAATAAAATGGATTGAAATAAGTCGATGGGGGCTTCCCTGGCAGTCCAGTGGTTGGGACTTGGCCCTCCAACGAGGGCTTGGGAGGTGGTGGTGTTGCCGAGTTAGAGGTGTGTGCAGGTTCAATCCTTGGTCAGGGAACTAAGATCCCACATGCATCATGGCCAAAAAAAATAGAACGTGAACAACTCAATAAAGGCTTTAAAAAAAATGGTCCGCATCAAAAAAAAATCTTTAAAAAGAATAAAATAAAATAATGGATAGTCCTGATTTCTTACAAAATCCTCCCAAAATTAAAGCCAACATTTCTCCCTGTTACCACTGTCACAAGAGGACAGTCAGCTGCAGCCTGGATTTAATAGAAATATATGAACGTAAATAAAAATAACTCAAGGCAGTAGGAAAAGCCCAACACTCAATGCCAAATTTAAATTTGCTATTTTGAGTTATCATGACCTGTCTTACAATGATCATTCATAAACTTTCTTATTCCAACTAAATGTAATATTTGGGCTTCAAGTAAGTGAGATGAATCCTACTCTACTGTGGAGGTTACAAGTTAACACACACATCCAATTTTTCCCAGTCGAATCTGTATAAAAGTCCTCACTTACCAGGGCATACACCACAACGAAAAATTCCACTCAGACATAAAGTCTATGCTCCCTCCTCCCTAAATGTGTTACACTGGTTGAAACGCCAGAATTGTCACTGGGACTAAATACGTAGTATGTTGTCCTTTACTCGTGTCCTTGGTGGAATCTTATAGGCACAGCCAGAGAGTCTTGGCAAAATCGAGGGCTCCCAGCCGTAACAAGGTCAGCAGTGTAGACTATGCCATTCTGGATTCAATCACCCGTGGGCCATTAAAAGCTGACTTTATAAAATATAAATAAATAAAACCATGAATCTGTTGGCTGAGTTTTGCCAGCGCTTCTGGTACTGAACCTCCCCAGCCCGCTCTAATCAAGGCTGTAAACCGCCTGTGATTAAACTGTTTTTCCTGTGGGAAGCAAACAAAGATACATTGAAGCCAGGCAGGTAACAGCATCATTCTCCAGACTTCATGGAGCCAAATTTCGCGTCGCCAATCAATATGGAGCCGCAAGGTTGTTTTAAATGCCTTGCCACGGGAATTGGCTCGCAGCCACCAGAGCAGAGTGAGGGAGACGGAGCTGATATGGGGTGCAGGGAGGAGGAATGCTGTTTGCCTCCCTGGAGTCTGTGTATTTGTATACCTTGCTAACGATCAGCATGTTAAGAGAAAGCTATACATTTAGATTCCCCCAAGTCAGAACTCTTAGAATGTGGCTTGGATCTAGAGAGAACAATTCTGATATGAAGCTCTTGCTTGCAATCTTGAACCACCCCATGTGTACATCCTAAGCATAAAGGGTCAAGACCTGACGAGTGATTTATTAAATTTCATTATTTTTAATTTATTTTTTTGGCCACACCACACAGCACATGGGATGTCAATTCCCCAACCAGGGACCGAACCCATGTCTGCTGTATCCTCGAAAGGCAAGCATGGAGTCTCAACTACTGGACCTCCAGGGATGTCCTGATTTACTAAATTTGGAGTATTTGGCTTGCTGATTTTAAATTTTTTTGTATTATACACTTTTGGAATTCTGTACATTCTTGTAACTTGGAGGTATGTACGATGCTTCCTCCAGAGAGAAATCTGGCTTTCAGATATAAAAATCCAAGGAAACAAAAGACAGTTAAAACTAAGGCAAATATCAAAGGGAATTCAAGTATGTAGTTTCTGAGCTCTGCCTTGAGACTTCACTTTCTTGCAACATATTTGTATTTTTTGTCCTCACAAGAATGCACAGTATTCTTGCTATTTTATAATGATTTTCCAGCAAATAAATTGAAACAGGTTATTTAGACTATTTGGGTGATAGAAGGAAGTATTTCTCAAAAAGGCCATTATGAGTAACAATAGGAAGTAGAGAATTTATGTATGATTATTACATTTGCAGATAATTTTATAAAGCAGAAAGCTATAAATAATCTGCCATAAATAACAGTGTTTCCTTTTTCTGCTATATAAAATGCAAATCCCTCAGTGATACAATCAAAATGCGCACTGGTACTTCTCATATTGCCTTTTTTAGCCTTTCATTAAGACTTCAGCCTCTGGAAGGCTGAGCAGGTGTATCTGGGAGTCAAGTAACACGACACTTCCTCTCCTCTACTTACTTACTTGTCCTCATTCCGGACATATTAGTGTTTATTAATTTTTTCCTCCTGAGAGAACGTTATGCCTTCCAAATACATGCAATAAGTGTCCAAACCATCCACAGGAAGTGCATTCATTGTTCAGATGAGGGGAGAGCAGAATGTAGTTACGTGTCAGGAGAGGCGGGAGGAGTTTCAATGTCTTAAAAGCATGTCCGGATGTTTTGAAGCTCTGGGAACTGCCCTGCTGCTCAGACAGAATGCGTTGGAAAGCTGGGTGGCTTGACTGAGTCGGTGCTTCTCATTCCCTCCGTGATGCACAGACAGCAACATGGCCAAGACCTGCCTTCAACCCACAAGCGGGAAAGGCTGTGTGGTCCAGGCCCTGCTTCTCAGATCAGGTCTACACATCCCTCTGCAGACAGCAAGGGGATACAGACAGGAGAGGCTGGGAAAAGGATGAGTCTGAAGACTTTTCTGGAGTGGCATACTTGAGGGAGGTAGAGAGGGAGAGTCAATGACATTAGAGTAAAAATTCCCATTCCTGGGCGTATATCTGGAGAAAGTTTGAAAAGACACATACACCCCCAGTGTTCACTGTGGCACTGCTCACAATAGCCAAGACGTGGAAACACCCTGAGTGTCCCATAGATGAATGGACAAAGACGCAGTAAATACGCGCAATGGAGTATTACTCGGCCAGAACACAGAGGGAAACAGGGCCATTTGCAGCAACGTGGATGGTCCCAGAGGTTATCATATTGAGTGAAGTAAGTCAGAAAGAGAAAGACAAACCCCATATGATATCTCTATGTGGAATCTTAAAAAACGATAAAAACAAACTTATCTGCAAAATAGAAACAGACACACAGGCATAGAAAAGAAGCATGGCTATCAAAGAAGAAACCTTGGGGAGGATTCAGTTAGGCATTTGGGGTTAACAGATACACCCCACTATGCATAAAACAGATCACCAACAAGAACCTGCTGAATAGCACAGGAAACCCTACTCAGCAGTCTGTAATAACTTATATAGGAAGAGAATCTGAAAACAAATAGATACATGTATATGGATAACTGAATCATTTTGCTGTACCCTTGAAATTCACACAACATTATAAATAAAGTATATTCCAATGTAAGATAAAAAGTAAAAAATAAAGTGGTCAGTTATTTAAAGATAATATTGAAGCAATACACTAGATGAAGTAATACGCTAAATTCATATAAATTTTAGGGTAATTCTAAGATAAACAAGTTTTAGAGGCTTCATAGACGTGTCCGGCTTTAGCAGGATGTGTCCAGGTACATTCAGCTCCCATAACGTCCAGAGCTGACAGCTTCTTCTGCTGTTAGGACTACTTGGTGGGAAAGTGTGAGAAGAAAGTCAGAGCAAGGGTCACGCCAAGCTTCTGCTTTTCTCCCCTGTGAGTGGTATGAACCGGCCAAGTCCTGCTCAAAATAGACATAAGATGACCAAAATGCTGTCACCAACAAATATCACAGAGATTTGTAAAAAGAATCAAATATGATCATGTAGGTGGAAGTCCTTTGTAACTGGAAAGAAAGGCAGACTTTTTAAATGTATTTATGCTTATAGTTAGCAGACATTTATTGAGCGTTTACTATGTGACAAACCTCCGCTAGGTATGGTTCTTTTGGGGGCTGCACCATGTGGCTGGTGGGATCTTAGCACCCCAACCAGGCAGCAAGCCCACACCTGCAGCAGAAACATGGAGCTCTAACCACTGGACGACCAGAGAAGTCCCTAGATATGTTTCTTATCTTCAAGGAGCCGCCAGGCTAATAAAGACAAACAAATGATTCGATCACTTCAGTTCAGTGCAAGGAGGCCAGTGATCGTCTTCTCTGAGTTTAGAGCTGACATTTAAGGGCAGGAATTTCTGACTGCAAAGGAATAAACTGCAGAAGACAACTCAGGAAAGAGATTTCTGAGCAAGGAGACACTCAGGGGCACAAAGAAAGAGCACAGCTTATTTATTAGAGGGATGTCAAGTTTGAGGAATAGCATCTTGCGGAGTCAGCTCGAGTACGTATTTATCTCCGGCAGCATTTCATGTGGAATAGAAGCAATAGAATTAATTTTTTTTTTTTTTTTTTTTGCAGTCAAGGCTTTACCAGGTGATTACAAAAAGGGATTTGAATGTATAAGCCAAAAAGTGATTTAATGGAAGGATCAGAGAGTCAAAACCAGACGTGAGGGAATCATTGGAAGAAAGCGCATCCTAAAGTTGATGGATGGGTCTGCAGGAGGGTGGAGAATCCCCCGGGTGAGACGGTGAAGCGTCCGGAGCATATGAGGATTTGCCGCATAAAAACTGAGCGCAGGGACTTTCTTGGGGGTCCAGTGGTTAAGAATCCACCTGCCGGTGCAAGGGTCAGGGGTTCGAGCCCTTGTCGGGAACTAAGATAGTGCACGGCGTGGGGAGTGGCAAGTGAGAACAAGTGCTAGGTAGGTATCAATCCAATTTTGTAAAACTAAAGGCCTGGCAGGATACACGAGCAAACGTGAATAGTTCCTGCAGGGCGGCTTAGGAGTCAGTGTGATTTTTCCTGGATTCTATATTTTCCAAGATTTCTTCATTGAATATATATTGCTTATGTAATTCAGAGGAAATAAAAAGCAGATGTAGTGGTCTGGAAACATGAGAGTCAAACCAAAGAAGTAATTAAAAAGGATCATTCCCAGACCCAGGGAAATGGAGAGGGACCCTGGGCACCCAGGCTGAGCCGGGGTAGACAGACGTGCCACAGGGACTGGGCTTCCTGCGGTCTCCACCCTGCAGCCAGTCTCGGCTCGCTCACCCAGAAACACGCGGGAAAACTCACACACCAACGAGAAACTCACATGCCGGTGTGGGCACACAGACACACACACACACATACATGCACACACTCCTGAACTTCCTTTTTCTTAAGATGACAGGAAGCCGGAAATACCGTTAACACAGGCAACCACACCCAGAGCATCTCTGCATGTTTCTGTGGGGATTGGGCTTGTTTCTTTTCTTTCTTTTTTTTTTTTTTTTAAATTAATTTTCACTGGAGTATATCTGCTTTACAATGTTGTGTTTCTAAAAGTGATTTAGCTATATGTATGAACAGACGGTCGGGCGCCATGGAAGGCAAGAGGGATGGAAGTGACTGCATGGTTGCTGGCCTTTGTGCTGGGAGCTGTGTGGAGCACCAGCTCCTTGAAGCTTCACAGCAACTGGGTTAGGTGATGAGAACCCCATTTTTCGTTAAGAGAATTAGTGTTCAAATACTTAATTTTCTAAAGGTTGGATAGTTTAAATGCCCCTACAGGAATCTGGACACAGGCTATCTGAGTCAGTCGCTAAGTCGTGTCTGACCCTGGGATCCCATGGACTCTAGCCTGCCACTCTCCTCTGTCCATGGAGTTCTCCAGGCAAGAACACTGGAGTGGGTTGCCATTTCCTTCTCCAGGGGATCTTCCCGCCCCATGAACTGAACCCAGGTCTCCTGCGTTGCAGGCAGATCCTTTGCTGTCTGAGCCATGGACAGCTACCCACTCCAGTATCCTTGGGGCTTCCCCGGTGACTCAGCTGGGAAAGACTCCGGCCACTCTTCAGCAGAAGCTGAACTTCCTGGGAATGACTAAGACCCACTAGGGGTGGATTCAGGCACCCATCTGGTTCTAGAATCAACCTGATCTTGTTGGGTGACAAAGAACTGTCTCTGTTCCTCACAAGCCAAACGCAATGGCACCTCCAGGATCACTCCCAGCCTGGAACAGAATCCCCAAAAAAGGAGGAGGAGGAGTGTGGGGAGCAAGACAGGGAAGGGGAGAGGAGGGAGAGAAAGGGGAGCAAGGAGAAGGAGAAATAAGAGAAAGAAAATGGGACTAACTGGATCCTTAGAGAAGAGGCAAAAAAAAAAAAAAAAATCACTCTGGGACTTCCCTGGAAATCCAGCAGTTAAGAATCTGCCTTCCAAAGCAGGGGACACAGGTTTGACTCCTGGTCAGGGAGTGACCCACATGCCTTGGGGAAATGAAGTTCACAGGCTGCAACTAGAGAACCTGAGCGCTCTAAAGCCCGTGCTCTGCACCATGAAAAAGCCCCCAAGCCACATCGAGAGACATCCCCACGTGCAGCGCCCTGGAGGAAGCCCACGAGCTACAGCGAAGACCCAGGGCAGCCAAGACACTAAGAAGGCAAATTCAATTTTAAAATCCCTGCTACTACCCACCTTCTGGATCTCCGGTAACCCTCTCTTACACATGCAATGAAATCATTAACCCCTAGAGACACAGATCTCTCTGAGAAAATAAAATCATTTCTACCACTTCGTGTAGACTTCAACTGGCTTCTGAAGGGATCAACTGTTCTCATTGACCCAAAAAGTCAGCCTCTGCCTTTGACAATATATACTTTTTAGAGTAAATCCTCTCTCTTTTCTCTAAGTTATCATTTCTTTCTCCAATATTTCTTTTCCCCAAATTAAGAACAGAGAGTCTCTGCCAGACAAGGTACCCTTCAGAAATATCCCTCCAGATGGACTCATCTGAATAAGAAATCACGGAGGGACATCCAAATTAGTTAAGAGGATAATCACCTTGGCTTTGGATTTGCGACCTTTTCTGACTCGCTGGTTTAGAGGATGCTGCGATTTCTTTGGGGATCTGGCTTTTGCACTGGAGCTCACTGCCTTTTCCATGTGACGAGAGGCATCAAGTGTCTCCATGTTCCCCTTGTCCTTACTGTAACCTCAGTGAATACATAGAAGAGGAAAAAGAAATTGAGGTCCCTCCTGGCAACAGACTCAGCAAGTAGTTGCGAAGGAACTGGGGTTGTGAAAACGAAACCTTTAATGTACATGCCAGTCCAGAAGTCTGCTTTCCGTTAACCCATATTTAACTTTCTTTAGTAAATCTGGGTTCTCGAAAGCCATGGTAGGTTACAGACAGAGCTAAGGGAAATGTTTCTGAGAGTTTCATTGCCAGATCTAATGCAAGTAATCTCAGGCAGAATAGTTGGAAGGTCTTTGGACTCCTGTGGGCTTTTCAACACTGGAAGCTGAGGGTCAACGGGGAGAATTTGAAAGCAGGGACCCAGATCTGCAAGTCAGTCTTGAGACCAAGCTGTTCTCATGAGTCCTTCCACTGCACATTACAGGTGGACAGGTCACCCGCGTTACTAACATCCTGCATTAGGTGAGGCTTACTGTTCATCACAGCAGCCCCAGGACCGGCCTGCTGGGGATGGAACCCACGCCTCCTTGCAGAGGAAGCTCAGAGTCTTAAAACTGGATCACCAGGGAAGTCCCCACCTATAATATTCTTACCAGGCGGAACAGCGTCTATCATGTAGTAACAGATACTTGCTGAATGAATTGCTGACATTATCAAAGACGCTTAACTACTTTTTACACATCATTGCATTTCAATTACAAACTTGCAATTACCTTACAGGGCATTGGGTCTTACTCTCCTCATTTCACAGATAAGAAGATGAGCCTCAGAAAGGTTAAACAGATTGCCCAACCTAGAAAAAGAGCTGTTTGTTTCTAAAACTCCTGTAACAACACACCATCAACTTATCTCACCCTTAGTCTTGAAATCATTTATTAAGGAACTATTTATAACCGTCCTAACGGCAACAAACCAGTTACCTCCAGTTATTCTAAATCAGCCTTTCAAGAAAATTAAGCATTCCTGTGCTTATTCACGCGCTTAGGCAAGAGATCGGTCAGTGTCTACTGCTATGTGCCAAAGACATCACCAGGTTCTGGGAAAACGGACCAAGAAGACCTGAGTTCCTGTGCTTAGAGATCTGGAGAGACCCACACAAAAGTGGAAAACTACAACACAGAAGGCAGAGAGGTACGGGGTGTTAGGGGATCTGAACCCTGCTTCCCTCGAAAATGGCAGACACGTGAGAAGAATTAAGAAGCACAGGATGGGACTTCCCTGGCAGTCCAGTGGCTAAGACTCTCTGCTCCCGACGCAGGAGGCGCAGGTTTGATCCCTGGTCAGGAAGCTAAGGTCCTGCCTGCTGCACGGTGTGGCCAATTTTTTTTTTTTTTTTTTTAATAAAAAAGAAGCCCCAGGCTGAAAACACTGCTGGATTCTCATGCACTAAGACGGTCACAGGACAATGTCCACGTTCACCTGCTAGACTCATTTCCAGTTTTGGTAAATTGCCCGTCATCCTTCTCCTGGTTTAAAAGCTCTGTGGGCTTTCACTCTAAAGGGTTACAGACTCTGTGCTAACATGCTTTGTTTCCAGGCATTTCATTTGCTAATCCTCTCATCATTTATTGCTGTTTTTCTCTGTATATCCATTACATTCATTGTAAATCATGGAGCCAAAAATTAGAATCAGCCCCCGCTAAAAAACACTGGAGCAATGATACATATCACATAAAAGAGAAGCCCTCCTGTGAGTCTACTCCTGTTTATATATCCCAGGGTGTGGGGGGTCGATTTCTATGTGTGCAAGCAATTCTTGAATGACATGTCATATTCTTGATGTCCGATCAAGTCCCTTAAATGACACTGACTGCAATCTTTCCATTTCCTCTTTTCCTTTTAGTCACCCTCCTCCAATCCAACCGGAGCTTTCGGATTTTCCATCTTTAGAAGTGTCCACGTGTTATAGCTTTTAGGCTCACTTCTAAGCAAAGTAGTAGTTTAGGAGAAGAAACTAGCAAAAGAAAACACGCACATGAATAAGTCGCAGATTCTAATTAAACAACTCACTAACTCCGGTGTAGTTTTATTTTTATTGACAGTAAAAACCAAGAAACACTTGTCTGTTTATTACGATGCACGCCCTACCTGTGCGGCCCTGACTTGCGCATTTATGGTCGTTGCAGTTATAAAACAAGAAAACAGCTATGGGAGTCCACATTTTTAAAAGATTGTGAAGCAGTTTTGAAAAATAATTGAAATATCACTATTACAGCTATCACCAAAATAATTCAGATGTTTCCATAGCTGCAACAAAAGTACGCTGCTGTTCAACTGGTTGTCTGGAAATACAGAAATGCATTTCTAGTCAACTGTTTTCTGTGGGTTAAGTGTCATATCTTTTTGTCTTTTCGTACTGTACCACAGAAAATGGTTGAATAGAAAGAGATCAAATCAGTCAATCCTAAAGAAAATCAACCCTGAATATTCACTGGAAGGACTGATGCTGAAGCTGAAGCTCCAATACTTTGGCCACCTGATGGGAAGCGCCGACTCATTGGAAAAGATCTGGTGTTGGGAATGACTGAAGGCAGGAGGAGAAGGGGACGACAGAGGATGAGATGGTTGGATGGCATGACCTACTCGATGGATATGAGTTTGAGCAAGCTCCAGGAGACAGTGAAGGACAGGGAGGCCTGGTTGCTGCAATCCATGGGGTCGCAAAGAGTTGGACACAGCTGAGCAACTGAACAACACCATTTTCTGTGGGTTCACCTGTGATTTGCAACTGAAGCTCAAACTCTTTTACTGAAAGAAAGAAAGAAAGGGTGTAAGGAGGGAGGGAGGAAAGGAAGGAAGGCAGAGAAGAAAAAACTGTAATAGAAGCCCTTTGTAATATTACTGCTCTTGCACTTCACTCTGGTGCCGTACCTACACACACATGCTATCTGCTATAGCACATAGATCATAGCTCAATTTTCTAGGTCCCAGATATCTTTCTAAGTGCTTTTCAAACATCAAATCATTGTATCTTCATAACTCAGCTGCTTTATAGTTGAGGAATTGAAGGTACGGAGAAGTTAACTAACTTTCCCAAGGATGCGCAGCGTGTAAGTGGTGGGACTGGGTTCAAAAGCAGCACCGCCCAAAACAAATGCAATACGAGCCACGTCTGTAATTCTAAGCTTTCAAGCAGTCACATCAAAAGTGGTAGAGAGCCATTAAATGAATTCTCACACATTGTATTTCACCCAAAATATTGGATTGGCCAGAAAGTTTGTGTTTTATGAACTCTTTTGGCCAACCTAATATCATTTCAACATGCAGCTAATTTTAAAAAGAGATATTTTCCCATTCTTTTGTGCACACCACAAAGTCCAGTAGGCATTTGCATATATAGGGTATCTCCGTGTGAACCAGCCAGTCACACACGTGATCTCTGTGCATGAGTATAGCAAGTGGCAACTATTTTGTGCAAGACAGTTCTAGAGTTTGGGCATTTTGTTTTTCTTTTGATGTTTGACATTAATCAATAGCAGTGTCAAACGATGAATCTTGGAAAATGCAGAACATTTCCATTGGGTTAGTGGAATTAACTTATATGTATATACATCAGTTCTAGATAACAATACAAGTACTTAATGTCTGTCTGGACTTCAGAAGCTGCCTCGTGCCCACAGCTGAGTTGTAAGTACCGCCTACCGCTTACAAGAATAGGAACCTACCTCATGCAGATGTTCCCACCCTCCCCCACATGTGCTCAGCTCCACTGCACAGCATCAGGTGTCCTCCCTCCTCCGCCCCTCCCCCTCTCCACCCCTCCCCCTCTCCCCTCCCTGTCCTTCCCCTCCATCCCCTGCATCTGCCCATTTCCTTCTGCTGGGTGTGCAGCTCTTTCTGCCCCAGGCTCCTCTTCCAACGGACCCTTCTTTCTTTGTGTGTGTTCCCAATGCAGAAGGTCTTCTTAAAGCTCCAAAGTGGTTTTTCGTTGTTTAGTTGCTAAATCATATCTAACTCTGTGTTTGCATATACACAGATCAGCACACCAGGCTTCCCTTTCTCTGTCTCCTTGAGTTTGCGCAAACTCATTTCCATCGAGTCGGTGATGCCATTCAACCATCTCATCATCTGTTATACCTTCAGTCTTTCCCAGCATCGGGGTCTTTTCCGATAAAGTCACTTCTTTGCATCAGGTGGCCAAAGCATTGGAGTTTCAGCTTCAGCATCAGTCCTTCCAATGAATATTCAGGGTTGATTTCCTGTAGGATGGACTGGTTGGATCTCCTTGCAGCCAAGGGACTCTCAAGGGTTTTCTCCAGCACCACAGTTCAAAAGCATCAAATCTTTGGCACTCAGCCTTCTTTATGGTCCAGCTCTCACATCCATACCTGACTACTGGAAAAACCATAGCTTCAACTATACAGACCTTTGTTGGCAAAGTGATGTCTCTGCTTTTTAATATGCTATCTCGGTTTGTCATAGCTTTGCTTCCAAGGAGGAAGCATCTTTTAATTTCATGGCTGCAGTCATGATCCGCAGTGACTTCGGAGCCCAAGAAAATAAAGTCTGTCACTATTTCCACTTTTTCCCCATCTATTTCCCATGAAGTGACAGGAAGTCCTCTGCTTGATGCTGTTTTCCATCTGCTGAGATCAGGTGCTTCTCTGGTCAAGAGGACACAGCATCTGGGAGCCCAGCGTCTGGGAGCGTTCCAGGACCCGGACGGCACGTGGGGGGAGGACCTATTCAGGGGGAACGGCCATGCCCGGTAACACTTCCTGTATGACTGCCACTGGGCACTTTTTTTAAAGCCATTTTAAAACATTGAGGTTTAATAATGTTAACCTTTATTTTAACATGATTGCTTGGCTTGAACTCCTATGGATTCCCATAAAATACAAGTTTGGCTTTGTCAGAGTTTCTTCTAGTAATAATTCCATTGTAAAAGGATTACCCCTGTGCACTTTATCCCCGATGGTTTGCCTGCTTCTACTGATGTTCCTGAACATTCTTCAGGATCACCAGTGGGTAGCTATGTGGGCATTCCTCACTTCCCTCTCCCATATGGAACTGGATCAAAGGAGCTCTTGCTGCTGCTGCTAAGTCACTTCAGTCGTATCTGATTCTGTGTGACCCCATAGACGGCAGCCCACCAGGCTCCTCCATTCATGGGATTCTCCAGGCAAGAATACTGGAGTGGGCTGCCATTTCCTTCTCTAATGCATGAAAGTGAAAAGTGAAAGTGAAGTCGCTCAGTCGAGTCTGACTCTTCACCACCCCATTGACTGCAGCCCCCCAGGCTCCTCCATTCATGAGATTTTCCAGGCAAGAGTACTGGAGTGGGGTGCCATTGCCTTCTCCAAAATGGGACACTATGTGGCCCTAAAAATTATTGATCGTGAACCTTGGTACATAACATCCCCCTCTTGATCAACATTTGGTGTTCTCAGGCAGTCCTAAAAGATAAAAACACTCATCCAAGAGCAGCGCAGTGGGGAAAGAGGAAGCCCACCCCCATTTGCCTCCCTGT
Source organism: Ovis aries (assembly GCF_016772045.2). Classification (NCBI taxonomy): domain Eukaryota; kingdom Metazoa; phylum Chordata; class Mammalia; order Artiodactyla; family Bovidae; genus Ovis; species Ovis aries. The sequence goes on along the minus strand of NC_056065.1, from coordinate 76,852,642 downwards.
GGAGAGTTCCTGGTGGGAGGTCGTGGGCAAATGACGGTGGGAAGTCTCAGCTCTCTACACAAGCTGGGGACACCCTCATCCCCCCAATCTTGTGATGTCCTAAGTCACCCAGGGGCAATTTCTGCCCAACAGAGACAACAGGGTCCCCAAGTATGGCCTCATCGGTTCCTTAACAACGGATTCCAGCCTGGGGAGGGGGAGTGTTATTGTTGTTTAGTTGCTAAACCAAGTCCGGCTCTGTACGGCCCCAGGGACTGTAGCCTGCTAGGCTCCTCTGTCCATGAGATTTCCCAGGCAAGAATACTGGAGTAGGTTGCCAGTTCCTCCTCCAAGGGATGTTCCTGAACCAGGGATCGAACCTGCATTGGCAGGCACATTCTTTGCCATGGAGCCATCCGTGAACCCTTAGCCCAGGGGAGGCTCAACTCCATTTTGACTGAAGGAACCGCCTCCGAGGCTCTGCATCTTCAGAGTCTGTCTCAAGCTCCTTCGCTGCTTCTTGAGAGGGAGGCAGGAGGCGTAGGGAGAAGACAGGTCCAGTGGCTGTCAACGATGAATGTCTACAAAATTTCATCTACCATGCCCACCTCCAACCACCTCGTGCTGAAGCAGGAGGGCAGGGCACAGGGCACACAAAGAATGACGTAGCTCAAGGGCACAGCACAAACTGGTTAGAACCAAATGGGCCCAAGACGGCAGACAAGTCAATGTGACTGACCTTGGTCTTCAGTATACACTCATTATAACACAGAGCAAGCTAAATGACACACTCAGAGCTGTCTTGACAGTTCCCCGTTGGAACATTAAAGACCAAGCGGTCAGCAGCCTAACCCTGGAAATCCCTGCCCCTTCCCCTGAAATAGGTGGACTAATCCTCCCACTCATTAGCCTATGAAATCACCCAGCCCATAGTAGCTAACCACACCACATTTCGAGGCTGCCCTCACCCTCTGTGATGGCCCCACACTCTGTCTTTCTGAATAAATCCACTGCTTACCTATCACTTTGTCTCTCACTGAATTCTTTCTGTGATGAGACATCAAGAACCTGAGCTTCATTTGGTCCTGTAACCAGGTCTGTGATCTCAGTTGGAAGACCAAGGGTTTTGGCTGGGTTCAAATCCCGACCCTGTGGGTTCATGTCCTAATCTGAGATAAACGGTTTCAGTCCTGTGTACAAACAATCCAACTTGTCTGCAGAATAGCCAGTCTTTCCCATGCAAATTTATGCATGTTTTATTCCTAAACCTCTACGTGTAAGACAACAAATTAGGTAGAAAGAACAGGAAAAGTTGGAGTCAGTGTCAAATCCTGATCCTCACCTGACCTTTAAGGAGTCAGATAACGAGGACCAGCCACCTGAGTTCCCTGTCTCTCAGTTTCTACATCCATAAAATGGGCAGAGTAGTGTGTGCCCTGTTGACATGGGCATGGTAAGATTCAAAGAAGACAATACAAACGTCACATGATTGTGGGTCTCCTTCTGCTGCAGAGACCAGTGCACTTGCCAGTAGTGAGAGAGGAGGGAAGGGGGCAGGTCACAGCCTTTAAAAGAATGAGATAGCCTGAGGACGTGACATAAAGTGACGTGAACCAAGCAGGTCCAAGACAGTGGGCAGTCGACCTCCGCTGAACCTGAAGCCTCAGTATACATTCATTGTAACACGTCAGCTGGCTAACTGATACACCCACCAGCACCATGACCATTATGAGACCAGCCATCAAAGATCAGAAAGTGGGTGGTGGCCCAGTTCCTGGAAATCCTTGCCCCTTCCCTAAAGTAACTGAAATAATCCTCCCACTCACTAGCCTATGAAATTACTCAGTGCATGAAAACTAACTGTGCCATATTTCAAGGACTATTCTTGTGTTCTGAGATGGACTATATATACTTTGTCTCCAAATAAATCCTGTTCTTACCTATCACTTTGTCTCTCACTGAATTCTTTCTGTGATGAAACATCAAGAACCTGGGTTTCGTTATGTCCTCGAAACCAGATGTGTAACCTCAGTTAAAAGACCAGTTTAAAAAGATTTGGGTTCAAATCCCAAATCTTGTCACATGGTTACATGGCTTCAGCAGCACCATGAAGTTTATGGTGATCAAGTCAACTAGTTTGTATCACAAAATGTACGATGGAGGACTGATTGATTTTTCAAAACCTATAACCTCTAGACTGATTTCAGATCAGTTCAGTTTAGTTCAGTCACTCAGTCGTGTCCAAGTCTTTGTCACTCCATGAATTGCATCCTGCCAGGCCTCCCTGTCCATCACCAACTCCCGGAGTTCACTCAAACCCACGTCCATTGAGTCAGTGATGCCATCCAGCCATCTCATCTTTTGTCGTCCACTTTTCCTCCTGCCCCCAATCCCTCCTAGCATCAGAGTCTTTTCCAATGAGTCAACTCTTTGGACGAGGTGGCTAAAGTACTGGAGTTTCAGCTTTAGCATCATTCCTTGCAAAGAACACCCAGGGCTGATCTCCTTTAGAATGGACTGGTTGGATCCCCTTGCAGCCCATGGGACTCTCAAGAGTCTTCTCCAACACCACAGTTCAAAAGCTTTAATTCTTCAGTGCTCAACTTTCTTCACAGTCCAACTATCACATCCATACATGACTACTGGAAAACCATAGCCTTGACTAGATGGACCTTTGTTGGCAAAGTAATGTCTCTGCTTTTGAATATGCTATCTAGGTTGGTCATAACTTTCCTTCCAAGGAGTAAGCCTCTTTTAATTTCATGGCTGCAATTACCATCTGCAGTGATTTTGGAGCCCCCAAAAATAAAGTCTGATACTGTTTCCACTGTTTCCCCATCAATTTTCCATGTAGTGATGGGACCAGATGCCATGATCTTCATTTTCTGAATGTTGAGCTTTAAGCCAACTTTTTCACTCTCCTCTTTCACTTTCATCAAGAGGCTTTTAGTTCCTCTTCACTTTCTGCCATAAGGGTGGTGTCATCTGCATATCTGAGTATGTCAAATAAAAAACGCATTTATAGAATTTACTTTCCTTTGATAAAGAGGTACCTCTGGAAGATGAAGGGTGAAGTCTCAACACGAGTCTATTATATTGACGTTAAAATCTATCTCTGAGTGAATTTCTCCTCCATTATTTTGTTTAACCTTCACAAAACCAAGCATGTCTAATGGTATATGTTATGGTTATAGATTAATACTAAGATAGAGTAGAGCCAATGTTTCAGCCAATTAGAAAGTCCCCAGTTGTCTAATCCACCCCACTCACCATTAAGCATTTGATATTTGTCTGAAAGCCGGAAAAACTGGAAAACCCAGATCTTCTTGTTACTGAAAGAGCATGTGGGATCAGGCTGCTCACTGCTCAAAAGCCAATAAACAGGCCAGGCTGGTGGAAAGGAAAGTCTACTTTCTTTCAGATGCTAGCAACTGGGCGGGCGTGCGGGCAGGTCACAGAAACCTGTCCAAAGGCCACTCCCCTTCCACCTGAGACCATGGGGCAAGAGCTCTCATAGAGAGAAAGCAGGGGAGGGGGGCGTGCGCGGGGAAGGGGGGATACGCAGAAAGAGCGTAGCCATCTCTCACAGCCATCTTCAATTGGCCTTCAGTGGTCTGACCAGCATCGTCTTGTTTGTTTTAAGTACAGTTAATCTTCACTTCCAGGGTGCACTTATTCCCGCTTCTTTGCAGTCGATTCTTGGAATTGTGGCAGCTCGTGTCCCGGCTACAGTCTGATCATCGTGTGGTTAACTTCTCCACCTGGGGTTTTAGTGTCTATAAGGCAGCTCACAGGATATGGCTCAGAATATTATCTACAGCCCTTGAGAGAGAGCTAACAGTCCTCGACTATGCTTAACGCCTACATTACTATTGTTTAGTCTCCTGACTGTTTTCCTCTGTCTCAGCATTTCTCACTTCTCTGATTAAACTTAGTCTTTGACTAAAGCTTCCCGCAGGCGTAAGGCAGGCAGCGGGCATGGTGCGGGGGCCTGGACTGTAGGGTCCTGCTCCATTTAACTCCCTCCTTTCATTCTTTCCTTCAGTCTAGGTCAGTGTTTCCCAAACTTTGAATTCAAGGAATTACGATGCACTGTCTTGTTTTGTTATCGTTACCGTTTTATTTTGTCTTGTGTGTGTGTGACTTTTGGTCCCACAGTGCACCATGGAGGATCTTAGCTCCCTGACAAAAGATCAAACCCACGCCCCCTGCCCTGGGAGCAGAGTTTTAACCACCAGGGAACCCACACAGTCGCTTTGTTGCTTTTGTTTCTCCTAAGCAAATTCAAGTAAATCAAACTTTACAGAACTTCAAAGGTGTTCATTCCTGTGTCTTGGCATGGGCGAGCCATAGACTTCAGGACCTAAAATGGCTTTAGAAACTGCAGATCGACCCCAGGACCCCCAGTAAGACCACCTGCTCTTGCCACTGCTGTTTCCTTCAGCTAAGCACTCCAACAGCTGAAACTGATAACTACAGTTACCAGGAACTGCCTCTATGCCAGTCATGACAATAGGCATCTTTTGTTGATTATCTCTGATCCATACCACAGAAAAAGATGGGTGTAACTATCACTATTTACAGAAGAAAAAACAGAGGTTTCAGCCAAGGAGAGCAACACCCTGAGGTCCCTTGGCTAGAGAGCAATGTGGTCAAAACTCAAGCCTGAGGTGTATCCCATGCAAATAGCTCTTTGTACTAGGATGTACCACAGTCGTGATGCCCAGTTCAGAATTCTGCTAGATAGACTTGCTGTGATAACCCAGGCCATGTAAAAGGCCATGTAAATACACATTATTTTTGATATGATCTCTGCTTTATCCAAAGGCTAAAAACAGTAACACTCAGGAAGCAGGCAGTGCTCACTCTTGATCTAATTTAGTTTTCAAGATATACTCACGACACAGGAACTGATTTATCTACGATGTTTCATGGATGAGGCTGAGTAACGTGCCCAAGATCACCCACCTTATCAGGGACAAGGGTGTAGCCCCAGTGTCTTGGGCTTTGGTTACCATTATGGAGCCAGCCTATACCCTAGGAAGCTAGGGCCCAGCTGCCAGGGGATCAGGCTTTGGGAGAAATGGCATCTGAAATACAGAAGTCTAATGATCATCTGGTTTCTGTTGTTCAAGGGTACTGACTTTCAGTTGCAAATTTGTTCAAAGAGATTCTGAAGCAAAAAGCATGAAGCATATCATTGTACAAAGAACTTCCCTGAAATCTACCCTTGGTATACACTTCAAATATTGAGGGCTAGGAAATAAAGTGTCTTGCTGATATAACAGCTGTGGAGCGAGCTAAACCTCTCTTTGAAAGGACTTGGATAGCAACACTGATGAGCTTGAGAAAACTCTGGGAGACAGAAAGGAACAGGGAAGCCTGGTGTGCTGCCGTCCATGGGGTCGCAAAGAGTCAGACACGACTTAGCAACTGAGCAACAACAGCAATCTCATCTTGAGGCTTCCCAGGTGGCTCAGGGCTAAGGAATCTGCCTGCCAGAGCTGGAGACGAAGGAGACTCAGGTTCAGTCCCGGGCTCAGGAAGATCCCCTGGAGGAGAAGATGGCAATCCTCTCCAGCACTCCTGCCTGGATGGATGAGGAGGCTGGTAGGCTACAGTCCACGGGGACACAAGTGAGCAACTGAGCATGCGTGCGTCTCATCTTGAAGATTATGACTTTGGAGGAACTAAACTAATTGGAAAGAATCAAAGTATGTGAAATTCCTTAAGAATTTATTGACTTAAATAATTTCACCTATGTTACACCTTAAAAAAAAAACTTTATATTTAGTGCAGGGAAAAGGAAGTATCTTGCTTTTCTTTCATCCCCTCTCTGGATTCCTGTTTAAGCCCTTTTACCTTATCCCTAAATTGTCCGATAGTGAGAATTCTCAGTAGCACAGTTCACCAATGTATTGTAGCTAATCCAAACCCTAACTTTCCTCTTTTCTTTTTAAATGATTTACTACTCTTATCGCTATTCTATTTGCATTTTTATTTTTTGGTCACAAGGCACATGGGATCTTAGTTCCTTGGCCAGGGAGGGAACCTACACTCCCCTCACTGGAAGGCGGAGCCTGGACTACAGGGAAGTTCCCAAACCCTAATTTCTCATAATTAGAAATCGATAGAGGCTCTAACAGAAAATTAGACAGAAAGAAAGGAGTTTTTATTATGTTAGAATAAGTCACAAAATGAAGCACTTTTTCTAAATCACTATGCCGCAGACAGTTCCTTTTAGCCATTGGAATTCGTCTTGAAAACAAAGTTTCTACTTGAAATAATAAATTTGATGAAAAAAATGAATGAAGTAGGACCTGTCAGGGTAGAGAAGTGAGTTCTCTTGGGCAGACAGAAAATCATACGGACGTGAGCTGTGAGGCTGATGAGATAACAGGAAAACATAAGGTTTCAAACACTTTTTATTTAATTATATTTTTCAAATGTGCCATTAACTTGTGCTAGGCACTTTTCTAAGTGCTTTATAAATATTAGCTAGTTGACTCTCACAGCACCCCTGTTAGGTAGGTACTGGTTTTAGCCCTCCTTCTCCAGGGTGCAGTGAAGGAAGGGCTGAGCTGGGACCCAGACTAAGCTCTCTGCTCCCCAGTCTGCTCTTACCCAGCTCTGTGTTGTATTCCTGTGGCCATGCATCCTAGGGTAACCAGATAACTAGACAGCAGATAACTAGATAACTAGACAGCAAGGACATGGAAACTAAGACATATCCACCTAATACCTCAGCCAACAGTTTTGGAAAACACTGTACCTTCAGTCGTGTCCAACACTTTGTGACCCTATGAACTGTAGCCCACCAGGCTCCTCTGTCTATGCGATTTTCCAGGCAAGAATATTGGAGTGGGTTGTTGCTGCCTCCTCCAGGAGGTCTCCCTGACCCAGGGATTGAACTCATATCTCTGAAGTCTCCTGTATGGGCATGCAGGTTCTTTACCACTGGTGTCTTCTGGGAAGCATCAAAAAATAGAAAACTACTTGACTGGGAATCGAACCTAGGTCGTGGTGGTGAAAGCACTGAATCCTAGCCACTAGACCACCAGGGAATGTGCATACCGTACCGAGTCTAGACTACATCTAGCTGAATATCCTCTCAAGGAATAAACCCTGCTAACGCAAGTTTGTGCGCCCAACCCACAGTGAAGCTGAACAAACCGAAATGTCAGAGTTTGGAACAGAGAAACGGTTAATGTGGGGCCACGCAAGGAGATGAGTGGCCATGCCCTAAAAATCCCCAAACTCCCCAAGCACTGAAAAAAAAAAAAATTACTTCTTTTTGGCTGTGCTGGTTCTTCGTTGCCGCACACAGGCTTTCTCTAGTTACGGCGAGTGGGGGCTACTCCTCCTTTGGACGAGCAGGCTTCTCACTGCGGTGGCTTCTCTTGTTGTGGACCGCAGCTCTGGAGCAAGGGCTTCAGGAGGTGTGGCTCATGGGCTGAGTTGCCAGTGGATTCTAGGGCAAAGCACTGCAGTCAGAGGGAAAGGGGAAGACAAGAGGTCAGAGGCAGCAGGTGACCTCCCAGATAAGAAGGCCAGAATAGCTTGAAGGGCATCCACGGCGGACGCCTCCAGATGCCTTGGTAGAGGACCTGATGTTTACCCTAATCGGCTGGGCAATCACCAGGAGGCCCTCAACAGAGGAATGACATCGTTCTGGCTGTTTTAATAGGATAACTCTCGCTGCTGTACTGAAAACAGATTTAAGTAGAGCCAAAACAGGAAGAGAAGGGCAGTCAGTAGGGACTTCCTGGTTGGTCCAGGGATTAAGAATCCTCCTTGCAATTTAAAGGATGCAGGTTCATTCTCTGGGTGGGGAGCTAAGATCCCACATGCCAGGGAACAGCGAAGCTCATGTGCCATAACTGCTGAGTGTGCACACCATGGCTAGAGAGACTGTGCACTGCAGCCATCCCACGCGCCACAGCTAAGACCCGACACAGCCAAAGAAACGAATAAGACGCTGTTTAAAATAAAGAAGAGCAGTTCATAGAATAAGGCCAATCCACTACTCAAGCGGTGATGGTGGTTTTTACCAGGGTGGTATTAAGGAGCTGCTGAGAAATCACATTCTGAATTTATTTTGGAAAAAAGAAAAAAAAGTCAACGGCTTTGCTGAAGAACTTGATCTGGGTAAAGAAAGAAAGACTGACTCTGTCTTGATGAAATATGTGAGCGGAACAACCATCTTCTTCAACGAGGGGAAATATAGGAGAAGCAGGTTCACCAGGGTCCAGGAGCTCAGATTAGGACTTGCAAAAGGCAAGATGCCTTTTAGACAGCCAAGTGACTGTGTTGCTGCTGGTGCAAAGTACAGATTTCGTCTGTGAGTCATCAGCATGTAGATGGCATTTAGACCTGTGAGCCAGAATGAAATCATCCTGGGAGGGAATATAGACTAAAAAAGGAAATGGTCCAAAACCTGAAACTTGGGAAACTCCAAAACTTGTAAGAAAATGGGAGGAACCAGAGAAATAGACAGAAAGGGAGAAGCCAGAGACGTGAAAGGATTTGGGGTGTCCTTCCAGTAGAGGGTGGCTTTCAAGGGATTCAGCCAGGAGGGATGGCCAGAGATGGCCACACCTCCTTCAAAGCAGCCTGGGGTGTTGGGGGCTGGCTCCTCCGTCCTTCTGAACAGACACACACTTCAGGGACAGCAGTGAGCCGGCAGAACAGGGAGCCGAGGGGACGGTCGAGGACTATGCGACAATCTCAGGTCAAGTTCCTTGGACTAGAGCCATCAGATTGTCTACAGAACGTGCCCCTGAGATGGCAGCTTCACGGGGGATGGGGAAGCCATTAAATACTGTGAAGACACACAAAGACCAGAGGTGAGAGCTCTGCAAGCTTCTCACAGGAAATGGGGCTATTTGCTGTACTTCAGCTGAAAAGTGTCAATGTGAAAAAAGTGTATATATACAGAGAGGGAATTAAAAGTATATATATAGAGAGAGAGAGAGAGAAGGTCAAAAAGGGCAAGGGAAGCTTGACAAGTGTCCTCTGACAGGTCAGTGCAAAGTCTTACAAGGTGGAGAAGGGATCACTGGGGTCTTGGAAGATCAACAAGTTTGGTTCCTTCAAGCTGACATTGGAAATGGGCTTCACAGGCCTTGTTTTCCAGGCAAATATAAGAAAGCTCCTCCAGGCAAAAGGAAGCGCCTTTTTCTCTTTTAATTGGAGGATAATTGCTTCACAGCGTGGTCTTGGTTTCTGCTGTCACTTCTGTCGCTCGGTCGAGTCCGGCTCTTTGTGACCCCGTGGTGTGCAGCACGCCAGGCTTCCCTGTCCATCACCAACTCGTGGAGCTTGCTCAAACTCATGTCCATCGCGTCGGTTTCTGCTGTAGGACAACAGGAAATCAGCTGTAGGACAACAGGAAATCAGCCGTAAGTGTGCATATATCCCCTCCCTCGCGAGCCTCCCTCCCCGCCCCCTCCCCCACTCTCTAGGTCATCACAGAGCGCTGAGCTGAGCTCCTTGTGCCATGCAGTAGCCTCCCGGTAGCTATCCAGTTTACACAAGTGCCGTGCAGCGCTTAGGCACTCAGTCACGCCTGACTCTTCACAACCCCGTGGACTGTAGCCCGCCAGGCTCCTCTGTCCATGGGACTCTCCAGGAAAGAATACTGGAGTCAGTTGCCATGCCCTCCTCCTGGGGATCTTCCCGACCCAGGGATTGAACCCAGGTCTCCCGCATGGCAGGCGGATTCTTTACCAGCTGAGCCACCAGGGAAGCCCGATTTTGCACATGGGAGTGTAGATATCAGTGCTGCTTTCTCAATTCACCAGAAGGGAAAGGCTGAACAAAGACATGGAGCGATGTCTGCAGGGTGGAAGGGTTGATGAGCCGTGGGGTCAAAGAGGGAGAGGAAGAAGAGGGTCCGAGGAGGGGACAGGAGTCAGGAGGGCAGCTTCCCCGCCTGGCAACGGGCGCACAAAGAGAGGACGGCCAGCCTGGACCCAACCACGTTCCATGTGCCATTGCTCAGCCGTCATGAAGAAATGACGGGAATAATCATTCTGTGCTGCAGACCAAGCCTTAGCCTTTGGCCTAAAAATCGCAGTTCACAGTTTTGAAGCACCTAGAAGTTCCAGGCCTTCAGGGAACCAGAAATCCATCTATTTTTCACTATTGTTCAGACTCCAGGACTAAACCTACATGGGCAGAAGGAGGAAGGGTCACACAATTAGCAGAAATATGCAGGGGAGGGGATGGGACAGACAAGAAGAGGAAGTCTGAGCAAAAACGAAACTTCAAGCAAGAGAAACTACAAATTATAGACTAAACGCTTGCTAAACGTATAATTATAGCTATTTAAAACTTTCAGCGTTACGCTGCCCTCAATTTAAGTATGAGGAGAGCCAAGAGGCATTGACTCCAATCCTTCAACAGTGAGATACTTCCAAAAAGCACAGAGTTTCTCTGTAAGGTTTTGCTATGTTTTGGTAATTTTTTTCATTTTTCACTAATGAAAAAGAAATATGAAAGTATTTAGAAAAGAGAATCAAAGAACAAAGATCTAAGTCTATACTATGCCGATTCTTACACTTCCTTTTCACAAAGTTACAGTGAGTGATACGTGTTCTTTCTCTACCTCATCTGAGAATTCAAATCTCGCCTACTCTTTGGAATTTGTATATAAATACATAACTTAAATATTCAATTTATTGTTGAAAATAATAATAAATTAAAAAATTATATAATATACACAATAGCAATCAATAGTATCAGTAAATTGTGTGGCTTACATGGTTCCATGTAAAAATCATCAACATTAACACAGAAACCAAACATGGTTTGTGCCACTCAAAGAAAATTGTGTTATTTGGTTTAACTTCTAAATACAAAAGAAAAGGATAAAATAGAAATAGAATAAACAGGAAGATGAAAACAAATGATTCCAAATAAGTTGGACAGGAAAAATTCTAGGGGTTTCCCTGGCAGTCCAGGGCTAAGATTTCTCCTTCCAAAGCAGAGGATGCATGTCTGACCCCTGCTCAGGGAGCTATGATCCCACAGGCCTCCCAGCCATAAAACCAAGACAAGAACAACAGCAGCAATATTGTAGCAAATTCAATAAAAACGAAAAATGGTTCACATTTTAAAAAATCTTTAAAGATTTGTATTTGCCTAAAATAAGCATCTCTGAGGAGGAAGTTTCAGTAATCGAGACCTAAGTTAAGCCAAATGTCACTTTGCTTTGGTTTTTTTTCTAATTGATCACCTAGCATTTTATTTGATCCATATTTTAACTGTGTTTTATGCAGAGGGAAAAGCCAATTGATATTGCTTGTTTTCCCTGTCACCTTTTTCATGAGGAAAAGAGAAATATGGAAGGAAAGAGAGAGATTTCTGAGAAGAAAGATGATTTGGGTTGGGGAGAGGGAAGGACTTGGTTGACCTTGAGATCAGCTCAGTTCTTCCACTCAGGAGCCCCTGACCTCGGGGCTGCCCCTCAGGTTTTCTGAGACGCAGTTTCCTGAGACTGGTCTTGCTTATTTTATACACACTCTACCGTCTGTGCTGATGAAATCGGTATGTCATGTGACAACAATACCCATTCCCAGGGCTGCTGTGAGAATCTGATGGGTGAGTGTGCGGAAATACGCATCGTAGTCGTGGAGTATCAGAGCCAGTTCTGTTGGCATTTTGTTAGCAAACAGAAAAAGAGATTCTCGTCGATTAACACCTCCACAATACAAAATATTTGGAAAACAAACACAAAACCTGGGTTATTAACATATAACATTTTTTCAACTTTTTATTTTATAATAGAAAGTAGCCAATTAACAATGCTGTGATAGTTTTAAGGTCACCCGAGATGGATGGATCGTGGTGGAGAGTTCTGACAAAACGTGGTCCACTGGAGAAAGGAATGGCAAACCACTTCAGTATTCTTGCCTTGAGAACCCCATGAACAGTATGAAAAGGCAAAAAGATAGGACACTGACAGATGACCTCCCCCGGTCAGTAAGGGCCCAAAATGCTACTGGGGAAGAGCGGAGAAAAAACTCCACAAAGAATGAGACAGAGCCGAAGTGAAAACAACACCCTGTTGTGGATGTGACTGGTGATAGCAGTAAAGTCTGATGCTGTAAAGAGCAACACTGCATAGGAACCTGGAATGCTAGGTCCATGTATCAAAGAAAATTGGAAGTGGTCAAACAGGAGATGGCAAGAGTGAACATCGACATTCTAGCAATCAGTGAGCTAAAATGGACCGGAATGGGTGAATTTTATTCAGATGCCCATTATATCTACTTTTGTGGGCAAGAATCCCTTAGAAGAAATGGAGTAGCCATCATAGTCAGCAAAAGTCCAAAATGCAGAACTTGGGTACAATCTCAAAAATGACAGAATGATCTCTGTTCGTTTCCAAGGCAAACCATTTAATATCACAATAATCCAACTCTGTGTCCCAAACACTAATGCTGAAGAAGCTGAAGTTGAAGGGTTCTGTGAAGACCTACAAGACCTTCTAGAACTAACACCAAAAATAGATGTCCTTTTCATCATAGGGGACTGGAATGCAAAAATAGGAAGTCAAGAGACACCTGGAGTAACAGGCAAGTTTGGACTTGGAGTACAAAATGAAGCAGGGCAAAGGCTAATAGAGTTTTGCCAAGAGAATGCACTGGTCACAGCAAACACCCTCTTCCAACAACACAAGAGACAACTCTACACATGGATCTCACTAGACAGTCAACACCAAAATCAGATCGATTCTATTCTTTGAATCCAAAGATGGAGAACCTCTGCACAGTCAGCAAAAACAAGACTGGGAGCTGACTGTGGCTCAGATCATGAACTCTTTATTGCCAAATTCAGACTTAAATTGAAAAAAGTAGGGACACCACTAGACCATTCAGGTAAGACCTAAATTGAATCCCTTACAATTTTTCAGTGGGAGTGAGAAATAGATTCAAGGGAGTAGATCTGATAGACAGAGTGCCTGACGAACTATGGATGGAGGTTCATGACATTTTATAGAAGGTAGTGATCAAGACCATCCCCAAGAAAAAGAAATGCAAAAAGCAAAATGATTGTCTAAGGAGGCCTTACGATAGTTGAGAAAAGAAGAGACGCTAAAGGCAAAGGAGAAAAGGAAAGATATAAGCATCTGAATGCAGAGTTCCAAAGAATAGCAAGGAGAGATAAGAAAGCCTTTCTCAGTGATCAATGCAAAGAAAGAGAGGAAAACAATAGAATGGGAAAGACTAGAGATCTCTTCAAGAAAATTAGACATACCAAGGGAGAATTTCATGCAAAGATGGGAACTGTAAAGGACAGAAATGGTATGGACCTAACAGAAGCAGAAGATATTAAGAAGAGGTAGCAAGAATACACAGAAGAACTGTACAAAAAAGACCTTCATGATGCAGATGGTGTGATCACTCACCTAGAACCAGACATCCTGGAATGTGAAGTCAAGTGGGCCTTAGGAAGCATCACTACAAACAAAGCTAGCGGAGGTGATGGAATTCCAGTTGAGCTATTTCAAATCCTAAAAGAAGATGCTATGAAAGTGCTGCACTCAATATGCCAGCACATTTGGAAAACTCAGCAGTGGCCGCAGGACTGGAAAAGCAAGAGAGTTCCAGAAAAAATCTCTTTCTGCTTTATTAACCATGCCAAAGCCTCTGACTGTGTGGATCACAACAAACTGTGGAAAATTCTGAGAGGTGGGAATATCAGACCACCTGCCCTGTCTCCTGAGAAATCTGTACGTAGGTTAAGAAGCAACAGTTAGAACCGGTCATGGAACTACAGACTGGTTTCAAATCAGGAAAGGAGTATGTCAAGGCTATATATTGTCATCATGATTATTTAACTTCCATGCAGAGTTTATCATGAGAAAGGCTGGGCTGGCTGAAGCACAAACTGGAATCAAGATTGCCAGGAGAAATATCAATAACCTCAGATATGCAGATGACAGCACTCTTATGGCAGAAAGCAAAGAAGAACTAAAGAGCCTCCTGATGAAAGTGAAAGAGGAGAGTGAAAAAGTTGGCTTAAAACACAACATTCAAAAAACGAAACTCATGACATTGCCATCACTTCATGGCAAATAGATGGGGAAACAGTGGAAACAGTGAGAGACTTTATTTTGGGGGGCTCCAAAATCACTGCAGATGGTGACTGCAGCCATGAAATTAAACTATGCTTGCTCTTTGGAAGAAAACCTATGACCAACCTAGACAGCATATTCAAAAGCAGAGACATTACTTTGCCAACAAAGGTCCGTCTAGTCAAAGCTATGGTTTTTCCAGTGGTCATGTATGGATGTGAGAGTTGGACTATAAAGAAAGCTGAGTGCTGAAGAATTGATGCTTTTGAACTGTGGTGTTGGAGAAGACTCTTGAGAGTCCTTTGGACTGCCAGCAGATCAAACCAGTCAACGTTAAAGGGAATCAGTCCTGAATATTCATTGGAAGGACTGATGCTGAAGCTGATGTTTCAATCCTTTGGCCGCCTGATGCAAAGAACTGACTCATTAGAAAAGACTCTGATGCTGGTCAAGATTGAAGGCAGGAGGAGAAGTTGATGACAGAGGATGAGATGGTTGGAGGGTTTCACCGACTCAATGAACATGAGTTCAAACAAGCTCTGGGAGTTGGTGATGGACAGGGAAGCCTGGTGTGCTGCAGTCCATGGGGTCACAAAGAGTTGGACATGACTGAGCGACTGAACTGAACTGATTTTATAATGGAATATAGCCAATTGACAATGCTGTGATAGTTTCAGGTGGACAGCAAAGGGACTCAGCCCTATATACATGTATCCATTCTCCCCCAAACTCCTCTCCCATCTAGGCTGCCACATTACATTGAGCCAGTTCCCTGTGCTATAGAGCAGGACCTTGTTGCTTACCCATTTTAAATATCACAGTGTGTACATATACATCCCAAACTCCCTACCTAAAATTTTTAATGTATGATTATTCTCAAAATATTAGCTTTGATTTTAAAAGGGCCTTAACTCAGTTACAGTAAGTAACCTTTCAAAAAAAGCAAACCATTAGTTGCTCAGTCATGTCCAACTCTTTGTGACTCTATGGAATGTAGTCTGCCAGGCTCCTCTGTCCATGGAGTTCTCCAGGCAAGAGGGCTAGAGTGAGTAGCCATTCCTTTCTCCAGGGGATCTTCTCAACCCAGGGATCGAATTCAGGTCTTCCATATTGTGGGCAGGTTCTCTATCGTCTGAGCCACGAGGGAAGCCCAAGTGGCCCTTGGAGTGGTCGAAACAAGCCCCTCCTCCTATGATACAGTTCAGATTCCCCCCAGGCTCCTGGCTCCAGCCACTTCCTCACTGCCCACCTCCCCTGGACTTGACCTTCCCATTTGTTTGCAGTTTAGATTGTCAACTCCAGACCAGGGTGGTTTTGTCTCTACAGAAGATCCTGTGAATACACTTTCCAACTCTCCCATGGGTAGGCCTATAGTTATTTTTTTCCTCCCAGAGCCCTGGCTGAGAGGAGATTTTTCTCTACTTTTGGGTGGGTTTTTCTATCCCTCCTAATTACTAGGAAGGTGACTCTTCAAGAGTCAGGTGAAGACAAGACTGAACCAGTCTAACTTCCTACTTTGAGTTATGCTCAAAGCCCTTTTCTGTGTGAGTGGACACCTCTCCCAACATTCCACTTTGCATCTTTTGTCAAGAAGGGTCATGCAACATCCCATGGGTATTTTTGGCCCTGGAAAAGACTCCTCTACTAATTAAATAAAGAGAAGGCAAACTTCTGTCGTAAAATTTGAAATTATGTGTGAGATACTAAAGGAAATTGATTACAATTTTCTGTAATTGACATGTTCACTGCAAACTATGGATATTTTGAAGTTGCCTGACAATATTATTGTGCCAGCAGCAACTAAGAGTGGATTTTCCTCTGTTCTGATTTAACATCTAGGTATCAAAAATTGTCATTGCTGTATGGACTTCCTTGGTGGTCCAGGAATTAAGATTTAGCCTTCCAGTTCTTGGGGTGTGGGTTCGAACCCCCGTCAGAGAGCTAAGTTCCCACGTGCCTCACAGCCAAAAACTCAAAACATTAAACAGAAGCTATATTGCATGAGATCAGTGCAAAAGTAATCATGGTTTTGCCTTGTTGAACTTTGCCATTTGATATTGGAATACTTTCTTAAATAACTGTGGTTATACTTCATTTCAATGCACACGTCTCAATTTGCCTTTTTCTTTTTTTTTTTTGCCAATGACCTATTACTTGTTGCTTATTTTCTATTTATTTCAGACTATAAAAATGATGTTAGACAAAAAGCGAAGTCAAGCAATTTTCTTATTCAAGTTCAAAATGGGTCAGAAAGCAGCAGAGACAACTCTTATCAGCAGCAACACACTTGGCCCAGGAACTGCTAACGAACGGACTGTGCAGCGGTGGCTCAAGGAGTTTTGCAAAAGAGATGAGCGCCTTGAAGACGCGGAGTGCAGCAGCTGGCCGTCGGAAGGTGATAATGACCAACAGAGAGGATCATCAAAGCTGATCCTCCTACAACCATATGAGAAGGTGCCCAGGAGCTCAGCGTCGACCGTCCCACAGTCATTCAGCATTGGCAGCAAATAGGAAAGTTGCAAAAGCTCGCTAAGTGGGTGTCTCAAGAGCTGACCACAAATCAGAAAAATTGCCATTTTGAAGCGTCATCTTCTCTTATTCTACGCAACAATGAACCATTTCTGGATCGGATTGGGCTGTGAGACAAAAGCTGGGGTTTTATATGAGATCATGGTCAGTCTTAGGTGCTCTGCTGCCAGTCTGACCCACCGCAGCTTTCTGAATCCTGGGAAAACCATTACAGCTAAGGAGGATACTCACCAAACGCATAAAATGCACCAAAAACTGCAATGCCTGCAGCCGGCATTGGGCAACAGAAAGGGTCCAGTTCACAACAACGCCCAGCTGCAGGTCACACCACCAATGCTTCAGAAGTCGAGCACATTGGACTAAGATGTTTTGCCTCATTCCCCACATCCACCTGACCTCTCGCCAACCGACTACCAGCTCTTCAAACATCTCGAAGACTTTTTGCAGGGAAAATGGCTTCCACAACCAGCAGGAGCTAGAAAATGCTTCCCAAGAGGCTGTTGAATCCCAAAGCATGGATTTTTATGCTACAGGAATAAACAACCTTATTTCTCATTGGCAAAAATGTGTTGATTGTAATGGTTCCTATTTTGATTAATAAAGATGCATTTGAACCTAGCTAGAATGATTTAAAATTCATGGTCTGAAACCATGATTACATCTGTACCAACCTAATAACAAATTCAATGAAGACTTTAAAAATGGTCCACATCAAAAGAAAAAAAAATCTTAAAGGAAAAGAAGTTGTTGTTACTACAAAATGCAGTTGCCATATGGTCCAACAATCCCACTCCTGGACATATATCCAGACAGAACTATAATTCAAAAGGCACATTCACCCCTATGTTTAGAGAAGCAGTATGTACAACGTCCAAGACCTAGAAGTAACCTAAATCCATCAACGGAGGAATGAATGGAAAAGCTGCGATACATGTATACAATGGAATATTACTCAGCCATAACACAGAATGGAATCATGCCATCTGCAGCAACATGAATAGACCTAGAGCTTATCACACTAAGTCAGAAAGAGAAAGACAAACTGTATGTAATCCCTTCCACATGGAATCTAAAATAAGACACAATGAATTTATCTATGAAATAGAAACAGACATAGAGAACAGATTTGTGGTTGCTGGAGACTGAGGGAAAGCAGGATGAATTTGTCCCAAGCAGATAATTGAACCATTATAAACAAATAAAGGGAAAGACCTAAAACTGGAACCACAGGGACAAAGAACAAAGGAAAATCTGGTTTAAAGTTAAGTTGGAAGAAAAATGCCACAAATAAGTCAATATTCCTTGGAAGGAGAGGGACGCTGATCTCCCTACAGATATCTTATTCATTCTTTGTAAGCGAACACAGCACCCCCTTAAAAGTGTTCTTAATTCTCTTTTAGAAAAGAGCTAAAGTTGACAAAACTAGGTCCTCAGCTGCTTTAACTTGTTTTTCTGGATTCCACCCTTGGGCTCTCCTTGGAGTCCAGTAGCCCACACCTCAGGACGCTTTGGGAGCAGCAGCTGTGCTTGAAGCTCACTGTTGACACAACAGTATGAGCTCTGGGCTGATTTCTCTAAGGACAGACAGAGCCGCCCCTTCCCACAGCTGCAGAAGCTACCTGACCTAGAGCCACGGCCATGGCCAGCCAGTCGCAAGGCATCCACCAGCTCCTCCAGGCAGAGAAGAGGGCCAAGGACAAGCTCGAGGAAGCCAAGAGGAGTAAGTCTCTTCCGTCCCATCTGATATGTCCGGGGCAAGAGGCACGGGTTCAATCCCTGGGTCGGGAAGATCCCTGGGAGTAAGATACAGCAACCCACTCCAGTATTCTCGGCTGGAGAATCCCATGGACAGAGGAGCCTGGTGGGCTCCAGTCCACGGGGTCGCAGAGAGTTAGACACGACTGAGCACGCGCCTTCTGTCACAAAACGGGATGAGGGGAGTGCAGCAGGGTGGGTGTGCACAGATGTCGGGGGTGGGGGAGATGCCAATGAAATCCTGGTCCCACCATGCTCCCTGGCAGAGGCTGGCCACTTCCCAGAAACCACCCACGTGTCTGTGTCCCATCACTGTAGTGGGGATGGGCTTCTCGGCTCAGATCTGTAGGACTGGTCAAGGGCTAAGGGAGATGGTTAAGGGCACTGAAGTCACGGAGCCTTAAGCTTTGCCTCTGAGTTTCCTCCATGGCGCTACAGCTCAGAATCTCAATACTGTGCCATGGTTCCGAGACGGACAACCGGGAACCCCCTGGCCGCCCCGGGGCCCAGTCCTTGGTTGGGGAACTAAGATCTCATGAGTTCTGGAGCGTGGCCAAGAAGAAAAAAAAAACAAGGATGACTTCCAGACTGAATCTACTTAATAGGGAGTGAATTTCCGCAAGTGACTTCTCTTCTGTAAGCTTCGGTTTCTGTTCCTGTAAAATTGTGATCGTAACAGCTCACGGCTCATTCTCCTCCCTCTCTGGATGGCTTTTCATTTCCAATGTTCAAAATTTTTCATTTGCTGTTTAGTTGCTTCAGTCATGTCTGACTCTGTGCGACCCCATGGACCGTAGGCCACCAGGCTCCCCTGTCCGTGGGATTCTCCAGGCAAGAACACTGCAGTGGGCTGCCGTTTCTCTCTCCTGGGGGTCTTCCCGACCCAGGGATCAAACCTGCACTGGGTCTCTGGGGCTTTCGCTTCTCCTACATTGTCAGGTGGAGTCTTTACCACTGAGACATCTTTAAAAATATTTCCATTTAATTCTCATTTGCGAACGTTCTTGCTATTCAGTCATGCATCTACTTAGTTACATGTAGGATATCCTCATTAAACCGGCATCTCCTTCCTCTTCTCTTTGCTAGTCACAACAACCATATGGATTAGGTGTTACTATTATTTCCCCTTCATGTATGTGGAAACTGAGTCCATAATTTGCCATAATATTTTTTAAAAACTAGAAAAATTCATCCAGGTACTATGACCAAAGCATACCTTGTTTACTCCTCACACCAACCTATTTTGCAAAAAGGGGAACATGACTCTTAGAGAAATCACGCCGGTTGCCCAAGGTCGCACAGAGGATACATCGTAGAGACAGACTTGGATGGGGTCTGAGTCCCCAGGCACAGTCTGCCCTGTACAAACGTGCTTGATTTTTATATGAATGAACTAACACTGAAGGTCTCTGACCCTCTCAGGCTCCCTGAGCCAAGATCTCTTTTTCGCACTCCCCCATTTCCTATCATATCGCCACTTAATCCGTCACAGAGAGGGTCATCACCTTCCTCCTAACTACACGCTCTGTCCCTGCGGCAATCAGAGTCTAAGCCCTGCAGATTAGGATAGTGTCTTAAAACCATTGTTTATCAGTTCAGTCAGTTCAGCCGCTCAGTCGTGTCCGACTCTTTGCGACCCCATGAATCGCAGCACACCAGGCCTCCCTGTCCATCACCATCTCCTGGAGTTCACCCAAACTCACGTCCATCGAGTCGGTGATGCCATCCAGCCATCTCACCCTCTGTTGTCCCCTTCTCCTCCTGCCCCCAATCCCTCCCAGCATCAGGGTCTTTTCCAATGAGTCAACGCTTTATACGAGGTGGCCAAAGTACTGGAGTTTCAGCTTTAGCATCAGTCCTTCCAAAGAACACCCAGGGCTCATCTCCTTTACAATGGACTGATTGGATCTGCTTGCAGTCCAAGGGACTCTCAAGAGTCTTCTCCAACACCACACTTCAAAAGCATCAATTCTTCGGTGCTCAGCTTTCTTCACAGTCCAACTCTCACATCCATACACGACCACTGGAAAAACCATAGCCTTGACTAGACGGACATTTGTTGGCAAAGTAATGTCTCTGCTTTTGAATATGCTATCTAGGTTGGTCATAACTTTCCTTCCAAGGAGTGAGCGTCTTTTAATTTCATGGCTGCAGTCACCATCTGCAGTGATTTTGGAGCCCCCCCAAAATAAAGTCTGACACTGTTTCCACTGTTTCCCCATCTATTTCCCATGAAGTGATGGGACCAGATGCCATGATCTTCGTTTTCTGTATGGTGGGTCCTGCTTTAATATGCTGACTAAAGACAGGCACAGGGCCCTGCAATGAGAGAGAGACAGAGACAGAGATGGAGAGAGACAGAGATGGAGAGAAAGGGAGGGAGGGAGACAGAGAGAGACAGAGATGTAGAGAAAGAGAGAGAGAGGGAGACAGAGAGAGAGAGAGATGGAGAGAGAGAGACAGAGATGGAGAGAGAGACAGAGATGGAGAGAGAGAGACAGAGAGAGACAGACAGAGAGAGAGATGGAGAGAGAGAGACAGAGATGGAGAGAGACAGAGATGGAGAGAGAGACAGAGAGAGAGACAGAGATGTAGAGAAAGAGAGAGAGAAGGAGACAGAGAGAGAGAGATGGAGAGAGAGAGACAGAGATGGAGAGAGAGACAGAGATGGAGAGAGAGAGACAGCGAGACAGAGAGGGAGGCAGGGTCAGGCACCCCTCAGTCCCTGGGGGTTTTCTACTGCAGGTAAAATCATTTTCTTTTCTTAAGATAAGTTGATTACCTGAGCACTCAGCCATGTGGGCACCAACAACAAAAAGAGAAAGAGCCCCGTGGAGGAGCTGGGAGAGGAAAGGAGGGTGAGATCGAGCGAGGCCAGCCCGGCCCGCCTCCGCCCGCCTCTGCGGGAGCCCAGCCTGGACTGGCCTGCTGGCGCGTGGTTAGGGCACCACACTTCTGGTGCAGGGGGCGTGGGTTCCATCTTTGGTCAGGGAACTAAACATAAAATTCTTTAAAAAAAATTTTAATTAAAAATAAAATTTTAAAAACCATGGCCAAGGATAGTAAAATGGTATAAATGCAGAGCAACTGTAGAGAAAACAAAGTCGCCCAGGACCTGCTGGCTGAAACAGTGTAGAAAATCTGCTTATCTTTTATTCAAATTTCTTTACCACATTTAAACTTTCCAGAACAGAAGACAAGCTGACTTAAGACTTAATAATTATGTTACCTTTGCTTTCCCTTATAGAAGAAACAAAACAATAATAAAATACACAAACAATATTATCAATAAACAATAAGGTCCTACTGTGTGGCACAGAAAACTATATTCAGTACCCTATAATAAACTATAATGGAAAAGAGTATTTTTAAAAAGAACGGATATGTGTGTATAACTGAATCACTTTCCTGTACAGCAGAAATCAATACAACATTGTAAATCAACTATACTTCAATTAAAAAAAATGACAAATCAAAAAAGAAAATAAAATAAAGACTATCATCGTAAGGTCCAAATGTTTTTTACCAATTATTTCTCATTTTTCAATGTCATCAGAGCAGCCTAATGAGTCATGCAAGTTGTTGGGAGGTAGAACCCTCTACAGAATCTAACCTCGGATTTCCTAATAAAGATAAAAGCCAAACCTCTGTTCCTTTCCTCTAGTAAACATGCTGCCTTTGGGCAATCATCCCTCAGAAGTCAGTACTGGAAAATCCATACCGAGTTTTTCTTATGCAAAATGTTAATTTTGTTTACCAGTCACTGAAAGTATTTGTGTACTTTTTTTTTCTTCGTCTTTGTTCAGAAGTAGTCAAGCAAATATCAGTCCGTAATAGTAAATACTCTGACCTTAAAAACCATTTTGGAGAATATGTTTGTGAATGTTATTTCAACCAATAACCTCTGCCGTCTGCACACACACAATTTTTTTTAATTTACTTATTTTTTGATTGAAGGATAAATGCTTTGCAGAATTTTGTTGTTTTCTGCCAAAGCTCAGCCTGCATCAGCCACAGGTGTACGTAATATCCCCTCCCTTTTGAACCTCCCTCCCCTCTCCTGCCCCACCCCTCTAGGCTGACACAGAGGCCCTGTTTGTGCACTCAGTTTTTTAAGCAAAGATTTGTTTCTTTGTTTGGCTGCAGCAGGGGTTGCTCGTGGCACATGGGACCTCCCACGCTCGTGGCAGTACATCGGCTCTAGCGCCCTGACCAGGGATCGAAGCTGGGCCCCTACATTGAGAGCACAGAGTCTTAGCCCCTGGACCACCAGGGAAGTCCCTGCCCCCCACTTTATACAGGGTGTCTGTCTTTTTCCTCAAAAAGCGTGGGCCCTGAGGACCCGTTTTCGCTGGATAAGCCCGGTTTTCTTACTCAGCTATAGCTGAGCATCGTACTCCCTTCACAGGCAGGCCGAGGTATCCTGGGTAGCTTCTCTTGTATTTCACTGTTCTTTTCTTTCACTCACTTATTTATTCAGCTCAATTGCATCTTTGATCAGAATTAGAATAAAAAATTCAAGGTACTATTATCAACAGGAGGAATAAGGACTTGTGTCTTTGGAAATACGATTTTTTTACTTTAAGCTTGACGTTTTATAAGAGCACCATTTATCTCACTTACACTCATTGCAGACTCGGAGATGGAGACACCTGTAAGGATGGTAACCAGACAGTGTGGGCTGAGCCTTGGGCTGGTGGGATGGTGTTGGGCAGGTCCATGTTCCATGAAGTCCCACTGAATTACACTTTGCGAGTATGTGATTGCTCAGTCGTGTCTGACTCTTAGAGATCCCGTGGACTGTAGCCCACCAAGCTCCTCTATCCACGGGATTCTCCAGACAAGAATACTGGAGTGGGTTGTGATGCCCTCCTCCAGGGGAATGATACTTTTGCAAAATAAATGATTTAAATATTTCTACTTCTTACTTAGATAACACATCAGTGAGTACAATGATATAGACTTGTTCGGATGGCTTGCCATGAGTTTTTTTGTAATTGCTTATTTGTTTTCCCAATATACAGATTTTCCAAATTTATTTCAACAAGCATCTTGACTTATTCATTTTTTTCATGATGCAAGTGAGTGTTCTGATTCAGGGAGACATGAATTCTACTTAACTAATAAAACAAAAAATGTGGCAGTAGAAATTCATGGCCCTGTTTGGCATGTTTTGTAAGCTTGTAAATGCTTCCTTTTACTTTATAGTCCACAGACTAATGGGGTATTTGTAGGTATACTGGGCTTTGATATCTTCGAGTGGGTCATGTTAAAATAATAACCATACAACATTGTCGTCTATTAAAAACAGTTGGTTATATTCAACCGAGGATCTACATAAAACTACATATAATGTAAATATATATATATATTGTAACAAGGAAAGAACAAGTAAAAGGAAAACTAAAGGAATTACAAGCAGGCAGAGGAATGAGAGGAGACGCGAGGACCAGCAGAGAAGCCGCACTCTAGCAGTCAAGGCCCCGGTGGAGAAATGCTGCTTTGCTTTCCGGGTTATTTACTACTGTTTGTGGTAGGTGAGCAGGATGAGGGCGCATGGTTATATCATAATATTAACAACCCTCTCAAAGCCAGGAGAGATTTTTTTTTTTCCTCTCCTTCTATGTAGTAGAGCTTCCCAGGTGGCACAGTGGTAAAGAATCTGCCTGCCAATGCAGGTTTGATCCCTGAGAGAAGGGAATGGCAACCCACCCCCAGTATTCTTGCCTGGGAAAGCAATGGACAGAGGAACCTGGTGGGCTACAGCCCATGGGATCACACACACACACACACACACACACACACACACACACACACACGTGGTAAAACAGAATAAAAATGTTATTAGTAACAGACAGAATCTCCAAACACTCCCAAAGTGCCCTTTCTGTTTATACCAAATCAAGGTGACCCCTGCTCTGTTTATGCCTTTTTTTCCTTTTTCCATTTGGATACTTACTCTTTCTACCACACCCAACTACCTGACTTTGCTTCCACTGCTCAACAAACGTTGTTTCTTTGAGCCTTAGCTTCTTCCCAGGACTCCTGTAACCAGGCACCCCACACAGGGTGGCTGGCAGCAACAGAAAGGTGTTAGCCTCCAGGTCTGGCGGCCAGAGTCCAGACACAAGCTGCTGGGGGTGGGGGCGGCCCTTCCTCAAGGGTCTCGGGGAGGACCTTTGCCCTGCTTGTCTCCCAGCTCCTGCTAATGTTCAGTAGCCCTTGCCTTCCCTTGGCCAGAAGCCGCGTCCTTCTAACATGCCTCTGCAGTCAGGCGGCCGTCGCTGTGTGTCTGCTCTGTGCCCCTATGCCTCGGTGTCCAAACTCCCTCTCCTTTCTTGCTTTCCAGGTTTTGTTTTTGATGTGAGTCCTTTTTAAGTCTTTACTGAGTTTGTTACAACATGATTTCTGTTGGGTTTTTTTTTTTGGGGGGGGGGTGGTTGCAGCACGAGGCGTGTGAGATCTGAGCGCCCCAACTAGGGATCGAACCTGCACCCCCTGCATTGGAAGGCACAGTCCTAACCATTGGACCACCAAGGAAGTCTCTCCCTCTCCTTTTAAGGATGCCAGTCCTCAGGTAGAGGGCCCGTCTTAATCCAGCATGACCTCATCTCAACTTGATTACATCTACAAAACCCTTCTTTCCAAGAGAGGTGACATTCGCAGGTACCAAATGTAGACAGACTTTCGAGATGTGTAAACACAATCTAACATCTGCTGGTTGTCAAATTCACTGATAGTCCTGTGTCCTTATAGTCTTTGTCTGTTTTTGTATGCCTTGAACTTCTGTATGCCTTGAGTCTACATTTTAAAAATCCCCTTTGCTCCAGAAACTCTAATCAGAACTTTGTCCCTCCAGCTCCATCAACGTTCCCTCTTGTCAAGACCAGCAAAGTTGCTAAACCCAACTAATGAACAATCTCAGTCACAACTGAATTCTTCTTTCATCTTTGAAACCCTCCCTTTACTGGCCTCTGCAACCCTGCTCTCAGGCTTGAATTTCTGTCATTTTGCCAGTCTTTAGAGTGAGGGCCCCACCTGGGACGTGTCCTCTTCCCTATCCACAGACGCTTCCTAAGAGATTGCATCTAATTCTGTGACTTTAAACCTTGGCTCCGTGCTGATAATTCTCAAACTTTACGTCTCCAGCTTGGCCTGTTTCCCTGATCGCCAGATTCATATAAACATCAGCCTTCTCCCGATCTCCACTAGATGTTTACTGGGCATCACAATTACACTGCCCTCTTGACTTTGCTCCAGAATAAAATGTTGGAGCCAGCATGGGCTCACGTGTCCCTCCTATTTATCCTTCAACTCTCTTCAAAGGATATGTAACTCCTTGCTAATTAATTCCATGGCTGCTTTGCTATTTCCGCTCATCATAAACATTTGTCTGAACCATTGCAGTAAGTTTCAGACCCAGCTTCCTGCTTCTCCCTTGCCCCTACAATCTGTTTTCATCACATCAGCTGAAGAAATTCATGTAAAGCACAAGTAGCAGAACGCCACATCTTGGCTAAAAACCCTTCACGGCTTTAGCATCTCAAGGACCCAAATCTTTACCCTCCTCGTGAGCTCTCTGTGCCCTGGCTTCTGCGGCCTCTCTGACGTCACCTAACGCTCAGCCATTCTGCTCTCTCTGACCTGGGACCCACCATGAGGATGCCTTTACTGTTCCTTCAACAGGTCAAGTAGCGTTCCCGCTCAGGGGCTTCGTGTCTACGGTTCCCTCTGCCTGGAATGCTCTTCCTGTTCAGGTGTTTGCATGGGCAATAGTATTTCTTGAGGTCCCTGCTCATGTGTCTCATCCTTTGAGAGGCTTGCCCTGTGTGTTAGCGCCTGCCCCTCTCTCTGACCCTTAGGCGCCTTTGTTCTCCTGCATGGTACTCATCATCTTTGCTGTGTTATATCCTCACTGTCTCTTTTCTATTTCTGCCTCCCCCTATTACATTACACAGATCTGCTTGTGGCTTTTGCAGCTGTATCAACAGGACCCAGAAGAGTGGGCGACGCAGTAGACAGACAGTAGTACTGGTGGGCTAAATGTCTCTTATTTCCACTCCAGGGAACGTGTGTTGGCCACCTTGTTGGTTTTGGGTTTTTTTTTTTGTTTTTTTTTTTTCATTTTTATTTTATATTGGAGTATAGTTGATTAACAACGCTGTGCTAGCTTCAGTATACAGCAAAGCGATTCAAGCATACCTCTGCAAGCATCCATTCTTTTTCAAATTCTTTTCCCATTTAGATTATTACGGAATACTTTTTTTTAACTTTTTACTTTTTAATTGGGGTATAGCAATTTAACAACGCAATAGTTCCCAAGTGAACGGTGAAGAGACTCAGCCATCCATATGCATGTACCCATCCTCCTCAACTCCCTGCCCGTGCAGGCTGCCACAGGACACTGAGCAGAGCTCCCCATGCTTACAGTAGGACCTTGTTGGTATCATTTCAAATATAGCAGTGTGGACATGTCCAGCCCCCTCTCCCAATCTCTTCCTCCCACGCTTTGCTCCTGGTAACCCTAAACTAGTTCTCTAAGTCTATGAGTGTTCCGGTTTTGTACATAAGTTCACTGGTATCATTTTTTCAGATTCTGCATTTATGCAATATCTTCGGCTGTTTGTCTTTCTGAAGGTGGTGTAATTTTAAAATTGGGAAACCTCCTGCACAGAGACCCCAGCAAGAGGTTAACAGGAGCAGATCTGAGGCACTCATTCTGCTTCGCCTCCGATGAGACAGCCGGCCTGAGGCTCCCCGCTTCTTGCCCTGGATGCAATCGGGCGGAACATATGCAGGCCCTCCCGGCAGCAGCTGCCCAGTCCTTCCAGAAAACTGCTGTGCAAGCAGCCATCTCCCCGCGGCTCTCCTCTTTAATTGAATGAGAACCAGCAGGTGACCGGTGCCACACGGGGGAATCAGACACACTCTCAGCTTGTCGCTGTGGGATGGAGCTAGTGTGCGGCCTCTTAAGTGGAGTCCTGGATGCTTCTGGGGGCAGGGCACTTGGAGAGCTTCTTACTAGCATTATTTCTATGTGCTAGAATCATGACTCCGAGACCAGTATTTTTACCTAAGATGCAGTTAAGATGGAGAGTCATGACATTTCATGCGCTCGACTGGATAAAACCAGATCCTGCAACCCATCATTATGTATCCTACAATCTATCCTAAGAAAATGTTGCTACATCTTAAATACATTTTTCTCCTAATGTCAGTCATGAGCAGTGATAAGAAAGTGGGCTGGGGATCCCAGAAGAGGGTACCTTGCCCACATATCATCTATTTGTTCTATGGATGATCCATGTCCAATTCCCACCAAATGGCTAGAACTATAAAGAATTGAAAAAGTGTGTAGATGCAAAATGGGGAGAAGTGTTAATTAAGTAGGAAAAAGGCGAGCATTGGTGTGAATGTTCCACTAAGTCTCAAGCCTTAGAAGAGCAGTCATGTTCATGAGACCTTGGCTTTTACAGAGAATTTAGCGGAAAGTATCTGTTCTGAAGGAGGTCTGCTCAGTCCCACTCAAGTGAAATAGTCAAACACATTTCAGTTTATAACTCAGAGACTCTCTTTATTCCATAGCATCTTGTATATCATGGGAAGAGAAATTTACAAACCATTTACACTCAAATACACCAAAGGTACATAAAGCCAAGTAAAGCATGTACCTAGATGAGAGGTAAGAGTTTACGGTAACATTTTCTTTTAATAAAATGTTTGAAAAATAAACTAACATAAAAAATCTTTTATGCTACTTAATGAGAACTTACTTCTTAACTTACTTCTGTTGAAGTATCATTGACTTACAATGTTGTGTTGGCTTCAGTATATACATATATGTGTATACACATATATACATACATATACACACACATATGTAGGTATGCGTGTGTACACATGGGTTTCCCTGGTGGCTCAGGTGGTAAAGAATCCGCCTGCAGTGCGGGAGACCCGGGTTCAATCCCTGGGTTGGGAAGATCCCCTGGAGAAGGGAAAGGCTACCCACTCCATATTCTGGCCTGGAGAATTCCTTGGGCTATACAGTCCATGGGGTCGAAAAGAATCGTACATGACTGAGCAACTTTGACAATCAAAATATATACACACACATGTATATCTGTGTAAACACAGATCTATATACATATATATATTCTTTTTCAGATGATTTTCCCTGATATGTTATTAGAAAATATTGAATATAGCTTCTTGTGCTATGCAGCCCCTGTTGTTTATATTAATATATTTATGTATTTGTATATTTATATATGTTGTTGTTGTTTAGTTCTGATTTGTGTCTGACTCTGCGACCCCGTGGACTGTAACCCGGCAGGCTCTGCTGTCCCTGGGATTCTCCAGGCAAGAATATGGAGTGGGTTGCCATTTCCTTCTCCAGGGGATCTTCCCCACCCAGAGATCAAACCCATGTCTCCTGCATTGCAGGCGGGTTCTTTACCACCAAGCCGCCTGGGAAGCCCAGATCTCTATTTAGTGGTGCGTGTATGTTAGTCCCAAACTCCTAACTTATCCCTCTCCCCGACTGGCCCCTTTGGGAACCCTAAGTTTGTTTTCTATGTCTGAGAAAACGCTTACTTAGTTCAAAGTCCACCCCATAGAGGCTTCCCGGGTGGCGCTAGTCGTAAAGAAGTGGCCAGTGCAGGAGGTGTGAGAGGCACGGGCTCCATCCCTGGGCACAGAAGATCCCCTGGAGGAGGATTCCACCCCAGTATCCTTGCCCGGAAAAATCCATGGACAGAGGGTCCTGGCGGGCTTACAGTCCACACGGTCACAAAGAGTCAGATACGACCGGAGCGACTTCGCAGGCACGCACTACCCCGTAAAACAAACCCTTGACAAAAACCATCAACAAAAGCTTAAGAGACATTACCAGAGAAAAGGAAATCTGCTGTTAGATGGGCAAAAGGATAAAGGTATGTAACTAAAATAGGCAACAGGTTTGGGGAAAAATTAATTTTCATACAGTTCAGGATTTCTTCAAAGTTTTATTTCTTTTTATTTTTTCTTTTTTATTTTTTTTAGGATTTCTTCAAAGTTTTAAAGCTCACGAAGCATGAGTATCTGAAGGTGGTGGGTGGCGAGTGACCAGCAGAGATAACTGTTTCTCTGCAACCCCCAGACTTCCTCTGGCTGTCAAACAAAGTCACGGGCTTACCTAATGATCTCCACAGCTCGGTGCTTGTCTGAAACTTTGATCTTCGTTGCTGTCTGCTGGCTTAAGGCTTACACCTTTGCTCTTAATAAAAGAAAAGAGAGCTACTTAACTAAATCTCCTCACCATTAAAAACAATTGGTTTTACAATCACTTTCAAGTCCCCCTCAGAGAAAGCTGCTACAAAAAAAATCTACTTTGATGTGTTGTGGGGCTTAATCAGACTTTCTAGAGTCAACAAACGGGAAGAGAAAAAATCCAATAAAATACTTTTAAAAAATTGTGAGTCGGTTTGATAGAGTCTGAGTAGCATGTTTGTGCACTTGGATATCTGCCAATATTAAATAGAATCCAGTTGGTATGGACTGAAGGATTCCTGGCAGCAAATCAGGACAGAAAATCTGACCAAATAATGTCTGCTCGAGTCAGTGACAACTAAAATCTGTTCCCTGGCTGGTCCTGTGAGTAAATTGGCGGGTATCTACTGAAACATGGGCCTGTGAAAGAACGTTGTCATGTCCATGTTCAAAAGAATCCAATTGAAAAAACTCAGGGATTTTTCAATATCTATCATTTTTTTAACAAAGGGTGTCATCCTAGAAAGAAAAAGAAAAAAAAAGCTTAAAGAAAATGTAAGACCACATCCACATTTTTAAAAGTTAAGTTGAAAATTCCAGATGTGTTGAAAAGAAATATCACTCCTTCTGTGCCCCTGTTAATTTTCAGGAAAAGTCAAGCGACTGCGCCAAGCCAAGGAGGAAGCGATGGTAGAAACCGATCAGTACAGGATGCAGAGAGATGAGGAGCTTCGACAGAAACAGGCGAAGGTGAGTAAGAGAGTCAGCACCGAGTGTTTTGCAGCATAGACTCTAAGGCATGAATATATTCATTAATAATAAGGTATTGATCCTCCTAAGCGTCACGCACAATGATGTTGTCGTTTAGTTGCTAAGCCATGTCTGACTCTCTGCCACCCTAGGGACTAGCCCTGCAGGCTCCTCTGTCCATGGGATTTTCCCAGGCAAGAACACTGGAGTGGGTTGCCATTTCCTCCTCCAGGGGATCTTCCCCACCCAGGGATCAAACCTGCGTCTCCTGCATTGGCAAGTGGGTTTGTCACTGCTGAGCCACCAGGGAGGTCCATCATGATACCAGGAGAGAAAAATACACGGGATGCAGCAAATAGAGTTCAGCCTAGGCTAAATATGGGGCTTCCCTGGTAGCTCAGCTGGTAAAGAATCTGCCTGCAACGAAGGAAACCCTGGTTTGATGCTTGGGTTGGGAAGATCTGCTGGAGAAGGGATAGACTACCCACACCAGTATTCTTGGGCTTCCCTGGTGGCTCAGCTGGTAAAGAATCTGCCTGCAATGTGGGAGACCTGGGTTAGAAAGATCCCCTGGAAAAGGGAAATGCCACCCACTCCAGTATTCTGGCCTGGAGAATCCCATGGACATGGAATGAGTTGCAAAGAGTTGGACACAACTGATCAACTTTCACTTCACTTCAAGGCTGAATATCAATTAAAATCACCTTTTTTTTTTTTAAGACTTTTTGATATGGATGGACCATTTTTAAAGTCTTTATTGAATTTGTTACAATATTACTTCTGTTTGATGTTTTGGGCTTTTGGCCCTGAGGCATGTAGAATCTTAGCTCCCCAACCAGGGATCAAACCCATACCCCCTGCATTGGAAGAATGCAGAATCCTAATCCTTGATCTCCAGGAAAGTCCCTCAAACAAATGTTACGAAATTCCTGATTTTACATTTTCACTTCCGAGGCGTTTTGATTTGTCAGAGAAAGTATCAATCAGTAGTTATTATCTAACACAGTATAGGTTAAAAATCATGTTCTCAAATATACAAGTGAATGGAACTGGTTAAAGTATCATTCCTGCTATAGATTATTGACTAGTACATTTAAATAAGAAAAAATCTCAGAGAACATTTCTTTTTCTTGCTGCTGTCTATTAGCATTTCCTAGTAGAATCAATAAAAAGTGTTGCACAGTCTTTACGATGAGCTTGCTAGGCCAAATTTCCTTTGGTGAACTTAAGATTTGCAAATGATCCATGTAGCTGCTGTAAACTGCTGAAAAGTCTTCTGGGTTTCCCTTATGATTTCCTTTTCAACTGGCTGACTTCATTCAACAAACCTTTTATTAAAAAATTAAGAAGCGCTTTTTCTTACAGTAGTACTTTTTAAGTATCTGCAGTTTACAGTAGAAAAATATAAGTGCATGAATTTTTCTGAGCCGACTGCAGCACAGACTAAAAGAAACGATGAAGTTCCGCGTGCCATAACCAAAGTTTGTACGTTCTCTTTTTGCCTCAGCAAAATTATAAATAAAGCTCTGCGTAGAAGCTGGCCATTGCAAGATGAACTACGAGCAGTTTGTAAATCTCTCTGTTTACAACTTTGATTTTAGTGGCAGTTGGTACGGAACTCGTGTAGGATTAGGTACATTAGATCCCACAGTAGGAAAGACTTTTCCAAGGGGCTATTTCTTAAAATAAAATGTCCTTCCTAGAATAAACTGGGCAACTTAGCAAAAGCAACTCCTTCTTACCAATATTTGGAAAAATAACTCATAAGACTCCAAGAACATACATGCATATATGCCCTCCCCGACTGGCCCCGGGGAATCTTCCCAGCGTCAGCTCTGAAAATGGCATGCACTTACTTTTTACTCTGGACCGCAGATAGTCGTCAAATGCTAGGGTAGGAAACAGCATTGCTTTATATTTTCATGAAGGATTTATGGAGTGAAGCCAGCTAGTTGAAAAGGAAATCATAGGGAAACACCAGAAGGCTTGTTAGCAATAGACAACAATATCTACTTTGGCCATTCGTAACTTTTTTTGTCTCCGCTTGCCCTGTTCTAGCCATATGTCTCCTCATTTTTCCCCAGAAGAACTGAGTAGGCAGCTGCCACCGGGCCTTTGCATATGCTCTGTCCATTCTGTGGTTCTTCTTTAACACACATTCACCTCTCCTTGGTCTCTGTTCAGGTGTTAGCTCTTCTTACTGATCACCTTGTCTATAATAATGTCTCTGGTTAAAAAAAAAAAATCCATTATAGCCAGAGCATTTATCACTACTGGATATATTATATATTTAAAAAAAAAATTTTTTTTTGCTTATTGTTTATCTTTCCTTCTGGACTGTGAGCACCAAAGTGATGGTTCTTTGTTTTGTTCTCTGTTGCTTTTGATATTGGAATAGCGTCTGCTCCTCCATAAGTATCCAGTAAGTATTCACTGTACGAATAAGTAACTAAGCATCTCTTCCATGGGCATCTTTTTCTTTTTGAGTTCTGTCTTGTGTCCGTATATGCTCAGTCATATCTGACTCTCTGCAGCTTCATGAACTGTGGCCCACCAGGCTCCTCTGTCAATGGAACGTCCCCAGCAAGAATACTGCAGTGGGTTGCCGTTTCCCTCTCCAAGGGGTCTTCCTGACCCAGAGATTGAATCTGCACCTCCTACACTGGCTGGCAGATTCTTTACCTCTGTGCCGCCTGGGAAGCCCATGACATATTAGGACCCCCCCCCCACCCAGAAAAAAAATAACCATTCTTGATACCAATCAGCTTTTCTGATCCTGTGTGGGACATTTCTAACATACGCATTACTATTTTTTTTTAAGTAATTACAAAACTGACCATCGTTTTAGAAAGTAACTGGGTTTACTCCCTTGAAATATTGTTTCTCCAGAAGAATCTCCTACAGTGTAAATCTGGTTCAGGATATTTATTCTCTGCATCAGAGAGTCATTAAAACTCCTCATGGCTCTCATAAGTAGAGCTCCAAGCCAGTTTCACAGCTAGTTGATCAAAAGCTCACATAGAAAGGTCAGCGTGTTTAGACCTCTGTTACCTCAAGTATACCGGAAACCACCAGCACGGATCTTCTCTCCTTGCATGACCCCCATATGTCAGACAGAGAGCTAGTCCACGAAAGCTCATCATTGTTAACCCAGGGCACATAGGAGGTCTGGGAGGAGACCCAAGAAACCAGCTCTCTGCCTGCTGCTGGGGTTGCACCTTGCTGCTCCTTTTGGGGGTTGTTTTTTAGCTCTTGTTAATGTATTTTCCAATTCCCCTGACTCATCAAGAGAAACAAGTACTCCTGCGTGGGCTGTATATCAATGAATAGTACTCTTGCCTAGAAAATCCCATGAACGGAGGAGCCTGGTAGGCAGCAGTCTGCGGGGTCGCCAAGAGTTGGACACGACTGAGCGACTTCACTTTCACTTTTCACTTTCATGCATTGGAGAAGGAAATGGCAACCCACTCCAGTGTTCTTGCCTGGAGAATCCCAGGGATGGCGGAGCCTGGTGGGCTGCTGTCTATGGGGTCACACAGAGTCGGATATGACTGAAGTGACTTAGCAGCAGCAGCAATAAAGAATCCACCTGTAATGCGGGAGACCTGGATTCGATCCCTGGGTTAGGAAAATGCTCTGGAGGAGGGCATGACAACACACTCCAGTGTTCTTGCCTGGAGAATCCCAGGGACAGGGAGCCTGGTGGGCTGCTGCCCATGGGGTCACACAGAGTCAGACACGCCTGAAGCGACTTAGCAGCAGCAGCAACTATTTTCTTATTCTTTGACTTTATCGCTTGCTAAAATTTCATACCACTCAGCAAGGAGAAGGACCAAACTAGTAAAACATGCAACAGCCTGGATCATTCTAGAAAGATGCTACACTGAGTGAGAGAAGGGAAGATGAACATCGCTCGGTTGTGTCCGTCTCTTTGTGATCCCATGGACTGTAGCCCACCAGGCTCCTCTCCTCTCCAGGCCAGAATGTTGGAGTGGGTAGCCCTTCCTGTCTCCAGGGGATCTTCCCAATCCAGGGACTGTACCCAGGTCTCCTGCATTGCAGGTGGATTCTTTACCAGCTAAGCCACCAGGGAAGCCCTCTGAGCCACAAGGGAGTGAGAGAAGGCCATCATTTATACTGTATGATTCCATTTATATGGACACAAAATATATACTCTATTCCCTTTATACGATGTACCCAAAAGACAAATCTCTAGTGATACAGTTACTTCAACCATCCTGCAGGACCTTGGAAAAGCTCTACAAATAGCATCTTCTGATGAGGAAAACAGTAGATTGCTACCATGGAAATATTAAATACTGTTAATGCCAATAAAAGGTGGACTGACCGGGCATCTATACAAAAGACCTAAAAATGAGTGCTCTGGTCATATTGAAGATTTTTATACCTTTAATATTCCTAGATTCACATTATGAAAGCATTTTTGTTTCCTTGAAGCAGCTACAAATTGAGAATGCAAAACTGTGGACAGGAACTGAGCCTCTGTTAGCCTCAAACTGAAATACAACTTACAAAGAAAAGTATTTACTGTTGGAAGATTTCACCAGCACTGTTGGTCATTAAATTGTAAAGCTATACACATCAGTCTCAACACTGAAGGTTTGCAAATTCACATGAAGAGGTCCTTCAATGGTAGCCTCTGACCCAATGCACTGCTACGTATCACATGGTTACCCACTTCTATTTTACGTAGTGTCCCAAGCATCCAAACAGCAGGCTGTGGCCGACAAGAGCGATTGAGCACAAGTAATAAGTCCTCTGTAACGCCTGGTGATCCACGCACTGTCTCCTGTTCAACCTACATATTGAGCACCTATTATGTGCCTGACAGTGTTAGAGGTGCTTCAGCTCATCAGTGGCTGAGATAACCCTTACCCTGGTCCTTGCAGAGCTTACATTCTTTCATGTAACTCCTGTGTGGCTTAAATCAGCACTGTCTTCAGATACAAATGGAATTCTTCCCAAAGAAGACCATTTAAAACGGTATATGGGAACTTCCCTGGCGGCCCAGTGGCTGAGACCTTCCAATGCAGGGGGATCAGGTACAATCTCTGGTTGGGGATCTAAGATCCCACATGCCTCATGGCAAAATAAAATAAAATAAAATAAGACAGAAGCAATACTGTAATAAGTCAATAAAGACTTTTAAAATTGTCCACATTTAATTCATGTTGATGTATAGCAGAAACCATCACAATACTGTAAAGTAACTATCCTCCAATTAAAAATAAAATTTAAAAAACTATAAAAAAAATCTATTAAAAATAAAAGAAAGTGGTCTGTAGTGAGTCAAGGTATGATATTGTCCAGGAAATACTGCAAAAACTCAAATTATTGTGGATCAAATAAACTTAGAAACAATATGCTTATTTATACAGGATGGAATACAAGAGTTTGGGTTATTAAAAGGGTATTCCAAAATTTCTGAAAGTTTAAGATGGATTATACACATTTTAAAGTGCAAGCAACACAGTGATACATCATAATAATTATTACTAGCATTTACTGTCCATCCTAAAGGAAGTCAGACCTGGGTGTTCATGGAAGGACTGATGCTGAAGCTGAAACTCCAATTCTTTGGCCTCCTGATGTAAAGAGCTGACTCACTGGAAAAGACCCTGATGCTGGGAAAGATTGAGGGCAGGAGGAGAAGGGGACAACAGAGGATGAGATGGTTGGATAGCATCACCGACTCAATGGACATGGGTTTGGGTGGACTCCGGGAGTTGGTGATGGACAGGGAGGCCTGGCATGCTGCAGTTCATGGGGTCACAAAGAGCTGGACACGACTAAGTGACTGAACTGACTGATTGATTACTTGCTCAGTGCTAAGCTTCTGTGCTAAACACCACCTTCATAATAGACATTTCAGGAAATTATCCTGCTGTCTTAACCAAGCACATCAGGAATGCACACCTAATGCTGGTACCTGTCACCTGTCGTCCTGCACCTACGCTGTCGAAGATGGCCGTTCTCGTGTGGCTTCCAAGCACTTGAAGTGCAGCCCGTCCAGATGAAGATGCTCTATAAATAAAACACATGCCAGGTGACAGGAACTTGCTCTTCAATCACTCAGTCGTGTCCGACTCTCTGCGACCTCATGGACTGCAGCACCTCAGTCTTCCCTGCCCTTCACTATCTCCCAAAGTTTGCTGAAATTCGGGGCCATCGAGTCGGTGATGCCGTCTCTCTCATCCTCTGTCGCCCTCTCCTCCTGCCTTCAATCTTTCCCAGCATCGGGATCTTTCCCAGTGAGTCAGTTCTTCTCATCAGGTGGCCAAAGGCTTGGAGCTGCAGCTTCAGCATCAGTCCTTCCAATGAATATTCAGGACTGATTTCCTCTAGGATTAACTGGTTGGATCTCCTTGCTGTCCAACAAACTCTCAAGAGTCTTCTCCAGCCCCACAATTCGAAAGCACGAATTCTTTGGCACTCGGCCTTCTTTATGGTCCAGCTCTCACATCCATGCATGACTACTGGAAAAACCACAGCTTTGACTAGATGGACCTTTGTCAGCAAAGTGATGGCTTTGCTTTTTAATACATTGCCTAGGTTTGTCATGACAAACAATAATGCAATAATTTTACATTAAAATAATAGCATGGCTATATTGGGCTAAATACAAATATTGTTCAAACTAATTTTTCCAATTTTTTAAATACAATTCTAGAAAAGTCTACATTACATTTATGGCTCACTTTGAGGCTATTACAATTCTGCATGCTTTGCATTCATAAATCTGGTTGACTTTTTACAATAAACCCATCAAATAGGTGATGTTACCCTCATTTAAAAAATAAAGATCTTAAGGCTGAGATGAAAATTTCCAAAGTCCAACGGGACAGCTGCAGTAATCCAGCCTAATAATAACTATTTTTAATACTTCTCCAAAGAAAAGTAGGTAATATTATATTTTCATAACAGTGTGTCTTTTAAATTTTTTGCTATTTAAGACATTGAATTTAGTAACGGTAATAATTTGGTATAAAATCCAATATTGGATGTAGAGGGAATTTTTAATTTTGGTAGAACTACTTTGGTAAGTAGTTTTCTATTATTTTTCAGCGTCTTTGTAGCAAGGAAAATTTCATCCACATGTCTGTGCTTCTCATGTACTCACTTATCAAAATGTTATTTTATAAAAGCTATTTGATGTCTTAGAAGCTATATCACTTCAAAATGATTTTGTTTGAACTAGAAAGACCCAGTTGCCTGAACTATAAACAGACAAGAACTTGAACCTGATGCCTCACTGACATTTGATTTCAAGTCTGGGACCCAGAAAGATCATTCGGATTCTAGAATTTAGAACAGGCTAACATCCTTGAAGTAGAAGTCAATCATTAGTGGAGTCTCCTGGTAAATTAAATGCACGCTTTCCCCAAACACTCAGGGAAGAGAAAAACAAACAAACAAAAACCAGCTGTATTGCCTTCACAATTCCCTGTTCAAGAAAGGCTGAGTTTACAGAGGAGACCAATTAGGAGGTGACTGTTTGCTTTAGCAAAGGATAATCTTACAGAGGGTTTCACCGCAGAATTTCTTTAAATTGGTAACTCCGCTGGTAAAATTATCTTTCTGCTTTTTCATACTGTTCATGGAAATTATATTTCAATCATATCATTACTTGACAGAGAAGCTAAGAGAGAGAGGAGACGATAGGAAATACTGGTGATCACTGTTAACGAGAAAACAATCAGAAAGATAAACGACACTGAGTCTAAGACTGAAATGGGACTAAATCGACAACTGCAGGTCTTCTCCAACTTGCACTGGGGTAAATTTCTGGTAAACACACGGCAGGTTGAAACTACTGAAGTCAAAAATATATTGAATATACCCAACCTACCCATGGGCTTCCCAGGTGGCTCACTGTTAAAAAAAAAAACCTGACATCAATGCAGGAGACATGGGTTCAGTCTCTGCGTCGGGAAGATCTCCTGGAGGAGGAAATGGCAACCAACTCCAGTATCCTTGTTAGGAGAATCCCATGAACTGAAGAATCTCGTAGGGTATGGTCCATAGCATCGCAGAGAGTTGGACACGACTAAGTGTCTGAACACACACAATAAATGATATATCTGGGCTTCTGAAGGTATCTTATGGGGCATATTGTGGCTGTATATTCCTAAAAAGACAGATTTAAAGAGTCCAGATAATTTATTTTAAAAATTCACAAACCAGTTATTTTCTCTTTCAAGACCAGCAATAATGGGTTTAATGATGTCTTTCAACTTTGCCAGACTTTTAATTCAGAAAGTAAGACACAGGAACTCTGTGGAAACTATCATAAATACATGAAAAAAACTTCTGAGCATGGTATTAATATAATGATTGTGAACTTGCCCTCAATTTGTACTGTGTGAAGGTCAACTTAGAAGTCACCTGCTGTGGCCAGCTTCCTTTTTTTTTTTTTAATAGTTGATTTACAACATAGCTTCAGTCGTACAGCATAGTGATTCAGCTTTGATCTTTTTTGCAGATTATATATTTTTTAGAAAAGTTTATCCATCCCACTCACAGCATTGGTGACCTTATCCATTTTCTGAAAAAATTCTGGAAAAATAATGCATAATGCAAATGATAATCCAAACTGAATTTAACTTACAAAACAGGGAAATTTTAATATGATGTACAGTGTAGTGAATTCTGTTTTAATTTTGGTAGATAATGGGCTCTCAGAGTAATGTCTTGGAAGAAATCGAAGTGCAAACCCTAGGGAAGATAAAAGAACTAAATGCAAGCTACAGCGCGTCCGTGGAAAGTGTGATCAATGAGCTTTTAAGCATCGTCTGTGACGTCAGACCAGAAATCCATGTGAACTACAGAATCACCAGCTAAATGTGCATCTGATTGTTCAATGAATAGTGTTTTCATGCCCCCGGTTGTTTATGGCTTCATGTTTGTATTAAGAGATTTGAAATGTTACATCTTGAACTCACTACACATCTACAGATTTTCATGTGATGTAATTCACACATGAATACTGAATTTAAAAGCACACCAACAGAACAGTCGTCATACGTCTCCTTCTCTTCTAATTTGGCGTAACCCAAGAATGCAGAGTTAACATATTTTTTACACATGAGCAAAAGCATGGATGGGGCCACTTTTAGTGGGGGTGGGTTGCTTTCTTCCTAATTTCTTCCCCTCTTTATCAGTTTAGAAAATGTGTTCTTAGTTGTAGTTGTTGAAAGGTCATTTTAAGGGAGATAGAATCATGACTCTGATATTGGTATAAAATTATTATATGTTAAGGATTTTATGTAACTCATTAATCAACGAGGAAACCAGTAAGATGTTATCACTAGTTCAAAGAATAAGACCTTCAAAGACAGAAAGAGAGATGATAGATAGACACACACACACACATACATGTATACATACATGAAGAGAAATGGGCTATATAACTATCCTCTCTGCCTAATCTCAACTGGGCAAATATTCTTCTCTTTCAAGCAGAAAAAAAAATTTTTTTAAATGACAGATGAGTTGCTAGCACACATGTTTAGGCTGAAAACAAGCAAACAAACAAAATCAAACAACAACAGCAACAATAAAAGCTTAAAGGAGAAATAGCAGGTTAGGGTGTATGATGGCCTGAATGCTTGTATTCCCCACCCCCACATGCATATGCAGAAATCTAATCCCCAATGTCATGGTGTTTGGAGGTAGAACCTTGGGGGAGCATCAAGTTCTGAGGGTGGCACTCGTGTGAAAGGGACGAGTGGTGTTACTAAAAGAGACCGGGACTTCCTTGGTGGTTCAGTGGGTGAGAATCCACCAGCCAGTGCAGGGAACAAGGCTCGATCCCTGGTCTGGGCAGATCCCACATGAGGCAGAGCATCTGAGCCTGCTCGCTGCAGCCCCTGACCCTGTGAACCCAAAGCCTGTGCTCCTCGACGAGAGAAGCCGCCACAGGGAGAAGCGCTTGCACCGCAACACAGCAACACAGATGCAGCCCAGCCCAAACTGATGGAATAAAAGGGGCCAGGAGGCTGCCACCCTCTTTCTGCCATGTAAGGCTACAAGCAGCCCTCTGCCTGCAGCTGGGAAGAGGACCCTCGCGGAACCTGGCCATGCTGCCCGCCCTTCATCTGAGACTTCCAGTCTTCAGGACTGTGGAAAGTAAGTTTCTGTTATCCATAAGCCACCCGGCCTATGGTAGTTTGTAATAGGAGCCCCCACTCCCACCCTCAAGGGACTAAGTGTGCCATTTAGCCCAGTTGCCCACAGAGTCATAGCTAACTTCTTAAGTTGTTGATGTTGTTCGGCACTAAGTCATGTCCGACTCTTTGCAACCCCGTGGATTGCAGCATGTCAGGCTCCCCTGTCCTCCACTATCTCCCGGAGTTTGCTCAAATTCATGTCATCGAGTCACGGATGCCAACCAACCCTCTCATCCTCTGTCACTCCCTTCTCCTGCCCTCAATCTTTTCCAGCATCAGCGTCTCTCTAATGAGCTTTCTCTTCCCATCAGGTGGCCAAAATATTGGAGCTTCAGCATCAGTCCTGCCAATGAATATTCAAGGTTGATTTCCTTTAGAACTGACTGGTTTGATCTCCTAGTTAAGGGACTCCCTAAGTCTAAGGGAGTCT
The DNA here is from genome assembly GCF_016772045.2 of Ovis aries. Taxonomy (NCBI): domain Eukaryota; kingdom Metazoa; phylum Chordata; class Mammalia; order Artiodactyla; family Bovidae; genus Ovis; species Ovis aries. The sequence continues at coordinate 76,811,679 of NC_056065.1, read as the reverse complement.
CAAGAGTCTTAAGTACCAGGTACTTTGAGTGCCTTGTATCAATTATCTTGATTCTGTTGCGGTGTGTATTATTAGCATCCCCATTGAACACGATAGGAAATAAGATCAAGAAATTTGCCTAGAGTTGCGTGAGAACTATGGACAATTCGAGGCTTCAGTCTAGAAATACAACTCCAGTGTCTTCATGCTTCCATACTTACTCTGCTGCCTCCCTGAAAAGTCTCTATATTTTTACCAGTAAGGTCCAAGGCACTCTGATTCTCCAACAATTTGTGTTGCTGATGTTCAGTTGCAAAGTCATGTCCAAATCTCTGCAACCCCATGGCCTATGGCATGCCACGCCTCCCTGTCCCTCACCATCTCCTGGAGTTTGCCTAAGTTCATGTCCACTGGATTGGTGATGCCATTTATAGAAGGACAAACTTTAATTCCAATCCAAACAAAATTTAATTAGGAAATTTTCATTTCTACCAAACTATGCATATACTTAATTCCAAACACAAACTGAAATGATTCTTGTTTTTAGACTCCCTTGTAGAATGCTGGTAAAGAATCTGCCTGCAGTGCAGGAGACCCTGATTCAATTCCTGGGTTGGGAAGATCCCCCGGAGAAAGGATATGCTACCCACTTCAGTATTCCTGGGCTTCCCTGGTGGCTCAGCTGGTAAAGAATCTACCTGCAATGTGGGAGACCTGGGTTCAATCCCTGCATTGAGAAGATCCCTTGGAGAAGGGAAGAGCTACCCACTCCAGTATTCGGGCCTGGAGAATTCCATGGAAAGTATAGTCCATGGGGTCACAGAGAGTTGGACAGGACTGAGCGACCTTCAGTTAGATTACCAGCCCCGCTGTCTCCTTTTAGCAGACAAAGGTTAAAATTTTATCAGTTTCAGATCTCATACATGCAACTTTACATTCACATTAGGTAAACAGAAGACACTGAATTCCATTTGTTTCTCTATTTTCCCAACTTTGGAAGCAATGAAAACTAAACAGATTTGTTTACTGGTTTTACGGTGTAAATTTCTCCATTTACCAGAAAGACAACTGATTCCCCAATTAATGATCAGAAAGGTATCAACTTTCCTAGGACACTGTCCCTCATTTTTTCAGAGGGAGGAAAGGGCTGTAGGAGAAGCTGAAGACATCAAACAAAGGCATCTCCATAAAACGAGGGCAGGATTTCCATCTCAACGCAGATTTGGAGAATTCATTACTCTCTCCTACAGCTCAAGACATGTCAAACAATGTGTAAAACAGCACATGTGAAAAGTCATCACGTGAGAAGATCACTTGGGAAAACACGGCCTTGTGATTTGTCTTGAGTATCTAATCTCATGAAAAATATCTGAAATAACTTATCCCATGAAAACCATCAAGCTGTCAATTTTCTGGATGTAAAAGGCTCAGATAGAGTGTCCAGAACACCCAACCTGATAAACCCCTGAGCTTGCAGAGGAGATAGGGTGACTATTTCAAGCCTTAAGCACTGTGGAAACACACTAAAATCAGCACAGGATTCTTCTCGGCAGGAATCAGCTCCCACGTCCAGAAGGCAGCCGTGAAGACTGCGTCTGGCCCCAGCATTGCCTCAAGCTCTCTGTGTCCTGCTGGTAACTCAGTCTCTCTGGGCCTCAGATTCTTTTTTTTTTTTTTTTTTTAACTTTTTATTTTATACTGAAGCACAGCCAATTAACAATGTTGTGGTCATTTCAGGAGGACAGAAAGAGGACTCAGCCATACATATACATGTAACCATTCACCACCCCAAACTCCCCTCCCATCCAAGCTGCCATATAACACTGAGCAGAGTTTCCTGTGCTATCCAGTAGGTCCTTGTTCGTTATCCATTTTAAACTGAGCAGTGTGTACATGTCTGTCCCAAGCCCCCTAACTATCCCTTCCCCCCCTCCTTCCGCCTGGCGATCATAAGTACATTCTCAAGTTGGATTCTTTCTTTAAAGCCTTAATTGACAACATGGTGTTGAACTAAATGATCCTTACAGGTCTTCACTCCTTCATGGATCACAGCCTTGATGTTGCAAAGAGCCTTGCATGACTCAGTGAACCTCTGAGCCTCACCCTGCAGGGCCACCCAAGACAGACGGGTTATAGTGGAGAGACCCACCAAAGCATGGTCCACTGGAGGAGGGAATGGCAGACCACGCCGGCATTCCTGCTGTGATGCCCCATAAACGGTATGAAGAGGCAAAAAGATGTGGCCCCAGAAGGTGAGACTCCCAGGTCAGCAGGTGCCCAGTATGCTAGTGGGGAGAAGTGGAGGGCGGCTACTAACAGCTCCAGAAAGAATGAAGCCGCTGGACCAAAGTGGAAACGATGCTCAGGTGCAGATGTGTCTGGTGGTGAAAGCAAAGTCTGAAGCTGATAAGGCTCCAATACTTTAGCCACCTGATGCAAAGAGCTCACTCACTGGAAAAGATTCTGATGCTGGGAAAGACTGAAGGCAAAAGGAGAAAGGGGTGGCAGAGGATGCAATGGTTAGATAGCATCACTGAACCAATGGACATGAATTGAGCAAACTCCTGGAGAGAGTGAAGGACAAGGAAGCGTGGTGTGTTGCAGTCCATGGGGTCGCAGAGAGTCAGATACAGCTTAGCTACTGAATAACAACAACAGCAGGCCTTCCACATTTAGTCCTACCAACTAAATCAAGTCAGTTGCAGAGAGTGGCTCCCACTATGAGCCCTTTTCTCATCCACTTGTGTAGCATCTGTTCATTTTTCCATGACCCCACAACTACCCTAAACACTGTGTTAGCAGGAGTACATGCTGACACCCAGCATTCTGGATTCTCTGTAACTCACATAGTTGTACTATTCAAATTTGGTTTCATCTCTTTGCTTAACTGAATGAGTCATTTCCCAAGAACTCTTACACTGTCACAGATGGCAGAGTCACCAGAGTTTACTCTATTTACATACGAGGAGGTTTTACATATTTCAGAGAACACTCATTTATTTCTTCCAGCTTCCCCAGGCACAAAAAAAAGTTGACCTTTCTGCACGTGTCCTCACCCTGAAGGCTTCATCTGTCCCCACAGGTCTTCACACAGAAGGGTGCTTAGAATCCTCCTCTATTTTTATTCTTTCTAACATGAACAATGACTCTATTAAGTTTTTAATCATTTCCAATCTATCTGAAAACAAAACCATGCCATTTGCAGAAGTGGGGAGGGACAAAAAGATTTCATACTTTTTTGCCTCTATACTAGTGTGCATACACACACACACACACAATCAATAATTGTCACCAGAAAATCAACCCTATTAACATTCCAAATAGACTGACCTGGAATAGAGCTGGCCAGAGTGTGTCAAGATGCCAATATGGAAATATTGCAGCTAAACATGGAACAACAGACTGGTTCCATGGAACCAGTCCTAGGAAAAGGAGGACGTCAAGGCTGTATATTGTCACTCTGCTTATTTAACTTCTATGCAGAGTACATCATGAGAAATGCTGGGCTGGAAGAAGCACAAGCTGGAATCAAGATTGCCGGGAGAAATATCAATAACCTCAGATATGCAGATGACACCACCCTTATGGCAGAAAGTGAAGAGGAACTAAAAGCCTCTTGATGAAAGTGAAAGAGGAGAGCGAAAAAGTTGGCTTAAATCTCAACATTCAGAAAATGAAGATCATGGCATCTGGTCCCATCACTTTATGGGAAACAGATGGGGAAACAGTGTCAGACTTTATTTTTCTGGGCTCCAAAATCACTGCAGATGGTGACTGCAGCCATGAAATTAAAAGACACTTACTCCTTGGAAGGAAAGTTATGACCAACCTAGATAACATATTCAAAAGCAGAGACATTACTTTGCCAACAAAGTCCGTCTAGTCAAGGTTATGGTTTTTCCAGTAGTCATGTATGGATGTGAGAGTTGGACTGTGAAGAAAGCTTAGTGCTGAAGAACTGATGCTTTTGAACTGTGGTGTTGGGGAAGACTCTTGAGAGTCCCTTGGACTGCAAGGAGATCCAACCGGTCCATCCTAAAGGAGATCAGCCCTGGGATTTCTTTGGAAGGAATGATGCTAAAGCTGAAACTCCATTACTTTGGCCACCTCATGCAAAGAGTTGACTCATTGGAAAAGACTCTGATGCTGGGAGGGACTGGGGGCAGGAGGAGAAGGGTACGGCAGAGGATGAGATGGCTGGATGGCATCACCGACTCAATGGACGTGAGTCTGAGTGAACTCCAGGAGTTGGTGATGGACAGGGAGGCCTGGCATGATGCAATGCATGGGGTCTCAAAGAGTAAGACACGACTGAGCTGAACTGAAAGCTATTCTAGAACCAAGGTTATCACAGCATTTAAGAACCCAGCCTAGACCAGCAGAACCATGTTACTTGCAGTTGACCGTCACACTTGAGTGAGAAAAGAAGAGACCATACAAACCACCCACCCCTTCGTGGACCACAGCCGTGTCCTGGTGAAGGGGCTTGCATAACCCAGTGAAGCTGTGAGCCGTGGCATTCAGAGCCACCAAAGATGAACATGGCCCACTGGAGGGGGCGATGGCAAACCACTTCAATATCTTTGTCCCGAGAACCCCATGAACAGTATGAAAAGGCAAAAAGATAAGACACCGGGAGATGAGCCTCCAGGTCAGAAGATGTCTGATATGCTACTAGGGAAGAGCAGAGGGCAATTACCAAGAGCTCCATACAGGATGAAGCAACTGGGCCAAAGTGGAAATAATGCTCAGCTGTAGATGTGTCTGGTGGTAAAAGTAAAGTCTGATGCTGAAAAGAACAGTATTGCCTAGGAAACTGGAATGTTAGGTCCATGAATCAAGGGAATTTAGATGTGGTCAAACAGGAGATGGCAAGAGTGAACATGGACATCTTAGGAATCGGTGAACTAAAACGGATAGGAATAGGTGAATTTAATTCAGATGACCATTGTACCTACCACTGTGGACAAGAATCCCTTGGAAGAAATGGAGTAGCCTTGATAGATAGTCAACAAAAGAGTACAAAATGCGGTGCTTGGGTGCAATCTCAAAAATGACAGAATGATCTCAGTTCATTTCCACTGCAAACCATTCAGCATCAGAGTAATCCAAATCTATGCACCAAACACTGATCCCAAAGAAGATGAAGTTGACCAGTTCTAGGAAGACCTACAAGATCTTCTAGAAGTAACGCCAGTAAAAGATGTCTTTTACATAACAGGGGATCGGAATGCAAAAGTAGGAAGTCAAGAGATACTTGGAGCAACAGGCAGGTTTGGCCTTGGAGTACAGAATGAAGCAGGACAAAGGCTGAAAAAATTTTGTCATGAAAACACACTGGTCATAGCAAACACCCTTTTCCAACAACATAAAAGATGACTTTACATGTGGACATCACCAAAAGGTCAATAGTGAAATCAGATTGATTATAGTCTTTGCAGCTAAAGATGGAGAAGCTCTATACAGTCAGCAAAAACAAGACCTGGAGCTGACTATGGTCCAGATCATCCATCAGCTCCTTATTGTAAACTTCAGGCTTAAATTAAAGAAAGTAGCGAAAACCACTAGGCCATCCAAGTATGACCTAAATCAAATCCCTTATGATTATACAATGGAGGGGAGAAATAGATTCAAGGGATTAGATCTGGTAAACAGAATGCCTGAAGAACTATGGACAGAGGTTTGTAACACTGAACAGGAGGCAGTGATCAAAACCATTCCCAAGAAAAAGAAATGCAAGCAAGTAAAATGGTTGTCCAAAGAGGCTTTAAAAATAGCTGACAAAAGTAGAGAAGAGAAAAACAAGGCAGAAAGGGAAAGGTATCCAATGGAATGCAGAGTTCCAGAGAATAGCAAGGAGAGATAAGAAAACCTTCTTAAATGAACAATGCAAAGAAGCGGAGGAAACCAATAGAATGGGAAAGACTAGGGATCTCTTCAAGAAAATTGGAGATATCAAGGGAACATTTCATACAAAGATGGGCACAATAAAGGTGAGAAATGGTAAGGACCTAACAGAAGCAGAAGATATTAAGAAGAGGCGGCAAGAATACACCAAAGAACTGTACAAAAAATGTCTTAATGACTGGGATAACCATGATGGTGTGATCACTCACCTAGAGCCAGACATCCTGGAGGGTGATGTGGGCCCTTCCCAAGTGGGCCTTAGGAAGCATTACTACAAAGCTAGTGGAGGTGATGGAATTCAAGCTGAGCTATTTCAAATCCTAAAAGATGATGCTGTTAAGTGCAGCACTCAATATGTCAGCAAATTTGGAAAACTCAGCAGGGGCCAAAGGACTGGAAAAAGTCAGTTTTCATTCCAATGCCAAAGAATGTTCAAACTACCATACAATTTCATTCATCTTGGATGCTAGTAAGGTTATGCTCAAAATCCTTCAATCTAGGCTTCAGCAGTATGTCAACCAAGAACTTTCAGATATACAAGCTGGGTTTAGAAAAGGCAGCGGAAGCAGAGACCAAATTGCCAACATTCCTTGGATCATAGAGAAATAAACAGAATTCCAGAAAAACGTCTTCTTCTGCTTCATGAACTACACTAAAGCATTTGACTGTGTGGATCACAAGAAACTGTGGAAAATTCTTGAAGAGATGGGAATACCAGACCACCTTGTCTCCTTAGAAACCTGTATGCAGGTCAAGAAGCAACAGTTAGGACTTATACATGGAACAACAGACTGGTTCCAAATCAGGAAAGGAGTACGTCAAGGCTGTATATTGTCACCCTGCTTATTTAACTTATATGCAGAGCACATCATGCAAAATGTTGGGCTGGATGAATCACAAGCTGGAATCAAGATTGCTGGGAGAAATATCAATAGCCTCAGATATGCAGATGGTACCATTCTAATGGCAGAAAGTGAAGAGGAACTAGAGAGCCTTTTGATGAGGGTGGAAGAGGAGAGTAAAAAAAGCTGTCTTAAAACTCAGCATTATAAAAACCAAGATCATGGCATCCAGTCCCATCACTTCATGGCAAACAGATAGGGAAATAGTGGAAGCAGTGACAAATTGTATTTTCTTGGGCTCCAGAATCATGGCTGCAGTGACAAAATTAAAAGGCACTTGCTCCTTGGAAGAAAAGCTGTGACAGACCTAGACAGTGTATTAAAAAGCAGAGATATTACTTTGCCAACAAAGATCTGTATAGTCAAAGCCACACAATCAAAGCTATACAAGGTTTTTCCAGTAGTCATGTATGGATGTGAGAGTTGGACCATAAGGGATGTTGAAGGCTGAAAAATTGATGCTTTTGAACTGTGGTATTGGAGAAGACTCTTGAGAGTCCCTTGGACCACAAGGAGATCAAGGCAGTCAGTCTTCAACAACAACAACTGAGATTCCACTAAAGAAGCAAAGATTGCAATGCAGAGTACAAGGAAACTTACAGAAGCCATATCCCTGTGGGGAAAAGAAGCATAGGATTCTCATTATAACAGGAGTTGACCTTCGATAAAAGTAGGGCCTCTTGTATGAACTGGAAGATAACAGTGGAATCGACGTGCAAGTGGGCAAGTAGATTTAGTGCTCAGATGACAAATTTCAGGTCTCATTTGCTGCTGTTGTTATTTGTGTCTTAATGAATAGGAGGAAAATGATTAGCTGAGTGAGAAATCTTAGGAGACTTGTCAAGACAAAACAAGGGGAGAAATGGTCATTTTAGGAAGTAAGAAGATGGCTATGCTAGGGACGTGTGATAGGATTACCAAGCAGTGTTGAGTGTCAAAATGAGACGCACTGTCATCCTTTTAGAATGAGATGATGCCAGTGGTGTGTTTTCCTCTGGTGATGGTGGGATTCAGGAGTGGGCAGGGGGTGAGCAGGTGGTCTGGTTCCACCTCAAGACTCATCGTCCAAGACCTGAGATCTGCTCTCCTGCCCTGCTTCCTTCAGCTCAGAAGTTGCCCTGAGATAATTCTCCTCGAAATGGCTCTCATGGCCCTGAAAGCGAAAGTGAGAGTCGTTCAGCTGTGTCTGAGTCTCTGCGACCATCCACGGAATTCTCCAGGCCAGAATGCTGGAGTGGGTAGGCTTTCCTTTCTCCAGGGGATCTTCCCAACCCAGGGATGGAACCCAGGTCTCCCACATTGTAGGCAGACGCTTTACCAGCTGAGCCACAAGGGAAGCCCAAGAATACTGGAGTGGGTAGCCTATCCCTTCTCCAGCGGATCTTCCCGACCCAAGAATCAAACCGGTGTCTCCTGCATTGCAGGCGGATTCTTTACCAACTGAGTTTTCAGGGAAGCCCTGACTGGACCACCAGGAAATTCTCTAAAGCTAGGAATCCAGAGGTTGTTGAAAACATTACGGCTCTATTTTATCAGTGAGAGAGCTGTTTCTAACTGGTGGTCCTGCTTCCTGTTCTCCATCCTCCCGGGTCGACGTGATGCTGGCCTTTCGAAGAGTCACTGGCACAGAGAGTTGCTTCACTCACCTCCCGGGGCAGCCGGAGGGAGTCACTCACCAGCGACATAACTGCAGATCTTACGTCCTGTGTGGTAGTCATTATTCATCCACCCATTCATTCATTCAACCAAGACTGCTGAATCCTGTTGAATCACCATTTGAGACGGGAAACACAGACTCAGGCTCGAGAGTAACTGCCACGCCCATGTTCCTGCTCCTCCTGCCTCAGTGTGAGAGGGGATGTTTTGCAGGCATGGGGCTCTCTATGTCCCGAAATCAATGAAACTCCTGTTATGACTCTGGGAAGAGAAGCATGTTGACTATCACCCTGGCTAAAGAGTTCATGTCACACCAGCCCTGCAGTTAGACTGTCTGGACTCCTGGCCAGCACCATCAGTGACTGACTGTGACTTTGAACATGTTACTCTCCTCTCTGTGTTATAGCTCCGTCATCCCTAGAACAAGAGCGATGCTGTTACTACAAAGAGTTAGGATGAATATTAAATAACTAGATTCCCAGAAAACTCTCGGAATGTTACCAGGCACATTATGTGTGTTATATGAGCTTCTAATAATAATGACAATTATTATCATTATTATAGCTGAAAAAGAACTAAGCCAAAGACACTGATTTAAGAGAGAAATAAGTGTAGTAGGGGATGGTGAGGTGGGGAATGGCAGAAAACCAGTGTGATTTACGTTTGCAGCCAGTTTAAACAGACCATTATGAAATTACCTCATTTTTAAAGCAAACTGTTTATGTTTGGAGAAGTGAAATCTAACAGAACAGAAGTTTAACAGAGCCTGCTTTATCATGCTATCACTTCCATTGAAAAAGCATCTACCAGTATTAACTTGTTATCATTCTTATTAATGCACAGTCAGTTAATAAGAACATATATGTTCCACAGACCAACCCCAAATATTTAAATAGAACTTACAGTGAATGTGACAACCTTGTCAATATTCTAAAGACCTGTTTGCTAGTGAATTCACAGTTCACAGTCACGGTTCAGACAGATTCTTTCCTAAGCAAAAATGTAAGTATGCCCAAACACCTTGAATAAAACCACCAGCCCCAAATGTGAGGTACATATGTCTGCACAAGAGGCAAGAAGTTCCCCCTGGTGACTACTGGCATCAGCAAAGTTTGAAAGAGCTGTAATGTTGCTGATGGAACGCTGGACAGCCCACCAGTCTTGAAAGGACTTTCAAAATTGCCGTGACCACACCGAAGGGAAGGCGAAACTCTCAGGCAACAAATACCCACCAACACAGTACCCATCCCCACCCCAGCTGTGAAATGAGTAATTGACTTTTGTCAAAACAACTAATGGGGATTCCCAGGTGGCTCAGCAGTAAAGAATCCATCTGCCAGTACAGCAGACGCCAGAGACACAGGTTCGATCCCTGGGTCAGGAAGATCCTCTAGGGAAAGGAATGACAACCCACTCCAGTATTCTCACCTGGGAAATCCCATGGACAGAGGAACCTGGTGGGCTGCAGTCCACGGGGTCGCAAAAGGTTGGACAGGACCAAGTATGCACACACATAGTACATAAAATAACTAATACCACTCTCTTTCATCCGAGTTAAGGACTTGCTAATGGCGAGAAAGTCACAACAACAGTCTTAGAAGTAGTATCAGCAAGTGAAAAATATTAAGGTCAGTCATAGCAACTTGCCATTCTCTTTGCCTGCAGTTTCTGTATCTGGCACATTTTACTGGTTCTTCAAGGTAGAGATGCCAAAAGCTGGACCTCTCCAGACTGGTGTAGAAGCAAATCTCAGAGACAGACTTTAGGGTGAAGCAGAAAAGAGCAACAGTTCAAGGCTGGGCTTGCTGATAAGATTAGGGTGTGTGCAGGGCCTGTATGCGTGCTAAGTCGCTTCACTCATGTCCGACTCAGGCAGGCTCCTCTGTCCATGGGGTTCTCCAGGCAGAAATTACTGGAGTGGGTTGTCATGCCCTGCTCCAGTGGTTCTTCCCGACTCAGGGATCAAACCAGCATCTCTTATGTCGTCTGCATTGGCAGGTGGGTTCTTTACACTAGCAACACCTGGGAAGCACCTAGTTCCCTGAACAGGAGTTGAACCCAGGTCCCCGGCATAGGAGCACAGAGCCTTAGCCACTTGACCACCAGGGAAGTCTCTCAGTTAACCTTTTTGGTGAGCGTCTCCAATACTTTAAATCTTGCCTCAGGCGGTCTCTTGGCTGCCCCTCTCTTGATTAGCAACTGTTTGGACTCAGGGAAGGTCCTGGAGGCTGGGGGCCATTCCCTATAACAAGAAAAAGGGGGACAGAAAGGCCTCTGTGCCCAGGAGCCCCACAGGGTTCTGGTCTGTTTCACTGGGGTTAATGGTTTATCTCATTTGTGAAGTCTAACCTGGGCTTCCCTGGTGGCTCAGATGGCAAAGAATCCACTTGCAATGCAGGAGACCTAGGTTCTATCCCTGGGTTTGGAAGATCCCTTGGAGGAGGGCAAGGCAACCCGCTCCAGTATTCTTGCCTGGAGAATCCCCATGGACAGAACAGCCTGGTGGGCTACAGTCCATGGGTCGCAAAAGTCAGGCTCGACTGAGGGACTAAAGCACAGCACCCAACTCCCCTAGGAAAGGAGGCCATCACCCCATGGGGACTTTAAAGCTTGATTATAGCACTTACCATTTCAACAGTTCATGAACTGTGAAATTCCAGATATTCAAGCTGGATTTAGGAAAGACAGAGGAACCAGAGATCAAATTGCCAACATCCGTTGAATGACAGAAAGAGCAAGAGGATTCCAGAAAAAAAAATCTACTTCTGCTTTATTGACTATGCCAAAGCCTTTGACTGTGTGGATCACAACAAACTGTGGAAAATTCCTCAAAAGATGGAAATGCCAGACCACCTGACCTGCCTCTTGAGAAACGTGTATGCAGGTCAAGAAGCAACAGTTAGAACTGGACATGGAACAACAGACTGTTTCTAATTTGGGAAAGGAATACATCAAGGCTGTATATTGTCACCCTGTTTATTTACTTATATGCAGGGTACACCATGAGAAACGCTGGGCTGGAAGAAGCACAAGCTGGAATCAAGATTGCCGGGAGAAACACCAATAACCTCAGATACACAGATGACACCACCCTTATGGCAGAAAGTGAAGAAGAACTAAAGAGCCTCTTGATGAAAGTAAAAGAAACCCAACATTCAGAAAACTAAGATCATGGCATCCAGTCCCATCACTTCATGACAAATAGACGGGAAACAACGCAAACAGTGACAGACTTTATTTTTCTGGGCTCCAAAATCACTGCAGATGGTGACTGCAGCCATGAAATTAAAAGACACTTAATCCTTGGAAGAAAAGCTATGACCAACCTAGACAGCATATTAAAAAGCAGAAACATTATTTTGCCCGACAAAGGTCCATCTAGTCAAAGCTGTGGTTTTTCCAGTAGTCATGAATGGATGTGAGAGTTAGACTATAAAGAAATTTGAGCACCTAAGAATTGATGCTTTTGAACTGTGGTGTTGGAGAAGACTCTAGAGTCCCTTGGACTGCAAGGAAATCAAACCAGTCTATCCTAAAGGAAATCAGTCCTGAATATTCATTGGAACGACTGATATTGAAGCTGAAACTCCAATACTTTGGCCACCTGAAGTGAAGAACTGACTCATTTGAAAAGTCAGTTCCTGATGCTGGGAAAGATTGAAGGCAAGAGGAGAAGGGGACAACAGAGGATAAGATGGTTGGATGGCTTCACAAATTCAACGGACATGAGTTTGAGCAAGCTCCTGGAGTTGATGATGGACAGGGAAGCCTGTCCACAGGGTCACAAAGAGTTCGACACGACTGAGTGACTGAACCGAACTGAACTGAGCTGAATGTTGTATAAGGCATAGTCTATTGGCCCCTCCCACTCCCCCTCCCCACCCCGCATCTGTGATTCCTCTAGGACAAAAGCTGTGTCTTGCAAATCTTCATCTCCTAAGGCCAAACTCAGAGAACAGCTTCCCATGAACACTGCCACAGGAATTTCACATAATTAGAATTTAAAACGTTTCTTAGAATTTCCTATTGTTGTGCCAGAAAGATGAAAGAAAGCCCAAGCACAAGGTTGTTGGGAGGCAGCCTGGTGAGCTTGGGAGAGTGGGGGATGGCACAGCTGAGAAAGGAGCATGCGCAAAGGGTGAGCTGTAGAAAGCAGGAAGACTGCGTCTGTGAGGAGAAGGCTCACATTGCTGCTGGAGAGGCTAGAAGGGGAGCTTGTGAAGGGCCCCTTAAACCACGGGAAGAAGTTTGCTCTTTGCCTGAAATGGATCGGGAGCCTTTGAGAAGCTGTACACAGTAGAGTAAAACAATGAGGCTTGCGCATGCATTGGTCAGTGTGCCCCCAGTGGGTCAGAAAGTGGGACCGACCTGGGGACCAAGGCATCTGTTGGGAAGCGATTGCTGGAATCCAAGCGAGTAATACGTAGGTCCTTTTCTATGGCAGGCACAGAGACAAGAGACAGAGCGAGAGAGGATAAAGAGGCAGAACTGACCTGTGAACTGGATGGAAAGGAAACGTGATGGGATGCTAAAAAAATAAATAAATAAATAAGGAGAAATGCCAGAGATAGCAAAGACTGTGGACGCCGGGAATAAACAGTGCCTGGGGACAAAGGGAAGACCAGATAAACAGCCTTGCCCGAGGAGGCTTAGTGCACATCCGTAAGTCTTTATTCTTTGGGCTATTATTCATTTGTATGTGGGCGTATGAGTGCATTTCTTTCTTTCGTTTTTGCCATTTCTCTTTTTAAATGAAATGTCTGATTAATTGTTTTTGGCTGCACAGCCTTCCGGCATCTCGGCCTGGGGCTTAGCCGCCCGAGGCCTGTGGAATCTCCCCGGGTCAGGGCTTGAACCTGGGCCCCTGGGTTGGCAGGCAGTCTTGACCACTGGCCCACTAGGGAAGCCCTGTCATTTCTCCACTCCTAACACCCTCGGTCTTCCTCACGCCCCTCCTTCACGGATCCTTTACCTCCTTTCCTCCTGAAACACTGGTCCTCAGTTTTCCTTTTCATTCTCAGTGGCTCCAGACACCTTTACTGTGGTCTCCAACAAGGCGTGACTGAGGCCCAGACTGCAAAGTAGACACTCAAGTTAGACACCTCTTAATTGAAACCCAGCTGTGTGCCGCCAGGTTAGCCCACCGCAAGTTCTCCAGCTGAGCCACTGCAGCTGGCTCAAGTTGGCTCATCTTAAGAAAAGAATATGAAACTTCCCTGGTGGTCTAGTGGCTAAGATGCCATGCTTCCAGCTCAGGGGGCCCAGGTTCAATCCCTGGTCCGGGAACTAATCCCACATACTGCAACAAAGAGTTGGCACACTGCAACTAAGACCCAGCACAGACAAATAAGTAATTTTTTTTTTTTTTAAGAAAGATTAGAGAGGAAAATGCCTTAAAAAAAAAAAGTCACATATGTCTAACTCACAAATTTGCTATAAACATTAAGCTGAAAAGGGAATAAACAGCTTCATGCAGAACCTAATTCACAGTAAAAGCTCCAGGGAGAGATGACTTCCATTGGTCTCCCCTTCTTCTGTGGGGTGCTAGGAGGTGGTTGACAGTCCCTGCCCTACCTGGGTGCTCTGCTGGTTCTAACCAGCAGTTGATGACGGATATCCCACATGACATTTCTGCCTTCTCCGAGTTCTATTTCTGCAAACCTTTCAGAGCTCTTCTAAGCGTTCTCATCCTCAAGTCCTACCTGCATCTTATTTTTACAGCATCACGTTCCTTGATGGTCCTCCAAGCCAGGTCTTCCTTTTTCCGGGTGTTGACTTTTATCCTCCACTCTGCCATCTGCTTTGCCGTGTCCTTTTCCTGGGTCGCCAAGTGCCCTTTTCTTTTCAAAAACTTCCTTTCTTCTGAGCAGGGTATTCTATTTCTGCTGGTCAGATTATGTGGGAAATGGAATGCAAAATCTCACCCTGGGTTGTTGGGATCTGCTGTTTTCTTAGAGATGAATCCAATTATACTGAAAAGCGATTGTATATTAGTCATGCTTGGCATCCCTGCCACATGTGTGCCCTGTTGGGCCATGAAAATGTCCCCAAAATTACACCATATGGAACAATAGTAGAAGCCAGCTTCAAAGAAATGTGCAGGGAAATTTGCTTTAAAAAAAGAGAGAGAGAGCACTTGTTATGTTTTCTAAGGATAAATGAAATTCTCTGTTGTTTGGTTCATCTTCTTTTCTTTTTATTTCTGCTTTCTCTTTTACTGTATTCATCTGATATTTTTCTGAAATCTTTGTTACAGAAGTAATATATTCTTCCCTTATTTTAATTTTCTAATTTCCTTTTGCACCTATTCCTCTCTAATTTGAACAGTCTCACTAAAAGCCTCCATTGATATTTCCAGTAGCATCGTACTTCTATTTCTACTCATTTTGATGGCTGTAATAGTGTAATAGATAACTTTAATAACCAAGCATAACTTTATATTTTCATTTTTCATCATTCATGTCAGTTTTATACTTTTATTAAATTTTTATTCCCTTTGACAGCTTTACATGTTTGTTCCTCATCTCCTGTTTTGGTGGAAGAAATGCTGTCTTTTATTCAGAAAGTTATTATTCTCTCTATTTTACAGCTGAAAAAAACTGAGGCTTGGAAAGATTAAATATCCCGCACAAGGTTACATAATTGTTCAATCTGCAGAGCAGGAGCTTAAACACGTGTCTGTTGGTTCCACAACCCGGCGCCCCTGGTGCAAACGCTTCAGACCCAGAGCTCCGGCTCTGCTGAGCCTGGGCACAGCAAAGAGGGAGCTGATCCCAGGAGCCCTCCTAAGGAGTCTGCGGCCCAAGGAGGCGTGTCCTTCACCTTATCCTAGAGGTCATCCATCTACCCAGTTCAGACCAATGGTCAGGTTACTTTTCGTTTTGTTTTCAAGCAATATATTCCTTTTTAAAAAACTGAGTATTGTTGATGTGGGCTTTCCAGGTGGTGCCAGTGGTAAAGAACCCATCTGCCAGTGCAGGAGACACAAAGAGACGCAGGTTTGATCCCTGCGTCAGGAAGATCCCCTGGAGGAGGGCATGGCAACCCACTCCAGTATTCTTGCCTGGAGAATCTCATGGACAGAGGAGTCTGGCTGGCTACAGTCTATAAGGTCACAAAGAGTTTTGGACACGACTGAATCGACTTAGCTCACAAGCCCATAGTTGAGTTTCAGTATCAGGGTAGCTTCAGATTACAGTACAGCGATTCAGATGCTCTTTTTTCTTTCTTTTCCCTTGCAGGTTATCACAAAATATCAAGTATAGTTCCCTGTGCTATACAGTAGGTCCTTGTTAGTTATTTGTTTTATATATGGTGGTGTGCATATTTTAATCCCGAACTCGTAATTTATCCTTCCCCATTGCCCTTTGGTAACCTTAAGTTTGTTTTCTATGTCTGTGAGTCTCTTTCTGTTTTGGAAATAGGTCCATTATCTTTCTTTGTCTGGCTTACTTCACAGCGTGTGAAGAAAAATGAACCCTTCTATACTGTTGGTGGGAGTATAAATTGGTACAGCCTCAATGGAGAATGGTATGGAGGCTCCTTTAAAAATAAAAACAGAGTTACCATATGACCCTGCAATTCCACTCCTGGGCATATATCCAGAGACAACCCTGAAAATATACAAGCACCCCAGTGTTCACTGCAGCACCATTCACAATAGCCAAGCAACCTAAACGCCCACTGACAGATGACTGGCTCTAGAGAACTTCCTCATTTTCCACAATTTCCCTTTCTTAATCTGCCAGCTTGAATCCCATAAACTGGCCACTCCAAATACTCCCGGGCACCTGGAGGTTGTGCCTTTATTATCCCTGCTTAGACTCTTTATCTCCGACTGTGACCTTAACCTTGTCCTACCAGTGTTTATCCCATTTTGCTGTCTCTGATGCCACTTACCCATGCTGTTGCTGCTGATGTTGTTCAGTTGCTACCCCTGTCAGGCTCTGAGACCCCATGGACTGCAGCACACCAGGCTTCTCTGTCCTTCACTGTCTCCCAGAGTTTGCGCCAACTCATGTCCATTGAATCAGTGTTGCTATCTAACCTTCCCATCCTCTGTCGTCCCCTTCTCCTCCTGCCCTCAAGTTTTGCCAGCATCAGGGTCTTTTCCAGTGAGTCAGTCCTTCACATCAGGTGGCCAAAGTACTGGAGCTTCATCCTCAGCATCAGTCCTTCCAGTGAATATTCAGGGTTTATTTTCTTTAGGATTGACTGGTTTGATCTTCCTGCTGTCCAAGGGACTCTCAAGAGTCTTCTCCCACACCACAATCTGAAAACATCAGTTCTTCGGCACTCGGCCTTCCTTATGGTCCAACTCTCACATCCATACATGACGACTGGAAAACCACAGCTTTGAGCATGTGGGCCTCTTTTGGTATGTGCATGGAGTGAGTTTAAACCAGTGCCTTCTATAGTCCCTTCAGGAGCTATTTATGCTTATTAAGCTCTTTAACCGTTAACTTCCGTCTTTTCTAGAATGCACTCTACCTTCCTATTTTACAGCGTGGAACTGTGTGTGACTCCTCCCGGCTATCTTAGGAAGACATCTCGTCTCAGGATCATTCATTCCTGGTCTCTTCCCCTTTTAACTGTTTCCTCGTCTTGCACAGATGTCTGCCAGGATTTCAGCCTTTTGAAAGGTTAATTTTAGGAGAGAAAGACTCTTCCACTATCGTGAACCATCAGTTGACCCCCTTTCTCTTTGGTAGGAAGAATCAGTAGCAGCCTCGCTTTGTAAAACTCATTGTTAGTATCTGTTCCGGGTATCTGTCGTGTGGAGTCTTCCTTTAGTCCGAACATGTCACTTTAATGTCTTATTCAAAATGCTCCGAAATATTGTTTCATTGTTGCCCAGTGGTTCAGCCTAAGCATTCCTTAACATCTGTCTTTTGGCCGCTTAGAAATCCCTAATCAAGACCTCAGTTTAGCGTAAATCTTACTGCTTGTAGCAGCCTTTTGACTGATACTCATATAAAGATCAGTTTTCTGCTTTCGGAATTTCGGAGGCTGTATCGCTGGTTGCCGTCTTCCAAGTATCTTCGATTCCATTTCTCCTTTCAGCGGCCCTAGCTCCGTATCTGTAAAACGTTAGGTCCAGTTCTTTGAAGGCGCGTGTCCTTCCCACTTCTTAGGCCGGACGCGCTGCTGCGGGCGGCGCCCCGCGCCCCCTGCTCCCCGGCGGGTCCCCGCACAGGCCCGCGGTCCCCGCCGGCTTCGCTCCGCCGCCTTCAGCCCTGGAAGGCCGATGCCGCCCGTGCGCTCGCGGCCCGGGCCTCGGACAAAGGCGCGCTCTCCTGAAGGGCCCTCCGGCCAGCTCGGCCCCGCCGTTCTCAGGACAGCCTCTTACTTCCCCCGCGCCTCTGGGTCTGCGTCTCTGTTCCCCCACCCCAGCCAGAATCCTGCATCACTTTCCTCGCTCACCGCGCAAAGCCCCTTCTTCCCGCGCTGCGTCCCCATCGCAGGCCCGGGCCTCCCACGCCGCGGCGGTAGGACTTGCTCCAGTGTTTTCTTTCAGACCCTTTCATCCTGGAGCCCCCCGAGGGCACAACTGCTTCGGAAGCCCCTTTATGCCTCCTTCTTCACCGACAAGGTGACAGTGTCGCTCTGACCACCGACTCTGCGGCGCCCGGACGGAGGCGGTGGTGTCAGTCGTGTCTGACTCTTTGCGACCCCCTGGACTGCAGCCCCTCAGGCTTCTCTGTCCATAGCATTTTTCCAGGCAAGGGTACTGAAGTGGGTTGCCATGCCCTCCTCCACGGGGTCTTCCCAACCCCGGGATCAAACCCACCTCTCCTGCATTGCAGGCGGATTTTTTCTTTTTTTTCACTGTCTGAGTTACCAGGGAAACGCTGTGATGTCTGCTCTCCATCCCGAAACATTCAGGTCCGCACAGCAACCCACGGACAACACCCTGCCCCCCTCCAGCAGAGTGCTTGCTTTTCCTTCTGGAAGCTTACCTACAATCAGCTACTGGGCTCTGCACCAACGCTTCCCCGGGGCCCTTGCTCCTTCCTCCTCTCTCTCTGTTTTTCCCCGGAGGCTTTTGGGATCGTAGTTCCCCCATCGAGGATTGAACTGAGCCCTCCGCAGTGGAAGCACAGAGCCCGAACCACTGCACCCCTCAGGGAGTTCTTCCAGATCCTTCCCCTCTTTTCCAGACCTCCTTCCACGCAATACTTTCGCTCCTGAGTCCCCACATGTGCCAGACAGGGATAAATTTTCTACATTCTCAGACCTGCACCCCAGCTGCTAAATATCCATCCACATCCTTACATTCTAACTGATAATAGCTGTATGTGAAGGGGTTTTAGGGTTTCCCAATGGCTCAGGGGTTAAGAATCCGCCCGCAATACAGGAGACACAGGTTCAGTCCCTAAGTCAGGACAACCCCCTGGAGGAGGAAAGGGCAACCCACTCCAGTATCCTTGCCTGGAGAATCCCACGGACAGAAGAGCCTGGCGGGCTACACAGTCCACGGGGTCGCAAAGAGTCGGGCGCAACTGAGCGACTACGCCAGCACCACCACCGCTGAATTTCATCAGTCCTGGGCTTTTGCAGTCTAAAAGAGGAACTGGCTGGCCACCTGGGCTCTGCAGTCCAGAATAAGGGCTGTTGAAATGCTCCTCCATGCTTACAGACCCTGCCTTCCTGCTGGGGCCTTGGTCTCCGGGGAGCTCTGTCTGCCCAGGATGCTCCACCATCCACAGGGTCTTTCCTCCTTCCTGTTAATTACCCTGAATCCCTCAGGACTTGGCCGGCACAGAAAGGAGGAAGAACCAAGAAAATCTGAACCAAGATTCATGACTCATCAATATAGAAACTCTTAGTTAGTTAGTTAGTTCAGTCGCTCAGTCATGTCCAACTCTTTGCAACCCCATGAATCACAGCACGCCAGGCCTCCCTGTCCATCACCGACTCCCAGAGTTCCCCCAAACCCACGTCCATCGAGTCCGTGATGCCATCCAGCCATCTCATCCTCTGTCGCCCCCTTCTCCTCCTGCCCCCAATCCCTCCCAGCATCAGAGTCTTTTCCAATGAGTCAGCTCTTCATATGAGGTGGCCAAAGTACTGGAGTTTCAGCTTCAGCATCATTCCTTCCAAAGAACACCGAGGGCTGATCTCCTTTAGGAAGGACTGGTTGGATCTCCTTGCAGTCCAAGGGACTCTCAAGAGTCTTCTGGTACTGTCCTAATGAAAGAAAGAAAAAAAAGGAGAAAAGATAACAGTATAGAGGGGAAAAGGTGGAAACTGAACTTTTTCCAGTTAAAAGTGATATTCACTATTTTCGAGAGAATTTCTTTTCTAATAAAGTCATTTCAGAGTAAAAATTCCTCGGTTTTCTATCTCATCCCAAATATTTCTTGATACTGTGTCGAATTGCAAAGATGCAAATAAACATGGTCCCCCAAAACCAATATTGTTCTGTGACAATTATAAGGGATAATATAGTAATTTTTGATAAGCTAATCTTTTTAAAAGGCTACATATTAGAAAACAAAAATTGAACATGAAAAACTTTCTAGTGTTTATCTTTTAATAATAGTTTCTTTGAATGTGGCCACAAGTATTAAAGCTAAAATAAAACACTGGAGCAGGAATTCAAAGATATTAGAACTGCACAAAGTTGAAACGGTTTCTAATTTGTACCCTAATTTTGACAATTATTTTATGTGTGCTTTGTGGGATTTTGTTACTTTCTGTTGTTAGGTAAGTGTGGTTGTAATTTTTAGTGGAACGATAATATGAATAAAAATAGTATTTAAGAAATATTTATCTTCAGATGTCTGAACTCTAAATACAGAGTGGAGAAAAATCTTACATTCAGGTAATACTTGTCTTAATACTCTTAGTATGCAAAATTGTGAATCAGAATTAGGCTGGGTTTGGGGGGCAAATTGAGGGATTTTGAATAATATTACATGGCTTTAATAGGCCATTAGTCATGATACAGATGACTTAAAGATCATCCGAAACCAATACAATATTGTAAATCAACTATACCTCTACTTAGGGATATTCTTGATGGTTTGGTGGTTTAACTCTCCAAGATTCCACCGCAGAGAACACAGTTTCAATCAATCCCTGGCCAGGGAAATAAGAACCCACAAGCCACAAAACAAATAAACACAAAAGCTATAACTCAACTAATAATTAAAAAAAAAGATATGCAGATTACCATGTGGGCATCAACAGATATTAATGCTGAGAAAGTCGAGGAAATTTACAAGGAAAGCTAAATATCAAACAAAGTTTTTTCTTTTGTTCTTGGTGTTGTTTAGTTGTTAAAATCGTGTCTGACTCTTTGCAACCCCATGGAGTGTATCCCGCCAGCTCCTCTGTCCATGGGATTTCCCAGGCAAGAATACTGGAGTGGATTGCCATTCCCTTCTCCAGGGGATCTTCCCAGTGCAGAGATGGTACCCAGGTTTGCTGCTTGGCAGATAGATTCTTTACCACTGAACCACCTGGGAAGCCCACAAACAAAGTAGCGTAGTTAAATAAAGCACCGCAAACAAACAAACAGAAAAAGAAGTTAAAGATGACTAAGAAGCAACTTGAATAAGAAAATAATGTAATGATCAGTGAAAGGGGAATTTTAAAATAGAACTTTTGAGGAAGATAAAACAGTTTTATTTTACGCATAATGAGAGTGAAATATCTCAAAATAAGTAGGTGAAGATATCCAACAAGAAATGACCGAACAAGACTCAAAATTGGAGAGTGAGATCGGAAGTCATGCTAATAGATCTTATTTTTCTTCAGCTCTTGGCCTGTGCTGAGAACTGCTGAAGTACTTTCCAGAGATTACCTATACAGTAAGTCCCCTACACACAAACCTTTAAGAGGCCAGCTCTCGAAATGCCACCTGCATTCCGTCAACGTCGGGCACGAGTGACATCGCAGCCCGCCCTCCGTCTCTGATCGCCAGCGACCCTTCAGCTCTCCCGTCTCCCTCCTCCTCTCCCTCCTGCAGTCAGGGACTCTTCTCGTCTGTCCACTCGATGCCAGCCCCTGTGTGCCAGCTGTTGCTCTGAACCACTGTACTCTTCAAGGTCCTGTACTGTACGCTACAAAGTGTTTTCTTTATTCTCTGTGTTTGATTTTCATGTACTATTTGTGTGAAAAGTATCATAAATCTTTCACAGTTCAGTACCATATAGTTGACTGTGTTAGTTGGGTGCCTAAGGAACTTTGTTGGGCTGACGAACCCAATGGACTTACAAACGCGCTCTCGGAGCAGAACTCATTTGTCTATAGGGGACTTACTGCATTCTGCACACAGGTATAACTTCAGAAGAAAACCAGCTACGGTGTAGCCCACCAACTGGAATAAAAGACCAAGAGAAGGGGCGTCTCAGGCCTGATGTCAGGAGCAAAGGACAGCTGGATGAATTGGTATCAATCATTTTGTGCCCAGGTACCAAGCACTGAAGATTAAAAAGTCAGGAGTTCCCCCAAGGAAGGTCAAGGTTAAGAAGTTAGAGGCATGAAGGGCAATGCTCCAGCTCAGATCCGGACCAGTGAGTCTGCATCCTCTCAGGTTTCAAATCGCAGGTGGATTCTTGACACAAACAGCCACAAACTGACACGAACAGAAACACATTCTCTCACAGCTCTGGAGCCCAGACGGCTGAGATCCGGGTTTCAGCCGGGCCTGGGGAGGGCAGGAGACAACACACCTGGCCAGGGGCAGCCTCTGGGGTGCAGCAGCCTCCTCGGCTTGTGGCCGCCTTCTTCCTCTGCCTCCTCCTTCTCATCCCTTTCCCTTCTGTTTCTTTCAAGCACTTGTCGCTGGATTTAGGGCCCCATCCAGAAGGATATTATCTCAGAGTCCTTAAGCAAATGGCACACATAAGGATCCATTTTCAGCTTAAGTTAACATTCATTGGTTCCAGAGACTAGAGTGTGGATTTATCTTTTAGGAGACCCTCACTCATCCCACTGCAGTAGTATGATACAAGCTTCTCCATTCTGCAGAACGAAACTGCTGCCTCACAGACCTAGCAACTTGTCCACAGATTCGCAGCTAAGAAGTCAGTTTAGAGGCCTGTTCAAAGCCCAGTTGCCCAGCTCCAGTGTCCCTGGTCTAAACCAGGACACTGTACTGTGATCCATGGGGTGTAGGAGGTGAAATAATCTGGAATGAGAATCCCACTCAGAGATCTAAAAGGAAGCTCTTCTGCCGGGGGCCAGCATGAGGAGCTCCGCCCATGGCAAAGGTCGTGAGGAAGGAGGCTTGGCCTACGCAAAGGTGTGATCAAGCCTCAGGAAACCCCCTGTTCCCGAGCATCTACCCCAAAACCAGAGTCTGTTTTTTGCTCTCCCCCATAACCGTTTCTCTCGGAGAAGGAGTAAACGTGCAGCTCCAAGGCAATAAAAATTCCTGGGCGTGACAAGAGTGTTTCAGCTTGCGGACTCCTCTGAAGGTTATCTAGCCCGCCTGTATAGGTTCATCCGGCCACATGTGATTGTTTACAGCCTCCCAACCTGAGAGGCACGAGATGTTTTAGACTTACTAAAGGCAAATTCTTTTGGGGAGTTAGAAATTACTAGTATAATGGGTTGGTTAGGAATTATATTGGTGAAGGGTTTTTCATTTGTTGTGCCAATAATTGCTGCTAATTCCCTGCCCTGGGTGGGACAAGGATGTCTCAGGTCAAACCTCTCTGCTGACAGACTAGCTTGTGTGACAGGATTATCCATACTGCTGCCACTAGGCACATGATTGTTTACTACCTCTCAACCATAAACAACACAGAGAGTTTTAGAGGTTTTTTTGTGTTTTTTTTTTTAGTTTTTTTTTTTTTTAATTTTAAAATCTTTAATTCTTACATTCGTTCCCAAATATGAACCCCCCTCCCACCTCCCTCCCCATAACATCTCTCTGGAGTATTTTGAGAGTCTTAATTAGCATAGGGCTTTTTCTTCTTGTTGAGTCAATGATTGCCGCCAGGCCTCCGTATCCTTAGGCACCTGGGAATATATTAATCAATGTATTTGGAATATAGAAAAGGAAATATAGTAGTTTTTAAGGTTAGCAATACTAGACTTTTTGAGTTAATGGATTTTCTCTTTTGTAATAGATCACTATACTTTGTTATAAATCACTGTGTCCTTGCTATGTAAAAATGTAACTTTATCACTATCTTAAGACTAAATAGATCTTAAGGGGAGCATTGGTGAAAGGGTTTTTATTTGTTGGGCTGATGTTTGCTGCTAAATCTCCATGTTCCCTGCCCTTATAATGAATCTAACACATAGGAGAAATAAGTATTAACCTTTAAGCATATAGGAGAAATAAGTATTAACCTTTAAGATTAATCATGTTAACCTTGGGTTAAATAGATTCCTTTCTTGATTGTAACTCACTACACCCTCACCCTATAGGAATGTAACTTTATTTGGAGGGTGGTGCCTGGTTTAAGAAAAAACACCCTTGGAAGAAATAAGTTTTTTGGTTATCAGAAAGAAAGGATCATAAAATGTCAGCAGGTCTCGCTCATGGCCAGAAGATGATGTAATATCCCTAAGACCTTTTTTTTATACATTTATGTGAAGCACCTGATTTTGATAAAGGTCAGGACTGCTGACCCCCGAGTGACTCTGTATTCATCCCTATATGTAACAAAAGGTATATAAGCAAACCCAAAAATAAAGAAATCGGATCAGTTTCCGGAAAGACTGATTCCCCCATGTCGCTTCTTTCTTGCTCCCATTTCTCTGGCTGATATTTCCATCTGGATTCAGCCTCCTTTTCTCCACTACACTATCTCCTACTACACTATCCGTTTCTAATCTCTCTCTATATCTGTAATTAAATATGTATTTTTTCCAAGGATGCCAACGCCGTCCCCCCACCTTCGAATCACCCTGGATCTGCCGGGGCTGGACCCCGGCACTCTTCCACTATTATTAGGGCAGAGAAAGTGCCCCTGAACCAGAGCTGTGTACATTTATTTGTTGCATACATTTGTTTATTTAATACATTTATTTGTTGTCTAAATTAGCTGCTTGGCAAGCTCTATAAATCTGAGTTCACAATATGGGACTCCTAACTAACATTTGGATCGTCTTTATGTCAAGTGCTCCATTTAAAGATCGATGCCTGAAATAGAGAGGCTGCCCCAGTGACTCAGCAGTAAAGAATCCACCTGCAATGTGGCAGATACAGGAGATGAAGATTTGATCCCTGAGTCAGGAAGATCCCCTGGAGGAAGGCATGGCAACCCACCCCTGTTTTCTTGTCTGGAGAATCCCATGGACAGAGGAGCCTGGCGGGCTGCAGCCCACAGGGTCGCAATGAGTCAGACACAACTGAGCGTGCATGCACACCCAGAATACACGGGCCTCACTCATTACGATTTTAGCCAAGAGTCTAGTCCACAGACCAGAAGGAAACGGCAACCCACTCCAGCGTTCTTGCCTGGAGAATCCCAGGGATGGGGGAGCCTGGTGGGCTGCCGTCTGTGGGGTCTCACAGAGTCGGACACGACTGAAGCAACTTAGCAGCTAGTCCACAGAACAGGGAAACCAGGAAGGGGATGCTCCATCAGAATGGCACTTTGACCACATGAATTCACGTCAATACGAATTTATGTCTGAGTAAATCAAGTGCTATATCCACACATGTCCTGGAGTCGTGTTGACAACTTATTAAACTATGTGCCATTAAACTGCAAGCGTGTGTGCACCCGTGCATGTTCAACCCTCCAATTAGACTGTAAGGTGGTTTGTTTTTTTTTTCTTCTTCTTCTTCTTCTTTTTTTGCCTGCACCTTATGGCTTGCAGAATCTTAGTTCCCTGGCTAGGGATTGAACCCACGCCCTCGGCAGTGAGAGGAGAAGTCCTAGCCGCTGGACCACCTGGGGATTCCCGACTCAAACTCTCACATACAGTTCAAGCCGTGGGTTAATTCAGACTCATAGTAGAAACAGTCTACACCTTGGGAAATATGGGAAAGATCTATGCAAGACAGGGATTGCTACAAGTGGCTCAAATTACACTGTAAATTTAGGCTTTATTTCTGGGAGGTTTTTTTTTTTTTCTATAGGTCAGCTCATTCACTGGAAATATCTAGGTCCTTTGAATATTTCAGAAGGTAGCAATGTACATTTTAATATTTAAAGAGAGTAATTTTTTAATCACATTACCATCATGTTCTACTGAATGTTACACAGATGTAAGAGACATCACTTCATGTAACATCTTCAAATTCCTACTGAGAATACTTTATGTTTAACCAAAAGCAATTAGAGATGAGTGGGTCGTCTGACATGACCTCAGCCTCTGCAAACCAGTGAGGGTCCCTCCCCTCCTCCTCCTCCAACCCCTCCCCCAGCCTCCACTTCAGGCTCGGTCCCCAGTCCAGAAGGTCACTTGTGCTTCTGAGCTGCTCACTGCAGCCTGGAGGGTCCCGCCTCCCTCTCCTTGGGTTCTGTAAATTTACTAGAACAGGTCAGGGCACTCAGAGAGGCAATTTCTTCACTAGATTCAGTTTATTATAAAAGAATATAACTCAGGAAGAGCTCAGTGCAGATGGCGACTGCAGCCACAAAATTAAAAGATGCTTGCTTCTTGGAAGAAAAGCTATAATAAACCTAGACAGCATATTAAAAAGCAGAGACTGTACTTTGCCAACAGAGGTCCATCTAGTCAAAGCTATGATTTTCCCAGGAGTCATGTATGGATGTGAGGGTTGGACTATAAAGAAAGCTGAGCACTAAAGAATTGAAGCTTTTGAACTGTGGTGTTGGAGAAGACTCTTGAGAGTCCTTGGACTGCGAGGAGATCGAACCAGTCCATCCTAAAGCAAATCAACCCTGAATATTCATTGGAAGGATTGATGCTGAAGCTGAAGCTCTAATACTTTGGCCACCTGGTGCAAAAAGCTGGCTTATTGGAAAAGACCCTGATGCCGGGAAAGATTGAAGGCAGGAAGAGAAGGGGACAGCAGAGGATGAGATGGTTGGATGGCATCACCGACTCAATGGACATGAGTTTGAGTAAACTCCGGGAGAAGGTGAAGGACAGGGAAGCCTGGCGTGCTGCAGTCCATGGGGCTGCAAACAGTTGGACACAACTTAGCAATTGAACAGCGACAGGAAGAGCTAGGAAGCAGCGATGCCCAGGGCGGGAAGCGGGGATAGGGCGTGGGGCTTCCATGCCGTCCTTACGCTTTGCCCTCCCTGCACCACCCAGGAAGCTCTCAGAATCTGTCCTTTGAGGGGTTTATGGGGTGTCATTACATAGGAGTGATTGATTCAATTACTGGTGATTTGGTCCAATCTCCAGCCTGTTTCCCCCTCCCCAGAAGTGGGGGTGAGAGGTGAGGACTGAAGTTTCCAGGCCTCTAATCACAGGGTTAGCTCCCCTGGTGATCAGTGAAAGCAAAAGTGAAAGTCAAGTCGCTCAGTCGTGTCCGACTCTTCGCGACCCCGTGGACTGTAGCCCACCAGGCTCCTCCGTCCATGGGATCCTCCAGGCAAGAATACTGGAGTGGGTTGCCATTTCCTTCTCCAGGGGATCCTCCTAACCCAGGGATCAAACCCAGGTCTCCCACACTGCAGGCAGACGCTTAACCTCTGAGACCCCATCCTTAAAGATCCAGGGCCCTTCCACAAGTTACCTCATTACCATAACAAAAACAGCCTTATTACCCCTATCCCTTAGGAAATTCTAAGAGTCTTGGGAGCTCTGTGCCGGAACCATGATGATGACCATCTACGTATATATTCACTAACTCTCTCCTGAATCTGTATACTTGGTTGCAGTTTTTCTTATACCCAGGGTAATTCACCATTTACAAGGATCCCCTAATCCTTCCCTAACTACCATATTCCTCTAAACTCTCCTATCAAAGCTGATCTAAAGTGCTTCTTTATTTTTGAAACAGAGAATGTCCACCCACAAAGTTCACAATCCACACTGTTGCTTGTTTTTTTCTCCCTACCAGTTATTGGATTTCAATGAATAATGAATGGTATTCGTACAATTACCTTGGCTCAGAGAGTTGACAAAGTATCGTGCGGTGGGGTGATTTTGCAAGAAAGGAGCCAGTATTGACCTGGAACTTTCTACTGGACACCAGTTCCAGACCACTACATCATACACTTCCTGATTTAATTTTGAAACCAGATTACAGGATTCCTCATTTTATGGATGAGAGAAGCGAGGAACCGTATCATGGCTTCACAATTAGCGGGGAATAAGTTATCCTCCCAAATCATGTCTTTCTACCATCAAAGCTGGCGTTCCTCCTCCTTCTCTGAAAGACCGAATATCTGTGGAAGAAATAGTAAGATGGCTAAGAGAGGCCCTCCACAAAGTCATCACTTATACGTGGAATCTAAAAAGTGACGTGAATGAACACATTTGTGGATGATGGAACAGACTCAGACACACAGACAGAACAGACTCATTGTGGGCCTGAGGAAGGGAGGAGGGGGGTTCGGGGTGAGCAGATGCAAGCTGCTCCACATAGAAGGGAGAAGCACCAAGACCCTGCTGGCAGCGCAGGGAGGCACAGTCAGCGTCTTGTGATGGATGGACAGAGTATGGAAGAAGACTGCACACATACGTAAACCTGGACCCCTGTGCTGCGCAGCAGAAATTAACGCAGCGTTGTAAATCAACTGTACTTCAATCATCCTTTAAAAAAAAAAAGGATGCTGTGAAAGAATGGGAGAAAGGAAAGTAAGTATAAAGTGGATGCCGGGGAACGCAGCTCCTAAACTTTGAGTAATTTGCCTCATGTTGGTCATACAGGAATGATGAGAAAGACCAGTCAAGGCAGGGCAAGGGTGGAAACAGAAGATAATGATGGAGAGAGGGGCAAATGTAGATAAGAAGGAAACAGAAAGAAGGCAAAGGCGGAAGAAATGGCGACGAGGGGCCTCCCTGGTGGTCCAGTGGCCAAGAATCTGCCTTCCGATGCAGGGGCCGTAGGTTCAGTCCCTGGTTAGTGAGCTCGGAACTAAGATCCCACGTGCGATGGAACAAGTAAGCCCAAGCACAGAAACTCGAGGGCCCACCTATCGCAATGAAGACACTCCTGTGAAGCCGAAATTTAAAAAGAAGAAAGAAAGAATTGCGGACGATGGGCATCAAGGCAGACGCGGCGCTGCAAGTGCCCCTGTGGAACCACTGGGTGGCGCTGGTTAACTGGCTTCCCTGTGGATTATAAGAATTTTGTCTTAAATTATCAGTTGTGTCCGACTGGGATGCGAGCCATTTCTGAACATTATACCTAGCCTCCAACTTTTTGTTGTCTGATACATTAAGAAACGGTTTTGTCTGGAACAACTTAATTCACAGAGTGAAATGTTTACGACATGGTAGCCTAAGTGTATGTTTGCACGCCAACTAAAAAGTAACTGTTTTCTAAAGAACTGTTTGGGTACAATTACCTTGTAGCGTTCCTCTTAGACACCCCAACCCTTCCTCAGCCAAGTGAAGCACTTCTTAGCCCGATGTATTTAAGCAAAATGTTTTGGCCTTCCTGCCCACTTCCTCTTTTTGTCACCTCTGTGTGTGTGCGTGTGTGTGTGTGTGTGTGTGTGAGAGAGAGAGAGAGAGAGAGAGAGAGCAATGACACACGCGTTCTGTTCTTCCTTGTTTTGTGCTAAACAACTTCTTTCATCTCAGTGGGACACTCTGCCTTCTCTGCTTAGATGCATCCATTACAAAACTGTCCGTCTTACTGCCAGCAATTAGAGACACTCTTCAACTGTGGTATTTTCATAACCTGAGCTTTTCATTTCTGCTTTTCTAGGTACTACTGCATAGATCTGTGCGTTTGTGAGAACCTGAACATATAGCCCAGTCTTACAAACAGATATTTAGAATTATTTTTTCACATTCTACTATTTAAACAAGATTTTATATACAGCCACGAATTTTAATAGGAAAAGAACAACTTCTGGGTTAATGCTTTCCCCATAAATCTCTTGGTACAAAACTAGAGAGAGAGAGAAATTAGCAAGGAAGGAGGGAGGTTAAGGACGGGGTAAAACACAATTTCCTGTTTTATATCATTCAACAATTCTTATACCTACAGCAGCTATAATTAAAGCAGGTGGTATTAATTCACTTGAATTTGCCATTTAATCAATACACAACCGTTTTTATCTAAACAACACAAGCTCACACAAAATTTTCTTGAATATAGTTAGGTCAGAATGAATGCTAATTTTCAATTTCCTTTGAAAATATTATTTTATCTATTTTAGAAATAGATTTTCATTCTATAGAAGGTAAACAATAAAAAAGCATTTTTAAAGCATAGAGAGTTGACCATTTTGGATGGTTTACAGAAAAACTGAAATATAATTAAGGAAGAAGAGACAGCCTGACAGGAAATAAAACTTTGTTGGGCATTCATGTCAACACTTCCACAAATCACGTATTTACCTATGTGTACTTTGATTCTTCAAAAATATATTAGATCAGTATATCACATGATCCTTCACTGTCTTCACCTTCATTTAGCTTCGGGAAGTCTCTTCATGATATCGCTCGGGCATTTTGTAAATTCACTCACTCAACAGAGAGCTGTTCAGCAGACACTGCGTGTGAGGGTCTGTGCTCTCCTCTAGCTGAAAAGAAGAAGCACTTCCAGAATCTACCCACGAGGCCAGAAGGACAAAAACAGAATCCAGTTTATAATGTTCAGTGCCACAGGGAACTCCAGTTGCTCTGTGGTGACCTAAATGGGAAGGAAATCCAAAAAAGAGGGCATATATATATATATATATATATATATATATGAAGGTGAAGGTGAAGTCGCTCAGTCGTGTCCGACTCTTTGCGACCCCGTGGACTGTAGCCTACCAGGCTCCTCCGTCCATGGGATTCTCCAGGCAAGAGTCCTGGAGTGGGTTGCCATTTCCTTCTCCAGGGGATCTTCCCGACCCAGGGATCGAACCCAGGTCTCCTGCATTGGAGGCAGACGCTTTAACCTCTGAGCCACCGGGGAAGCCCATATATATATATCTGATCGATTCACTTTGCCGTACAGCAGAGACTGACTCAACAGTGTGAAGCAGCTGTCAGTCCAGCTCAGCTCAGTCGCTCAGTCGGGTCTGACTCTTTGTGACCCCATGGACTGCAGCGCGCCAGGCTTCCCTGTCCATCACTGACTCCGGGAGCTTGCCCAAACTCATGTCCATTGAGTCAGTGATGCCATCCAAACATCTATACTCCAGTAACTAACTATACTCCAATTTAAAAAATTAATTGAATTCAATTAATTTAAAAGTTAAAATTGATTGAATTTAACTAATTTAAAGTTTTTTTTAAGTGTTCAGTGCCAGTGCCGGTCTTCAGTAAAGCACGGGTGAAAGCTGAGACAAGGCAGAGGCTGATATTTTTAGGAAAGCAGGAAAATACAACTTAAAATGACTCAGCTTTTTTCTCCACGAGAGGCATACAGAAACTCTTGAGTTCACTCTTTCTGAACCGCAAGCTCTGTCTAATTTTTTTGTGGCTGGAACTACTTGGAATCGACTCACTTTTTCTGCCGATACAGCCAAGGCACTCTGGCCCGGGCTGGTGAAGGTAAATTTGCACCACGGCCAAGGTCAAGGTCATGGCCAAGGCCATGCTCCGGGCAGGAGCGCCGGGTGGACAAGGAAATGGAATATGTTTGTGCCACCAAACACAACAGTGCAGTCAAAGGACAGTTTTCCAGGAGGATGACACTCAACCCAGCCCCACAAGCGTGTCCCCCTCTCGGCCCCAGTGACTCTGTCCCACCTAGCTGCCAGCTCCTTTCAGAGCCGATTCCCAAAGGCTTTTTCCTTTGTGTCCATTGTGTGTGGGATAAATCAATTGTTGATTTATTGTTGGTTATTTTTTTAAAAAGAAAAAAAATGGTAAACAAAAAATCCTTCTTTCCCCAGTCTTCCTCCAAATGCCGACAGGACCACCCCCCAGCCTCCCCGAGAGAGTGGCCTGGAACCTGACACTTTCCTTCAAAGCCAGGGAGACGGACAGAGCTGGCAGTCGTGCCCACAGCTCCCTGGATTGCAGAGAAGTGTGCAGACTGGCACGCTGGGTACATTTCACCGCTTTGCAGCAATATGTTTCCTTGCTCCCTGGCGCCGTTCTTTGCCGAGGGCGAGGATCACTGAAGTTGCTAGCCGAGGCCGGGCCAGCTGTCAGCCTGCTCCCTGCCGCTTCCAGCCCGGGGGCAGGGCGAGTCCTCACAGTGAGCAGGGATGGCCAGGTAAAGCGGGCGCCAAAGTCATCAATATTTCAGTGCGGAAGCCTCTCCTCCATCCTCAGGGACAGTCCTGGGTTTTCTCCTAGATGGGGAGTTTGGGGGTGGGGGTGGGGGGGCAATGATTGGAGTATTCCTGAGACTAAGAAAACTTCTTTTAAAAAAGCTCTTCTTCCGTTTTTTAATTGAAGGCCAATTGCTCTACAGTGTGCGTTAGTTTCTGCTGCACAGCAGTGGGAGTCAGCTATATGCACATGTCCATCCCCTTCCTCATGGGCCCCCTCCATCCGCACCCACCCCTAGTCCCCCCAGAGCACCAGCTGAGCTCCTGTGCTGTGCTGGCCGCCTCTCCTACACACGGGGTCTATGTGGGTCCCGATCTCCCAGTCCCCCCACCTCCCTGCCCCCACCCCAGCCACTGTCCAGTCTCCGCATCTGTGTCTCCATTCCTGCCCTACAAACCAGGGCTCACCCTCACCGGTCCTCCACATTCCACACAGATGTGTTAATATACGACATTTGTTTTTCTCCTTCTGAGGTACTTCACGCTGTATGACTGAAAACAAAGCTTTATCATCACGTTTTTAAAAATTAACAGTTTTAAGCATTTTTAACAGCAAATTATTTGCAAAAGACAACCTTGCCGCTCTAGCAATATTAACACTCCAAAGTGAATGATCCAAAATGAATCAGAATGGATACAAACGAGCAAAAAAAAAAAAAAAAAAAACACACACACACAAAGAAACCCTTTGGTTGTGTGTAAGCAGCTGCCGTGGATAGAGTGATAGTCACTGTGCTGAGCGAACTCCTGAGTGAATTTCCGTCCATTCTTTACATCAGCGATTGTCATTAAGCGTTGGGTCACGAATTAAACTTCTACGTGGGAATATGTCATCACCGTGGGAAGTGCTTACAATATTTATAATTATTTTCCCATTCTTTAAAAGGTAAGCTTGATTAAATTGGGAGATTTGGACTGATATGTATGTATATATACATATACATATACCTATGTATATATACACATATACATATACACATATGCCCATATACCTATGTTATATACACATATACACACACATATACACATAGTTGTTGCTATGCTTAGTCACTCGGTTGTGTCCGACTCTTGCAACCCTATAGACTACAGCCTGCCAGGCTTCTCTGTCCATGGAATTCTCCAGTCAAGAATACTGGAGTGGGCTTCCATTTCCTTCTCCAGGGGATCTTCCCCATCCAGGAATCGAACCTGGGTCTCCTGCAGTGCAGGCAGACTCTGCCTGCTGAGCTATGAAGGAAGCCCCCCACTGTGTGGCTCAGGGAACTCCACTCAGTGCTATGTGGTCACCTAAGTGGGGAGGAACCCAGAAATGAGGCGATCTGTGTCTGCATCTAGCTGGTCCACTTTGCTGTACTGTAGGAGCTAACACAACATTGTAAGGCAGCTGCACTCTAATAAAAATTAAGAAACAACAAAAATGCATACAATAATTTTAATGTAACCTTATACGAAAAGTTCCCTGATGTATTTTCAAATCCCACATTGCAACAAACCTTTAAGAAAGGACTATTTGTTGGGTTTAGGTACTGCATCAAAGAAGAATAGCCACAGTTGTTTGAAAAAGCTATTAAGTACTCTCTTTTCCCCTGAACTACAGAAAAATAAAAAAGTATAACTTACGGCTTATAAAGCTTCGTATACAGTCCTGCATGACCTTGCCCAGCCTGTGTCTCTTGCCTGCAGTCTCCCTGGAGAAGGAAATGGTAACCCATGCAAGTGTTCTTGCCTGGGAATTCCATGGGCAGAGGAGCCTGGCAGGGCACATCGTGTGGGGCTGCAGAGTCAGACGTGACTTAGCCACTAAACGACAGCCGCTCTCCCTGTCCAGCGCCCTTGATTCTTCCTTCCTTTGCTTAGTTTCGTCCCATTTCAAACCCCAGTGAGCAAAGGGGACTAAGGCGCGGGCAGCCGCAGGCGTGGGGCACTGGGTTTTGCTCGCCAACCCTGCGGGTCATGCAACACGGGGCTGCTCAACAGGGAATAACACGCCCAGGTGCCTCTAGAACCATCACGTGCAGAAAAGCAAGAAATAATATGTGCAAACAGGTCACTTCTGCACCTTGATCAGAAATGATTCCAAATTCAAAGTGTCTTCAAAACTCACACGGTTTTTGTAGGAAGGGAAGGGAGCACAGGCAGAAATCATTTGCTGAGTAGAGGTTTACCGGGTTCCTTGAAGCCGAGAAAAGTAACTTGCTTCTCCTCTCCAGTGACTATCTTCCTTTCAGAGAATATATAGTGTCAGAAGTGTATGGAATAAAACGACACCTGTCCCCAGATCTGTCTATTTTAATTCACTCTGTTGGGGGCAGGGGAGGAGACTTAATTTAAGGTCGCAGTTCTCGTCACGTGTCTGCTGCGTTACTGCAGGTTTTGACTTGTGGGTTCATCTCATGCTTATGTGTGTATGTGTGTGTCTCTGTGTTAGTCACTCAGTCATATCTGATTCTTTGTGACCTCATGGACTGCAGCCCACCAGGCTCCTCTGTCCATGGGATTCTCCAGGCAAGAATACTGGAGTGGGTTGCCATCCCCTTCTCCAGAGGATTTTCCCACCCCAGGGATCGAATCAGGGTCTCCTGCATTGCAGGTGGATTCTTTACCATCTGAGCCACCAGGAAGCCCATCTCATGCCCTAATACTGAGGGAAGAAAGGGGGCCTGGGTCTCCACTTATGTATCAGTTCAGTTCAGTCCAGTCACTCAGTCGTGTCCAGCTCCTTGAGGCCCCATGGACTGCAGCATTCCTGGCTTCCTAGTCCATTACCAACTCCTGGACCTTGCTCAAATTCATGTCCATCGAATCAGTGATGCCATTCAACCATCTCACCCTCTGTCATCCCCTTCTCCTCCTGCCCTCAATCTTTCCCAGCATCAGGGTCTTTTCCAATGAGTCAGTTCTTCGCATCAGGTGGCCAAAGGATTGGAGTTTCAGCTTCAGCATCAGTCCTTCCAATGAACACTCGGGACTGATCTCCTTTAGGATGGACTGGTTGAATCTCCTTGCAGTCCAAGGGACTCTCAAGAGTCTTCTCCAACGCCACAGTTGAAAAGTATCAATTCTTCGGTGCTCACCTTTCTTTATGGTCCAATTCTCACATCCATACATGACTACAGGAAAAGCCATAGCTTTGACTAGACAGACCTTTGTTGGTAAAGTATTGTCTCTGCTTTTTAATATGCTGTCTAGTTTGGCCATAACTTTCCTTCCAAGGAGCAAGCGTCTTTTAATTTCATGGCTGAAATCACCATCTGCAGTGATTTTGGATCACCAGTTGTGTTTGCTTATTTATGGAAGATTCTTTCCAAGTTGAACCTTAATCCCTGATTACTCACTAGAAACCGTGATGAAATGTCAATCCCCAGTCAGTTGTGAATAATCATCCTAAAACTGGAGAACGCTAGTCTGAATCAGGCAAGCAGTTTTGAGGATGTTGTGTTTACAGCCAAGGAAAACACCAGATTTAAAATTTCTCCACCCCTGTGCCGACATTCCGTTTTGAAGCACTAGATGGCGCTATGAACTCACTTAACTTGGAACCAAACTCCCCCTTAATTTCAAAGAGAAAAAAAGATGAGAATTTTCCTTAACTGATTTGATAGTCTGACACATATTCTTGAGGAAATGAATTTATATGATGTAACAGTTATTTCATTAAGTTTCAGTGGGGAAAAATGCATCCTCTTTTGGCAAGGAAAATGTGACTGTTTTTTTATAAACATAGACCAGTCAAATCCACAGTCTAGTCGAGGGGTGGGGGACGGGTAGTCAGACGCGCTTTTTTGGCTAACTCGACTGCATTCTAACTGACTTAAATATTTTCTCGGCTACTTGACAGTCCAAACAGCCGAGCCAGCTTTCGTGTGTCGAGACGGCCCGGGTTTTAGGTGGGCGTCCGGGTCTGCGCGTTAGCTCAGCTCAGAGGGTCAGGCTCCTGCGGATGAGACGGAGGTCAGCAGCGGCCACCCTCGCGGAGCCTGGGGCGGCTCCCTGGCAGGACCCGGGGTCCCCAGTCTGAGCAGCCACCCCACCAGTGCCTGAGCATCGCAGATGACCGCATGCCGCAGTCGAGACCATCAGAGCGAAAACATCATTACAAGCAGGGAAAACGACTCAACATGTATCCCCTAAGAAGCGCAGATCTGTGATGCCACTTTCCTCCAGAAAGGACTCGGAGAGTGCCTCCGGAATCCCCATCAGCTCGCTGAGTGGCCTTCCTTGTCTGCGTGCTCACTCAGTCGTGTCCGTGTGACCCCACGGGCTGCAGCCCGCCGGGCTCCTCTGTCCACGGGATTTTTCAGGCCAGAATACTGGAGCGAGTAGCCGTTTCCTTCTCCAGGGGATCTTCCCATCCCAGGGATCAAACCCGCTTTTCCTGCATCTCCTGCGTGGGCTGGCGGATTCTTTACCGCTGAGCCACCGGGGAAGCCCGTTCCTTGCCTAGTCTTTCAGCTGTGTTGTTAAGAACCTCCTCTCTGCCAGGCAGGAACCGGGTGCCCCAGGATGGAGAAGGAGAAAGAAACGGCGGGTGTCCCAGTGGCCTCGAAACCTCACCAGGGAGATAAACAGGCAAACAGGTATCAGATGACATGACAAACACGTGTAGACACAAAAACTTCCAAGGAAGCAGAGAGCAACTCTCAATGCCCAGGCAATCTTAATACCTGAGCTGAGGGGCTTCCCTGGGGGTCCAGTGGCTAAGACACCGTGCTCCCACAGCAGGGGGCCCAGTGTCTGATTCCCAGTTAGGGAACTAAATCTCACATGCCACAGTTAAGAGTTCGCATGCTACAGCTAAAGATTCAGCTTGCTACAACTAAGATCTGGTGCAGCCAAATAAATAATAAATATTACATAAACAAGGTTACTTTAGAAAAGGCTGCCCTGCATTCTGCTATGACATGTGAACAAGGACCTCCGGGTGAGGAAGCAGGGGTGTGAGAGGGAGAGAGGTGTGAGGACCCACAGGGCTTCCCTCTGACTACAGTTTTGTGGGATGGCATCGCAGGAGCTGAGCTGGTAAGATGGGGCTCGAATTAAACCAGATGAATTTGCACAAGCTGAAAATATCTGTGATGCCCCAAGCATAAGATAAATATCCATGAGTCCTCATTCCTATGAATAAACAATTGAATAAATAGAGAAATAGGGGAGGTTAGACAGATCTTCTGTCCAAGTGGTTTATGCAGAAACTCCCCACCTTCTGGAGGCAGAGCTGAACTGCCCACCTCACGCTGAAGTCTGAGCAAGGCCCATTCCAGCAGCACAGAGCAGAAACCAGGGAAGAGGAGGAACTTCACTGCAGAGAAGCCGGCAGACGCACCCCGGCCAGGCGGCCCAGGCCAGCAGTCTAAGCCACGCGGATGCCATGTTATCGCTTGGGCCTTCCTCCCCAGAACCCGGAGCTCTATCCTCATCATGCTCTCAGACAAATCCCAAGTGAAGAGCGTCATACAAAAGGTTCGACCAACCAGGATGCCTCAACATCGTCACGGTCATCAGAAACAAGGACACCGTCCCAGCCAAGAGGACCCTCAGGAGACACGGCAGCTAAGACACGTGCCGTCCTAGGTGGGGTGCTGGAGCGCGGAAAGGACGGGAGGGTAAAGTCAAGGAAATGTGAAGCGAGTGTGGGCCTCCCTGAACAGGGCAGCGTGGTTCACTGACTGTGATCAATGCATCCCACTATTACATGATGTGAATAACAGGACGTGGCTCAGTCGGTAAAGAATCCGCCTGCAATGCAGGAGACCTGGGTTCGATCCCTGGGTCGGGAAGCTCCCCTGGAGGAAGGCATGGCAACCCACTCCAGTATTCTTGCCTGGAGAATCCCATGCACAGAGGGGCCTGGTGGGCTACAGTGCGTGGGGCCGCAAAGAGTCGGACACGACTGAGCGACTAAACACGGCACACAATAAGAGCTCTGGGTGGTGGGATGTTTAAGAACTCTCTGTACTATTTTTGCAATTTTTCTGTAAATACAGAACTACTCTAAAAAGAGAAATTTAAGAATCGGAGTCACACATTGTCCTTTTGAAGAAAACAAACGCCTTATCTTTTCAAAAGCTATCTGTAAACATGGTAACATTCTCTCCCTCTACCCACCCTCTAAAAGGAATTTTTTAAAAAATGGACAGAAGGAAGGAAGGAAGAAGAGAAGGGTGGGAGGGAGGGAGGAAATGAAGGGGAGAAAATGGACCTGGACTCTGGCTTCAAAAATACATACATATGTAAGTCAACTCGACTTAATTTTTGGAAGAAAATACCTACACATTGTGAGGCTATGCACTGTATCCACGAGGCATAGTAAAGTAGTGATTAAATAACTGATGGAAGAGCCATTGTCCATCCACGATCAGTGGTAGAATTGAGCAGTTAACCAGAGGGATTCCTTCTTCTTCAGAAGCTGACATGGCCCATTACTAAGAATAGTCACTGTGAGCAGGATGCCCACTCCACTCTCAGGCGAGAAAGTGAAGCCTCAGGACCCTTGCAGGCGCGACAGAAGACAGGAGCCTCAAGCCTGCGTTGCTAGAAGCATTCTCTGTACATCACGGTCCAGGTCAATGGCCTCCGGGAGATGCCCAGCCTGGTGGGCCTGCAGAAGCTGCACCAAACCCAGGTCTTCTGGGCTCTGTTCTGCACCCTTTTTCCTCACCATGGACAACTGAATCAGTACTGTCCACCTAGAGGCAGTTTTACTATTGCAGAAAACAATTGGTTTGCTTGCGTTGACAGTGAGAAACATCACAAGCGCGCCAATCCAGGGGCAGAAATGTGACATGTGCCTGAGTCAGCAGTTGAGGAAAAGGGCATTTGTTTCCAGCGATACCTAATAGGCAATGCTCAGTACAAGTTCATTAACCCTGAGGAACAAGTTCAACCACCTTAGCTTGTAGCTCTTGGTACATTTGTGATGTTAGATTTGTCTACCTGCGTGATAGTTATTCATCTGCTTATATTCTGGGAAGTTTCATCTAAGGTGGTTTAATAGAAATGTTTGATCATATTTTCAATCAGTGGCTTTGAATTATTTTGACCGTGAGCGATAATATGAAACATTTTGTATAGTGATCCGTTCTCTCACACAGGCTCACACATTCATATAACTGAAGCAGAAATTACACAAAATGATATATATGCTTCCTTTGTGCAATCACTTATCTGTCATTTCCTGCGTAATTCTCGTTCATTTATTAAATTCTGAGACTCACTAATTTCACATCATGACTTGCAGTTTAAAGAATATTGATTTGAATATGAATTCACAGAATACATTTATATGGAAACCATCAACAAAATGAAAAGGCAACCTACAGAATGGGGGGGAAATATTTGCAAATCATATATCTGATAAATCTCTGTGCGTTCCAGACCCAAACTAAGGAGGGGGGTGTCCATCCCCGGCTGACGGCTGTCAACAGGCGACTGGTTACACAAAAGAGCTTGATTAGATGGCTAAACATACTAAGAGTAAAGGGGGCGATGTTGGGGGAGTTAGAAATAGGGGAAAGGAAAATAAAGGAATACACAGTGTGGTGTCAAATTGAAACTGGAAATACTGGTGTGAACTCATGGGTTTTTAGGATATGTAGCTAGATAGAAACATTTGTACAGATATAAACACGTGAAGGTGTACAAATGTCTGTATATATACCTACACAGATGTATCCCCTGGCTGTCTCCACCCAGATGAGAGTGGAAGCAGCGGTGTCCCTACAGCAACGAGCACGGCTGACACCCAGATCGTGGTTTCTAGATGCCACACTCCTCCCAGACTCTCCGCAGAAATGGCCTATCCCAGGGTTGGGGCAAGAAAGTCACAGATGAGGATGAACCTCTGGTTTGGCCAGAAAGTAAGCAAGTACTCAAAGAATGATGGAGATGATGCTCTAAGAACACAGGGATCCACTCCAAGAGAATCTCACTGGGAAAAAAATCAGAGACAAGCTGATCATAAGGACATGATTATTTCAGTTTAGTCGCTCAGTCATGTCCAACTCTTTGTGACCCTATGGACTGCAGCACACCAGGCTTCCCTGTCCATCACCAACCCCCAGAGCTTACCCAAACTCATGTCCATTGAGTTGGTGAGGCCACCCAAACCATCTCATCCTGTCATCCCCTTCTCCTCCTGCCCTCAGTCTTTCCCAGCATCAGGGTCTTTTCAAATGAGTTAGTTCTTTGCATCAGGTGGCCAAAGGATTGGAGTTTCAACTTCAGCATCAGTCCTTCCAATGAATATTCAGGATTGATTTCCTTTAGGATTGACTGGTTGTATATCCTTGCAGTCCAAGGGACTCTCAAGAGTCATCACCAACACCACAGTTCAAAAGCATCAGTTCTTCAGCGCTCAACTTTCTCTATGGTCCAACTCTCACATCCATACATGACTACTGGAAGAACCATAGCTTTGACTAGACGGACTTTTGTTGGCAAAGTGATGTCTCTGCTTTTTAATATGCTGTCTAGGTTGGTCACAGCTTTTCTTTCAAAGAGCAAGTGTCTTTTAATTTCATGGC
The DNA here is from genome assembly GCF_016772045.2 of Ovis aries. Classification (NCBI taxonomy): domain Eukaryota; kingdom Metazoa; phylum Chordata; class Mammalia; order Artiodactyla; family Bovidae; genus Ovis; species Ovis aries. The sequence goes on along the minus strand of NC_056065.1, from coordinate 76,771,428 downwards.
TACAGTCACCATCTGCAGTGATTTTGGAACCCAAGAGAATAAAGTCTCTCACTGTTTCCATTGTTTCCCCATCTATTTGCCATGACATGATGGAAACGGATGCAATGGTCTTTAGTTTTCTGAATGTTGAGTTTCAAGCCAGCTTTTTCACTCTCCTGTTTCACTTTCATCAAGAGGCTTTTCAGTTCCTCTTCACTTTTTGCCATGATGATGGTGTCATCTACATATCTGAGGTTATTGAAGGACATGATGGTAATAGATAATTCAACCCATTGCACAAAATAAGAATTTATGAACTCACACTTATTAATTCATATCAATATTGGAAGTTTGATTGATAAGGAAAAGATTGATTGATAAAGAAAAAGATATTTACAGAGTTTCAAAGTCAAAGCTATGGTTTTTCCAGTAGTCATATATGGATGTGAGAGTTGGCCTATAAAGAAAGCTGAGCTCCAAAGAATTGATGCTTTTGAACTGTGGTGTTGGAGAAGACTCTTGAGAGTCCCTTGGACTGCAAGGAGATACAACCAGTCCATCCTAAAGGAAATCAATCCTGAATATTCACTGGAAGGACTGATGCTAAAGCTGAAACTCTAATCCTTTGGCCACCTGATGCAAAGAACTGATTCATTAGAAAAGACCGTGATGCTGGGAAAGACTGAAAGCAGGAGAAGAAGGGGATGACAGAGGATGAGATGGTTGGATGGCATCACTGACTCAATGGACGTAAGTCTGAGTAAACTCTGGGAGTTGGTGATGGACAGGGAGGCCTGGCGTGCTGCGATTCATGGAGTCGCAGAGTCGGATACAACTGAGCGACTGAACTGAACTGAAAGTATTGCCCCGTGAATGCCTTGTTACAAAGAGGAGATTAAGCTTTACTGTGAAGAAGCCTGAAAGACTCACTTTAATCAAGTGATCAAAGTTAACATCACCATTAATGAAAGGAACTAAAGCTGTGAGTCCCCAGATGGAATGCAATGAGAACTCGACATCATTTCTGTTCCATTTCTGCCAAAGACGCAAAATTGAATATAATTACTAGAAAGACCCAATATATTTACCTATTTGCTCAACCCCTCTGTGGAAAACCAATTTCCTAGCCAAACCAAGCCCCCTGCTTAGTCCCAGTCTGATTTCACAGAATCCTTGTTTCTTCCAAGCAAAGATGGATTCTCTGTCCACTCTCTCCTCTTATCACTAACTTAGGGGAAAACAATTTTGGCTGCAACATGCAGCTTGCAGGGTCTTAGTTCCCCCACCAGGGGCTGGCATGGGCCCCCAGTGGTGAAGTCACTGAGTCCTAACCACTGGACCCCGGGGGACTCCCAGCTTAGGAAATTTTGTTTTTAGTTCTGTAAAATCTTTCTATTAACAGACAAATGTTCCTTGTAGAAACTTTGCAAAATTTGGAAAGCACCATCCAGGATGAATTGCTGCATTTTAGTGTTTAATAAATAATTCCTTTTTTAATATTACTCTTGATAGGTGGAGGCATGTTATGAATGGGAGTATAATGTCCACATTTCAAATTATTAATTAATATCTTATAATCATTTCCCTTTAGTAATACTTCCTAAATTCACTAATACTAATAACTATTCTTTTATGGTATTATTTGATGACTGCCTCTGTATTATTCCCCAGTTTAGCTGTATATAAATTGTGCTTGCTCAGTCACTCAGTCATGTCCAACTCCCTGTGACCCCATGGATGTGGCCCACCAGGCTCCTCTGTCCATGGGATTCTCCAGGCAAGAGTACTGGAGGGCGTTGCCATGCCCTCCCCCAGGGGATCTTCCCAACCTAGGGATCAAACCCAGGTCTCTCGCATTGCCGGTGGATTCTTTATCATCTGAGCCACCAGGAAGACTGTCATATCCTATTTTATCAAGTACTTAATAAAAATAATCACTGTAAAGGAGATTCTATCCTATATCTACTGACACAATCATTTTTAACTGAGTCACTTTTCACCCATAAGCCAAAGCCTCATATTTGAGGATCATTTATTTAAGATTTTTGAAACTAATCCATTCATCGATTTCTCTTTTTTTTTTGAAGTGTTCACAGAGCGCCTGCTACACGTGAGCAAGCAATTTTTAAATTTGCAGTCACTTTATAATGGTTTTTAATAAATGTGTGAAAAGCTTTAGAATCTGTCTTAATCCCTTGACGTTAAGAAGCCAATCAAATAGGCAAAGCAGCACCAATGATGAAAACTAAACAGCAGCACGAAAGTGAAATAATCGCTACGGCAATTATGAAAGCTACGTGGACAAGAAAGATGATCCATTGCAAGTGTGATGCATAACCAAAATATTCTAAAGCTTCAAGGTGGAGTCAGAATGACAATTTCCAGAGAACAAAGCCAACGTCATCCGCAACACTTCTCAAATCTGTCCCCCATCCCACGGAAGTTCTTTCCTCTCCTCACCTCTCCTCTGCTGCTCCTCCCCACTGCCTTTTCCGAATGAGAATGAGGCAGTTCAAATGCCGCTGGCGTCTACCACATGCTGGGAAACATAAATGTCTACCATGCTCCTTTCACTCTGCTGACCACACAACTGAGTCCAGCGTCTTGGCTGAGTCAACAGTTTCCTGGCTATTTGCTCAGGTGGTTGAACTGCTTGCACGTGCCCCTCCTCTGATGGGTACTCAGGCGGCACCTCTGAATTTGGAGCCCACCTACCAGCCATGACCTCAGCATCCTCTCAACTCCGCTGGCCCAGGCCCAGATGCTGCTCCACGCAGGGGCCTGACCGGAGTCCTAGGTCCGTGCGGCTGGCCACCAGGGCTGATGCTTGGTCCAAACCCACTCCTTCGCAACTTGAATCCACCCTTGACATTCATAATCATAACTACAACTGAATCAGTTCCATGGCTAGGTTAATTTTGTACCAAAAAAATGATAATAGCATTGTAATTTGAGAAAGGAAAAATTGTAAATAATTCTTAGAATGATCATCACATTAAGGTAAAATTATATCAGTTTTAAAACAGCATTATTGCAATTCAGAAGTAAGATCTGCTTGTGCTTTTGAAAATCAATACTTATTATCTGTAATACATTAACATAATTGTATACACTTCTTAAGATGAACAATAAAAATGGGGGTTTTACTTTTATTTACTTCTGTATTTTGATGCATATATGTGCATTTATCGTGAGCCTTCTCCAGGAAAGTAAAAGTTCCAGGATGGGCTGTTTCCTTTAGAGACAGATGTGTGGACGTGGACTGGGGGGAGAGGAGAGGGCAGGAGGGGTTGGGAGACTGGGACTCACACACACACACTACCACGGGTAGCTCAGCTGGTTAACACGAGTAGCTCAGCTGGTTAACACAGGTAGCTCAGCTGGTTAAGATCCCCCTGAAATACTCGGTTCGATTCTGGGTTGGGAAGATCCCATAGAGAAGGGTGAGGCTACCCATTCCAGTATTCTTGGGCTTCCCTGGTGGCTCAGACTGTAAAGAATCTGCCTGCAATGTGGGAGACCTGGGTTTGATCCCTAGGTCAGGAAGATTCCCTTGGAGGATGGCATGGCAACCCACTCCAGGACTCTTGCCTGGAGAATCCCATGGACAGAGGAGCCTGGTGGGCGACAGTCCACGGGGTCACAAGAGTCGGACCTGACTGAGTGACTAAGCAAGCACAGCACTCGTGTAAAGTAGATAGCTAATGGGAAGGTGCTGAATAGCACAGGCAGCTCGACTCAGGGCTCTGTGAGGACCAGCCCCCCTCTGGGGTCAGGGGAGTGCAGCTGGGAGGAGCATGCACGAGGGAGACGACATATGTATGCAGGCAGCGGATTCATGTTGCTGTACAGCAGAGACTAACAGCATTGTGAAGCCTCTGTGCTCCTCCACATTCCCTAGATCATATTCCAAAACTGAACACTAAATCCAGTCAATAATATTGTGCTGGGTGAAATAAAAATCCTAAACAATATTTCAAAAGCAAAGGCACTATTGTTCCAGATTTCTAAACAGTTGAAGTTGGTGGACATCATTCAGTTATTAGATACAGTTGCTAGAGAAATTATGACTCAGTGTAGTTCAGTTCAGTTCAGTTGCTCAGTCATGCCTGACTCTTTGAGACCCCATGGAGCTCCAGGCCTCCCTGTCCATGAACAACTCAAGGAGTTTACTCAAACCCATGTCCCTTGAGTCGGTGATGCCACCCAACCATCTCATCCTCTGTTGTCCCCTTCTCTTCCCACCTTCAATCTTTCCCAGCATCAGGGTCTTTTCCAGTGAGTTAGTTTCTCACATCAGGTGGGCAAAATATTGGAGTTTCAGCTTCAGCATCAGTTCAGTTCAGTTCAGTTCAGTCGCTCAGTCATGTCCGACTATTTGCGACCCCATGAATCGCAACACGCCAGGCCTCCTTGCTCATCACCATCTCCCGGAGTTCACTCAGACTCACATCCTTCAAGTCTGCGATGCCATCCAGCCATCTCATCCTCTGTCGCCCCCTTCTCCTCCTGCCCCCAATCCCTCCCAGCATCAGAGTCTTTTCCAATGAGTCAACTCTTCGAGTGAGGTGGCCAAAGTACTGGAGTTTCAGCTTTAGCATCATTCCTTCCAAAGAAATCCCAGGGCTGATCTCCTTCAGAATGGACTGGTTGGATCTCCTTGCAGTCCAAGGGACTCTCAAGAGTCTTCTCCGACACCACACTTCAAAAGCATCAATTCTTCAGCGCTCAGCCTTCTTCACAGTCCAACTCTCACATCCATACATGACTACTGGAAAACCATAGCCTTGACTAGGCGGACCTTAGTCGGCAAAGTAATGTCTCTGCTTTTGAATATACTATCTAGGTTGGTCATAACTTTTCTTCCAAGAAGTAAGCATCTTTTAATTTCATGGCTGCAATCACCATCTGCAGTGATTTTGGAGCCCAAAAAAATAAAGTCTGACACTGTTTCCCCATCTATTTCCCATGAAGTGATGGGACCAGATGCCATGATCTTCGTTTTCTGAATGTTGAGCTTTAAGCCAACGTTTTCACTCTCCTCTTTCACTTTCATCAAGAGGCTTTTTAGCTCCTCTTCACTTTCTGCCATAAGGGTGGTGTCATCTGCATACCTGAGGTTATTGATATTTCTCCCAGCAATCTCAATTCCAGCTTGTGTTTCTTCCAGTCCAGCATTTCTCATGATGTACTCTGCATAGAAGTTAAATAAGCAGGGTGACAATATACAGCCTTGACGTACTCCTTTTCCTATTTGGAACCAGTCTGTTTTTCCATGTCCAGTTCTAACTGTTGCTTCCTGACCTGCATACAGATTTCTCAACAGGCAGGTTAGGTGGTCTGGTATCCCCATCTCTTTCAGAATTTTCCACAGTTTATTGTGATCCACACAGTCAAAGGCTTTGGCACAGTCAATAAAGTAGAAATAGATGTTTTTCTGGAACTCTCTTGCTTTTTCCATGATCCAGCGGATGTTGGCAATTTGATCTCTGGTTCCTCTGCCTTTTCTAAAACCAGCTTGAACATCAGGGAGTTCACGGTTCATGTATTGCTGAAGCCTGGCTTGGAGAATTTTGAGCATTACTTTACTAGCATGTGAGATGAGTGCAATTGTGTGGTAGTTTGAGCATTCTTTTGCATTGCCTTTCTTTGGAATTGGAATGAAAACTAACCTTTTCCAGTCCTGTGGTCACTGCTGAGTTTTCCACATTTGCTGGCATATTGAGTGCAGCATTTTCATAGCATCATCTTTCAGGATTTGAAACAGCTCAACTGGAATTCCATCACCTCCACTAGCTTTGTTCGTAGTGATGCTTTCTAAGGCCCACTTGACTTCACATTCCAGGATGTCTGGCTCTAGATTAGTGATCACATCTTCATGATTATCTGGGTCGTGAAGATCTTTTTTGTGCAGTTCTTCCATGTATTCTTGCCACCTCTTCTTAATATCTTCTGCTTCTGTTAGGTCCATACCATTTCTGTCCTTTCTCGAGCCCATCTTTGCATGAAATGTTCCCTTGGTATCTCTAATTTTCTTGAAGACATCTCTAGTCTTTCCCATTCAGTCCTTTCAATGAATATAGGCAAATGTTTAAAAGACAGTTTGTTTTCCATTTTTAAACAAACAAGGTCTTTTATCTATAAAGCAATGCCTTTATCATACAGGAAAGATTCTTATTAACTAAGCACATTTTTCTTTCTCACCCTGTAACCGAAAGTGGGATCCGGGGGCTCACTGCCTCAAAAACAATGAAGAAGCCAGGTGGGTGGAAAGGGAAGCTGGCTTTCTTCTGGATGCCAGCACCAGGTGGGGGGAGGGTGGACATCTGTCCAAAGGCTGACTCCCCTCACTGACAATCAGCGGCAGGAGCTTTACAGACGAGGGAGGGGGCTACATGCAGACACAGCAGTCAGCTCTGACCATCATCCTGAAGCTGGTCATCGGGGTCTGACCAGCACCATCTTGATTGTTTCAGGTACAGTTACTCTTCAGTTCCAGGGTCCATTGTTCTCTATTTCCTTGCGGCCAGTTCTCAGAACTGTGGCCATGTAAGTCATGGCTACAATCTGCTCATCAGGTAGCTAACTTCTCCCACCTGATGGGGGACCCAGTATCTGTAAGATAGCTCACAAGATGTGGCTCAGAATATTATCTGTAGCCCTCGAGGAGGAACTGAGGGTCCTTGACTTTTCTCAATGACTGAACTATCATTACTTGGCCTCCTTTGACTGTTTTCCTTTGCTTCTGAGTGTTCTCACTTCTCTAATTAAACTAACGTTTTTGGCTAAAGTTTTTCCACGGACGGAAGACGAGCAGAGGACCCAGGGGAGGACCACAGCGGCCTGCTCCATCTCCACGCCACACAATGATGCGCTCAGTTCATTTCAACGCAGAAAATTCTGTAGGAAAAAACAAAACAAAACAAAACAAAACAAAGCAGGCTTTTGAGTATCCATTTCTTTATCTACTTGGTGACATAATCTCTGCTGTTCCCGTTCAGCAGGACACACATGACGTTGAATTCTGACTAAATATGTTATCAGCTAATAAGATAATAATAATGCGCCTTATTTCAAAAGTCTCTAGTGGTTTTTCCCCAGAGATTTTTGTTTTTGTGGTATTTGAAAACTCACCACAGACCACGTCCATGTTGGAAGAAGAGCTTCTATTCCCTGAAGTGTGATTGTTGGCTTCGGTGGAGAGAACGTGGGAGAGGATGGAAAAACTGCTTCATCTCAGTACACCGGGATGACAGATTTTCCCCAGAACGGTAGCCGGAAGAAAGCAAATGCAGGCCCCAAGGAACTACAATACACAGGGAGTGTCCAGCTTTTTGTTGTTGTTCTGAAATTGTCAAGTATTAAATGATGCTTCAGATAAATGCGTCATGGGTAAATATTGAAAACTTTATATACCAACTGTTACAAGATATACATATATATATCTCCACATTACCCAACTTTTAGAATCTTAGTTCCCCTACCAGGGATTGAATCCGGGCCATTGGCAGTGAAAGCACCGAGTTTTAACCACTGGACGACCAGGGAATTCCCAATGGAATATTTTTAATAACTGGATATGACTTACTTTTCACTTTATTTGATTTTTCTTTGGTTAATTCAATTAATTTCATGCCTATTCTTTTAATTTCCTTTAAAATTTCTCTGAACAATCAACCCTAAAATGTTTCAAACTATTATTTTTGAATGAAAAGTGTTAGAATCTAATATACAAAGCCTAGATTTCTTAGAAATGGCTGAGAGAGACAACAATATGATTCATTGACACCATTTTGACTGTATTTTACATGGTTTGTTGTCAGTAGGAGGTTCCTCGGGGAAATTCAAAATGTCAAATCTTTTCTATCTGTTTTCAGAATAATTTATCTGTGCCATAACATCCTATAAAGTGAAAGCTCCTCTTCATTTTCTCTAACTCTGTTTCTTTCTAAGCCTTCCAACTCACAAACACATCATACCTTAAACATTGATTTTCCTACATTATTTCATCTTCCAGAGATAAGATCTCAATTGCAAATTATATTTCTCGAATATGGATGTAACTTCTAATCATTTGTTGGTCCAGTTAGGGGATTACGATGAAACCAGTTGCATTTTCGTCTCTTCTAGACACCTGCAGGCACGCCATAATATCACAAATCTATCCAAGGGTTCAGAGAGTCCTTCAGCGCTTTGCTGTTGTTGTTCAATCATTAAGTCATGTCCTACTCTTTACAACTTCATGGACTGCAGCACGCCAGGACTGCCCTGTCTCCCAGAGTTTGCTCAAATTCATGTCCATTGAGTCAGTGATGTTACCTAACCATCTCATCCTCTGCTGTCCCCTTCACCTTTCGCCTTCCATCTTTCCCAGCATCAGAGTCTTTTCCTATGAGCTGGCTCGTCTCATCAGGTAGCCAAAGGATTGGAGCTTCAGCTTCAGCATCAGTCCTTCCAATGAATATTCAAGGTTGATTTTCTTTAGGACTGACTGGTTTGATCTCCTTGCAGTCTAAGGGACTCTCAAGACTCTCCGCCTGCATAGAGGAGCCCTAAGACAAATGTCTGAATATGGGAACAGTAAAGCACACTGTGAAACTGATCCATGTGTTTGGGAGACCAAGTGCATTTTGCCAGAAGTTTCCATAACACAAGTAGAGCCTTTGGAGAAAAAAAAAGATTGCTAACTGCTCGTGGAAAAGACTTTTGCCATACAAGATAATGATCTGCTTTGTCATTAAAAGAGGTATATCACATTGACTCAATTTTTTTGGTATATGAAAATCTTCCTTTATGTAAAAACCTTTTTATTTTGTATTGGAGTATAGCTGATTAACAACACTGTGATAGTTTTCAGTGAACAGCAAAGGGACTCAGCCATACGTTTACATGTATCCATTCTCCTCCAAAGCCCTGCTCCCATCCAGGCTGCCAGATAACAGTGAGCAGAGATCCCTGTGCTACACAGTAGGACCTTGTTGGTCACCCACATTAAACATAGCCATGTGTTCATGAGCATTCTGGACTCCTGTCTGTCCCTTCTCCCCAGAAACCGCAGGCCTGTTTTCTAAGTCTGTGTGACATTGACTCAATTTCTTATACTAAATAGAATGTGGCTATTTGTTCTGTGAATAAATAGATTGACACTTTATAGTAAGAGCATGAATTTTGGACTGAGACAAATCTGGGTTTCTATCTTCGTGCTGTCAGATATTCAGTAAGTGGTTTGGGACAACGTACTTAAGCTATCTAAATCTGTTTCCTTTTTAAACCAATAGTGCTAACTCTTTCATAGAATTACACTGAAGATCCAGTGAGATATACCATACAAAGTACTCAGCACATTTTTGAACCTGGGTAAGTGCTCAATATATAATAGTCATAAGATTTCAACAATGGCCCAGTGGTTAGGACTCCATGCTTCGAATGCAGGGGTTGCAGGCTCAATCCCTGGTTGGGAAACTAGGATTCCACATGTCATGTGGCGTGGCCAAAAAATTTTAAAAATAGTAATAGCTACATGAGGAGACTTATGCCAGTCCCCCGGAAAGACTTCTTTCCCACAAAAATTCTTCTTGGAGTTCTTGGATTAGCATAGAGTTTAGCTTGAGTTTCTGCTATTATTGTTCTTGAATGATCCTTATCCACTATGATTTTCTGGCCAGCATCTGAGAATTTCAATTAGCAGCTAACACTAGCGAGTGCATTCCCAGAGTTACTTAAGACTATTTGTAGGCTCAATGTTTACCTAGAGCCTTTCAATTTTATGTGATTAAGCCTTTAGCACTTAATGCTTTCTAAGCAGTACCTTTTAAAGGTGTGAGCAGCAAAGCAAGAAATCACACAGTTGCTCTGGGTGAGCCCAGTCCTTACAATCAGCTACCATCATAGGTGTCTCTTGTTGATTAACCGAGCTGTTTCCGGTCCAGAGTGTTTCCCGGCTCCTTCACTAAAGGGGTTGTTAAGGAAAATCTGCCATGAAGCCCTCCCCAGAGATTCCATCAGACCAAAGCACAAGACACTGGGGAGGCGACCCTCGGCGTGCACAAATCTGACATCTGAGGTTTTAGCCCTCAAGAAACCTCCAAAATGAATCTGAGTCGGTTGAACTGAAGTGGATGAACCTAGAGGCTGTCATACAGAACGCAGTAGGTTAGAGACAGGAAGACAAATACTGTATAGTAACACACACATATGGAATCTAGAAAAATGGTGCAGATGAGTCTCTTTTCAGGGCAGGAGTAGAGATGCAAGCACGGAGAATGGGCCGGTGGACGCGGTAGGGGAAGGAGAGGGCGGGATGAGTAGAGAGGGTAACACTGTAACACGGCCCTTACCACGTGCGAAACGCACAGCCAGAGGGAAGCAGCTGTGGAGCTCGGGAGCCCAGCTCAGCGCTCTGTGATGACCTGGAGCAGGGGAGGGGTTGGGGCGGGGGTGGGAGGGCGGCTCAAGAGAGGAGGGACACCTCTACTCAGAGCTGATTCATGCTGATCTACGGCAGAAACCAACACAACTTTGTAAGGCAATTATCCCTCAATTAAAACTGATATTTTTTTAAAAAAGAGAAAGAAACCTCCATAGTCACTGACATGAGGCAGCGTGTGTTTTTCCAGGGCACAGATCCGCGCTCCCAGGGCTGTCTGGGAATGCCGCGTGGGAACGGGGCACCTACTAGCCTGGGCACCTCCTGGCAACTCCCAGCTTCAGGGCTCTCTCTGCTCGCTACTGGACACATCTATTCTCACTCGGGGTCCAAAGAGACGACTTCACGTTTGTGACTGTTCTTGTCACGTGCTCGTGTAGAAATTATATCCTAAAATTAGGAAATTCGGGAAGGTTTCGGGCATATTCCTTAGCAATATCAAATGTCCACTCTATTTCATCTTCCAAAAGGTGGGGGACTTTTTATGAAGCAGTGCAAAGTCACTGTTTCAAAAACACCTCTGATTTCTGTATTGACTAATATCAATGTTGTCACCTAGAACAATTTTTTGTTGTTGTTTTAATGTATTGATTTCAATATAGTTCTAATTCTATAATGCAGGATGTAAATTTAGCCATAAGTATAGCTAAGATAAGGTATTTCTCATTCATCTAAATAGAAATTTATCTCTCATGAATAAGATAGTCAATGTAGCTTAAGCTGGAACCACTCACACAAATCAATAAGACTGAATCTAATATTTTATCATTTGGTTTGGGGCTCCAGAATCGCTGCAGATGGTAACTGCAGCCATGAAATTAAAAGATGCTTGCTCCTTGGAAGAAAAGCTATGACCAACCTAAACAGCATATTAAAAAGCAAAGACATTACTTTGCTGACAAAGGTTTGAGCGCTGAAGAACTGATGCTTTTGAGCTGTGATGTTGGAGAAGACTTTTGAGAGTCCCTTGGACAGCAAGGAGATCCAACCAGTCCATCCTAAAGGAAATCAGGCCTGAATATACATTGGAAGGACTGAAGCTGAAGCTCCAATACTTGACCACCTGATGCAAAGAACTGACTCACTGGAAAAGACCCTGATGCTAGAAAAGATTGAAGGTGGGAGGAGAAGGGGATGACAGAGGATGAGATGGCTGGATGGCATCACCGACTTGATGGACATGAGTTTGAGTAAATTCTGGGAGTTGATGATGGACAGGGAGGCCTGGCATGCTGCAGTCCATGGGGTCGCAAAGAGTCAGACACAAGTGAGCAACTGAACTGAACTGAATACTTTATAGTTTTCTAAACCTAATTTTCAAAATGGATTTGTCTAAATTTTACACTGTTTCAATAGGATATTTTGATATATATATTTAATTTATTTTTACTTGGAGTATAGTTGCTTTACAATGCTGTGTTGGCTTCTGCTATACAGCAACATGAATCAGCCACAAGTGTACATATATTCCCTCCCTCTTGAGCCTCCCTCCCGAGCCTCCCTCCCACTGATACTATAGTTATATGCCTGCCTTCCTTGGACTGTAGGTTGATGGGTGTGTGACAGAGATGCTGGGTGGATACTTTACCCCTCACTAGAGTCTGGGTGACTTTAGGTTCCATCCCATTAAATCATTAGATGCTCAGTCACTTTCCTCTCATGATCTTCTGCTGTCCCTGGGGTGTTGGCTCCATTCACGTGGTGCACGATGGCCCACGAGCAGGTCCACATCCCTGCCAGCAGGAGGGGTGGAGAAGAACGCTGTGCCCGCTCTTACACATCATGTCGGTCTGCATCTCTTTGACCAGAGCTTAGCCACATTGTCACTGGGCTCATGTGGGAAGCTGGAAGTATAATCTTTCTATTACAACACACGATACTGGGGACAACCAGTGTCTGCCACTCAGCATTCCTGCCATTTTCAATGCCAAAATATAAATGGCAGGAAAATCAACAAATTTCCAAATATCTTATTTGGTTAATTATTTACCTTTTCTTTATTTCAAACATAATAGGGATGGAATGCATGGAGACAACAAGTGGTTAGATTAAATGTTGTTGATTTCAGAATTCAGAAATTGTTGCCCCATTGCTCTCAACAGCTTTGGGTTACTTAGTGTCCTGTGTGACTCTCAGCCTTTCCATCCATAAGAGTGTCTGATCCTTCACTGGTTACCATTTCTTTATAATAGTGAAAAATCAGAGAAAAGAGTTCATGGGAATATGATAGGGAAGGGATTCGACATATTCAACATGGAAATAAATGAAAGAAATGATGGCATGTCCACTGGGCAGTCTTGAAGGTGGAACAATCTGACACTCTGTCCATACTCAGTCCTGAAGAAATGGCCGAACCCTGAGGATCTGCATCACCCAGGCTGAAGTCTCGTCTCAACCCCAGAGTCATAAGAGAAAAGAAGGCAGGCACGCTCAGCTGGCGTTTACTCATCTCCACTCTACCAGAGATAGCTCTTCCTACATGCCCTCATATATGTGCCCTGATACATTTCTGGATTTGAGATTTAAGGAGGCTTGAAACAAACAGATAAAATACATGTAAAGAATACTTGCAGGCCAAGTATTAGAAAGGATAAATGAATACAGTGGAAACTATGGATTTAAGTTTCAAAGGCAAGAGGAAAGAAAGAACAATGAGTTAGCCAAGGGGAATACATGTGGGAGACAGCTACACAATTCTCTGCAAAATATACGGATAGAATACCGTCGTCACCCTGCATATTTAACTTGCATGCAGAGTACATCATGCGAAACGCCAGGTGGATGAAGCACAGGCTGGAATCGAGATCAGGAGGGAAACTTTAGTGCTAAGAAAACAGACTCAATATGTAAACTCAACAGAGGACTTTACACCAATTCTGGAACAAACTTCAAGTGCTGGTATTTTTGGCTATTAATCAACCATCATACGTGTTATGCTTGTGTTCAATAAAGAGGTTAACAATCCTGTGTTTAATAAAAATAATGGCAGCCATGACCAGCAGGCAAGAAAAAACCTTCACACACACACACACACACACACACAACACTCTCTCACACACATAAATTTTAAATAGGAGGCAGAAACATCAAAGTATTATTTTCAAAAATCAGAGTATTTTTAATAATGATTATCTTTCAGGGTCTTGTGCTGAGACCAGTTTCTTTTTACCCAAAGTCAAATTTTATTTCTATGCATTTTCACTCTGGAGTGGAGGAGAAAACGTTAAGGGCATGGGGAAGGGCGAGTCTTCCTACAGCATTCCAGGCACATGAACTACCAGGTCTGACGAGATGTGCCTCCTTACTTACCAGGTGGGAAAACGTATGATAAGAGGTTCATTTGACATGTTTTTAATTATGGTTTCTCTTTTGTTTAATTTTTTCTCCCTGAAGCCTATCCAAATGATCCTAAGAAGGAATTTCACGGCCATTTTTGTTTCTTTTCAAAATAGATGTTGTTTCTTGAATGGTAAAATGATATATACCTTATCATTCATTATGACTCTGGGCTGTTTTTGTTTTTTTAGTTTAAAATAGTAGCCACAACAAATAAAATAAAAGAATAGAATAGAATAGAGCAGAATAAGATAATGGAATAAGATTAAAAGAGACGAAATAAATAGTAGCCTTGTTTCACATTAGGCCATGTCATTGGTCTGACACAGCGAGGTATTCACTGAGTGTCCATACATCAAGCAACCTAAGTCTCCAACCACCTTTTACTCTTCTTATTTAAAAAAAAAAAAAGTGTATTGAGAATATTCTATGCAAAAAGCACCCCCAGTATGTCCCTCAAATTGGTCTTACTTCATTTCCACCGGGTCAACACCATCCACTGGCTCTCGGGGGTGAACGGACTTCCGGCGTGCCCCACCCTCCCACGCCCACTTCCGGTCGCCTGCGGTCAGCGGGGCACAGCCTGCCACGTGTGTTCTGAGCCTGCTGACTCCCCACCGTCCATGGCTCAAGCTGTGACCAAGTGTCTGCCACAGTCTCCTTCTTCCTCCCTACAACCTAATTTTTTTTTCATTCATTTATTTTTTACCAAGGGATAATTGCTTTACAGAATTCTCTACAACCTATCAGCCTCTCAGTGACCTTTGTTGCTGCTGTTACCTTTTTTAAAACTTCTTACTGGGGTATAGCTGATTAACAATGTTGTGATAGGTTCAGGTGAACTGCAAAGGGGCTCAGCCGTACCTACACATGTATCTCCTCTAACTCCCCTCCCACCCAGGCTGCCTCGGAAGACTGAGTCCCCTGTGCTGGACTGAGTGGTTTAAAGCACCAGTGGTATCATAGCCCATCCCTGCTTACATCTCTGTAGCTGCTGCCCACTACCACTGGAATAAAGCCCTCATGCCTCACTCTGCCTACCAGATCCTACAAGGGCTGACGGATTCCTACCTTCCTACCTCATCTTCTCTCCCTCCCTTATCCCATTCAGTTCACTCCAGGTACCTGGACCCTCTGTAAAATTCTCACACGCACCAAACTTGTTTTTTTCATGGGGCTTTTGAATCTGTTCCTTCTACCTTTAATCCAAGCTGGCAGCTTTCTTGGCCCATTTTCTTTCTTTGGGTCTCAGCAATAAGGTCACCCCCATCAGGAAGTCTTCCTTGACTACCTCAACCAAAGCAGAAGGGCCAAGCATTGAGAGACTCACCCTTATGTATAAGTTGTTCATGCAGTGATACAAATTGTTGGAATTCCATCAGAATGATGAAGAGAACTGATTTTTAAGCGCCTGGATTTTCATGTTAAAGAGACTAGGAGATGGCGGTTAGAAGCTGTGATGCACAATGTTGAGGAAAGATCAAATTCTGGAGTAAAACTGGGGTTAAATCCTAGTTCTTTCACTTACTGGCTTTAAACTTTGAGGAAATTACTTATCACATCCTGAAACTCAGTTTCCTCATCAATAAAATGTGTATAGAGTGTCAAAACTATGGATTTGCTGTAAAAATTACATAAACTTATGTATGCAGAATAGAGTATTACTTAGGCTAGTTTTTTTTTTTTTAATTTTCAGGTTTTTAAAAAAATTATCATGTGTTTCTCTGAACATTGCATAAGTATGTTGCCATTGCTTCTTTGAAAATGAAAGTCACTCAGTTGTGTCCAACTGTTTGTGACCCCATAGACTGTATAGTCTGTGGAATTCTCTAGGCCAGAACACTGGAGTGGGTAGCCTTTCCCTTCTCCAGGGGATCTTCCCAACCCAGGGATCAAACCCAGGTTTCCCGCATTGCAGGTGGATTCTTTACCAGCTGAGCCAGGGAAGCCCTTGCTTCTCTGAAGTAAAAAGTAGCTCCTCCATCATACGGTAAGTTAGGACAACAGAGATTCCCCGTTATCAACATGTGTCAGTCACCACACCCAGTGAAACCTTTGGTCTGAGATAAGCTCAATATGAGAAAGAAAGGAAAAGGAGCAGAATTAACTTCTTGGGTGGTTCAGCATTTTAAATACTTGAAAGTCAATTGAAATATTCAAATCACACAAGAATGCATTTATTCATTCAGCAAACACCAGGGGATTACAAGTGCTGCAGACACTGGTGATAGCAAAGGGCAGGATAGAGTCCTCTGACCTGTGGGTCGTGGACTGTGCAGCACCCACCTTAGAATCAGATAACATTTTATCTATTGCTTTGTAGGCTTTATTCTAGATGAGAACCTTGGGGTCCACAGACTGAGGCACTATCTCCAGCTTAGCCCATCCTTCACTGTATGGTTTTGAAGTAAGACAGCTTCTCCCAAACTTTCCAAGGTGTACATGCTCTACCCAAGGTCCCAGCAGCTCCAAGACACTATGATTCCATGATTAAACACTACCTTCAGTATTAAAAAATCTGAGGTTAGAAAGCCTGCCATTGGGACTTTCCTGGCGGTCCAGGGGTTAAGACTTGGAACTTCCAATGCCAGGGGTTCGGGTTCAATCCCTGGTTGGGGAACTAAGATCCCACAAGCTATACACCCAAAATAATTTTTTAAAAATGCAACGCTTGGTTTGAACTGGATAATTTTACAATAAAGGATTAAAAAAAAAAAAAAGCTTGCATTTAAGAACCATGTCAGTCCTTAACATGAGTTTAGGGGCCTACTACATCAGCTGTGTTTTCTTTTTCCAACATTAACACTTTGAACCAAGTTGAAGAGAAGATGAATTCCCATTGAAACACAATTAAAGCACAGTCACCTTAGTGTTCTTCCTCTGCTATAAATGATGGTCTAAGATTTTACCCACTGAACTTCTCACTCTCCTTTAAACTGTCTAAATGCCAGTGTTCATGTTTGTCTGCGTCTGGGGAGAGGGCATCGCAGTGCCAAGAACTTTCTCTTTTATTCTCCAAAGAATAACCAAGAAGCTTTCCTGTGAGGTGGCTTGTCTGGGTTCAAACACCACCTTCATCTACATAAAAGACTATTTCCCCCAAACATGGCACCTGTTCCCACCATTATGATTATCTGCCGCTCGGATGTGTCAGCCATCCCGGAGATCATCCCCTAGAGGACGCTGTGGCTCATTCTCTTCTGCCCAAAGGCAACTTTTTTCTTTTTTTAAAAAAAAATCGACATAGTATCCAGGCTACATCTTGAAAATCACTTTACAACTGAGAGTAACAAATGGCAGATGGAATGTTGTTGTTTCTCGTTCAGTCCCCAGCTTCCTTTGTTCCTCTCCTTGTGGACAGACTGCCCCCTCCATTCACACGTCGAGGCTGTGCCGAGTGAAGGCCGACACGCACCTCTGGCAGCCTCTCTCCAGTTCAATTACGGAGCTTTAGTAGGGCTAATTAGCATTCCTCCGAGCGGGAGCTCTTTGAGTGACAGGTAACCATGGAGAGTCACACTCCTGTAGGTGATCAGCGAGAGCCAAGCTTTTCTTTTTAATTAAAAATTAGAAAAGCCTTAAAGAAAAAGCATAGCATTTCCTGATGTGTGCTGTGAGCCCAAGCTTTGCTATGCTGGAAAGAATAACAGTCGTGTCAGAAGAAAAACTGATGCCATTTCAAAAGGA
Source organism: Ovis aries (assembly GCF_016772045.2). NCBI lineage: Eukaryota > Metazoa > Chordata > Mammalia > Artiodactyla > Bovidae > Ovis > Ovis aries. The sequence continues at coordinate 76,754,000 of NC_056065.1, read as the reverse complement.
CCAGAGGAAAATACCAGGATAGTCAGAGACAGGAGAGATATTTATTGTCTGCATAAGAACAGACACCCAAAGGGAAACACAAAGAAGCCAAAAGATCACCTGAGATTTCCCAGGAGTCCATTTAGATAATAACGTTTTTCCCTTCAAAATTTGTGAAGTAACACTGTGTCCATTAACAATAGGGCCTTTAAAAAAATCATTTAGAAAATATTAGTTAGAACTTTGGAATAACATATGAATTAGCACTAAATAATACCTATTTGTTGATTGCTGATGATGAGATACAATACAATAAAATAAGGTATTAACAGTCTATTTCAATTCTAAGAAATATTGGGAAAAATCCTTCAAGTACACAATAAATTAGATCTGATCAGGGGAACCAGTGTCAGCAAGCACTGGTATGTCTTTCCAACAGAGTGGGTGTTCTAAGTAGGGCAGAGTGGGGAATTCAATATTGTCACCTTAGTTTGGGAGCCTAGATTCAGAGCAAGACATGAATAGAAGCTTTACAGTCTTTTAAGGGCATATCAGGATAGCTTTTCTGTTCAAAAATAGGCAAGGAAATAATTCGGATGATCAGATTCAATTTTAACTTTCCCCCAAACTGAAACAGCTCTGTTTCCTTTTGGTTCTTCTTATAAAATACTTAATTTTAACATGCTTCTCCCTTTCCTGTTTTTACCCCAAAACAGGATTATTGTAAAAACACTCCATGCTGTTGTTTCTGGCTAGCATAAAGCCAGGAAGTTCTCAGAGTCTTGCGGGAGCTCCTAATCTCACGAGCCAGCCGGTCTCCTCTCCGCCATGGGAACAGAGCAGGATGTGAACCAAGCCGCAGTGAAGTCCTTAACTATTCCTTCAGAATGATTTCTACTATGAGAAGAATTCACTGAAAAGATAGAGTGATGAAATCAGTTGTACTTTTCTGTAGTCACTCTTTCCTTTGGCCCAACTTCCAAATATTAGGAATTTTCCTCTAAGGTTTAAGTTCAGTGAAGAAACACATTTTAATTCCAGAAGATTATCCCCCTTACTATGCAAGCGCCAGTCATCATCCATAAAACCACTTTTAATTTTGTATTTATTTGAACATTCTTTCTTAATAACACCTCAGCTCCAAAATTTTCCACAAGAATTTTCCAGAAAACAGATTCCATTCTCAAGTTTCATAAATCTGGCTTCAGTAAATTTAACTTGCTAATTAATATTGACTTTAGTTTAACTATAGAAAAGGTTATGTCTTAAGAATCTCAAACTTCATTTTATTTTTTAAATTTATTTATCTTTTAATTGAAGGATAATTGGTTTACAGAATTTTATTGTTTCTGTCAAGCCTCAACTTGAATCAGCCATTTTTCTCTGAAATGTTTCTATACCTAATAGAAATTTGCTGCAAGAGTAAGAATGTTTCTTGTTTAGTAGCAAGAAGAGTTCTATTCTAATATGTTGCATTTTTGAAGTCTATGATATTTAAGGTATAATGGAGGGAACTAGCTGTTGGGCCCTAGTCACCTCCTTTTCCATGTATTCTTCCCAAGCATAATATGTATCCAATTTCTAATACCAATACCAAATCTGTAGAAATGCTGAATTGCACAGAAAACTATTTCACATTTTAAAATAGGCACACTAAGAATCAATGCTCCATAAAAATTGTACAGATTTGAAATATTGACTGAGTTCATGGAAATTATGAACTATTTTCTTTTTTAAACTATGAAAGTATGATAACACATTTACAGGTGACTTGGAAAATACAGAATAAGGTTACATATAGCTCCACCAAAGGTTACAATTACTTTTTAAGTAGATAAATTAAGATTTTTAGTTGGAGTTTCAATATCAAACTCTCAAAAATTAATAGAATGAATAGACAGAAAAGTAGAAGGTTATAGTAGACCTGAAAATCACTGTGAACCAATTTAACATAATTCAGATTTTAGAACTTTCACACAATAGTAGGATAAATATTCTATTCAAGTTTCCGTAGACTATAAACCAGAAGATACTGGAACATACCCAGGGACATAAAACAAGGTGCAAAAATCTCAGGGTCTAAATGTATTAAAATTCGAACTATTTTAAAAACAAACAGATTAAATGACTCAATATTTTAAATGACTTTCATCCATTTGGATATTTTAAATGACTTCCATCCATTTTCCATCATGAATATTCACAGCCAGATCCTTCTGAGCGTGTGTCTACCTTTTTCTGCAGAAAGTGAAAGAGAAGAGAAGCTCGGCAAGCATGGACCACTTTGTGTAAGAGATTTAAGATGGTGAAAAGGAGACAGAACAGGTCCCGAGCTCTGAGTGGCTGGCAGAGCTGACCCCTAATTGCCTTCAGTCCTCTACTTCATGACTGCGTCCCTGCTACATGAGAGAGAGAAGAAATCAGCCAGAAACAATGGCGATTAACACTTTTAGGATAACTTGATAGTCCCCAGAGGCTTGCTGGTGTCCCATCACAGGCGCTCTGGTTTGGTTTTCCTGCTGCACGTGGCCTTTCAGATTCTCCACAGTGAGTCCCAGACCCACAAAGGGCAGAAGCATAAGAGCTCCATTTGGGGGAGTTTACTCTTCTCACTGGAGAAAGCGATGGCACCCCACTCCAGTACTCTTGCCTGGAAAATCCCATGGGCGGAGGAGCCTAGTAGGCTGCAGTCCATGAGGTTTCGAAGAGTCAGACACGACTGAGCGACTTCACTTTCACTTTTCACTTTCATGCATTGGAGAAGGAAATGGCAACCCACTCCAGTGTTCTTGCCTGGAGAATCCCAGGGACGGGGGAGCCTGCTGGGCTGCCGTCTATGGGGTCGCACAGAGTCGGACACGACTTAGCAGCACTTAGACAGAGAGAAGCAGGCAAAGAGGCAAACTGACCCTCCGCTCTTGGGCTTCAGGGCTAGAACTGGGACTGAAGCTACAGGCACAGCATCCTGTCATCAACAAACCCCTCCAAGGCTGAAGCCGGGCACTGGCCCCTCTCCCTGGATTCCACACACACTTGTCATGAGCTGACTCAGAGGGCTGACTCACGAGTGAACAAACAGCGTGAAAAGTCCGCGCCCCGCAGGCTCTCTCGCCCACACCCTCTCACCGGTCCGCAGGCCTGACCTCTGCCTCACCACCCACCCGAGAAAGTGCGGGATCCTTAACCCGGGCTGTTATGGTGAGATGGTGCTTCACCTTCGTGCAGATCACAGCAACTCGTGTTACTCATACGTACGGTGCATCGGACCCGATTTCACAGTAGGACACTGGTCTCTTGGGGGAGGGGGGCAGGGGAGCAATTCTGGACCCTCTAAGATGCTACTATTTTAGACGTCTCAGTGTCACTGAAAAAGAAAAAAAAATTTCACTAGTCAAACTAAAATAGGCAAAGTGGCCCTTAAGAAAGGTGGATTTTTTATTACAAGCCAGTGTTGAAATTGTGTATTTGGAAAATAATATCTTTAAATGCATGTTTTATTTCTTTTTGTCCTACTATGTTAGGAGGATTATTTGCTAGATTTTTATTCTCCATTCAGTCAGGAAAATTTGGTCAGAAAAGCTACCACATCAAAATCAAAATCCTATCATTTTGGACTTCTCCGGTGGTAACAGTGGTTAAGAATGCGCCTGCCAGGGCAGGGGCCATGGGTTCGGTCCCTGGTCTGGGAGGATTCCACGCGCCGTGGAGCAACTACGCCCGTGTGCCACGACTCCTGAAGCTGCTCGCCCTAGAGCCTGAGCTCCTCAGCAAGAGGAGCCCCTGCAAAGAGGAGCCCGCTCTCCGCAACACAGAGTAGCCGCTGCTCGACAGAGCTAGAGAGGCTCCTCAGCAGCGAGAAAGACCCAATGCGGCCAATAAGTAAACACATAAAATTTCAAAAGAAATCCTACCATTTCTATTCCGTGTAGAAAACAATATATTGTCATTCGAAGTATGTTGCTATTAAAATTCTCTTTTAGTCCATTTTCTCAGCTATCATCATTTCTCCCGTACATCTGTTAAGACTGGATAGCTCTCTTGTCTAGTGGTAGGGGCTGTGTGCCAAAAGCTACCTAATCTGAACATCTGAATCAATGCACAGAGATCGACTCACATGTTCACAGCTCAATCACCATCAAATAAATTTACCATTTGGTGACACTCTGGAAAAAAGAGTCGATATGTGTGTATGTATAACTGATTCACTTTGCTACGCGTCTGTAACTAACACAACATTGTAAATCAACTACATTCCAAGAAAAATTTAATTTCAAAACTTAGTTATCAATCATATGACAATATAAATTTGTCTGTGTACTCAATAACAATTAGAATAAGTTGAATTTGCTTGCTCAAAAAGACCTACATAAAGATCCCACCAATGTTTGACTATAGTACACTACCTGAAAGCCTAAAGTGGTCAAACTCTAAAGAATATCACAGACTTCCTCAAATAAAGAAGGAAAAAAAGAAACAGAAGGAAACGGAGGAAGGGAAAGAAAAAAGAGAAAGGAAGAAAGATTCAAATGTCAAAACAACTGCTTTGCTTTTCAATATTTCCGATAGAATTAATATTCAGGATGATCAGATGTCATTGATTCAGGCCAGAGTTGTAAAATCAGAAGAGAAAAATGAGTTCACTGAGAAAGGAGCTTATCCTCAAAAGATGGAGAGAAGGCAGAGAAAATAGAGGGGAGAGATGGTGTATCCTGGGAAACTGCCAATCAAGGGACCAGTGTGGTCACTCAAAGATGACATAGAGCTGTGAGCATTTGTCTCCAAGACTGGTGCAGAAACACCTCTTTCTAAAAATCAGCTCAAAGTGAAATCAACTGTTTAGAAAGTAAAATGGCAAATGCTGGGCTCTCTTTCAGACTGCAGTCCACAGAATTTACAGTATTGTTTGGTAAGGTGAAAACAGCTAAACAGATTGGATCATGTTTTTCTTCTGATAAAGTTTTCCAAGGAT